>NC_133430.1:18057790-18657790 GCF_011762505.2 Arvicanthis niloticus | reverse complement strand
TTGTGAGGTTCAGGCAGATATTTCTTCCCTCTGCTCCCAACTCACAACAGGAGTGCTGGGCTTGCAGACACATAGGACCATATCCAGCTCTTACATGCATTCCAGCCTTGCCCAGTTACTGCTTCTCTCTGTTATGCTGTCTGTGTAGCCTACTTTTTTTTTTTTTTTAAGTCTCCTACAGAAACCCCAGGGTCTGACCAACACTACACCAACGTCAACAGCAACAGTCTTCCCACACTTGAAGCAGCTTTTCTACACCTCTACTCCCTCAGCCAATGCTCACCATAGTGGTCGGACCAGCATTGCTGTCTTTCAACAGTGCCAGCATACTGAGACCTCAACAGACGCTGGCAGCTGAGTGACCAAGTCTTTTAGCGATCCATGGGAAACAGAGGGGCTTGTTTCAACACAGCACTGCTGTGCCTCTGTGGTCTGTAGAGCTCTCTCCAGACTTCAAGGAGTTAGCCTTCTCCCCAGGTTCTTATCCTGAACCACTTTAAGCCAAACAAACAAACAAAACAACAACAACAACAACAAAAACCTTCATGGAGAAGCTTTGCGGTGTTCAAAACCTAGTGGGGTGTGGGACACAGCTCAGTTGGTAGAGAATGTATGAATCCCTAGGTCTGTGCCCCAGCATCATATAGACCAGGCATGGTGGTATACACCTATGAACCCTATACTGAGGGAAAGCAGGGAGGAGGCAGGCAAGAGAGTCAGTAAATAGTTCAAGGTCATCCTTAGCTTCACAGTGAGTTCACGGCCAGCCTGGGATACACGAAACTAGAGCACAGAAGTCATACCTTCAAGGAATATATCACATAGCTTGTGCTTTAAACTGTGCAAACATTAACTGACTCAGAACAAACTATATTATAAACTTAATGGTGCTAATTACAAGTAGAATACAGGTTCAAAGAACTGAGAAATCAAGTAGAGCTGAAGTTTAGGGAAGAAATAAGATACACCATCTCTTTCGTTTCTTCATGGGTAACAAATGAACTACATTTCCCAGAAACCCACTTGGCAGCTGATAGTGGCCATCTTATTAAATGTGGCTAACAGAATGGGAGGAAATGGGCTGTACTGCAATGTAGGCCTGGCTGATAAAAGTTAGTTGTCATTCAGGAGTCACTATGTTCTTTTCCCTTTCTGTCGATATGATCCAATTGGCATGGCGACCTTGGGAGCCAGGGCTAAAAGTGGTAATAGCTTACAAACCAAAGTGCTTTAAAAACCATCGATGAAAGAGAGGCATCTACTAGCCAGGTCTCCTTTTCAGATTTGTAAGAAGTGAACTCCTATTGTTTTGATTCACTGTACTGCTTTGCATTTGCTGAAGCAGCAAATTTTACCAGAATAAATATAAATTCAGGCTGAAAATACCACTGAATATATGCAAGAAAGTGAGGGCTCTGAAAATACTTGCTGTGCTCTCGCTCTCGCTCTCGCTCTCGCTCTCGCTCTCTGGCTCTTATGTAGCCCACTCTGAATTCACTATGTAGCCAAGGATAACCTTAACATGGGATCCTCCTGCCTCTGTCCTCCCCCAAGCCCCATCCCCAATCTCTGGGATCCCAGGCAGTGTCAATACATTCGGTTTTACGAGGTGCTGGGGATCAAACCCAGGGCTCTGTGACGTCCAAGCAAGAACTCTACCACTCAAGCTCCAGCTCCCGCCCTGTGTTTTTTCTTTTTGGCTTCTGTATATATGGCCATTAGCAGATCAAAGGTATCCCCTGCCTGGAGGGCTAGTAATATCACTGAAGTAGAAACACAAGAGAAAGAGGACCAGACTCTTCTAGTAGGATAAGCACTCGGCCAGTCACTCCATTGAAAATAACCCCAAATTTATTTTGCAGAGTATTTTCTCACAAATAATTTGAAGTGTATCTGTGAACTAACAAGAAAATAAGACACACTCAGAAGAGAACACTTGATTTTTGTTTTTACCCTGAAGGCATTTAACAAACGGGAAGAATTTGAACAATTTCCATAGCATAGCGGGGATAAACCTGGTGTCATTCACCAATCCAGGATTCACCATAAAACAGAGTAGGACAGGAGGCACAGAGCTGTAAAGGAAACAGCCGAAGTGCCTGTTGTAAACACTAGAACAAGGTCAGAGGGGAGAGATCTGTACTAAAAGTGTGCAACCACAGGATAAGCCTCACTTCGAATGGGTGGGACTCAGATTTTACAAATCAAGACTGATCCCAGCACCCAAGCAAACGAAAATATTATTGCCGGAGAAACTCACATTCAACTGTTAACTCAAAGAATTCCCATGCATAGTCTCCAAAGCAAAGCGACAGGAAAGTATATTAAAGCAAAACAATAGACAATACAACATGCCAGAGGAAACAGAGAACCATGAACAATCAGGACAGAAAACGCAGGGCAGAGCCGAACCCACAGGTTTCACCCTTTAAAATGATCAGACACAAAACAGAAAATAAGTGTTCGATTAAATAATGCTCAATATCTGTAGGCAAGATTAGATAAGACACAGCACACATTGTAGACTGTACTTAGAGTCTAATTGATGAATTACACTTTCATATCTGAAAAAAACAACTCTTCAAAATAAATGAACTCTAGTAAGTTAGAAAAATAGTACAAAATAAACACCAAGATTAAAGAGGATGAAAAAGACAGGGGAGATAGCCTACATCTTGGCATAAAGCAGGAGTGGTTAACTTAGAAAGAATACCCCATAAGGACAATATTCTGAGAATCTTCCAGAACCAATGGGGTGGGGAATCAATTCACAATTCTGGAAATCCCAAGTAAAAATATATGTTAAAAGAAATTTGCAACTGGTCCCTAAATGCACCATGCAGGAGGATCAGGAGTTCAAGACCAGCTTTTGCTATATAGCAAGCTCAAGGCCAATCTGGGCTGTGTGAGAGCCTGTCTCAAATAAAAGAAAATAAAAACAATAAAACCTTCCCACCAATGTTCTTGATAATAAAACTGCATAGCCTCAGATAACAAGAATGTATTTAAAATTGGGAAAGTACTCTTGAAGCATGTCCAACACACGTGGAAATGAGTTAGACGTCACTGATAGCTCAGCAGCAGCAGATGCCAGAACATAACAGGACACATTTTCACCCCAAATCCAGTTGTTAAAATCAATAACAAAAAGGAAACACAAGGGGCTGGAGAGATGGCTCAGCAATTCAGAGGACTTGCTGCCCCCACCCCCCCAAGAATCCAAGTTCAGTTCCCAGCACCCAGGTCAGGTGACCTACAACCATGCTGCAGGGGCTCATTTGCCTCTGACTTTCATGTGCACTTCACACACATACACATTACCACATGCAAACTCACATATCCACAAATTAAAAATAATAAAAAATAAATCTTTTCTTAAAAATATAACTTAAAAAATACCTAGCAGTGGCCAGCAGGATGGCTGAGTGGGTGAATGACTTGCAGCTCAAACCTGATGACTTGAGTTCAATTCCCAGATCCCACAGTGGAAGCACAGGACCAACTTTTGAAAATTGTCCTCTGACCTCCACATTATATGGCATTTGGCCCTGGCATTTGAGACGCAACCCCCATCTACACACACACACACCACTAATCAATAACCCTTGGGCATAGTGACTTATGTCTGTAATCCCAACCCTAGGGAGTCTGACTCAGGGAGACGGCTGCCATCAGATCAAAAGCATCATAGCTACCAAGAAAGACCCTGTCTCAAAGAAACTGGAAGAAAGGAAAGAAAGAAGGAAAAAAGGAAAGACTTCCATAAGCTTAAAAAATCTTTTAGTAGCTTATTAAACAACAAAAAAAAAGGTAATAAAAAACTTAAAACCATTTTAGAGCTAAACTTATTAAAACTTCCGAAAGCTAATTTAGTTCTTAGGATCTAATTGATAGATTGGGTTTTTATATTAAAAATATTCAAAATTAATGAACAAATGGCAACCTTTGGAAGTTACAAAAATAACCAAACAATAAACTTCAAGATTAAAAAGAATAAAGACACAGAGAAAAACTAAACAGAGACACTATGAAGATGATTCAAGGTGCTAAGAGGTTTTTTTTTTTGGAAGCAAGCAAACATACAAGTGATATTTTAGGAATGAAAATAAATTGTGATATCATAAATATTTAAAACACTATCAAACATGATATACAATCATATATCCTCAAATGTCCAAACTCAGAAGGGAATGTGGTACAAGAATACAAGGGGGCTTCATACAGCTGCAAAGAATGAAATCGTCTTCTTTGCAGGAAAAAAAACTAAACGCACCATCACGTGAGGCGAAGCAAGCCAGACTCAGAAAGACGGTCACGTGGCTTCTCCCATAAGCAGAACTGAGATTTAAGAATATAAGAAATATGAAAGCAGAAAGGAATGGGGCCAGTAGGGGGCAGAGGTGAGGGGATAGGAAGGAGGAACCGATGCATGCATACATACACACACACACACACACACACACGAGCATACCACAGTCTAACAAGTCATTCTATATGCCAACTAAAAGGTCTCAATGGTCATGAATTGCTAAAGCGGAATCTAGAAGAAAGAGAGTGGCGAAATAATCTTAATACAGAAGAAACGGAGTCAAGTCACTCTTAGAAAGTGGATCCTCCAGAGACACTGGAGGAGTAAAACCTTTCAAGCTTATGCAAGCAAGTCTCAACAGCAGAAGAGAGCACTCTATCTTATTCTAGACAGTTTAAACAAGACAAAGCAGCGACGTCAAGACGTGGTGAGAAAGAAGAGCTAGGTCCTGGAGAGAAGGCTCATGAGTTAAGAGTTCTGGCTGCTCTTCCAGAGGATGCAGGTTCGATTCCTAGGACTCACGTGTCAGCTCACAACCACATGTAACTCCAGTTCCAGGGAATCCAATGCCTTCTTCTGGCCTCTAAAAGCACTAGGCATGCACAGGGTACATAGACTTACATGCAGGCAAAACACTCTAAACATAAAATTAAAAGTGTTTCAGAAAAGAGAACTATAGAACTGAACTACACTCCTGAACACAGACATAAAGCTCTAAGAATTCTCATCAAATCAACCTCATCAATGTACATAGATTTACAAAAGTGATCTCATTCCAGAAAAATAGTTAATTTAATACTTTACAAATCAACTAATGAAAATCATCACATTAAAGGGAAATATGTATAAATAATACAATGAATATAGAAAAATAATTTGACATCTATGCAAGATCTAGGAAATAAATTTAAAAAATGAGAAAATAAAAATAACTTTTGCACTGGACAAAGGAGTCTACAACATATCCTGTCAATACTATACTTCTGATTATGACAATATGTTTTGGGTAAGGTCACCAACATGACATTGGGCCTTACAGAGACTTCTCATTCTCAGTTCACTGTGATGAAATCTAGCTAGTGCAGCAAGGAAAAGAAGCCACAGCTACAAGGATTGGAAAACAACCCAGATGTTATTTACATGTGATATGATATAATTACCTATAAAAAATTCAAAAGAATTTGTAACACATGATAGAATGAAGAAGCCTAAATTATTTCTGGATAGCATATAATATGCAAAATCAACTTCATTTTTTGACCATATGGATAACCTTGGATACAGCAAGTAGCCTACAAGCATAAACATAGCTCATGCTCACTAAAAATCACATGTAAAAGTTGATGCCGGCACTATTGCTAAAACCACACACATCAGACAGCAACTAAAGAGCACAGTATCACTACCTGTAACAATCAGCCCCACATGAATCCTCAGAAACAAAAGTAGGAAAACCAAACACAAAAGAGAATACATTGTATAGTTAAGTTTCATTACGTTTTATGTATTCACTTTGTGTGTGTTTGTATGTACCTGCATGTGTGTGTAGATCACAGAGACCTGTTGTAAGAGTTGATTCTCTCATTCCACCATATGGGTCCTGGGATTTGAACTTGGGGTGTGAGGTTTAGTGGCAAGCACTCTTACTCACAGTGGTGGCCTGAATGAAAATGGCTCCTATAGGCTCACAGGAGTGATATTATTGGGAGCTGTGGCCTTGCAGAATAGTTGTAGCCTTGTTAGAGGAAGTGTGTCACCGGGGGCGGGCTCTGGGGTTTCAGAAGCTCAAGTCATGCCCAGTGTCACTCTCTCTTCCTGCTGCCTGAAGGTATGGATATAGAACTCTCCAGCACCTGTCTGCCTGCACACCGCCATGCTTCCTGCCATGATGATACTGGACTAAGCCTCAGAACTGTAAGGCAGCCCCAGTTAAATGTTTTCCTTTATAAGAGTTGCCATGGTCATGATGTCTCTTCATAGCAATAAGGTCCTAACTAAGACACCATGTAAACTATCTCATCAACCAGATTATTTTTATATAAAATTCACACACAGACAAAACTAGCCAATGGTGCTCAAAATTTGGGAAGTGATCATCTTCAGGACAGAGTGGTTTAAGGCACAAAGGAACTTCTTAGATGTAGATAAATGTTCAATTTATTGGTCTAGATGTTGTTATGTGGATACAGTCACTTGAGAGATGACTCAACAGTTAAAAACTCTTGCTGCTCTTCCAGAGGACCTGAGTTCAATTCCCAGCACCCAAATGGTATCTCACAACTGTCTAACTACAGTTCCAGGGCATCTGACACTCTCAAACAGGCATATATGCAGTCAAAACACCAATGCACATAAAATAAAAATAAATCTTTTTAAAAAAATCAAGCTAGAGATCAGTGTTCTTCACATGTATGATTCAATTAAAAGTTTTTTTTGTTTTTTGTTTTTTTTTTTTTGTTTTTTTTGTTTTTTTTTTTTTTTTTTTTTTTTTTTTAGACAGGGTTTCTCTGTGTAACCCTGGCTGTCCTGGAACTCACTCTGTAGACCAGGCTGGCCTCGAACTCAGAAATCTACCTGCCTCTGCCTCCAAATTGCTGGGATTAAAGGCATACGCCACCACTGCCCTGCTCAATTAAAAGTTTAATAACTCAACTAAGTATATCTAACACGCTGGTCCACAAACCAAAACACAGAAGGCAATGCAGCTGTAGATCTGGGAGACAGCTCACCTCGAAACAGATGTAACTGTGGACACAGATATAAGTAGACAAACAATGTTTATATGTATGTGTAAGGGATTCAGATATAATATTTAGATATCTATTCTACTGTATACTATAGTTGCATGTGTACGTGGATGTTGCATTAAAAAAATGAACCTGTTTCATTTTTCACCACACAAGTTTTGGATGGACTCAGGCTGAGAGTCAAGGTCACTCAGCCTCAGGACCCTGAGCTGCCTCTGCCTTTGAGAGAAATAAAAGAACGAGTTCCACATTAATGCTCATACCTGCCATCACAGGCGAAAACATGGAGCTGAGGGCTAGGGGAGAGAGCACGGTAGAGTGAGCATTGGTCTTAAAGGGACACTGAGAATGGGGGCACCGCTGGAATTATCAGATACAGCTAAGCCATAAGACAGGTACTACCTCTTGATGCTCAGGTGTGTGTCGGGAGGAAGGTCGCCCAGACACGAGACAGGAGCTGCTTTGTTCTACACACTAAAGGTTTTAAGTCATCTAAAATGACAATCTACAACACAGACAATGAAAAAAGGCTGTAGCCGGAGCACGACCACACAATGACAGGGGAACCAGAGAAACCACGACAAGTGTGGGGACACTTGTTGTATAAACCAGTGTATATAAACCAGATCCCAGGCCCTTCCCCAAGCAGCAAGGACAAGGATTACAGAAGGAATTAAAAGTGTCGCAGAGCACAGGTTTGATAAGGTAGGTATCAGGGAGCCTCAGAGCCGTCTCAGTGGACAAGGGAGACAGCAGTAATATTAACAAAACAGCAATAAGAATAGCTCAGTAATTCTGACTACATGCCAGGCTCCATGACACGTCCTTTTTCAAGGACTCTAGGATCTAGCTTCTCCAATAATCCTTTTAGGATTCCCATGTTACTTAAGGAAACTGCAGCCAAGACTGGGGTCTAAGGTTAAGCAACTCCCTCGACACACCCAGCTGGGTTCGCAGAAATAAGTTGGAAAAAGGAGGTCTAGCATCAAAACTCAGGCCTGGTGAGTGGTCTGGGGGTAGAAGGCTCTGAGAGTATGGAAAGAGAAAAAGCTATCAGGACAGAGCCTCTCTGAGGTCACACGTGGGATTCTCGGAGCTGGGCACCAGACAGAACTCATTTAAGACAAGAGGAACTGAACAACAGCAACAGAAGCCTCGGGGATAAAACAGATGCTTGGAGTGGAGACGGAGTCCAAGTTTCCTAACCTGGAAAATGAGGAGCATGCGAGAGACAGAAAGCAGAAAGGAACAGAAAAGAACAGAAAAGAGACACTTCCTTCCTGGAGATTTCTACCCAAATGACTCTAAACTGTCCACCCCATCCCTTGGTCCCATTCTGCAGCACTAAAATCCCACTCTCTAGGGACATTTACTCATTTGCAAGCTCACAAGGTGGCTAAAAGGACACCTGTCCAGGCTAGGATGATGGCTTGCTGTGTAAAACGTGAGGCCCTGATTTTTTCCATCTTCATAGACAGCTGGTCCACCTGTAATGTGAGCACTGGGAAGCAGAGACAGGAGGATGCCTGGGGATCGCTGGCCAGCCAGTCTAGCCAAAAGCAAGAGCTCTAGGTCCATGTTTCAAAAACTAAGGTGGAAAGCAACTGAGGAAGACACCTGATGCCGCCATCTGACACTCACATGCACACATACATGTATGTACACATGCACACACACATACATATGCAAATATGTACATGCACACTTAACACACACACACACACACACACACACACATGCACAACTGTAGCTCTAAGTCTTGGAGAAGGAGCTGGTGGATACAGGGTAACAGTGAAAACTGCTAAGACGGCCCTAGCTTTGTCCCCTTTGTGCCTGATATCCCAGTACATGACAGGTCCATCTCCCAAAGGTATCCAGGCCCAAACACCTACTCGGGACAAAGCTTGCTCTGTCAGCTCACATGGGGACTTTAGATGCTAAACTGTGAGTCCCCCGAGAGTGATCCTGAGTCAGGAGCTGAGAGTTCCATCTTCCATACAGTTTCAGTTTGCCCAGCGCTCTAGAGAGGGACAGCTCACTCACTGTTGGATGTCTTCCTGTCCCTTCATGGAATATATAACCTTCAACTGCCCTTGCCAAGATGGCATCGGAATACAAAGTTTAAGAGAGCCACATTTTTTAAAAAGTTCCACTTAAAAGGTTGGTATGAGTTGCAGAGCAGGTAGCACAACTGTTTGCAAGGGATTGGGCACAGTCGGTGGTATACAGTAGGTGTCTAATTAATGTTCTCTGAATCTGTGGATGATCCATTTCCCTACATGTACACACGTCTTTAGCACCTTCCTCAACCAATCCCTCGAAGTGATTTCATACATGTGAAACACACAAACTCACACATGTGAAGCAGGAACGTACTCCATCATCGGGTGTGGATGATTTATCGGACCCCTGCGAGAGAACCTGAGAGCCAGGAACACACACTGCTGAATCTCTCCGATTGCTGGTTCTAACCATCCAGCCGCAAGTATCCGAAGCACAGTAGGAGACCCAGAAAATGATTAAATAAAAAAGCAATTGCAGAGCTGCTGTTGTATTTGCACACCCGAGCTTGTTGCGCTGTTCCTACTTCCAAAGCTGCATATTGTCAGGGAATCTGTTTAAGGGTTAGAAATGCCGCCAGCAGCCAGACTGGGTTGACTCTCATGGAATTCAGGAAAAGCCTATGTAGTGGGCAGGATCATTTGTTTACCGAGTAAGCGAATGTGCTCGGGGATGGCTGAAGACAATCAAAGAGATGAAGATGGAGATGTAAACTCACCAACAAGGGGTCTAAGGGGCCCCGCCCATCACTTATGGTCATATATGTGAACACGAAAGTCAACAGGCAAAATCCGTTTCTTCCCAGAATCATCAAGAACCTTCGACATCCCCTGCTCCCCCTTTTCTAGGGGGAAAGCTTCATTTCATCGGTGGAAGGGGGTGTTATCACTCCCAGGCAAGAAACCATCAGACCATTTGTGTGTGGTCAGTGGGTGGCAAAGGCTGTAATTTGGGTTCAGGAACTGGAGGTGAGAACGAGCTGGTTCTTAGAGAATTTGTGCCTCTGGGAATGTTCTTGCCTCAGTTCCCTTGTGTGTGGCATACATGCCACAGTCATTGTTATTAGTTACTGACATCAACACTAGGTTATTATGAGATTCAAATGAAGTAAGGCAGCAAGTAGGATCTAGTGAAACAAGCCCCTTCTCAGGACAATGTGATTCTTCTGTCATCCAATATGGCCAATGTGGCCCAGAGAAAGTTGTTGATTCTCGAGAGATCGTTCTACATGCTAATATAGTCCCAAGAGATGATGCAATGGTTTTAATTCAGAGATGGTTACTAACTCGTCAGTAGTGTCTAGCTGATTTCATTTTAAAGTCGATACAACTATTTATTTATTTTATTTTGAGTTTCTCTACGTAGCCCCAGCTGTCTTAGAACTAGCTCTATAGACCAGGCTGGCCTTGAACTCAAGAGATCCACCTGCCTCTGCCTCCGGAGTTCTGAGGTTAAAGGTGTGTGCTGCTGCCACCACCACCTGGCTCACCTATACAACTATTAAGTGTCTTAAATCAGAACTTTTCAAGGCACGAAGAGATCTTTCTGGCTTTCCAAAATCAACCTTGAATGACATGCTAAAATCCCCCTCCCAAGCAGAACTTGCTCACTCTAGATCTTGGCTTCTGTACTGGGCATACACTGGCCCACACTTAGAAACAAACGCCCTTCAGGGACAACCATAGCAGCATCCTGGTAACTGGTGGGCAACCTTCCATTAAAAAAAGCAAGCCCTTAGGTTGCGTATGTAGTTTATTTGATAAAGTGCTTGCCTGCTATGCACAAAAACCTTGGTTCAATCCCCTTACCACACAAAGTGAGCATGAGGGTGCACACCTGTAACCAGGTAGGAAGATCAGGAGTTCAAGGCCATCCTAGGATATATGAGACCCTGACTTAAAACCAAAGCAACAAAACAATCAAAACCAAAACCAAGTCCCAAGAATATTGAGCGGTAGTGCCCTGCTCCAAAGTGGGATAGCTCTACCCTGCTCAATAGCCTTGGAAGGTTCCGCTGGTTTTCCAGGGCTCTACACACTACTTCCTTCAAATGCAGGTGGGAGGAGGCAGGAGGAGGCCTTAAACAGCCTGCCCATGAAAAGCTTTATTCAGTGCAATTCAATAACTGAAAGTTACCCACAATCATTTCCATCCACTACTGCGACTGACAATTTTGTGCTTTCTACTACTTTCATCTTTTAGAGGAAATGCTTTCTTTAAAAAATGGTTGGAAGCTCTGTGGCTTCCTCCAACACTGATTATTTTAATCACGATCTCCAGCCCCGTGCAGACAGTGGGAGCGGGGCAAGCACAATGCAAGTAAAGGGAGAAGGGAGAGCAGGAGCTATGTGCCCCTTTCTTCTAGACTCCCTCGCTGTGCAACCTCCGAGGACCAACGCCGAGAGATCGTCTGTGCCCCTCGGAACAATCCAACTCCCTACAGCTTGCTGGGGTCTCTGCTGCCGGCTCATACCTCTGGCTCAGCTTACGGACTTGTGGAAATCAAGGGTAAGGCTGGTGAGATGGTTCAGTGGGTACCAAAGCTGGCGTGCGATCCTACTTGGTGCTAATTATAAAACAGAATCCTAGAACCCACTCTCAAAACCTGTGTTCTGACCTCCCATGCACCGCTGCACTTACATCATATACACAGATAATGATATAATAATAAAGAATAAAGAAAAAATGTAAATGCAAGCTAGAAGAGGATTCTCCTGTCCAGCACACCTAAAAGTCCCTACTACCGGTTACATCTGGAACACAAGGGGGACCTGAGCACAGTCTACATACAATCTACACTGTTTCCATAGTAAAGAAATAATTGAGTCTACTTGATGATATTCAAATATCATCTCAGTGTTATCACCTTACGACACCCTTGAATCTGCCAAGCCAATGGAGCTTCCTTTCCCGGGTGACACTATATGAGCTATCTCTACCCCTGACAGAACCACACTGACAGAGACTGAATGAATCCAAGCCTCCCAGCAAGTTGGCAGTGGACCACCTTGGTCACACCCACATGCTGTTCCTATAACTTATAAAGGAGGCCTGCATTTTTACACCCCTAAAAAAGACTTGCTCCTCTCTCACTATAATGGGTCTGGGACTTTTTCATGTAGTGACTGGTCAGACCTTTCTCTGGGTTCCCATTAGTTTCTCAGGATGTGTTGGGAGACATAACTGATTGTTACCTTTCCCCTCCTCCTCTCTCTGAGAACAAGGGTCCTCTGAAATTGCCCAGGCAAAAGTTCTTTTTAGCTGAGCTGGCACAGGGCCCTGAAGGCAGTTCCCTCCGGCTTCCTTAGGAGAATATTTGGGGCATTTTAAAAGCAGTGGGTTTGCAACTCTGTTGGCAGAGTTCTGAGTTCTAGGGCTAGCCCCAGGTACTGCCTGGAGGATGGTCACCACCTCTGGGTGCCTGGTTCCTCTAGAGTAGCTAGTTCTTCTTCGATTCAATTCAGATATCAGGATCTTGCTTAAGATTCTACTTGGTGCTAACTACAAAACAGACACGATGGCTGAGAGAACATGTGTGGTCCATTCCAATAGCTGGTTCTATTATGGGGGTCTATGTGCTTACAACCTATCAAGAGGCTTGCCCTTCCTCCCACCCCTCCAGAGTATGGAACATTCATGAACTGAAGCAATTAAACACATGCTTATCCAACGTTTAAAAAAATGAAATAATTATTTCAAATAGTAAATGCTTTCAAAGTGATGTTTCTCTCTCAAGCGCCTTTATATAAATGCGCACCCACCTTGTGTTTCCTGCTACCATCGAGGTTGGCACATACCTGAAAGATGGTCTTTGTGAATTTTTTTCCCTCAGAAGCAAGGAGGGAAGGACAGTGCTCCCACCTCTCTCTCCCTCTCCCCCTCTCCTTTTCCCTCCCTCCTTTGGCATTTGGTATTCTAGAACTACTGTTAAAAATTTGGCACAGCCATCAAAATAATGGCAGCTTCAATGATTCTGTCAGTGACTTCCTGACAACTGGGGATGAGTTAGGACTTCACCGAGTACCTTGCTCATTTGTATTGGCGAACAAAGCGGTACCTGACAGTGTAAGGATTAATTCTTCTAATTCTAAAGTCAAAATAGAAATTCACAGAATCGCCAATGATTTGAAGCGAGCTCATTGTCCCTACAACTCATGGTCACCTTCTTTGAACTGAGCAAACTCTGGGGCAGGCCGGAGCAATCGAGTCGAGGTAGAGTCTAGAAACTAACAAGTCTCATTTACTTCCTTCAGTTTGTAAAAACAAGCAACTGACAGGTTTCCTGCCAATGGCAGTTTTGCCGTACTTGCAGATAAGTCCTCAACAGGAAATCCTTTGCTGAGAGGGACCAGTTATGTCATCAAGTCTCTGAGCACCAAATATTTGATAAAGTGGGGATCGTGAACTACACCTGTAATCAGATCACGGACACTCCATGGCTCTAAGCTGTTTCCTACGCCCTCGATATAGGATATTAAATAAGCATTAAAATACATTTAGTAGCTCTGTCATCTCTCCCCACCTCCTTGAGGCAATCAGTTGAGGAAGACAAGGGAGATGTAATGTTCTTTTAGAAGGACCAAACTGCAATTTAAATAAGTTTTAAAACCGTTTTAAGGTGGAAAAAAAAGTGCAGAGCTAAATACACCATGTATGGAAAAAAGTTATTTCTACACAAATATAAAGAACTTGAAATTTACGAGTCTGGCAAGGTGGAGGGTGGTACAAGCACATCTTTAATCCCAGCACTTGGGAGACAGAGGCAGGCTGATCTCTGTGAGTTTGAGGCCAACCTGCTCTACAGAGTGAGTTTCAGGGCAGTCAGGGCTACACAGAAGAATCCTGTCTTGAATGAATGAATGAATGAATATTTTAAAAGGGGGTCTGGAGAGATGGCTCAGTAGTTAAGAGGTCTCTTCCAGAAGACCCAAGTTCAGATCCCAGTGCCTACATGAGACAGCTCACGACCGTCTGTAACTTCAGCTCCAAGGACCTCTCTGATATGTGTCCATACCCACATGCAGATATATACACCCACGAAAAATTAACAGTAATAATAATAAAATAAATATTTTTTTTTAAAACCTTACAACTTAAAGATTGGCACTGACACAACGGGTCAAATCCTAGCAAATGTGTTGGTTGTTACATCGACAACTTTTACTGAAGCGCGTCCAAGTCAAGACGTATGCCTGGTTATTTTCCAATTAGCAAAATGCATGAAAAGAGGACAGTGGGGGAGGTGGTTAAACTTCTCTCCCTGATACTCCTCACCATGAATAAGATAGAGCTGACATGGGTGCTAGTGGCTTGGGGGAATTCCCTCCCCCTCCCCCCATAGCCTCAAAATGAAAGCATGGCTCTCCATTCACAGAAGACGAAATGCTTCCCTCCATCAGCTGGGCAGCCCTATTTGCAGTCTGGAAATGGTCCTCATCCCACTTCGGAGCACTTCCTCTCCCTGCTCAGCCGCCAAGAACTGCCCTTTGCTCCCTGGTGCAGCCTGAGAGAACCTGTCCAAAATCCCAGAGTCCTTCACGATCAAACACCTCAGCTCCACCTGGAACCGGCCCGAAAGCACCTTAACACTTCATTCCGCCTTTGCCAAATGACTCTTCCTCCATAGGCAGCACTCTGGTCTCTCAGTCTGTAAACAGGACTTTGGTTCTAACAGTGGGCACACACCTCTAGCAGCAGACACACTTCTACAACTAACAGCTCTGATGTATTCTTTGCAGCCCTTCCCCTTGTTCAACTCAGAGGATACAAAATGCCAAGTAAGCAAGAATGCTCACCCTGGCTTTCATGCTCTTCCCTGAACTACTTTCAATAAAAATACAGTTATGAAATCCAGAGGGCTGCGTTTTTGGTTGTTGTTGTAAAATGACCTTGGTTTGACAGGCGTGGTCTCAGGTTTCAACAGATGTTGTAGGAAAGCTAACAAGCCAGCAACTTCTCCAGGCATCTGTGATGACATGCAGGACAGGGCTTTTTTTTTTTTTTTTTTTTTTTTTTTTTGTGGTGGTCATGGTAGTGAATGCATGTGTGGTGGGGGTGGGGTGGGGTGACACTTCTCAGTTTCTATGACAACCATGTCTCCATTCCTGGGTTACTAGATACCATCTACTTCCTGTGTCTAAATATTTAAACCAATCAGAAAAGTGTTTATACGGTTAACAACTTCTGGGACCCAGTTTCTTTAATGAGGCACTTTAAGGCTTAAATGAAGATGTCCAGGGGCGGCAAGCTGTCTTATAGGGATGGGCTTCACCCCTATCTCTAATTCAGCCTTCTGTGGTAAAAGAACCCTCCCCCCTTTTCTTGGATGTGAATGTATTCTGCTCAAAGCAGACGCCACAATTTCTTGCAACAGTCTGCAAGCCGATCATGACTGCTTGCCCCTCATTGTCTGTTTTCTCATTCACTGTCTAAAGACTTAGATTTAGCGCGAGAAGCACGCTAATTCACAAGGCACTTAAATTATCAAAGTAATGATACAGTTAAGCTCCCATCTGTTGGCGTAGCTATTTAAATGTTCAGATGAAAAAAAAAATTAGGAAAAAAATTAATTCCAAGTTGAGCAACTTTGCATTCTACAACTCATGAACAGAAATCACTGAGCGGGTATTGTGAAGCCCCACATCTATCAATGCAAGCTAGAAGCTGACATCTGCAAAGAAATTTGTCACCAAAATGGCCTACTTTATCTGGATAGAAACAACAACAAAAAATTAAAGATAAAGACACCCAAATCGAGCCAGATGCACCCGGATCGAAAAAAGCAACCTCGAAGGAACCCATGTACAAGAAGGCAGATCTGAAATTAAGACAAGGTTTTAAAAGAAGGTTTCGGGTGACTGTTTTCCTAAGTCCCCATCTGACTGACCAATCAGTGTGAGAGTTAGAGCGGGCTCCAGACATTCGTGTGGATCTTCAGGGCTCTCTGCACCCTCAGAGCTGCTCCCCCTGGCTAAGGCAGAGCTGGAGATCAATGAAAAAACAGGGAACAAAAGGGAAATACTGCTGTCTTCCTCAGCTCGGAAAGCCAGTCCCATTTTCCTCAATGAGCCAGTAGCACCCAGCCTACAACAGCGCCACGGGGGAGCTTCCACCAGCCCGGTCCAGTCCTTTCCGAGCTAGCAGTTTCGCCTTCGCAATCATGTGTCCCAACGCTAGCACAACCTGGTGACGGAAGGCTCCCGGAGCCCAACCAATTGAAACTAATAAATTAAATAAATTAATAACCCCCACGATTAAAAGCTCCCAAGAAAGACTGCGTTCCCCTTTCCCAAATGTCATTCCCAGACTATAAACAAAGCATGAAAAATAGTCTCCCGGGCTAGGAATCTGGGTTTTTCTCCTCAAAGCAACGTTTTTCTCCAAAACCAGAAACATTCCTGCTTCCTTCAACGGACACTCCGGTTTGTCCATGTCACGCCGGGATATGCAGCTCCGGTATTTGAAAAAGAGGTTTAAACTGCCCATAGACACTCTGTTTATAATTGATAGCAAAACAGTTACGACAGCGATGCTGTAACTCTGCCCCAGCCAAACTCCACATTTAACACGTTGGTTCCTTGAAAATACAAGTCATGCCTGGGGACCCTCCAAAGACGCCTCCCTCCGAAGTCATTAACAGAATTACATCAATTATTCGGTAATTTTTATAAATATCCATTGTCTGCAATTTTTAAAAATAAAAATGTAAAACCAGCTATCTACAAATTCCAGAAAAAAACTTTTCTTTCTTTTCTTTCTTTTTTTTTTAAATGAACTTACTTTTTTGAGACAAAAACTAATGAAAATAAGCAACTCGCCATCCCTGGGTCTTTCCCATTCTGGGCTGCATGCTATAAATCAACCCGAAACTAGGTGCACAGATGGGGGCGGACACCTTAAGATAAAAAAAAAAAAAAACCAAGGGTGCCCCCCAAAATGGGCAGCCTGGGCAGCGAGGCTCGGGGTGACAATGCTAACCCGGGCAGAGGCTCGCTAGGCAGCCAGCGAGCCGCGTTTTCCTTACCTTCGATCGCCTGCCCCCCAGCTGCTTCTCGCGGCCGCATTGGGGGGCTGCGGCGGGGCTGGACTCGCGGGGGACCCCGCCGCCGGCTCGCGCCGTCTCCTAGCCGAGCTGCACCGACCGCGGCCGGAACACCCGGCTCCAGCGCCCGGCGCCTGCACGGGGTCGGCGGCTCCGCTCCCACCCGGGCCCGGAGTCCTGCTGGGTCCTAGCGCTCGCCGCCCGGGCCTCGGCCCGCTCTGCAGCCTGCACGTACTGCGGGGCGGCCGGGGAGGGGAGGGAGCCCCGGGAAAGCACAAGCGGGAAAGCCGAGCCGCGGTGGGTGCGGAGAAAGCGGAGCTCAGTACCAAAGCCTGGTTGTGCAAAGAAAGGCTCTGGCTCCAGCCGAATTCCCAGAAGGCAGATGCTAGAATCTGCAGCCCGGGCAGAACGCACGAGCGTGGCCGGGAGGTTTGCTCTGCTCCGTGCACCTGTGGTATAGAGTACGCTCACAGAAGGTGAGAGGCATCGCGGGATCCTCAGAGATTTCAGAATATCAGGGAGGGAAAAAAAAAAAAAGTGGACAATTTGTGCGCTTGAAACCAGTTCCGCGCCCCCCCCCCATTTGCCCCCGTTGGCAGTTTTTTCCCCATTTTGCTTTCTCTAGCTTTATAATTTGTGTTTTAAATAACAAAGCCCCATATGGCTCACCACGTAGTCATCTGATTTTCAAAAGACCTCCAAAATTACATCAAAATATGCACCCATGTATCTCCTAAGAAATCAACTAGAGAGAATTAATGGTGGCATATGGTGTGCCTCCTAGAGAAAACTTAATTACAAATTAAAACAAATGCGAAAATTCACAAATCCCATAAACCAAAAGTAAATTATGATCCTGGATTGATTCACAGATCAGCTCGTGCCATTAGGGGGACTGTGGAAATGCTACCTTTCTTTCTGAACAAGAGTGTTACCTTGCAAGAGTTCACTAAACCAAGGGCTCCCAGCCCCACCCCCACCCCCACCCCAACTTCCACCCCTCAGGCTCTCGGCAACTTTTTGGTTCTGTATTACTGTGGCCCACCTGGAAGGTCACTTAAATCTTGCAGGTTCCTCCTATAAGAAGACAATTCCATTAACCCCCTAATTCACGATAGCAGTGCTTTAGTTGGGGAAACCTGTTTGAAGGACTTAGCAACCGAAAGTATTCATTCCTTCAAGGATTCTTCCAGCCTTCAGATACCACCAAGTTAGAAAGAAGGTCACGATTCAGTCAGACTGCTAATAGCAGCAACGGTCGGTCGGTGATGTGGTTTACACCCAAAAGAAAACTAAAACCGTGGCTTCTGACTTCTATTTTGAGAGCAGAAAATGTCCCTTTGAAAAGTGTTGTCGCCCTCTCCTTCCCAGTGATGGCTAGCTAAATGCAATGGAAGATTTTTAAACATTATTAACTGAGCATCACAGGGGACTCTTTTCACGCCTAGTGCTGTAAGGCGAGGTGTGTTTGCCCACCTTCAAAGTACTTCTCCTGTGATCTTTACCATGCCTCCAAGAGAAAACATTCCGGGCTTTCAAAGGAGACAATGGAGGTTCAGGAAAGGACTGGTCCAAAGCCACCCAGCTGGTGACCAGAGCTGATGGAATCTCAGCCTCAGGTCTCTCCACTCCCCACCCCTTGCAGCAAGCTGGGGTCTTCAGAGCATCTGCCCCCTCCTACCTCTCTGCCAACACTGTGGGGATGCAGGTAGGTTTCTGGCACCCCCTTTCTTACCTGTAGCAGAGCCCCAGTCTATAGCATGGCCACGGGAAGCTACTTGAGAGTATTTTAGTCTCTGCTCAGGAATTTGGCTAGCAGGACCTGGACTGTTCAGATTTCTCTCCTGGGGCTTCCAGCTCCTCGCTAAGTAAGTGCCTCAGTCACCCACGTACACTGTTTTGTTGTTGTTTGTTTGTTTTTTTCTGTGTCAGAGACACTACTGACTCCATTTTATACACAGAGAGTATATATATCTGCAGTAGAAACTGATCACTTTCTAGTGCCCCCTCTGAAAAGCTTTGTAAGCCCCAAAGTCGAGTATCTTAAATATAAGGTGAGCCATTAGTGAGGCCCAGAATGTCCCTGAGCTGACCCTAGCAGCACCTGACATCTGATGGCCTTTTGGGGAGTCACTTCTCAGCCCTCCTGCACCCGTGGGAAAGTCAGCAGCCAGATCGGTTTGTGGCCTTCCACTTCCTCCTCCTCTCTGCCAAAACCAAGTGTCACATCTCATGATGTGTTCCAACCTGTTGCTAGCCAGGTGAAGGGCTGAAGGGTTGAATGACATTGAACCTCGAAGACAGAAACTTCGAACAGTGAGAACGGCTGCTGAAGAAGGGGCCAGTCAGGGAAGGGTATCAGGGGGTGTATGCACCTTCCCGGTGAACTGCTTGGAAGGACTTGTGTAAAATTCACCTGATGGGTTTGTCTGCTCTCTTTTTGGAAACACTAATGACTTTATAGCCATGCCATCTGTGTAGCCTTAAAATGGTGTGAACAGTAGGATTCAAGTAACTTTAGCACCGACAGAGAACCGTGAGATGCCATTACTAAGCGGGCTCGAGACTGGAGTCATTCATTCATTCATTCATTCATTCTCAAATTCACCCATTCCTCCAATTGTGACTCCATCCAGCATTGCGCAGGGTATTACTCTAGGCTGTGGGGATGGAAATGAAATCATCCTAGTTTGCCTCTCTGTTGCTGTGATAAAACACCGGCCAGAGGCAGCCTGCGGGAGAGTTTATTTCATCTTACAATTCCCAGGTCATAATCCATCACTGAGAGAAGTTGAATAGGAACCTGGAGGCAGGAACTGAAGCCGAAACCACAGAGGAACACTACTTACTGGCTTGCCTTTCCTCTGGCTTGCTCAGTTATGTTTTTATATGTATACAGCCAGACCTACCTGCTCAGGGATGGCACTGCCCACTCAATGGGTATTATGGACCCTCCCACATCAATCAGCTAAAAAGAAAAATGCCCCACAGATATGGGACAGACCATTCTAATGGAGCCAGTTCTTCAACTAAGGGCCCCCTGTTCCCAGGTGACCCTGGTTTGTGTGGAGTTGACAAAAATTAACTGGCACAAATGTCCTAAAAGCAAACAACTGTAGTGGCCACACCACTGCAACTGAATTATGTCCTTGCTGCCCCATCCCGAGTGCCAACCGTCCCTGCCTTGGCAACAGTCATCTTCTGAGCCATTCTTAAGCACATTCTCTCCTCTGAGTTCCTGAGACTGCCTTTGCCCATCCAGGTATCAAAGAATCCCTGATTGGTTGACTGCTGGCTAAGTACGGCCCAGAAAGGAAAATGAAGGTTAGCAGGAAGAGGCAGGCAGGAGGAGGTCATCGCTCCTTCTGCCCGATGGCATCATATGCTGGGCTGCCCCTCCCTGAACCTTCTACAGGGTGACCTCAGGGCCTGGGCCCAATAAACAGCCACTTCCCTTGAACTGTTCACCCTGGGGATGTTGTTAGGTTTCTGCTGGGATTAATCCCTGAGTAACTTCACCATGGTGCAAGAAGAATGGAGAAAGAGAAGTCCACTGGAGGGAACACCTCAAGCAAAGCTAAGCCATGGAGGGTCAGAAAAGGGAGGCTGGTCTAAGTAAGACACTGTCGCTTGAGGAACTGATGTAAATCCTGAGCCTGGGTGCCTTGATCTTTGAAGGTGACTGCGGTCTCCACATGACCAACCCCTTTATGTTCCATAAGCCCTTGCCCGGTGTCCCTTCTCCAGTGTCTCTTGCTTCTTCCCCGGCTCGTCCCTCTGTCTTTGAGCTCACCACGTTCTAACACTTTTGAGCTATGATCTTTACAATCCACTGTCTCCTCCACACACAGCAGCAGAAGTGCCAAGTGTTAGGAAGCTTTGCTTCCCCACACACACACACACACACTGAGATTTGTCAAGAACATAAAAGTGTCTGAGCAGGCTATGCTAGCTAGTAAGTCTTTAATCCAGCACACAGAAGCGGAACAGCTGAGAGTGTGAGGCTAGCCTTGTCTACAGAGTGGGACCCTATCTTGAAACAAAAACAAAACAGTGTCTGATATATATATAGTACATGCTCATTTTTTTTAATGAGGGACTGGGGTGTAACTTAGTGCGTAGAGTGCTTAACTAGCATGCAGGAAAACCCCCCAATTAGATTCCAAGCCCCACACAAACTGGCACTTATCTGTGATCCCAGCAGGAAGTCATAAGATTAGAAATTCACCATCATCCTAGACAGCATAGCCAGAGACCCTGTGTCAAAAAAAAAAAAAAAAAAAGTTGAGTGAACTAGTAAAGTGTTGAAAGAAGGTGTTTGCATTGGTTCAGGGCTCTCTGGAGGAAGAGCCTATAGGAGAGAGAGGGAGCAGGGAGCTACCTATGATTTGTCTCATGCTCTAGCAGGGGTGGGATTTTTTTTTTTCCAGCTGCAGATAGTTTCTGCGATTTCGTGATGTTTGTAATTCTGGGGGCTTTTCAGGGGTTATATAAATGCTAGAGCCCTGAGAGGCATGGTGGGTAGTTGGGTTGTTTGGCTGTTGGTTGCTGTTGGTCACAGTTTGTTAAGTAGTTGTGTGCAAAGAAAAATGAAGAAACAAGAGGAAATTAGATATCCTGGTGGCAAAGACCAGAACTCAGTGCCCCTGATCACCAGAAAGTAGTCTAACGACCCATGACTTGGTTCAGAAATCTCTTTCCTCTCTTCCCTGTATTCTTTTGTCTCTCCTATGTAGTTTTGGGGGGGTAAAGGGGGTGGGAAAAGGGTAAAGAAAAGTAGAAGAAAGAACCCACAAATTAGCAAAAGACCAGCTCCAAAAAGGAAGGAGGCAGGGAAAGTTGGTTGAGATTTATTATAATAATTTAGCTATGCCAGATGGGTGTGGCACCTTTAATCCCAGCATTTAAGAGGCAGAGACAGATGGATCTCTGTGAGTTCAATGACGGCCACATCTACATAGTGGGGCACTGTTTTAAAACAAGGCGGAATTTGCTTATGCAACTAGGGAGGCTGATTTATCCTAAGCATTGCATTAGCACACTGCAGGCCCAGCAGGGCTAATGGCATAGTTCTAGTGTGATCAGCAGCAGGCTCAAGACCCCGAGGAGCTGATGTTTTGGGGCAAATCCAGAGGCAGGAAAAAAATGAATGTCCCAGTGTAAGGGACCCAGATTGAGAGGACTCTTTCTCAGGAGAAGACTCTGTTCTATTTATGCCTTTGGCTGGTTGGATAAGGCCCACCCATATTATGGAGGGTTATCGGCTTTACTTAGGCTAACGGTTCCAGGATAATCTCACCCCAAAACACCCTCGCAAACACACTCAGAACAGTGTCTGAGTAGGTATGAGGCCACTCTGTAGCTCAGGACCGCTAACATGCAAAATGAACTTCACGATGTTGCAAATGGTGCAGGAATCATTCTCGAATCCCGTGGGGGATGATTTAGACCTGTCTTCATTTACATGACAGAAGTGAGGTGACTTCCTGGAGATACCATGATTCTACTTCAGGTGTTTATATGAAGGAATTCATTATCGGTGGCTTCAGAGGACCCTCGGGAGACCCATGAGTGACATCAGACAGTAAAAGCCAGTCAGGGTTGAGGTATATGGAAGGACACTGAATGAAACAGAATGAAGACCTAACAGAAACTTCAGGTTACCCAAACAACCCGTTTTCCCAGCTCCATCATGATAAACAGTTTGGGTTCCTCTGTAAATATAGCTACCGTTTATGTTTACAGGCACGTGCAGGGGCCCTCTCGGTACTGGATGCTCTCAAATGATGTAGATGTTGGTAGGATTCAGGCTATAATGGAAGAGAGAGTTGCTACTTGCTTCTCTGCATGCTTCAAATCGCAATAGGTGCCACTTGACTTCACCCTGTGGAGTCACAGCCTTAACATCCCCCATGAGACTGATAGCCTCACCCCTTTGCTAACACGGGTAGGAGATAGGGCAACAGCGTGGGTCCTGGGACCTCATTATTTCCACCTACCATTTTAAAGAGATTCATTGCCTCCTACGGGTGATGGGACTGCTGCTGTGCCTCCTGTCAAGAGGAAAACTGTGACTCATTCATCTCTTTGATGTTTCTCTGTGCATCTCTTCATGGCCCCGAAATGTAGGAATTTGCCTTTGTCTTGCTTTGACAAGAGAGGCGGATGAGTGTTGTCTCTCGTCTCCTCCACTGTAGGGTAGGGTTGACTCATGAAAATGGCCATAGTTTCTATCTCCACTCTGGTTCTTCCGCTCCAGTTCAAATCCCTAAAGAATTATTTCTCCTGAGTAGAGTTGCCTTGTAAGCCTTGAGAGGAAGGCATGGGGCCAAACTCTGCCAAAAACAGTCCAAGTTGGCGTGGGGCCAGCCAGTTGGCTGCTGAGCGGAGTCCTCTCCCAGCCTCTCCAGGCCCCCCTCCGGTTCCCTTTTACAGCTGTCTGGCCTCAGGTAATCATGGGCACTCTGCGGGTCCCTGGTTCTTTTCATTCCCGTGTTTCAGATCACTTTACACACATTAATTAAGCCTTAAAACGCTCAGAAAAGGAAAGCCAAAGGCAGCGGGAATGTTTGCAACATGCGCCTCCATGTTCTGGCTGAAGAACAGGATAGCCCTGCCCTCGTCCAGCCCCGCCCCCGCCAAGCTCCACCCTCACCCAGGCAGAAAGTGGGGGCTCCCGTGTTCCCTGCATAGTTGAAACCCCTTCTATCTGCCTCAGAAAACCCCGTATTCATTATTGCCTCAGGATAATCATCCACTCCACTGAGGTTACCTGCTAGAGATGATCCGCATGCCCTTTGGAAGTAGGGCTCTGGGCAGAGCTGGCTCAATGCCTTCGTAACCAGAATGAATGTCCTCAGTTGGAATCCTGTACAAGAGTGAAGTGGCACCTTGGGCTAAGAAAGGCCTTAGGCCAAATAAGGTGGGTTGTACTGAGCAAAGACGCCTCAGGATGACCTCTCACCTCTGTATGCACATAAATACGCATGCGCGAAGAAAGAAGGGCTCTCCGTGCTGAGGGAGAAACCTTGAGAGACCAGGAAAGACCCTAGCTAGTCCAGGTCTGGCTCGTGAAGAGCTGTCTTGCAAACATTGCTTGGCATCCTAGGGCTGACACTGTCAGGATAACATCCAGTGCCTCCCCGACCCTTGATTTTTGGGAAGGAGAAATCAGAATATAACATACTAAACATTTGACCCTGCATTTGGCATAGAAAAATGCTAGATATTATGGCCTCCCAGAGCCATCTTGTATGTAATCCCATTCAGTCTGAATTAATGTAGTTTTGCTACCAAAGTGTTAGACCTTGTAGCTCAAATTGATGTTCGTGTCTCTCATTGAGGAAAGCTAAATGAACTCTGGTTTAGTTAATGGTTTGTGCCAACCGCTAATCCTTACTTTAGATTAATTTATGGCTATTTGAGCCGCTAACATTACCAGGAAGTTGGGTGTGTGAAATGCAGGGGCTGTGTTTTAGTAGGATAATAATAATCTTATTGTGAGCACCTCAAAATTGGTAATGATACCCACATTTTTAGTGTACTATTTTAAAACACCTCTATGGCTTCCAAGAAAATAATAAATGCCAAGCCTTTTGTTACCAAAATAAGAGACAATTTATGTTAGCTCCAGCTGTTCTCACCACCAAGGAAAATGCATTGAGTTCCCCGTGCCTGCAAAGTACCATATTGTACATTAAAATAGCAAACATTATCATCGGGAGAAAACCATTGCTTGTGTGGCAGTCCTTTTAAGGTAGCAGTTTGTATGTAAGATATTTGATAACTTCAATATTTGGGCCCCCAGTGCATTCCTTATTTCACAGAAAATGGATGGTTTGCTATCCATGCCGCTCCAAGCCTCCCCCTTTATCGAGAAGCAACTAAGAAGAGCCGTTCTGTCCAATAGCGCTATAGAGTATACCGCTTGCTGCTCCTGAGTTTGCAACATTCACAGTGAAATGCCAATGATGCCTTTTCTCTAACTTTAAGGAGACCTCAGGATTTGCATACATTATTTCCTCATTTCTTTTAGAGCATGCAAATTATGATGTCATGTGGGGGTCAGAAAGAGCCCTGCATCTGGTGGGTGGTAAAGCTATAAAGAACCCCATCATCCGTTACACAGAGAGTGTGAATATAATAGTTACAGTGGGTTTAGTGGAAGAAGCAGAGCCCTTGAGAAAGCGAGCCTTGTATTAAAAGTTGTTCAACTTGCCAGTCCATCTGAATCCCTGGAAACACCTCGTGGCGTATCAGGAGGGCGTTCATGACCAGAGGTAGGTGTCTACAGCTGAGGGCATTGTGCTGAGTCTGGTTCCTCCAGAAGGTGACAATATAGCCCCTCTCCAGTGTGAGAATGGCATCTGTCACTTTTGGGGTTGCCCAAGATGTGCCCTCTTCCTGTGCTTGGGGAATCCCCAATATCAGGAGGCAAACTGACTTCCTACTAACATCTGAAACACCCCAGGCCATCTTCTCACCTCTCTTGGCATTGGGGGAAAATGAAGAACCCAGGTCCTCCTAGGAGCTAGTGATTGAAGTGAGAGGATGGGGCAGTAATTGTGGTGGTTATTTCCAAACATTTCATGTAGCCCAGGCTGGCCTCATCATCTTTATTGGCCAAAGATAACCTTGAAATTCTGATCCTCCTTCCTCCAATCCCAAGTGCTATAATCTAGTCACGTGACTACGTAACTAGCTTGGGTGGTTAATTTTGATTATCAGCTTGATTGGGTAAGAGACTCATCAATTCTCAGCCTCTTGGCCATGTTCACGTGTGAAGAAACACCTAGGGCATTAGTGGAAGAAGCAGAGCCTTTCCAGAGAGGGTTAAGCCTACCCTAAATATAGCACCGTTTCATGAGCTGTTGTCCCAGCCTGAATAAAAGGGGGAGAAAAGGAGAAAGCCAATCAGAAGCTAGCATTCTTTTTTCTCTCCTTCCTGGTCTTCCCATTATGCAAACAGCCTTCCACCACCCGGGACCTCCTCTGCCACATGGAGTGTATGTTACCCTTCCCTTCCTTAAGTTGCTTCACCGGGTATTTGGTCATAATTACAAGAAAGGGGACTAATATGATGCTCAATTGAGCAGCCTGCAGTGTGACAGAAGTTCAGCGGAAGCGCGCTGTTGGTGTCCACAGCAGGACCTTAGCCTGACCTCTCTCCAGCATGGCTCCAAGCCTACATCAGAGTCCAGTTTCCCATCTCTCATAAAGATTCACATGAGTCCATCACCAGAGTGTAAAGAAATGCTCTCTGCAGTCCGACTCAGCTTCTTTTGGCCAGTCTTGTTCCATCCAGTCCATCTTGGCTATGCATTGCACCCAGCAGTCAGTTATTCTAGCAGTAGCAATGGGCGCACACACATCCCAGGCTCTTCTGGAAAAACCCACCGACAGCACGGGGCCATCTACGACCACAAAACGACAGCACGGGGTATCTACGGCCACAAAATGACCTTGAACTACTTTATCTTATCTGTGACGCTAAATGAATCAATCTGAGACAAGAGCAAGTTTCATCTGGAGTACCTTCCTGCGCGGTAAATAGGCCTGCCCTGCGTAGGTACGTGTGGCCTTCCCTATGGTACTAAAGAAGCCGTGCAGGAGAGATTTGGCCAAAGAAAGAAACAGCAGCAGAGACCACACTGAGCAGAATGGAAAGGCCCCCATAGTTACTGAGGAATTGTCATTAACTCCGTGTTTTTATCAAGAAGAAGCCTCACGGGCTTCAGTTCGCTTTATTCAATCTCTTCTTCGCTCAGTCGAGTAGAAACCCCTCCCCATTGTGGCCAGCGCTTAGAATCCACCCATTGACTCTTCCTTTGACATTGAACTTGACAATGAGAAGCTTTGAATGTGAAGCAAAGCATCTTGTTTCAAAGAGCAAAGAGCTCTTCCTTCAAAGATTCCTTCAAAGATTGAGGAAACACAAACCTTCATTGGAAAAAAAAAAAAAAAACCTGGAATGCAGGTTTTTAATATTATTCTCCCAGCAAGTTAAACTCAGAAATGGAATCTTTTTTTTTTTTTTTTCCTTTTACAACAAAGAGGTGAAGCTAGCACTAATCCTTTTCATTATACCCATGTTAGCGGCCATGAACACAGACCCAGGAGCAAACGCCTGTGCAAATGAAAGCAGGTTGGGGTGAAGAGAATTGGAGGTCCCAAAGGAAGGCCTCTGCACCCCATTGTTAAGAGAGCCTGTGGCTTGGAGAGATGGGTGGCCACACCTGCAGGCAGAGTTGAGACGAGTACTCCACCCCTGTCACCACCCCAACCTGGTTCCCTCTTAGGTCCTCCCTTGTCTTCCGCTGAATTCTTTTGAGAACTGAGGAGAAAACCCTTCTCTCAGTAACCATAGGCATCCAGTTGTCAGGTGTGTGGGGCAGCAGGACCAGCTTTGCTGACGAAGCACAACCAGAAGAGAAAGAAACCTCAGCATAGAACTGAGGTCTGCAGACAAACTTGAGAAACAAAGCCTGTGATCTTCGTGGGATTCAAAGATTAAGGGATCAAAGCTGAAGGCGAGCCAGGCGACCCTAGCTCTTCTCTTTCCCTGTCCATTCTGCAAATGGTCTCCTCCTCACACTCACGTGTCTTGTCCCTGCTGTCTAAAACGGGAGATTTGAGTGCTCGGTAAATCTCAAAATATCTGCTAAGCAAAGCGAGGATTACAACACAGTTAGCAAGTTTCCCTTCTCATAGGAATTTTAGTGGACGTTAAAACCTTTAACCACCTATTCAGTCCATCCCATTGACATAAGCCAAGACTCTAGATAGCGACTGTCATTTTATTTTTATTTGTGAACACGTATGTTGATGTTCGCACATGTGCATGTGGTGTGTGTAGGCATGTGTGGGCAGAAGTGCATGTGAGGGTCAGAGGTGGATGCGGGGTGTCTCCCCCAATAGCTTCCCACCTTATTTTCTCTGAGACGCGTCTCTCACTGAACCTGGAGATCTTGAATCCTTCCAGAGTGCCTGGCTACTGTTCTCCGAGGATTCACCTGTGTCTGTGACCCTAGTGCTGGGGTTACTCTTGTACTACCACACCCAGCTTTTCATTGCATCTGAACTCAGGTCCTCATGCTTGCGTAGTAGACATTTTACTGCCTGAGCCATTGACCCAGCCCTTAGAGTCTATTATTGTTACAAATGAAAAACCCCAGGACATGCTTTACATATTTTTTTTCTTTTGCCATTTTCATTTATGTCTTTGTGGGTTTACAAGAGAGAGAGAGAGAGAGAGAGAGAGAGAGAGAGAGAGAGTGTATACATGTGTGTAGTCACATGTCTGTGCATGTGGAGGCCCGAAGTTGACGGAACCCATACCCCCTCATTATTTTTCTACCTTATTCATTGAACCAGATTCTCTAAATCAAACCCAAAGTCCAACAATATAGCTAGTCTTTGTCCTGTAGATTCTGCCTCTGCCTTCTAGCAAGACTTCTAGCCAGACACCATACCTAGCAGGCATTTATAGTATTTAATTAGGTTCTGGGAACCCCAACTCTGGTTGTTATGTTTGTGTGGTATGTCCTTAACAACTGAGCCAGCTCCCCAACTCCTTTATATTATCTATTTGCAGGAGGTCAGATGGGCTACATGTGATAGAATTTGCTTAGATGGTTGGATTCTAACGCTGCTCTAAAAATGATTACCAAGCCGCCATATTGGAAAGCATCACAGAGAAAGTCCAGACTCACATACATCCCACTGATGGCTTAGCACTGGACTCATGTGTTGGGGAAGGTGTGCCCACCTACCTTCCCTTCTCCCAAGTCCATCCACTCATTCCACATTCCAGAAGTCACCCTTGTCCCTTCCCTCCTCAGTGACAATAAATAAAGGGCTCTGCTCCTTCCCTTCCAAGTATGCCTTTGCAGTAACAGCCCGTTCTTCCTGTTTCCAGTAAGCTGTTTGTGATGAAGAAACCAAGGGAGACTTTCCTCCTCCCCTTCCCAGGGATTAGAATTTCTGTGTGACCTGAATAATAAAATCAGATTGTAAAGGCCTGTCAGAGATGGAGTGGGGCGCGTCTTACTCCCCATTTTTTTCTGTCTTGGAGTGATTAGGATTGAACTTTGTTGTTTCTGTTGCTCCAAAACAGAAAGGAAAAGGCAATTTTTCTCTGCTAGGCCTCAAGGATGGGTGTCAAGGAGGAAATGACCTGCTTGCCTTCCAAGATGTAAATTTGAGTTTTCTAGATGAAAAGGAGAATTCGGAGCATAGTGAGATCAAGAATGGAGTGGACCGACGGCTCGCCTGGCTCCCACATTGCTGGTAAGACTGTCAGGTGGACACAGACTGTTCTGGGGGAACTGTGGACTCCCTGGCTCTTGGGTTCAGAATTCCTTATGGACTCTGGAAACTGTTTTCCCCACCATGTTTAACTTTAAGAAGTTTCTTGTTCATTCAACAGCAGGGGAATCATGCCTGGTAGTGGAAACCCAGCCAGCTTCCTGGGACTAGTGAGATTACGGACCATAGGAAAGAATCTACTACTGTCATTTTGCTAGACCAGCATAATTCCTTACTATATTCTAAACCTTATCCTTATACTCATAGATAAGTGTACTTACTACCACTCACCAAAGACGTTTCTGTTTACAGCAAATGAAGACCTTCACAGGAAACCACAACCAGACATAATGTAGAGATTAACGGATTGTGGGCCGCCCAGCTCAATGGATACTGTTACATACCCTTCTGCAAGGATACAGCCCCTGCACCCTTGGCTCAGAGAACAACTCTGAAGAGTGGGTAGAAAGACCATAAGAACCAGGATAGTAAACAGTCTGCTGTGAAACAGTCCCTCCTAGAAAGGGCTGCATAACCAAGACCAGGAAAAAGGCAGTGTCGATGGTTATGTCTACACAAAGAACTACAGGTAACTGCTGACTGCTGGGAGGGGAGAGTTAGCCTCTCCAGGGATGAGCCCTGTCATGTGGTTGTCCAGTGCAGAGTTGTCAGCCTTAACACCACATACACAGGAACAACAAAAACAGATACAGCACAGCCTACTTATATATATTTGTGAAATATGTATATATAAACATATATGCACATAACGTATAATCAAAGAAAAAGAGGCTGTCAGCTTCAGGTAACTCCACTGCTCCTTCACAACTGTAATTTTGCTACTGCTGTGAATAGTAACGCTAATATCTGCTTTGTGGAGCATCTGACATACAATCCCAAGGGTGCCGAGACCCACAGGTTGAGAACCGCTGACTTACAAGCTCAGAAGTCAGAACAAGGATTTCTGATCTATTCAAAGTGTAGTCTGAAGAAAGGTTTTGAGCAGAAAAGGCACAGGTCTGGAGGATGTTTCTGAACCCCCCCGCATTATTATTGCATGGAAGATGGTTTGCAGAGGGCGAGATGGGAAGCCGAGAGACTAGGTAACTGTAAAACGTGGCCTAGGAGAGGTCTGTGAGGATGCAGATGAGGTCATGGTTGTGAGATGGCCAGGCACAGCAAGACTGAAGATAGCTTTGTCGGTACAACTAGTAAGACTTACTACTAGCTGGTTGGTACTGAGGAGTGGGAGGGAAATCTAATAGTTCTTCGATGTCTACCTTAAGCATGTGGGTGGATGGTGAAGCCACCCCAGTAAGATAGGAAAACTGAGTGAAAGCTAATTTTGGGTCAGTGGGACACACTAGGAACCCTGTCTCAGGCATGCCAGGTTAATGGCCCTCACTCAGGGCCAGGGACTCCTTCCCATATCTTCTCAGTTCAGGCAGTCCTCTCTCCTTGGGATGAGAAATTCAACATCTTCCCTCTATAGTCATTAAATGTTCACTCAGTTTGATAACCACAAAGTCTGGCACATGTTCTGCTGGGGAGCTCCACACTCTCAGATGCTGTTGTAAAGCGGGGAACAGAGCAGCTATACTATTCCGTCTCAGGTGATGATTGACACACACACACACACAAGGCCCGGTGTATAGTAGGCATGTCATCTGATGACAGACTGAGAACAAGCACAGTCTGGTAAGGAACTCCATGAAGTCCGAAGGTGGAGGAAGAGAAGGATGGCATTCGCAGTTGCCTTAAATATTTCCCCGACTGGCTAGTCCCTCTCTACCCACAGGTGAGTTCCTGTCTGTATCCTCCAAATACACTCCCCCAATTCCACCTTCTTCCTCTGCCCTTTGATTCTCTGACTCCCACGTATAACTTCAGACTTGGTCCTTGAGACTGGGGGATGCCAAACCAGTATTTCCCAACCAGGGCTCTAATGAATATAAACTCCTTGATGCTTTTCTCCATTTTATATAGAAAGAAATTAGTCTTTTCCTATAAAGATGTTGGGACCTACGGGAAGTAGAATAGACCAAAAAGCAAAAAGGTCTGTTGTATTCAATGCCATTTTCTGTTTCACTTCTTCTCGGTCATGTTCCGGGTGCCTTCGGAATTTTACAACCCCACCTCTTCTCAGCAGAGAATATTAAACATGAAATAATGCTGACAGCTCAATGCTGTGCCAGAAACATGATTTCCAGGATAATGGAGAAGCCTGCAGGATGTGGGGGCAGTGGGTCAAACACACATGACTCCTAGCTGCAAATAATTTTCCAATTCAAATATCTGGGTTTTGTTTTTGTTGTTTGAGGAAAGTGTCTCCGTTCCTAGGTGCCTCTTGATCCCCTTCAAAAAGTTGTCTCTAATCTTCTTGGAGCTAAGGAAGCAGCTTGTCAGATTCACAGGGATCTTGTGTAGAATGGGAGATGTTTGTTGACTGGCAGTAAGAAGGTGGAAATGAACTCAGATAGCTTTGTGAACGAGCTCTGTGGTGTTTATTTCAGCTGCTCAGAGCCCTTTTTCCTGAGCCGTGTTCTCTGTGGCTGAGACTATTGGAAAAATGACCTCTGGGTAGGTGAGTTATTGCTTCAAAAAGCCATTGTTTCCTTTCAAATAAATAAGAATGGCAGCTCAGACAGCATTCTGCTTTCCTTGTAGAACGGATTCTTTGTTTAAAAATAAGTGAAAAGAATCCCAACACTTAAAAAAATGGTGGAACAATATACTCTAGGAGAGATGAGAGGAGTGAGTTAGGCTGCATGAATGGCTAAGGTGAGAGGAAAAATAAATGCTGTTTTGCTTATTACACTGAGAAGTCAATACGTGGGACATGGACTGGAGAGCAGGACTAATGTCCATTTGGATGTCCTTTGTAATAAAAAGCCAGTGCCCAAGCAACGCTTGTGGGGGTCAAGTGGGGGGTACAAACAGGTTTGTAAATGTATTTACAAAACATCAACAGCTCATTGACAGGAGGAGGGGGAAGGAGGAAGAGGAGGAAGAAGGGGAGAAGGAAGAGGAAGAGGAGGAAGGGGCCCTTTAAGACTAGCTTACATTCTTGTAGAGCTTCGTAGTTAAAGACACTGCAAGCAAACAGAAGATGCTACTCAAAAACTCACCACCAATGCAGGAAGAGAAACCCAAGTCTCAGATGTCTAGATCCTTATCGTTCAACAAAGATTGCTTTTCGATTGAATATTTCTATTATTTATTTGTTGGTTGGTTGTGAGGGTGTGAATGTATGTGTGTGTTCTTGTGTGGGTGGTGTTCATGGAGGCCAGAAGAGGGCATCACATCCCCTGAAGCTGGAGTTAAAGGTGCTCATGAGCTAACCTGTGCATGCTGGGAATCAAACTTGGGTCCTATGCAAGAACCTCAAGCACTTTAAAACACTGAGCCAGCTCTCCAGGCCCTTGTTTTGATTTTAATACAGAAAATCATCTGGTAGTCTAACCTGTCCTCAGAGTTGAGATCCTCCTTAGGCTCCTGAGTGCTGGGATTAGAGGAGTAGTTACCACACTGCCCTTTAATAAAGAGTTAATGGACTTTATTTGGTCTTCATAATTTCCTACATGCCTCTTGACAAAACAGTCTTCTTGACTTAAGACCACCACTAGATCAACATAAAAAAGATTCTATTAAAGGATATAAGTGTGTGTGTGTGTGTGTGTGTGTGTGTGTGTGTGTGTATGAGAGAGAGAGAGAGAGAGAGAGAGAGAGAGAGAGAGAGAGAGAGAGAGAGAGACACTAGGTGAGAGGTCAGTTTCATGGGCCATTCCTCAAGATCTATTTACTTGTTTTCTGAAACAGGATCTTTCACTGAGATTAGAGGCTCACCAACTGAGATAGGCTGCCTGGGCAGCAAGCCCCGTCTCTAGCTCCTGTCATTTTGAAGAAGGAGAGGTAGAAATTAAGGAGAAGTAACAAGGGAAAGAAGCCTCCACTCTGGATAGTTTGTATTTTCTGAGAGTCAAGAAACTTCACCACAATAAAATCAAGGTTGCCCACGGAGATTATAAACACTTTCTTTCCTATAGGCATCTGAAACAGAGATCTTCAAAACAACAGACGAACTGTGCTCACTTAGGGCCAGGATGTCTGTGACCTTGAGCCTTACAGTGTTAGCAGCCTTTCTCCTATACTGAAACAATACACCTCAAAAGCCACCTTATCCTTAGGCAGCTAAACAGGCGGTAGTGTTAAGGATAAACTTCTCTTTCTTAATCAGCTCTGGATCCCACTTCCTGCTTTCCTGGTAGGCGACTCTAGACAGGACAACACCACAGTTGTCCCTCCTTAAGATTTAAATACCATATGACCAGGTGCAGGTTTCAGGCCTTTGTTAAAGGCCATTAGGAGAAAGCCATTTCCCCTAGGCCAAAGGAGTGGAATGGAAAGTTCTACCTCTGACCCTGAGTGGAGATAAGCTATTCTGAGCTACTTCCAATGATTAGAACAATACATACCATTGTCCCTTGCTTAAGACTCAATCCAACTGGGGCCTGTCAATCACATGACCAAGAGATAACCCCCAATCAGGAAAGCTGATTCACCCAAAGACATGCTAAGGAGATGGGAGGAATACTTATGCCTTTAATGAGATAATGTAAGTATACATCCTGAAAAGCAGACCTCCTTTCCACCTCACCCCATGCAGTTGTTTACAAAGCTTCATTGCCAAGCCTGCCTGTATTTTATTTTATTTTATTTTATTTTATTTATGTATGGGTGTTTTGCCTACATGTGTGTCTGACCACCGTGTGCATGTCTGGTGTCCTTGGAGGTCAGAAGAAAGTGTTAGATCCCCTAATCTGTAACTGGAGTTATAGATGCTGTGAGCCAGAATCAAACCAGGGTCTTCTGGAAAAGCAACCAGTGCCATTAACTGCTGAACCATCTCTCCAGGTCTGCAGCCAGTATTTTTATTGTTCTTTTTTAAGTTTCTCTAGCTGGGAGTGTACCACACACAGCCCAGGTGCCCTTGTGAACCAAACCAGAAGTCTGGAGCCTAACATTGCTGGAATGATTATGTCTTCTGTCTCTTTCTTTCTACCTTTAATTTCTTCTAAAGGTGGCACATACTTTTAATCCCAGCACTTGGAAGGCTGAAGTAGGCAGATCTCTGAGTTTGAGGCCAGCCCAGTCTACAGAGCAAGTTCACCCTCCCGTCCTGCTGTGTTAGTGAGGGTGGTGTAACCCAAGCTCGAGCTTGAATACAGACCCTAGTGTGATTAAATCAGAATTGACTCTTTGGTGGTCTTTTGGGGTTTGTGAAAGAGGCACAACAAAACCTAGAATCCATTGGCTGGAGGTAGCTTTGGGGGTTGTAAATTTTTTGGGACCCTAGCCCCTGCCTCAAGCTGGTACTCACCTGAAGCAAAAAATCCCACCCTCCTATCCCCAACCCACTTATATATGGGTTCATACTATCCAATATATATTGGATAGTATGAACCCATATACACCACTATACATAGTGTTCATACTATCCACCTATCAAGTGGCCAAGTGGTAAACTATCTCAGCTTATTTATAATAAGAGATACTATTGTTACCTTGACATAATCTAGAGGAGTGGTTCTCAACCTTCCTAATGCTGCAACCCTTTAATACAGTTCCTCATGTTGTGATAACTCTGCAACTGTAAAATTATTTTCATTGCCACTTCATAATTGTAAGTTTGCTACTGTTATGAATCATAATGTAAATATCTGTGTTTTCCAATGGTCTTAGATGACCCCTGTGAAAGGGTCATTCAGCCCTCAAAGGGGTCATGAGCTACAAGCTGAGAACAGCTGATCTAGAATCACTGGGAAGATGGGCAGCTGAGAATGTCAGAGAGGGATTATCTTAATTGTAGTAACTGAGGTGGAAAGACTCCCATCACACTGTGGGTGGCACCATTCCCTAGGCAGGGGATTCCAGAATGAATAAGAATGGGAAAACCCAGCTGAGTACTAGCATGCACATTCTCATTAGTTTCCTTAGCTGTGGATGTGAGCTCCTGACACATAGAATTCCCCACCAGGATGAACTATAACCTGGAACTGGGAACTATAATAATCTTGTTCCTCAAGTTGCTTTTGTCTGAGTATTTTTCACAACAATGGGAAAACAAACTAAGGCAATGCTAGAGCCTAAGTGTCTCAGAATGGCTGCGTTACTGCCGAGTCTCATCTCTATCCAGCCTCATGGAAGCAGCAACAAGGAGTCTTACTTTTATTTAACCTTCTACCTTTCCCATGATCGTGGAAGCGATGAGGCAAGAGGCAATGAGTCTGGAACCCAAGAAGAAGGTCCCGTAACCTCCCTCTCTCTTTCTATTAGGAGGTGTTACTAGCTCCATTACATCTTACCGTAGACCTAGCTGTCATCATAGACATCTGCTAACTTTGTTACAATGAACATAAAGGGCAGGGCCAGGTTATCTCTGCTCTATGATGGCTGATGGTCATGTCAGACTAGGCATGAATCAGTTCACCTTAGAGCCAAAAAACAAATTCACACATACTTTGTATTCTCTAAATATAAAAGAAAAATACTGTACATTTCACAACCAGGCAATAGATAGAGATAGGTAATGTTTCTAATAAACAGGAAGGAAGGAAGGAAGGAAGGAAGGAAGGAAGGAAGGAAGGATGGAAAAAAGGAAGGAAGGAAGGAAATAAGTTACTGCATCTCTCTTGGTTCACTATATGCAGTATGGGGTAATAGTTTTATGGCATACATATTTCTATCACCCCTTTCTTGCCCATGGGAGACATCTCTGATTGACTATTGTGTTTCTTCTTGCTGAGCACAAATATGAGTTCAGAAATTTCCTAAAGATAACCCTCTAGGAAGGCTCTGTCAAGGGTAGTGGGTATATATAGTCCCATGCTGCCATTAGTAGCTGGTAGACTTCCCCACTTAGGCACCTACACTCACGGTATAGAGGAATTTTAATCTGGCAGCATGGCTGCTCTGACAAGGATCACATTCAATGATATGATCTAGCTGGAATGCAGACACACCACACATGTTTAATTTCTCTGGCTGGAATACAGACATACATCTAGTACACACCTTTAACCCCAACTCTCACAAGACCACACAGGAAATAGAGGCTACTTAAAGAACAATGAGGGAGACAGTCAGTTTGGAGAGTTCAGTTGGCTCAGTTCAATTCACAACCATTCAGTTCATAGAGTTCAGAGGCTGTCTTTCCAAGCAGAGCACTTCAATCAGAAGCCAAGAGAAGCCAATCTGAATCAGTCAGCTTGGAGAAGAGTTTGAGCCAGAACAACTGAGTTGAACCAGCCAGTCAGAGTACAGAAAGAGCTAGAAAAGGTAAATTTATTCAGCAGTAAGTCTGAGACTGAAACATTCTAGGCCTAGGTTAGCAGACAGAGGCTGGAAGCTGAAGCCTTCATGGTCCAGGCTTGAAAAAGATTAGATTGTATGGAGGCTATTGGCTATTGTATGGGAAGCTAGAAGCTTCCAGCCTAGACCTAGGGATAGTTACACAGAAATACTCTGGGCTCAGCTCAAGCCATGTATTGCTGAAACTTGGGTATGGTTCTCGTCTCATCCCGTTATCTGAGGATATAAAAGCAACATTTACATTTACATAGGTAAAGCCTGATCCTTGAAAACACCAAGAAAATAATTTTAGACTGAGTCAGAATGAAGCCAAGTTAGTGAGTTTAGTGTACAGAAATTAAAAAAAAAAGTCCTAGTTTTGATTCAAGTGCAGACAGTTGTAAAGAGGCAGACTGAGGCTTATAAGAAGGATAGTAGACACCCAAAGTGGGCATCTCAATAAAGTCACAGATGTCTTTATAAATATATATATATATATATATATATATATATATATATATATATATATATATATGTGTGTGTGTGTGTGTGTGTGTGTGTGTGTAATTCTGTGACTCTTAAAGCTACATTGTTCAAAAAATGTAATTTATAAGATTAGAGGTTTAAACAAACATTAAAAGATAGGTGAAATATTAAAATTAAGTAAAAATATATGAGATGTTTTATGTACTTCTCTTATCTCAAAGAATTTTTTGTTTGTAAATTGATACTGTGATATTACTGGGGGAAATACATTTCATTTTGTGAGCTCTTGGTCTCATCAATAAAAGACTTAAAATTTTTATTTTTACCTGTGTTTGTTTCCTCAGGAGTGTCTATTTGTGTCCATGCCTGCCATGGCTTGTGTGTGGAGGTCGGAAGACAACTTCCTGTAGTCAGTTCTCTTCCTTCACCTTCTGGGTTCCAAGGTCTGAACTCAGATTGTCGGCCTTAGTGACCTGTATCTTTATCTGTTGAGCCATCTCATGGGTCCTGGTTTTAGAATAACTTAAAAACAGACTCAGAAGGAATCTCAAGAACCATTAGATTAGGGTTTGAGGAAAAAACAAGAGGGCAAGCAGCAGCTGCCATAGGAGGAGAATGGATAAGAAAGCTAACCAGACTCACCAAGCATCCAAGAAAGCAGGCAGGACTAACAATGGCAGTTACCAAGTAGCTGCATGTGGGTAGGTAAGGAATGGCCACAGAAAATGGTGAGACTATCCAGAGTGTCAGGGCAAGCATGCTTAAGAATAGGGCCAATATCCAAAGAAGAGACAGAAAATGGAAACTGAAAAGTTATTCCTTTTGAGTTAGAACTGACGAAAGCATTCAGGAAGCCTAGAAAGATGCCCCAGTGGTTAAGAGCACTGGGTGCTTTTCTAGAGGTCCCAGGTTCGATTCCCAGCACCTACATAATGGCTCACAACGAAACCCCAGTTCCAGGGGCTTTAACACCCTCTTCTGACTTCTTTTGGCAATGGGCATGTGTGTAGTGCAAAGACATAATGCAGGCAAAACACCCATAAAATAAAATAATTAACCACCACCACCAAAAGCCCTAACGTGTGCAAGGTGTTTGGAATTGGAAGCCTGTTTCTTTTGCTTTTGTTGTCTGATTGTTCAGACGAGGCTGTTTCCCTGCCCTAAGTTAAACTATATGTTTACAGATATATTTACAGTGTGATACATGATGTGGTCAGAGACTTAACATTAGTGGCTAGTATTGGAATAAAAGGACCTGTATTTGTCTTGCCTGGCTATGAGGGAAATCAGGATCACCTGATAGATTACTGCTAAGGAAGCTGCTGCACCTTGGGAATGTACTGTATTCAATAAATTCTCACATCGAGGCAGACACAAAAGTGTTCATCTATGCTGCTGATGCAATGTGTCCATGTCATGGGCTCAGGATCGTGCCCATGCTCTGGAATTGGGTGCTTCCCCGACAAAGACTAGCAGGCAGTTCTGAGTATCTACAGATACCACGATTGCACCCTATTGACAGGCAGCAAATTGTAACATAAACAGAGTTATAATCTACAGAATGATGTTCTGGTAAACGATAGACCCTTTGTACAACGGGGGTTTAATATGGTTGTATCGCACGGAGTAGCCACCTCAATTTGTATAACTATACATGATGGTTCTTCCCCAATGGAACAGGTCTCCATTGTTAAATGGCATATGATGGTGCCTAGGTCGATAAACACTTCAGCAAACTAAGCTCCTTCAGAACTGGATGTCCATCTTCCCTACCTCCATGCGTTGTACACAGTTTTAGAGCTGAATAATAGTTTCCTCATTAGAAATAAAGCAAATTAAGAGTGTGAAAGGTCGTTAGCTGTTGCCTTTAGTCTTGTACTGTCCCACCGGGAAGCCACCAGTTCCACAAGGCCATCGAGCACTTGAAATTTGGCTTGTATAAATGAAGGCATACTGTAAAGATTCTTGGGTGTAATTACAAAATACGCCGGGCTTTGAAGGTTTGCAGAAAAGAGAATGTAAAAATATGCTATTGTTTCTTCTGCCTATGGAGTGTATGTGGCAACAATTTTATTTTGGAATGTAGTGGGTTAAATATAAAATATATTACCAATCATTCATCTCACCTTTTCCAAAACTTGTGGCTAATAGAAACTTTTAAATTATATAGGTGGCTCTGGCTATGTAATCCTAGCACTAGGGAAGCCGAGGCAGGATGATAGAAAGTTTCTGGCCAGCCTGGGCTACATAGCAAGAAAGACCTTGCTATGAGAGAGACATGGTCAGGTGACTTGTACTATATTTAAATAGGTTAGTGCTGCCTCCAGCGATTTCCCCTAAAACAGTGTAAAGGGACAGCAGTGTGGTTTATTTATGGAGACTCGGCACTAGAGCTGAGTAATTTATGTTCACTCACACCGTGGGTCAGAAAATCCTTTTTCTATTTAGAAGAGCAAAGATGTTTTGAGTGTCTGTAAGTGAGGAGGGCCACATTTTTTTCCCCCAGCTGGGATAAGATAGAAAGTACTTCAGACTTCGGGCAGTGAATGGTCTTTGTCACAACTCTCACTAAACAGTGAAGCCAAGACCTAAGCTTTGTTTGCTCTTTAAAACTTACGGTGTCTGACAGCCACATAGCCAGCCACTAAGTATTTTTTTTTAATATTTTATTATTGGTGTGTGTGTGTGTGTGCGCGCGCGCGCGCACGCGCACGGTGAAGCCAGGGAACAATCTATAGAGCCAGGTCTCTCCTTCTGCCTTTTTGAGAGGCTTGAGGATCAAACTCAGGTCACCAGGCTTTACTAAGTGTTTTACCAGCTGAGCCATCTCAGAAGTCCCACCCACTTTCTAACTTCACAGAACTACTCCAGAAGGTGAGATCATCAACTCTTGTTCAAGAAGCACATTTTCTTATTTAGCGATTAGGAGATACGCTAACTCGGAAATCTTGAAGATTGTTCATTTAAAAATGGTAAATTTTAATACAAAGTAAGTTTTCAAGCTTATACTGTAGCCCCTACAATGCATCAATATACAATAAAACCATTTGGGTCTAAAGTTATTAAATATTTATATTGTATGGGGGAAAATATCTCTTTATAGCAATCTGCTCCAGTCAACTCCATGTCTGATAGCTGATGCTCTGAATCACACGCTTTCAGCCAATGAGAGAGCACGATTAACTGTTGTTGCTTTTATCTAATGAGCGTACAGCACTGAAACATAGACTCTCACCTGATCGATCAGCTCCCTGCTGCATTAAGTGTGTTGTTTATGGTGTATGGTGATTTCTCTCTCTCTCTCTCTCTCTTACTTTGTATGTACATGGGCATGATGTATGTACATATGGAAAGGGGGGTGTTCATGTGTGAACGCAGGCGTGTAGTTGCCCTGGTTCCTGTGTGGAGGTCAGAGGACAGCCTTGGGTGTTAGTTCTCACTTTCTTTTTTGTTGTTGTTTTTGAGACAGGGCTTCTCTGTATAGCCCGGGCTGTCCTGGAACTCACTCTGTAGACCAGGCTGGCCTCAAACTCAGAAATCCACCTGCCTCTGCCTCCCAAGTGCTGGGATTAAAGGCGTGCGCCACCACTGCCCGGCTAGTTCTCACTTTCAACACTGTTTCTTGTGGTTTATGCAGGAGAGCTGGCCCCAGAGAAGATTCTCCCATCTCCTGGTAGGAACACTTTAGCATGACAGATGCACATTACTGTGCCTAGCTTTACTTGAACCCAGGTCCTCAGGCTTGGGAAACAAATGCTGTTCTCAGAGCATCTCCCCTGCCTGCAACTTCTTTATTTGACACTTGTTTTATGTCCAGGCCAATAGTTTTGTCTTTTGACTGTGAAAGTATACCTGTCATAAGACCTGCCTGGATTTCAAGCGAGGAGTAACAAGAGGGATCTTGAATAAAACTTGACAAGGGTTCAGGGACACATCAGGAGAAAACAAAACAAAGCTGGGACCAGTGTGCGAGCAGGCTAGGGTAGGACTCTGTGGAGAACATGCTCATCTGTGGTTTAGAATAGGAGAACCAGGCCTATACAAGACTGATCATACAGCCACACATGATGCTTGGCTGCACTATGCCACAGAGATGGGGGCTTTCCTTGTCTTTCAGAGCATTGTTTGAAACGTGGTCCCATAACTAAGTTTAGGTATAATTACTAAACATTTTCCAGTTTAAATTGACAAATGGGAACTCTTTTGTGGCTTTGTTTATTATCATTATTCTTAATTATGTCTATGTGTGTGGGTCTCTTTGTGGTTATATACATATGAACGCAGTGTCTGTGGAAGTCAGCAGTGATGGATCCCCCTGGAACTAGGGTTCCATGTGGCTCTGAGCCACCAGTGTGGGGGCTCAGAAATAAACTTGGATCTTTTGCAAAAGCTATGTATGATTTTAACTGCTGAGCCATTGTTTGTTTTTACTCAGGTCTTGCTATGTAGCCCAGGCTGACCTTGAACTTCAATCTCCTTCCTCAACTTCCCCAGTGCTAGGACTATGGATGGATACCACCATGTCCAATCTTAAAACTATTTTAATAAATCTATTTTTAAAATGTGTTTATTTGTATCATATTGAATTAGTGTTTTGCTTGCATGCATGTATGTGTATCAAGTGCATGCCTGGTGCCCTTGGAGGTCAGAAGAGGGCATCCAAGCTCCTGAAGCTAGACTTATGGATGGTTGTAAGACACTGTGTGGCAACTGAACCCAAGTCCTCTGTAAGGGTGACAATCACTCTTAGTTACTGAGCCATCGCTCCAGTTTCAAAAATCTAGTTTTAAATGTAGTTTAACCTAACACGATTTGTTCATCATATTGTCAGCAATCTAAATATCTTGAAAAATAGTTTATTTTCTGAAGTGGGCCTTAATCTTTGCCTTTGAATATTTTTCAAACTATTCATTTCCACGGCAAACCTTGTAATAACAAAGAAATTTCTGAGATGATCTCTGGCCACATCATGACAAGTTCTAAATCAGCACCACCTAAATGAGCCCCCTGCCAGCTACACCTCCACAGGCCATTAATTGCTTCATTAAACTATTATTATTAGTATTACTATTATTATTTTGGTTAAGAGATAGCAAAATTTTGTCCTCCTAAGTTGAGGTTGCAAATTGCACAAGGAAAGACAAACCCTTTTGTGGAAGACAGTCTGCCTCAGAACGCAGTTAGCATTGCACGCTCTGACTTCAAGATGGTTACCAAGGAGACCGCTCAACTTCATCAATAGCCTTCTTAGGGTTGGGAATCTACAGGGATCTCTGGAAATATGAGTAGAAAAAAAGAGAGAAAGAATGAAGGATAACAGGAAAGAGGATTGAGGGAGGGATAGGTTTCTCCCTGTTAGTACAGATTATTGTGATGGCTTGTTTTATGGGTCAACATGACTAGGCCATAATACCCAATATTTAATCACACATTATATATATATATATATATATATATATATATATATATATATATATATATATTATACTATTATATATTATATTCATATATATATATGAAGTTTTTTTAAAAAAAGATAGGTTAACATTTGAATTACTATTCACTGAGTAAGTGAGATAATAAGGTAGTGATGTCATTCCATCAGTCCAAGGCTTTAACAGAGAGGCACTAACCTTTGCTAAAAGGGACCCCTCTAGAAGACTGTGGGGTAAAAACACAGCCGTGGCTCTTCTCTGCTCTACGCCTTCTTTCTCAGCCCCTTTGATAATTGAAGGAAGAGACAATTTGGGCCAGTTCTTGACGGCTCTGCACAATGCACATTTAGAGAGGACCACGTAGAAATGGACAACTGCAGTGCTACATCCAGGAGCACCCTGAAGGGTAGTGCTGAAGAGAAGTCTCTCGGTGAACATGGCTCTGAGCAGCACACACAACTATTCACTTTACTTGGGAGGGAAATGGCTAGCTATGCAATTGTATAGTGGTTCACAGGCGGCAGAGAACAGTTGGCTGGAAAGAATATGATTGGAAAACGGGTTGCAAAAAAGTCTGAAGAAGAAGTATGTGGACAGACTGAGTTGGATAGGAGAGAAATGAGAGGATAGGCCTGAGGCATAGCTCAGTTGGAAGGATGCTTGCCTAGCATGCACAAGGCCCTGGGTTTGATTTCCAGTGAGGAATAATCAAACATGGAGCTGCATGCCTTTATAACCCCAGCATTTGGGAGCTAGAGGCAGGGTCAGAAGTTCAAGTTTATCCTTGGGTACATAACAAGTTTGAGTCTAGCCTGAGTTAGAGGGGAGAGTGGGGCAGAGAGGAAGGGGGTGAGTTCTCACTAAAGGGTGAGTTTGGCAGAGGGTAGAGTGGCCTACTGTAAGATTATTTTCCTGGTCACTGCTGTCATCGCCAATGGGACCATAAGCCAAGTGATTGTGGTGGCAGGCAAGGGAGTCATACACAGGCTCATTGACATGGACCTGTACCCTCAAAGTTGATCTGGCCATAACCTCTTCCAACCCAGTCTTCCAACAGCAGAGATCAATGCTGAAGTTTCTATGTGGCACCATCCCCAGAGGTACATCCAAGTGCCCTGCTGCCAAGGTGGGTACATTTGACTACTACCAAAGACGTGGCAGGGAACTGCCTCTTTGTCAGAAGAGGAAACTGGTTTGTATACAACTTCCCTGCATGCAATGTTTTTGCCCAAAATACGGAATTACCATCCATCATCATAGTATTTCAAGTAGTGTTGTTTCTCACCAAGGAACTCACATTACAGCAAACAAAACAGTATAGAATTCACTGGTCTCATCACCTTTTCCTGCACCAGCTGGCTTGAAAGAACAGTGGAGTAGCTTTTGGTCTTTTGAGACCAGGTCTCAGATAGTCCAGTAGATGAGGCTTGTCGTGAATTCCTTTATTCCTTCACTTCTCAAATACTGGGATTATAGGCATTACCAACCATCCTAAATTTTGAATGGCCTTTTGAACGCTCAGTGCTTGTATCAGGTGAATATCTTGCAGGACTGGGTAGGGTTCCCCAGGAAGCAGTACGTGCCCTGAATCCATATCCAACACATGTTGCTCTTTGAAGGGTGGAAATGGCATGTGTCACCAATCACTAGTGTCCCTTAAGAACCCCACTAAAAATCTGCTTTTCTCCCTGCATTGCCATGTTGCTCTGACTTCTAGTCTTAGTGCCAAAGGGAAGAATATTACATAGGAGGCACAATGATGAACCCATTAAGCTGGAAGTTGAGACTCTGTCCAACTGCTTTCCACTCCCATGAAGTGGAAACTTAAGGGTTCTTCGGAAAGTCAGTTGTGTCAGATGGTAGACTCGTGAAGGAACGTTTAACTGAAGGAGACACAGGTGAAAGGATGTTTTGCTAAAGCCAACAAGTGAAAGGACACGTGATGAAGGATTCTTTGCTAACTGTATTTGTTTGCCTTACATGTATTGTTAAGCACTATTTTGTTGTGATTCCATAGAGAGAAATGCACCAAAAAACTTCTGGCGGTGTGCTGCTGGCTTCTTGCCGCTTCCTTGGAACTGGACCAGTTGACAGAGTGATGTCAGCTGATACAGATTCATGTAGAATTTTGCTAAGACAGACTCATGTGCTGAGGCAAGACACATAGTAAAGCAAGATCTGGGATGACATGTGATGTTTGGAGGGAGTATGAATGCGACTCAATGGACCATGAGACGGACTTGCTTCTAGAGATAGCTATACAACGCTTCTTGGTCTTGTGTCTTCGCTGATATTCGCTTCATTGCCTATTCACATAGCCAGAAACTTCTCCTGGTGTCCCTAGTGTCATAATCACTCCTGCTGACTCCTGCCGATTTGGCTGAGGCCTGGCTGTTCCTGCTAGGTAGTGCCGCCAGTACTACCATCCCAACATTACCAAACTAAACTGCTGATATATCCGTGATAGACCCTGGCCACCAAATGGACAATGGGCTGATCTACAACAACAGAGGTGGGGAAGAGCTTGTCAAGCAGATAAGAGATCCCTTGGGTATGTTCATATCAAACCCTGTGATTAATTAAAGTTAATAGAAAAACCATAGTGATTCCATTCAAGCATAACTAGTAATAGCCCAGATCTTTCAGGGACAGAAATTGGGTCACTCTACCAGGGAAACAGGTATGGACAACCAAAGTCCTTTAAGTTACAGTGTATCAAGAAGAAAGGTAGAGTGCACCCCAGGATTCTGTTCTGTCTTTGGGAGAAAAGGTCATTGTGTTTCAGTTATATACAAGAGGGAAGCATGTGTGTGTGTGTGTGTGTGTGTGTGTGTGTGTGTGTGTGTGTGTTCATGTGTGTACATGCATGTGCATGTGTATGTCTCTGTGTGTATACATACAATATGCCATCAGTTCTGTTTCTTGGGAGCACTGTAGCATCAACATGACACAATATAATATCATGCCACACTTCCGATAGAAACCCATTTCATATCTCTATAGCTTTTTGTAAATAGTCGTTATCATTGGAAAATATGGTGTAACTCAAAGCTTGAGGGCAAGGAAAGTCTCAGGTAGATGCAGCAGATCATGAGGGTGGGGTGTCTCCTGGTAAGAGGCCTCCCACTGAAGGAGGCTAATCACAGGTTGTGGATTCAGGGAAGGACCTGATGAGCTCTGCACTGGGTGGGACAGCAGAGGAGCTGCCTGCAGTGGACAGCCAATTTCTCTCACAACTCCTGCCAGCCAGGCAAGCACATCTGATCTTTGTATCTGAAAACTAGACACTGAGGAAATACAGCACTCACCAAACAGCAGCCAGAGGCCTGGGCTGGAAGGAGAAAATTCCAAACAGAAATTATCTACAGACCCTTAAGAAGAAGAGAATCAGAGACTAAGCAATGATTGATAAGACCTCAGGATGGGTAAGAAATGTAGCTAATGCAGTTAGGTATATATTTTCTTTAGTAATTTGCTCAGTGGGGCTATCTGCTTTGCTTTTAATGTTTGTTATCTGTTTTAATAAAGAGATCTCTCCTTTGTAAAAAGAAATTATAATTAGGTTGTAAAATAAATTAATCTTTCGTCTAATCATACCTTTGGGAGATCTGGGTTTTTTAGAAAGACTATAAAACTCTGATGTGAGAATTGTCACTATTTGGCAGCCATACCCTAATCGTATGCAAAATGTTAATAGGAATTAAGCAGTCTCTTCAGGGCGGAGCTTACAACCTCAACTCCACAAAGACAGGAAAGTGTCAGGGAACCAGAACAACGTTAAATTTTCCAAATCCGGATGAGCTTTGGATATGGTGCTGAGCCTCCTGATGCCAGGCGGCAACAGACGGGATAACCAAGCCGCACCAGAGACACCGACTCGGTGGTTTTGAAGTTTTTTTTTTCAAGGAGGGGGATTGCCTTGTAGTATTTTCAAGCTTAGTGGAAGCCTCCATAAAGCAGTAGCTATAGCTCAAGATCAAATGCAGAAATGTTTAATGAGAAAATGTTGCCGAGAAGTTACAAGTTGGAGCGGGAGAGGTGACTCAGCACTTGCTACTTTTCCAAGGACCTGAGTTTGGTTCCCAGCATCCACTGGATTTATCATGCAGTGATGTTATGGGGTGGTGATGGGAAAAGCTAGGGCCTAGGGCCTAGTTGGAGTAAACAGGTCCCTGTGAGCATTCCCTGAAAAGACAGATCTTGCTTAGGACCACTTTGGTGACATGAGCAACCTATCTGCCTTGCGGCAAGCCTAGAAACAAGGGAATCTCTGAAACTGTGCATTTCCATTTAAAATTTGTCACAGTGATAAAAAGTCTGACTACCACAGGGTCCTGTTGCCCAGGATCCTCCTCCCAGAGCCTAGAGGTGAGGACCAATAATCTGCGTGTCTAACAAGCTTGCAGGGAGCGGTGATAATCCAGGGGCCTGACTTGGAAAATCACTGCTTTAGAGTAAAAAGCACATTTTAAGATTTTGTTTTTATTATGTGTTTGTGTGTGCGTGTGCCTGAATATGCACACATGAGTGCAGTGCCCACAGAGACCAGAAGAGGGCATCGGATCTTCTAGAGTTGGAGTTCTAAGTCGTGAGCCACTAGACATGGTAGCTGGGAACTAAACTCTGGGATTCTGAAAGAGCAACTAATATTTGTAATCACTGAGCCATCCCTCCTGACTCCTAGATTTCTTAATATAATTTCTTAACAAGGCAGGTCTTTCAGGGTCTGGATCCTGATTGTATTTTGAATTTTGCTGCCTTCCTGGTTTGCTATTCATTCATCCTAAGCTTAAGCTTCACCTCCGTTTCTCAGGGTACCCTCTGAGAAAGTTAACCCACCTGTCTTTAATGTTCCCACAGACTCCGTATATATTCCCGAGTGTGTATCTCAGTCTTTGTGTTCCCAGCCGCTGCCTTGCCCACTATCTGTGTGACCTGTAAAAACACCCATATAGTCGCCCTTGTTAGCGGTCCCCAGCACTAGGCCACTGTAGGTGCTGAGTCAGCACATCTGCATCCTTAGACTCAGTATAAATAGCAAATAAATGGCTTTTTAATGACACTCTCTCTAAGACAGAAACCCTGCATGCACTCTGCCGGCTCGCACCCCTTGGATTAGGTTGTGGCCAGTGACTCGGAGTTCAAGATGGTGCTTGTAGCAAAGAAAGCAGTCTGTTAACTGCCAGCAGTTATGAGCTTGATTAAAAATGCCGCCACACACAATCCATATGAATGTAAAGAAACATGCAAGGTTGCTACTGGAAACTAAGATGAATAGGATAGACAAGAAACCAAAAGCTTGTGCCTGTCTCAGAAATTCTATATGGTTGGGTGGAAATCGAAGGTGGCTCCCCATTCATCCCAGCAATAAGGCACTGCCAACCAAAGCAGTATGTTAGAAAACTTTCCCACGTGCCCTTTCCAAATACTACTAAGACGCCCCATTGTAAACAATCTATTGGATCACTGTAATAAACAATAGAAGGACTTGATTTTTTTTTTTAATTCTGCACAGAATCTATGAGGTGAAGAGAAAAAAAAAAGAGGGTCCATAAAACCACCGATGTGACTGCAAGTGAAAAGTGAATTTGGGGGGCTGGTGAGACAGTTCAGTGAATAAGGGCGCCTGCCTCTGATCTCGGCGAACTGAATTCAATCTTCATGACCCACACGGTGGAAAGTGAGTACCAGCTTCCACAAAATGTCCTCCGGCCTCCACACGTACGCCGTGGCAAATGTATGAATCTGTGAGTGCACGCACTTATGAACATGCATATACATACATAAACACATACATATACATACACACACACACACACACACACACAGACAGACAGACAGACAGACAGATGGACAGATGTAATAAATTGTAAGTGGTCTTTATGTCCTGAGCTTGGCATTGTTTGTTATATGGCTACCATAGGACAACTGAAAAGAGGTATGTATGGACATAGGTGGCATTACATACAGTTGGTCATTTTATTATTGGCTTCTATGTGAGACATATTAGGTTTGATTACTCATTGACTATTAGGAGATTTTTTTTTAATTTATGTCTATGCATTTTTTTTTTTTTTTTTTTTTTTGCCTAAACATTATGAGTGCCTGGTGTCCACAAGGCCAGAAGAAGGCATTGGATCCCCTAAAGATGGTTGTAAGCCATCCTATGGGTGTGAGAAATCAAGCAGCCTGTGCTATTAACAACCAAGCCATCTCTATTCTCTATTAGAAGATTTAAAATTTTATAGTTGCAGCCAGGTGATGGTGGCACACACCTTTAATCCCAGCACTCTCGAGGCAGAGGCAGGCGGATCTCTGAGTTCAAAGCCAGCCTGGTCTACATATAAGTTTCAGGACAGCTAGGGCTACACATAGAACCCTGTGTGTTTGTGTGTGTGTGTGTGTATACATATCAGTATATGTATACATATGTATGTATTTTCCCCAAAAAATATAACCTAAGCTCCTGGTCTATAAATTCGATAGCCTGTCAGTTTCCTGTACCTCCTTTATGTCCACCTCCTCCTCTCTCACTATTCCTGTCTCCCACCTTTTTTCTTTGTTTATAACACCTCTGACTTTATATATTCCCACACATGTTGCTATGTGCACACATGCCCCCCCCCCAACTCTTTGGTTGCTTTCTTTGACTTCCATAAATGATTTTGTTAAACAATTTCTTCCCATGCTCTGATAATAACTATCAAATTTTGCTCAGCCTTTAATGCTCTGTCATCATATTCTGCATATTAGAGTGAAGACCCCCAAACTCAGGAGACCCTTACTCAAGTCTCAGGAAGTCGCAACCACCCACAAACTCCAAGACACCATACCTAGATGCAATCAGCAGAGGTTTATTAGGGAAGAGAGCTGGTAGCCAGCGGCCAAACTGCACACTCGCACAGGAGTAGAGTTTGAGCAAACCAGCCAGTCTGAGGAGGGTTTTTAAAGGAGTAAACCACAAACCAGGGGAGTGGGAAGGGGGTGAGGGGTTGTCAAGGATACATAACATAAAAATAGTGGAACATTTCAGAGGAACTCACCCTAAATGATTTAGAGTCATGTGAAAATCACTCTGCACACTCATTCCTCTCAAAAATGTAGTTTTACCATGTCACTGTGCCATACCCTGTCATTACCAACTATTTCAGGTTAAATATTTCTCACTTTCTCCAGTCACAGCCCCACCTAGATGACTTGTATCTTTTTTGTGGTCAGGAATGTGTCTTCTTGCTTTTGGGCTTTTCCCACCCACAGGTGGGTCTACTCTCTGAGGCTTGAGGAATGTAATCCAGCAAGTGTCCTCTGATTCAGGAATAATGTCCTCTACCCGGAATGTGTCCCGGGGCAGTGAAGGCCTGAAATCTTATTTTCAGTTCCGAGTTCTGGAACTTGCACTCTTTCTGCTCAGGTCTAAGGGCAAAGAAAAAGCCTGCATATTTTTCACAAAATGGTCTTTATAATTTTTCACTCTGCAAGAGTACCCTGGCTTTTATACAGTAGTGCACATCTATAATTTTAAGGCTACATGGGAGGTGGAGACAGTAGACTCACCAGGATGCTGTCTTGGTGTATTTATCCTGGTGTATTCAGCAAGGCAACAGAAACGAGAGAGACCATGTGTTAGCAAGGTGGAAGGTTAGACCTGACTTCTGAGCTGGGGGATAGGAGCCATTTGTGATCAGGACACCACCTCCATTATAATGAGCCTAAAACAGCATGGTCCTGTTCAGTGTCCACTAGTCTAGTATGTTTAAAGAAAACAGAATACGATAAAATTAAAAGTCTAGTCCCTCAAATGCACTAGCCTCATGTCAAATACTTAGTAGTCTCACACGGCAAGTGGCTACCATATTAACAAGGGAAATAGAGAACACTTCCATTTTCACAGAAGGTTTTGTCGTGTGGTACATTAGTTTTTATTTCTGTATAGCACATGACAATAGGGAGTCTAGGTACAGGTTAGCTGGAAGCCCTGCTCAGGATCGTATAAGGCTGTGGACTGAAGTCCCCTTTAAGCTCAAGATCCCTCTTTCAAACTGATAAGCTGTTGAATGTCTTTGACTCTTAATGACCAAGGGACTGCTTGCAGCTCCATAGGCTGCTTCTAGGGTCCCTTCCATGTGAGCACCTCTTTTCACAATGAGCAAGCCAGCAAGACCCAAGCTCTTTCTAGCTGTCTCCTTCCATTAAATGTCTTGCCATCCAAGGTCAGGCCTAGCCAGGATAAACTCCTTTCAGAGTTGGCCGATGAGTTAGCCTCATCCAGGGACGTTGACTGGTTCTGCTCACACTCAATGGAGATATGGGGTGAATGCACCCCAGGAGTAGGGAATCTTGGAGATTCCTTTAGAATTTTGTCCACTGTAGACAACACTGATATAGAAAGAAGAAAAAAAGTTAAACACATCAAGAAATGGAGGGTGGGAGTTGAAGGAGACTTTGGAGTAAGTAGAAGCTCAAGAATGTAGGAACTGTTGCTATTTAAATAATCTCCCACTAACCAAGGTCTGAGAGAGCTTTCTTGTAACTGAAGGCAGACTTCTTCTGTATGGATCAAGGCTTATGTGTAATAGTTTCTCTCCCAAGGAAACCATGAGCACTCTTTTGTCCAGGGCCATGGAGGAGTATAAACAAGACCCTTACAAGGAACCATAAAGCAACAATGGGAATAACTCAGTATTTAAAAAAAAAAAAAAAAAAAAAAAAAAAAAAAAAAAAAAAAAAAAAAAAAAAAAAGCCAAGCCTGGAGGTGACTTGCATTTTCCATCCCTATAGTGGGGAGATGGAAACTTGTGGATCCCTAGGGTTCACTGGCAGGCCAACCTAGACTGCTTAGCAATTTCCAAACCAGTTAGAGATCCTGTCCCCAAAAGAAGGTAGCCTGAGAAATGACACCTGAGAATGAACTCTGGTTTCCACATGCTTGTACATATGTGCACTCAAATCTACATGCATACACGCGTGCACGCAGAACAAGCACAAAAAGATGTAAGTCCTTACAGGCTGGCATTCCTTCTTTGTATTTCCTGCTGTTACTAGCTGGCTGGAGTTTCTGGCCTTATGCTAGTCTTGGTCCACTTGTTACTTAGAAGAACCAACTTGCAGGCTTGAACCATCTGACTCCAGACTTGGTACCTCAAATGTCAAACAATTACAGAGCCTCAGTCCTTGGTTTTGGAAATGGGAATGGCCATATACTCTGGGACACTGTCTGCAACGCATAGTCCCTTTGTCTGCTGCCATCTCCCAATGACTTGGACTTGGGGAAGGCAACCTTAAGGAATGATTTGAGGGTATTATGAATGGGCAGAAACAAAAAGCAAATAAAATAAAATAAATAAAAAGTAAAATCAAAATAAACTCAACAAAAGTAGCAAAAAACAAACAAACAAACAAACAAAAAAAAAAACCAAAAAAAACAAAAAACAAACCCAAGATGTGGTTTCCCTGAATATAAACTTCAATCATGGATTATAAAGGACTTGGAGAAAATTATTGTTAACTTTTAAGAAGTACCACCTAAAAATCATGTAGGGAAAATACTTACCAGCTTGGAAACAGTAACATTTGTAAAATTTTGAATTTCACAAAGGAACTGTTTTATTTTAATATTTCATGTAATGATTTTAAAATTTTACATCAAAGCTATGGATCTGCAATGGCCTTTTACAGTTGACAACCCTTGAAGAAGAAAGTATGTTTTTCCTGTCCATGTAAGCACTGAATGTGTGCGTTCTAACCACTACCAGGGCTTCCTCTGGGTGGAGATACTCTCGTGGGCACTTATCTCCTGCCATCAGAATGGACCACAAATGTAGGCATATCAGCGTTAATAACCAAATCAAGTCCGGAATTTGACTTGCTTGCCAGTTAAATTTGTTGCAGGCTCAGTTTTTAGTCCAATTTCATCCATTTGGAAGCACTTGCTGTTGAACAGGTTTTCGTCTTATAATTTTAATTTCAGTGGTTTCCCTCCTCCCCCCTTCTTCTCCATCTTTCCCCCCCATCCTGTCTGGAGCACCTTTTTGTAGAGGGTGGGAATCTTTTTTTTTTTCTCCCCCGCTGCTATAGGGAGGAATCGATTTGGCGCACGGAGATATTTTCCCTGTACTGTGAATAGAGTTAATTTGAACAGAGCTGCTTCATTTTAACAGCCTCGACTTGCACAGTGTGTATCATGCCAAAGAGCTTTGTGTATGATCATCGACTGATGTCAGCACGGGTCTAGAAATAGTATTTGATAGTTAACAGCTGCTGCAGAGCCAGAAGGGGAGCAGGAGACATTGTGTTTCGGGAGGGTTTATAAAACTTGTGGCGATTTTATTTATTTATTTATTTATTTATTTATTTATTTATTTAACTTCTTGAAGAAATTAAATGATAGACCGGAGCTTAAGATACCAGGTATAGGGTTTAGAATAAAAAAGAATTGTATTCCTAAGTAGGTCAGGTGTCTCAAAGCGAGTTGACATTCTGTGTGATATAGTTATTGTGCCCTGAAACAATCTTTGATGAATTTAATGTAATTTTTATTTGATTTACAATAGTGTACATGGTCTACGTCACAGAGCAAATGTTTGCATTTGTATCAAGAGGTGGCAGAGCTCTTTCTGCAAGGAGCAAGATAATGAATATTTCAGGTACTGTGGACTGTTGACAATCTCTGTTGCCAGTACTCAGCTCTTGTTTCATGGCTAACGCAGCCACAGACCATATGCAAATAAAGTGGCCATGGCTGTGTGCCAGCAAAACTTTATTTACAAAACAGGTAGTAGGCTGGATTTGGCCAGATGCCATATTCCACCTTTGCTTTGAATAGTCTGTGAGCAGATGCCACACACTTCCACCCAGCATAAAAAAAAAAAAAAAAAAAAAAAAAAAAAGGTTAAGTGTCCCGAGTCTTTTTGTCTTTTTCATGATCTGAAGACTCAAGTTCCATACATGCACACCCTGTGAAAACCCAGAGTCAGCATGCCTTTAATCCCAGCACTTGGGAGGCAGAGGCAGGCGGATTTCTGAGTTCGAGGCCAGCCTGGTCTACAGAGTGAGTTCCAGGACAGCCAGGGCTACACAGAGAAACCCTGTCTCGAAAAACCAAAAAAAAAAAAACAAAAAAAAACAAAAAAAAAAAAAACAAAAACCACAAAAACAGAGTCCCTTAATAGCCATGGGAGGCACTTAGTTACACACACACACACACACACACACACACACACACACACACGCACGCACAGGCTTGCGCTCAACAAGCACACTCACGATGACTGTCATCTCTGGGGTGTAAGGAATCTGATTTTTCTTCCCTTTTTAACTTTACTTAAGTCACTATCACCCTTAAAGTTTGAATTATCCTGCAAAACATCACATTCGTCAAACTCCTATTCGGCGTTTACATTATCTTAACGGAACATATTTTATACTGATCGGAATCAAAAAACAATCCTGTGTTCCAAACGCCCTAACCGTTTCACTGAAAGCATTTCATTGAAACTTCACTAGGAAGAAAGAGGATTTGATTCTTTAACTTGCACCAGGGGGGAAAACAGTTGCAGGAAAGAAAGTTGAAGCAGAGCCTTAAACTTTTTTTTTCAAGTCCAAGAATATGCTTGTTGTTAAGTATTGTTGTAAAAACCTTTTCACGTCTTCTCCAAGCTTCCTCTCAAAAATGAACTTAGGGTCATGCCCATGAATAATCTGATGGTGTACAAAGGGGGGGGGGATTGATACAACATTCTCTTTACAGTTTTTGTGTTACTGTATCACATTTGTTCTAAAAATGTTGATTTAGCCGTTGGCATTTCCATAGCAAAATGATGCCGTCCAGCTGGGGATGCCATCTCACACAGCGTCATTTCCATTGGGAGCTTTCCACAAAGGGACCACTTTCCCCAAACACATTCTTACTGTAGGCTATATTTTAAGATCTTTTCCTTGCCATTTTTTCTCTTAAGGATTACTGTCCCTCAGGGTTAACCTCGTCATTGTCTCTCTTGTTTATCTCCTTACTTGGTTGGGATGGAAGTATTGTCCATTGGTCTAACAGAGTTAAAATGATTTCATTATCTTAGCGTTTTTTTTTTCTCCAACGTTCTATCACAGGTCTTTCATACACGTGTCTCAGCACCGCCAGATGTTATAATTCCATCTTTTTCTTTAGGGGTTTATTCTTAGAGAAATTTAGGTTACTAAGCAAACCTTTATACTATGGGTTTTTCTTGTCATTCTTGCCAGCATGGCTACTTTACAGAAACTATGCCTGCTATTGGGTTACTTGTGTCCCTAACTGGGTTATGCCCATCTGTGGATCTCTGTGGTTCTGGAGAGGTCTGAAGGATGCTACGCTGTCTGCAATCATTTTTCAGTTTGCCTTCCCGCTATCACAAGTTAACACCTTGTCTCAATATTCATCTTTAAGTGGTGCAGCCTTGATTTCCTCATCACCCCTCAAACGGAATGCAATACTTTTTACGTTCCATTTTATCGGATGCCTTTTTCCCCAAACAGTCCATTTCATCTTGTGGAATTTCTACCAGGGAATCAAATTTCCCCACATACCCCATAGCTTTACAAAGTGTCCCTCTACTTGATGACTAACTTGAACACACACACACACACACACACACACACACACACACACACACACACTCTTATGAGAATACAGTTTTGTTTTTGTTTTTTAAGACTCACAAACAGAAGAGCTGGGTATTCTTTTAGCTTCTCATGGCTGCAGCCAAATTATCCCCCCTCTTCCTCCTTGTGGGCTTCTCATCTCCAATCTCGGTCCATCCAACTTTATAGCCCATGTCTGTTATTTGCTGGCATTGGGGGTAGCATGCCAGAAGCTTCTCATAGACAGTGAAGGAAGTCATCAAATGACCAACACAATCACTTCCTGTATTGTCTAAAGATAGGTCCGTGTTCCCTTCTCCGCAGGCTGCAAACTCGTTTTATGGGTTGTCAGTTCCAATGTTGGTCACCTAAGGAATCTTTCCTAGCTCTTTCTTTTCGTTAGGAAACTTCTAGTCTCACATAGGAACTAAGACATGGTTTTGTCCTTACTCCTCATGGTCTCTCCTCTACCCAGCCAGAGTGATCTTTGAAAAACATAAATCAGATCTTGTCACTTCCCTCCTGACATGCCCTTCTAGCCGTGGCAAATAAACCCCCGAGTCCTCTTGTGCCTCCAAGATTCTCCTGGATCCGACTCTTCTAGATTTTCAACTCCCTTCCTGCTTCTCTCTCCATCTGCCTCTCCATTGTCCCTAACAACACCCATTACAGTGTCTTTCTCTTTGGGAATCCTTGCATAAGAAATTGGGGTGATTCAAGGAAGGCCCAATTTAAAGGAACTTGATACAAAGAAGTGACAGGAGTCCAGGGAACAACACGGTCAATAAACTGTGATTGCCCAAGGGAAGACACCGTTTTAAGGACCTTAGAAGAGAGAGCTGGGTAGAGAAAGAACCTAGACCACCACTAGATAGCTAAAACTAGTTTTTGAGGACAGGAACTCACCATGTCTTCCCCTCCACCTATCTTCCTTGGGTTCTCCATTGGCCGATGCCACCTGGCAACCATAGGGTAGACTGCCCATCAGTGCAGCCCTCTGCCAGGAAGCCTTCTGATGATGATGAGTGACCTTTGGGAAGAAAGTGGAAGAACTCTGTTACAACCACATGCATAGCTCCAGATTCTAGCAGGGGTTGGGACTTGGCTTAGGAACTTCCTTTTATAGCCATCATCTTCCTCCTTCTAGATATTTCTCTACTGCTCCAACTCTGATGGCCCCTTCACTAGGCTGAGTGTCCCTCCTATGTGACTGTAGCACCCTGGTACTCCTCCCATCATGGTAACCTTCCACTACCTGATAAAAGTCCTGAGGTCAAGGGCTCCATCCTGGATGTATAACTCTATTTCCCCAGCACTTATCTCCGCACTTACCTCTTATGTCTGCTTACAGACACTTGGTTAGTATGTGTTGAATGGAATTAACTAGAATTATTTTTTTTTTTCCCCCACGAGATGACGCGGGAGACGGGAGAGACAGCGGGACTCGAACCGGCGCACCAAGAGACAGGGCGTCCTCTGCGGGCGGGAGCCTTAAGGGCCGAGCCACCGGCGGTTCGCTTAGAATTATCTTCTTAATCCCTGTTGTAGCCATGGCTGTGATGCTCACTCACATCCATACATTTTCTTACCACATGTGAAAAAAGAATTAGACTTAGTGAGAACTAGTTTGTATATATTCCGGCACAAAAATACTATCATAATAATTAAAGAACACTATCAGCACTTTAAATAGCCAATTCATCTTAAAAAAAAAAAAAGAAAGAAAGAAAGAAAGAAAGAAAGAAAGAAAGAAAGAAAGAAAGAAAGAAAGAAATCTAGATTCTTATCTTCCCTACACACTGAAGATAAGGCTCTTAGCTCTTTGGGTCACTGTTTTCTTATCTGTAATAAAAGAGTTTGGCCAGTTTCCAAGGTGTTTCCCAATTCTTTATGTTGAAGGTCCTAGGTGATGGCATACACTGTATAAATTCAACGTTTGCATCTCTTCTCATCCTTGTGTCCCCAGCAACGAGCCCCAGAATCCCAGGGAATGCTGTGCTGGGCTCCGTCTCTAAACCTCTGCACTACCGTGGCCCCTGCAAACCTGGACACTTGGTTCTTCCACACCCTCTGTCTCTTCCCCTGGAGAGTGGGACAAAAACACTTGTAAAAAGCTGAGCTCAAAGCCCACGTCATGGTGCTCAGGAGTGTGGTCAGACAAGAGAGCCGAAGAGCCTAAGATGCCAGACAAATGGCCTACATTAAGTTCTTGCATATCATGTTCCCCAAACACTGCATGATTAACATAACAGTTCCTACTCTCTAGATCAGAAGATGTAAATTAGTTTCTTGTGTCTGTGCTAAAATACCAAATATTACTAAGATGTATAATTAGTGGCTACACAGATATTGCTAATACACTTACAGGAAAGGGCATACAGTGACTCTCTCTGTCTCTCTCTCTCTCTCTGTCTCTCTCTCTCTCTCTCCCCCTCCTTCCCTCCCTCCTTCTCTCTCTCTATATATATATGTATATATATATACATATATATGTATATATATTCATTGTATCTGCATTGAAATGAACATTTCCCAAATGATTGGGGGGGGGGGAAGACATTTCTGTTTCTAATAAAAAGACATAGCTGATTGTCATATTGTTACCTAATTATTCCAGAACAAAATAGACACAGAACTTTTATTGGGTTAGATCTGAGCCAGGGAGTTACATTATCTTGCAAATCAAGTTTCTGACTATCTCATTAAACGAGAGAAGGTGTAACAACAAGTTTAATCATAGAATGTGACTTTTCTTGCCATTTTCTTCCCTGACTAGTTTTGCTGTTGGTTCAGCCCATCTGGTTTTCATTCTAGCAGAGAAATCACAAATCCCACAAACCATCCACAGCCTCTTAATCCTCGCAAAGACTGGTATTACTGTAGTGGAGTAATGTTTTTCTTTCCTTGGGTGGAAATAGATGTGTAGCTTTCTAGTGGATTAAAAAAGACAATTGAGAAATTCCCTTTTATACACATGTATGGTATATTAATTTCCTGCTATTATAGAAAGCCTACAAACATAATTAATTAATAATTTTAAATGCAGATTGTTGAGAACGGTTCATCTGGTTAAAATTATTTAAACCACATTAAGAAAAACCTTCTCTCTAACTCTTGAACTCATATATATATATATATATATATATATATATATATATATAAATTCATAGTTTCTCTTAGGCTCAGCAATCTCTTAAAAATTTCACAGAGTATTTAAAGCACCCTCATAGCAACCCCATAGAGACAACTAGACAAATACAACTGATTTATATGCAAATTTCAACCTATTTACCACACTTAGTAGTAAGAGACAAAATATTATATGCAGAATGCGTTCATTTAAATTTTTGATCAGATCTTTCTGCTGCTTGGCGGAGCAAGCACGTTCCAGGAGTGAGTGCATTTCAGAATAGAAGTCTCAAGCCAAGCTGATGCCTGATGAGAGGCCTGCACAACAGTCTAGCTAGATGATCCATTAGTTTCACTCACCTTGATTGACAAGTATCACTGCGAGGTGTATCAATCCTGAGATTTTCACAGTGCGCACTATGCTGGCTGAGATAATGACAGCTTTCGGAGCCACAGTGCTGTGACACCCACAGAGGTCACCTTGCCCTACAATTCTAAGTCATCTGTTCTGTATGATACATAAGATGCAGGAGGAACACACACACACCAGTTAATGTCACAGTTGTGCTTGCACGGCCCTATGCCTTCAAACAAACACAACCTGTACATCAAGCGACGGCTGTGTGAGTGTTATTGTTAGGAAAGGCTTAAGTAGTTCACTAAAGCCATGAGTCAATTACATAAAAATGTCAAGGACCAGTGAAGGTATTGGGTGGGAATGACAGAAACAGAGAGGATTGTGGAGATGAATTACTAAAGTCTGGAAAATAGTTTCCTAGTCCGACACATATTTTTTAATTTTTTAATTACCGTATACTAATTATATATTATGGTATTTTTCATAAATGTATATAATGTATTCTGATCATAGTCACACTCACACACTATTGCCCTGGGTTCCCATCTCACACCAGTACCCTTTCTCTTAGTCTTATTTGATGTCTTTTCACAGTCTTCTTACCAGTGGCTATACTGCTGGGAGGAAAATTATCTCACTTCTCCCCGTTAACCATTAACTGCTTATATATGGAGAGTTCAAGGCTCACGAGTCCCTCAAGCCTCCACTGTAGGACACTGATGGGTCTGGTCTTATGCAGGTGTTGTACAGGTAACCATGGCTACCATGAGTTCAAGGGAGAAATAGCCACACCATGCCTGCTTTCCCCATCCCAGTGCCTGTTTTCTTTGGCTCTTAACATTCTCTCCCTGGTGTCTCCTGAGCCTTGGAGGGTGTGATACAGCTCTTCCTATACATGACGGGGCAGTCACTCAGCACTTCGTCCAGGTATATATCCACAGTTACTGTGACCACTGTAGAATAAAGCGTCTCTAACCAAGCAGATAACAACACTAATCTATGTGCGTAAACACAGCAGTTTAAGGAGTACATCACATCTGCTTATGAAACTAAGAGCCACGGCTTCCCTGCTAGGACCTGCGACCTCCCTTTTGATCAGATTTGTGGTACCAGACACAAATTCTTTTCCTGTGGAGTGGGCCTCAGATCCAGAAGTGGTTCATTATTCCCATACTAGACATTCCATTATTGAACCAGTGAACACATCCTGCCTGGTCTGTCAGTATCTAGCATACAGTATAAGTGAGGATGGTGTGCCCTCCTTCTGAATATAGTTAGGAAGGTTTATCCAGACCTGTGGTAGTATAAACCTCATAACTTAGTTCCACACTCTGTTTCACATTAATGGAGGCCTATGCTACACATGACCAATGAACAATTCAGTCCAGAATAAAGAGATGGTAATGAAAGCTGTTCTCATTTTCAGCTGTGTTTAAACAGAGTAATATTGATTAGCTCTGTCTTTTTACTTATGGATGAAGATGCACAATATAAAAGTAATATGTGTACTGTTGTTTAAATATCCTTCAAGCAAACCTGTGAGCCTTCTTCCTAAACTTGCCTATATCTATCATCACATGTTTACTGAACAACATGCCTAGACATTCAGGTATTTCTCCTATGCTGTGGGAGATATTGAAGGATATGTTCCACCAGTTTCTGGGAATGGAAAAGTGAAGTCCACATGTACTTCCCCATTTTGCTCCAGCAATGAGTTGACACCATTTCCTACAAGACTGGGGCCCTCTTCCCATCTCTGTGCTAAGAGACTTCACACTGGCCACTGTAGGAGTGTTTACACCCCAAACACGAGTAAATGTTGTGGTCACTTCATGCCAGATTGGTGACCGTCTCCCAGCCCACTTTACCTTTGCATACCCTTGAGGGTTGATGCAAAGTCCTTTTTGAGAAGAGGCTTGGTGTCTTAGGGTTTCCATTGCTGCAAAGAGACACCATGACCAAGGCAACTCTTATAAAGGACATTTTATGGGGCTGGCTTACTGGTTCTGAGGTTCAGTCTATTATCATCCTGGTGGGAAGCATGGTAACATCTAGGCAAGCATGGTAGTGGAAGAGCTGAGAGTTCTACATCTTGTTCTGAAGGCAAGCAGGAGAAGATTGACTTCCACTAGAAGGAGAGTCTCAAAGCCCACTCCTACTGTGACACAGTTCCTCCAACAAGGCCACACCTACTCCAACAAGGTCATACCCACTCCAACAAGACCACACCTCCTAATAGTGCCACACCCACTCCAAGGCCACACCTTCTAATAGTGCCACACTCTGGGCCAAGCATATTCAAGCCATGACACTTAGAGACATAAAGAATTGTTATCTTAATGGCTATAGCAGCAGACACAATCCCAAGTGATCAGTGTGGGCAAGACATGGGAGCAGTTGAGTCCTGGCATGGTAGGGACAGTGGCTGTGCTGTCTGCTTTCTTGGGGCTTTAGTGCTGTTTGAGGCCTAAGTAAAAACAGGTCCAAATAGTGAAAAACAGACTTTTCTTGTCACTCTGCCGCCCAGAAAGACACTGCCCTGAGTGTCTTTGAAATGTGAAGATGACAGGCGATGCTTTTTTCACAGAGACAAATTTCTAGATAACAATCTTCAGGACTGGGCTACATACATGCTGTCCAACAGAGCTTTTTTCCAGTGATGGACATGCACTTTATCAGTGCTGCCATGAGGTAGGGGCTCACAATATGCAGCTCCTGAAACATGACTGGCCTGAGCTGAGATGTGCTGCAAGGGATACACTAGAGGCTGGATTTCCAAGACATAGCAGGAAGAGGGGAATAAACGTGTTGTACTAATATGTTTATATTGATCATCCATCAAAATGGTAATCTTCCGGATATATCACTACAGATTGGAACTCAGTTTAACCTGTTTCTCATTAATATGTGGGCTGCAGCTGGTAACAATCTTTTAAGAGACACCCACGGCGCATATATGATTACTGAGAACTTTACATTCTCAACAGGTGCTAGGGACAGGAAAAGAAAAACACAGATTAACAGATGCCAATAGGCACATTTTGCACTGCAGCCTCCTCTTTGAGAATTGTTAGAATGCTAGGAAATGCCTAGCCAGTGGCCAGCATCCTGTGTGGGTGCAAGGATCAACATGCCCAGACGTTTGAAACTGTGAACTGTTCATTTGAAGCTTCTTACTTCGGTAGTAAGTAGGGTTTTAACCCAGAGATGGTAACGTGGGGGTCCAAGATGGGTCATGATTGGGTTTTTCCTCCTGCTCCCAATATCTATGCCATCTTTCTAACCTCAGGAAAATAAAGAACAGCACCGTGCTTGAGAATTTGCCAGATCATACCTACTTTGCAACTGAGCACTGTTTTCTTTTCTCAGATGGAGACTCATAAGACGTAGCCTAAGGTTTAAGCACCCACGCAAATCCGAAAAATGGCAGAAGCTGTAGAAGGGTCTGAGATTATAAGGGTCGGAGATTATAACCTCAGACCTTCAGATTTCTGAAGAAGGTTAAAAGAAACAACATAGTAATTCAAAAACACTTGTCAAACATGGGCTTTCTTGCCATTTTTTGTTTTAGGAATAGGCTCAACTTCTGAAGCTATCATCAAAAGCAGCCCAAGGAGAGGTTAAAAAAAGATCCCAGTGAAGTGCTTTTGTGCAAGCATGAACAGAGTTTGGGTCCCCAGGTGTGCCAGCACACACCTGTAACCCCAGTGCTGGGACAGCAGAGTCACCATGCTCCCTGGGGTCTACTCCAGCCAGTCTAGCTTCAGCTAGATGGAACTTGAGCGTCACCGACTTGAGCTGCATCAGAAATTAAGGCAAGCAGAGACTGAAGAAGACATCTAATGCTGACCTCTGGCCCACGTGCATGTGTGTGTTCTCGAGTGTGCAGACACACACATACACACACACACCTCATTAATAAAGACCACTGCATTCAGTGGAAGAAAAATAATTTTTGATTTTAACCTTCAGGAAATAAAAGACAGAAAAAAGGAGGGAGAAATGAAATTTTCTATTATGCAGGAATTCAAACCATTGAGCCTTCAATGTGCCCTTTTCTGATGTCCTTTGGGTCGAGGAGGCAAAGCTCATGTTCTAATTAGAAAAGTCAAGCCCGGCATCCGTCCAAGACACTTCCAGCACCCATGCCACCTGCAGAACCGTGGAGAAGGAAGTACACCGCACAGCGCTGGGAGGGAGTGTGCCTGGGGCATAAATCCTTACTTTCTTAACACACTCCTTCTGGGGCCTTTACATTCAGCACAGGGAGTGGGAACTGCAAAAATAGACCTCGTGTTTCTGCAGAAGTGAAAGACTTATTGCATAATGGCGGTAAATACATGTACGAGAGTCATGTGCCCGCATGCAAACACGCAACTCAACTCAAAAATAGATGCCATTCCAGACAAGTTTTTCTTTCTTTTTTCTGTCTTTCTTCTTCTTCTCCTTTTCATATTTAGTCTAAAAAAATGTGGAATATATATATATATATTCAACAAATTCACTTAATTCCCATTGACTTCTCCCCAGCTGTGTCTCTCTTTACTTCTTCTTCTTCTTTTTTCCCCCTTTGTAAGAACTCTGCAAAAATGGAAAGGAAATCATCTGTAAACAGAAAGTATTGATTTTTTGCAGAAGCCCCGTAAGGCACACACACGCGGACCACTTCCTTCCTTGCTTCCTTTTCATTCCCAATAATAAAGGGACTGAGAAAACATTCAGACAAACTGTCAGAAAGAAAGGACACCTCCTTGATCCTTACTCACTCTTTCCCCATGTCTCCTCCTGAGGTTCAACCAGACCCTAGGATCTGTGCAGAAAAATTTTCTCCTTGCTTGATAACGGCTCATCCGCCAGAGCCAGACAAATATGAAACAGTTGGTACGGGCAAGGCCTGAGCTGGGAGGAGAGGGAACGGGAAAGAGAATGTTCGTTTTAAGAAGCATAAAATCTAGGATGTAGAAGGACAGACAGTCAGAAAGTACAGAGTGAAGCAAGTATTACAGTAGTTTGATCCAAAGCCAGCTAATGCCCTCCACAGAGCTTAAGTGTCTGAATGTCTGGAGGGCCCGTACTATTTGCCTGCTAGAAGTCTAGGTGCTGTTCTGGAAAATGCAAGCTTAAGAGGAGACAGTGGAGAGACTCTAACATTGTCCAACCTAAGAGTAGAGAGACAGGCTGAGGACAACGTGGCCTCCAGCCACATCCCTGAATTCGTAAGGGAAAAAGTCCTAGTGGACAGAATCCTCCCATCAGGAACATGTCCATGGCATAGCCAGCACCCAAGGTCACGTCATTTGTCTCCCAGTGGGGCTATTTTTGGAACCCATGTGACAGGGAGCTGACAATGTTTTAAGCAGCTGGACAGTCCAGACAGAAGTTGGATCACAGAAGACAAACGAGGGGACACTATGTGCTTGCCATTGCAATCCTCAGTGGCACCCCCCCCCCCCCAGCAGCTTCAGAAGAAAGCTCCAGAAGCTCCTTTGAAAGGCTTTGCTTGGTAGACCATGGCAGTAGGATGCCTGCTAAACATCCTGGGTAGCTAAACAGCAGGGAAGGAGGGTCCAGCACAGGACTTTAGAACTGGTGGGCAAACCTGGGTTCTCTCTGGTCTTGGTAGTCATTTATACCCAGGCTTCCCAGACATCATCTAAGTACTGGGCCCTGCAGTAAATGCTGGGAATACAATGACTAACCAGTTAGACTCAAGTGGTTTCGTTCTGCTTGGGCAAACCAATTGTTTGCATACCTGCTCACTCTGATGGGGGTGTGCTATGCCAAAGGAAACAAGAACAGAAACGTGTAGAAGCTGAAGTTGACATCAAGGGAGTCTGGGGTTGGGAGGTTCTTAGACTATGTTTCCCGGGGTTAGGAAGAGGCAGTTGGCAAAGCAATCCACATGCAGAAGTCCTTATAATCATCAGAACTGGATGAAAGGTAGTTATGACTATTCTGTGCTGTGACAGTTCCTTGTGTGCATGCTTTGAAAAACCTATATTATAAAACATATAAGTTGCTGGGCAGTGGTGGCACACGCCTTTAATCCCAGCACTTGGGAGGCAGAGGCAGGCAGATTTCTGAGTTTGAGGCCAGCCTGGTCTACAGAGTGAGTCCAGGACAGCCAGGACTACACAGAGAAACCCTGTCTTGAAAAAACCAAAAAAAAAAAAAAAAAAAAAAAAAAACATATAAGTAAGAGCTTTGGAAACCCAGGGGAAATAGACACTTGAGGTTTGGTTGGATTTTCCCTGGGCTGGATAGGGTTTTGGCAAGTGGAGAGCAAAAGCAAATTGCATTCTAAAAGGAAGAAGGAACATGAACACAAAACACATGTACTGTATGCCAATACCATGAAGTAGCTATAGATTTTTTTCCCCCATTAGGAAATGGAATCTTTAAAAGGTGAAACTGAAACTATTGAAAGACATGTTAAAGGTCACCAACACATTTGGTGGTATAGTTCAAATGTAACCAAGTCTAAATGGGGCCCACATAACCTTTCTGAAAGCAGGTGGTACACAATGAGCTTTTAACAGTGGCTGTTACTATGGACATCAGTAAGACTGCAACAGTCATCATGATGCCCAAGACAGCTGGATGGAGAGGAAGGTGACTGGAGCTGGCATGGAATGACAACAGGAGTCACATGTGGGCTTTGAAGACCCTGTCCATGTGACTTGCATACTGTGGGCTAGAAATATTCACTGGCACACTGAAGAGATGGCTCAGGTAGCTGAAGTGGTTGTGTGCAAGTATGGGGACATGGGAGGATCCCAAGCACCCATGTGGATAAGCTGGAGGTGGTGCCGTGTTCTATAACCTCTGCACCTGGGAAGGCCGAGACAGGAGGCCACTGGGGCTTGCTGGCCAGCAAGTTTCACCTAATCAGTTGAGCTCTAGGGTCAGTGAGAGACCCTGTCTCAAAAGAAAAAATAGGGCTGAGAATGACAAAGGAAGACAGTGACCCCCTAGCCTCTTCTAAGTACTGGGTCACGCTCATACACACCCAACTGCTAAAGCATCAGCAAGTCAATTGTCCCAGGATCCTGCAGGACAGAACCCACAGCCTCAGGGTCTCCTGGGGTCTGTCCTGAATTACTAACAGCAAAGGGAAGGACCGTAGGATGAGAGTATATGAGTGATAGCTGTGGGTAAAACCTCTGCTGAGAGAATGTATTTTGAGAGCAGATTGCTGAGAAACCACAAGTAAGGCACTTGGGAAGATCTGGACGAATGGGTGCATTTCAACACTAACACAGAAGGTACAATGATGGATCTCCTGTGACCATGCTCACATTTCCAGAAATGTGGCGCCAGCAACACGAGGCAACAAGAGTCATGGTCAACAATTTTATAAACAGCCGGCCTGGCTGTCACCTGTCAAATGCCAGCTGAGGATGCTGTGGGTACAAACTGGGGGAGGTAGATAGGGATAATAGCATACCTTTGTGCATCCGTGCGACACATCAGTTACACACCTTAATCTATGGAATACATGCGAACACTCTAGTGGTTGGTGATTGTGTATAAAGAAAGCCATAGCCCTTTCTATTGTTGATCTGTTTTTACTATTATTTGGAATGTGTGTGTGTGTAACTGGGAGAGGGGCAGGAGGGAGAGAGGGAGGGAGGGAGGAAGGGAGAGAGAGAGAGAGAGAGAGAGAGAGAGAGAGAGAGAGAGAGAGAGAGAGAGAAAGAGAGACTGTATTCCTGTAGGAGCACATGGAGGGCTGAGGTCAATGCTAGCTGCCTTTTTCAGTCACTTTCTGTCTCATTTTTTTTGAGACTGTGAGGTTGTCTCTCACTGAACCTGAAGCTTACTGATTTAGTTACACCAGTCAACTAGCAAGCTCCAGCAAGCTCCTACAAGCTCCTGCAAGCTCTAGCAAGCTCCAGCAAGCTCCAGCAAGCTCCAGCAAGCTCCTGCAAGCTCCTGCAAGCTCCAGAATCCATCTATCTGTCTTCCCAGTGTTGGGATTATGGGCATGTAAGGACAAGTCAGGCTTTTACATAGGTGCTGGGAATCTGAATTCAGGTTCTCATGCCTGTGCACCAAACACTATTGACTAAGCCAACTCCCCCAACCCCTCCTTTAGATTTCAAAAGAGATTCAATCAACCAGAGTGTTGTCTAACCTCTAGTCCCAGTTAAAAAGGCTTGAGAAAATTTGCATTTGAAGTGTGTGGTTGAGGCAAGGTGAGGCAAGCACAGTGTCCTATCCTGTTTGGATAAAGCAGGTGAATACCCATTACTGTAAAGAATTTAATATTGATTATGCAGGAGACAAAGAGTTCTAAAAAGCACCTGTCTGGGGGATGACATAATCAGCTCTGCATTCTAGCAGAGTCTCAGCTGTAATGTGACAGAAGCGCCCAGCCATTATACACAGTATTTCTCCCAAACATATCAGGCATTCACATGTACTGAGGTTTAAGAAACCAAAGGCCAGATGGGTGAAGGGGCGGGGGGGCCCCAACCTGCCCTGCCCCTCCTCAAAGATAGCTTGTTTTGGTTTGGTTTCTGTAGATTCTGGGCCAGGGATGGGCAGGCTGGAGCTGATTCCTCACTGTCTCTATGTTTTGTTTTACTGCTTTTCCTTATTGTATCAGTGCCAGGAAAAGGAGTGAAACCTCTTTCACCCCCAAATAAATTGTCACACTCTGAAGCTAAACAACAACAACAAACCAAAGACCAGATACTTTGAAACAGGCATCATGATGGCTGTTTGTATGCCTCTACCTACCAACTAAGACAGTCAATTTAACTGAACTTCAGCTCAGCTGTGTAGTTTCTAGAAATGTACTAACCCCCCAAAACAGGCTTTGTGATAAAGTGTGTTCTGAGCTCTAGAAGAGGGACCAGAGACAGAAAAACACTTCTAGGAAGAAGAACATCCAGTCTCTAAGTAACTATCAGGCATGTCAGCCTCTGCTCTTGGCATGTGACCCTTTACTTCCATGTAAGCTTGTGTGAGCACATGAAGATAGACATTTAAATTATATATATATATATATATATATATATATATATATATATATATTTCCAAGAACCTTTTCTGAGGTTAGTTTCTGGGAAACACGCCTTTGACCTTGGACACTCGATTTTTATCCCTTCAGTTTATTTAACAGATATTGGCTAGATGGTCTACATTCCAAGAGCTGTACCCAAGGTGGAGATTTAAAAGACACCAGGTTGGCCAACAAGAACTGGGAAGGAGGAGAGGATTCGGGAAGGACATAGAGGAGGCTACAGAAGCTCAGGGTGTCACAGGTGTCAAAGGATCTGTTGCTTGACGTTGGTGTCAGAGAGGATGCTGGGTAGAGGCAAAGAGGTCCATTCCTCTTAGGTCCTCTTAAACAATCTCTCTCTCTCTCTCTCTCTCTCTCTCTCTCTCTCTCTCTCTCTCTCTCTCTCTCTCTCGGCCAGGATGGCTTTGGAACGTGCTATGTATCAAAGAGGACTTTGAATTCCATATCTTCCCAAATCCTCAAATAAAGGTGTGTGCTGCCACTCCTAGCTTTGAATTGTATCTTTTTGTATCACGAACAGATCCTAGATCTGCCTTTCTCCTGGGACGAAAGATTCTGGAACTGGGTGACTTCTGAACTCAGAGTGGTGGTTTCCTCATTGTCTCCATGGCTAACTTAACAGGCATGACCTTTTTCCTCTACCTCTCTTCTTCCTGGAAGCTGCCAGAATTCCCAGCCACCCCAACTGTTGTTTTTCTCTAAAACTCTGAAACAGTAACAACTACAAAAAGAGCTTGCTTCTGAGTTTGTTTTCAAATTCTTTTATTAATGAGACCAAGAACCACCCCCACAAAAGGAACCCATTTCCCCAGTAACAAAGGTTCACACAACGATGGCGGGTGGTGGGAGGGGAAGAGTCTGGTATTTTTGTCCATCTGACTAGGCACTTACTGTCAGTGAGAACCAGAATTGATCCTAATGAGAAAGCGCCCAGAGTCTCAGGCTTCGGGATCTAATGCTAAATGCAGAAGCACTTTCGGGAGTGGCCAGGCATTGATTTACTGCACGAGGCAACTTCAGTATTTTAAAATCTCTCTGAAATACAGTACTTATGTGGGTTTTGTTTTTCTTTAAAGAAACACGGGCTAATGTACATGGATAATTATTTTTAAAACCTTAAAAAAAAACCCACAAAAAATACCCAACAGCCCTGCTGTGATGCTTTTTGCCGTCAGCCCGTACTAAAAGATTCATAGCCTGTATTGATTTTTCTTCCCCCAAAGACATCTCAATTTTCAATATGCCTGAAGCCTCCCTTTTCCCATACCATCTTTCCCTCACTCACTTTGGCTCTGGCCCCCTGCCACCTTCCCAGGAAGTCCATTTTCCAAACCTGTCTGTTCTGTTTTGATTTCAGTGATGGCATCTTTGAGATACTGCATTGCCCAGGTACTCTTAGAGGTTATAGGGGGGACATGTTGGAGTGGAGAAGCTACCCTGGGCACCACTTATCCAAAGGCCTGACTGTGAGGATTAGCTAACCAGCCAGAGGTACTGCTGGAATTAGGGGGAGATGTTTGAGAGTCGGGGTGTCAGCTAAGAGTATCTGAAAGAAAACACAAAGAGAACCTTGTCTGTGCTACCTTCTCCTCTCACTTTTGATGCTATTCTGTTACTCTTGGTTAGGCATCCTTGTGTTGTGTGTGTCATCTCCCCAGCCCCTGCCTTGGAAGACAGGTAGCACAGGCTAGCTCCCAATACACTATGTAACCAAAGATGACCTTGAACTTCTGATTTCCCACCCACCGTCTTCTGACTGCTGGGATTACAACCATTCTAGAATCAGGGATGCAGCTAGCTTTGTGTGGAATCGGACCCTGGGGCTTCATGCACACCAAGAAAGCACTGTGCTAGCCGAGCCACACCCCAGCCCTTGTTTTTATTTTTATTTTATTTTATTTTTCTGGCTTTCTGTTTTGTTTGTTTGGAATTTTTGAAGAGTCTCACTTTATAGCTCTGGTTGTCCTGGAATTTACTAGGTAACCCAGGTTGGCCCTGAACTCTCCACAGTCCACCTGTCTCAGCCTCCTGAGTGCTGGGATTACACGTGTGAGCCACCACACTTGACTTCAACATCTAATTCTTTAACACAACTAACTCTGTGTCCTAGAGTTCGCAGGAGAGCAATTCCTGACAGGGGCTTTAGTAAAACCAACAGCACCACCATCAACAAAAACAAACAACCAAACAAAACCCAAGAAAAAAACCAACAAAACAAAACAAAGCACGATAGGAATAGCAAACAGAAGCAACTACCACAAACACCTCTGAAAGGGTCAGGAGTGTGACTTATGGATTCCCTGGACCAGTGCTGCTGAGAGTCACTGATGTCCCAGACACCTTGTTAATTGATTCAGACGAAGTGAGTGCCCGGAATGCTGTGTTGAAACAGAGATATAGAAGACGCTTTTGCTAATAAGGTACTGCCTCCTTTTTGGACCCACAAACTAACTAGAGTCAGCATAAAAGCCTGGCATCTCTGCCTCCATTTCCTGTCTTCTTTGCCTCTGTCTACAAGTCAGGATGATGGGCATTCACGTAGCATCTGTCTAACTTCTGTCTCCCTCTTCAAGTCTGGAAGCTTAGAGATAAATCATTGGCTTAAAGTCACCCTCCGTCTCAGGGAAAATAAAACCGCACGCACATTCGAAAAGTCCATGTCAGCACCCCAAAGATGGACTGTGGATGGAATGTAGGGGTCACAGAACCCTTCTCTATGTCTTCCTCTTCCCCAAATGGTCACTGAGTAAACCTGTTTCTGCTTTTCACTTTTTAGCATGGTAATGCTAAAGGGAATAATTAATGAGTGACAAACAGTAACAATCAAAATTAGAGTGTCATCGTTCTGTGTGGACCTTGGTGAGCATGGTCCTCCCCCCCTGCCACATTCTTCCATTACAGCAAGAAAATAGATGTTATTTGCCCCTCCCCCACTGCTGCATGGCGAACACAGAAGCTGGGTTTGAACCTCCAGCTTGCCTGACTCTGAATCCGCATGCCAGCTTTTAACCTGGTTGCTTTCCCAGATTCAGAAGAGAAAAGACCTGAACTCAGGTCAGCAGAGAAGAGGGATTAACACATACAAGGGATCAGAGGCAGAGGTTCAAGGCATCCTGCAGAGACTGTTCCACCTCCAAAGTGATCAGATTCAAAGAACAGTGTGCCATATTCTGGAGAACCTCGACATCTGGGATACAGGGAAAGAGAAGGGCTTGAGAAGTGACCTGAGCAAGAGCAAATCCAAGGAAGGGATGACACCCTTCCAGCAAGAATGAAAAGCTTGTGGGAGAGAGAAGTGATACCCCCAAAGCCCAAGGCATGCTGGGACTCAGGGCACAGAAATACCAAGGACTGAGAGATGTTTTTAAGCAGAAGCCTCTCTTTAAATTCTCATTCTCTCTCTCTCTCTCTTTCTCTCTCTCTCTCTCTCTCTCTCTCTCTCTCTCTCTCTCTCTCTCTCACTCTCCCTCTCCCTCTCCCCTCTCCCTCCCTCTTCCCATGTGTGTGTGTGTGCTAGAGAGAGAGAGAGAGAGAGAAAGAGAGAGAGCAGAAATCAGTGTTGAATGTCTTCCACAATCTCTTCACCTTACTGTTTGAGACAGGAATTTCCACTGAATCTGGAGACCATCAACTGGGCTAGTTCCCAGGAATTTATCTGTTCTGTTCTGTGTATTCTGCATCAGAAGCATAGGCATGCATTCCACACCTGGCTTTGATGTGGGTGCCAAGGATCAAACTCAGCCCCTCATGCTTGCGTGGTAGGCACATGGCACATGACTGATAAAGCATCTCCCAGCTCCTCTATTTAAATTCTTAGATGAAGACAGATGCATAGGTGACCTTTGCCAGTGACAAGGGTAGAGAATGAGTGACTAAATCTCAGAGATGGGTTTAACCATTTTATTTTCCATAATAGGAACCGAAGTATCAGAATTCTCAGTGGTTTTTTTCCTGCCCTGGCATAGCTAATTAGGGACAGGGCTGTGATTAGAATTCAGATCATCCAACTCTATCTCAAAAGGAAGCATTTCAGACATGAATTCTATGCAAGGGGCATGAAGAGAGAATCTGCAAAGGAGGTACCAATGGCCAACACCAGGGAAGAAAAATCTCTTCAACTCCACAGGTAATCAAGCAATCCTCACTAGTACAGAGAAACAACACACACCTTAAAAACATCAGGCACTCAACAAGTGGGATGGCTCACTTGCTACATAGGCCTGGCAGGAGTTTGAGTCCTGGAACCCACATAGGGGGATAGAAGGTGAGAATGGACTTCACATCATGTATGCACAGGCACAGTGTGTGTGTGTGTGTGTGTGTGTGTGTGTGTGTGTGTTATTCGGGGCAGTTATGAGCTAATGTCTAGGCACTCACTTCAGTTTCCTCTCATAAAGGTTAATATTAATAGAACTTATTCATGAGGCTTAAATGAAATTATGTTTATAAAGTACTGTTTCAGGAATTTCCTCTCATGTGGTGTGTGTGTGTGTGTGTGTGTGTGTCTGTCTGTCTGTCTGTCTGTCTGTCTGTTTGTCTGTCTGTCCAGGGTAGACTAGGCAACATCTCTTCATAAGGCCCTCATGACAAACCAAAGTTCAATTCTGCCCAAGTTCCTCTTGAGAAACCAAACCAAAGAGTGTATTGAGCTGACTTACAGAGTTGAGCAAGTGGTTTCCAACAGGAGAGGGGTGGGTGGCATCAAAAAAGCTTGGGAGAAAGTCCTCACTCCAGCGTGGGTGACAGCTTTCTCACAAGCACAAAGAGGAGCTCCTTCCAGTAGTCCCATTCAGCCTATATACCATGGCCCATCACAGAAATCCCAGGCCTCTTGCATACCACTGGTTGGGAGGGGTGGTTGGCCATTCAGGTGAGGATTCCATGACCTACCTACCCCACCTCCTGTTTCTATGAAGGAGCACCAGTTGTCACCAAAAGTGTCTGGGATGTTTGGTTATACATGGACACAGCTGAACTCCTGAAGATGGCAGCGCTTTGGCTTGGGAGAGAGTGTCATACAAGTAGTTAACCAGGGATGAGGACGGTCAGATGCATAGAGTCTGGTAAACAGTGTCAGCGGGATCATTAAGACGTTTCACAAATATCCACATGTGTTGTCCCTTCAATTTCAGGCTCGAAAATTAGTGGTATAGAAATGATCAAAACTAGGCCCAAAGCTGTTTGTATATGCAACCACCAAAACATTATTTACAGTACTGAAAAGTCAGAAACACGGATTTCCAGCAACTGAATGGGTAAATAAACGGTGGTCCATAGAGCTTTGGAAATAGCACATGGCTGTTACGTACTATGCTGCAATGGAACACTCAGTCATTGTGAAAGCATCCACAGTAACTGACAAAGCAGGCCACCAGTATATAAGTGTAATGCCAACTTTGTAATGAAACACATACGTGCAACCATTCTACAGATCTGGAAAATACCTCATGGAGGCCAATCAGGAAGGAAAGAACTCCGTATAATCTCTTGCTACTGGCACAAGCATGTGGAACGTTACTGCTTTTTCAATAGAGAGAGCCCGGAGTTCAGTGGTTTATGTTGTAAACTCTGAAACAAGATTAAGAGGAACAGGAAGAATGGAAATAAGTTTGTTTTTCTGATACTATCAAAACTACATAAATATTTATGTTTAACCATCGGTTCTCAGTCCTCCAGGTATGAAAGGACCCAACCGGAAATTACATTTTTGTAGTTGTAAATTTATCTCAGCAAGTTGGGATTTCCATATTTAATTTCTATTAACGCTTTTTGATGCCAGTATGAAAACATATACCTTAAACACTCTTCCTCTGCAGTGTTTCTTACTGGGAGCCGATTAGACTAAAATAAAACAGCAAACTAAACAGGCAAACCCTCAACGGACAAACACCAAGAAGAGAACGTGAATGTAAGTTTGTTTCCTGCCTTCTCTCAATATACCCCAGGAAGTCTGCAGAGGAATTATAGTACAAATGAGAAAAATAGAGAACCCAGAGGATCACATGATCATTTTTTTTCTAACATAGGATTCCAAACTGTTCATGCTAAGAGACTTAGAGAAGACCAGAGGCTGCATTCTGAGCTGTAAATCTCTCTTGGAACCCTCCTCAGTGTACACTGTGTGAGCTTTGGAATATACAGACTGAGCAGGTCTACAGCAGATCCAAAGGGGGTTCATCATTACTGCCCTCGACTTTCTTTTGGGATCTAATTAAAGTGTGTTCTTGGTCATGTTGCTTTGCCTATTGGTTCCCCCCCCCCCCCCCCCCCGGCGTCTTCATTTCTGCTCCTCATTTTACAATAATTCTGCGAAGTATAGCAAAAAGAAATCTTACAAATTTGATTTCCTTGATAAAGAACTTGCACCTGTTGAAATTATAAGTTGCCTAGGTTAAATTTGTACCTTAAAGACACAGATTTTTCAGTATTGCATACATTAATTTAAAATCTGATCAGCAGAACATTCCAGATGAGTGGCCACCAAGATATGGAATATTTGAGTGCTAAGCATGGTAAAAAAAAAAAAAAAAAAAAACAAAACAAACAAAAAAAAAAAAAACAAAGAAAACTTACTCTAAACTCTTGTCACTTCCACGGACAGACTATGTAAATGCATTTATGTAGTTGAGATACTAGCACTTTATTCTTAAGGAGACTTTCAATGTACATTCTTACACATAATGTCTCATTTGAATATTTCAAGGCTCTATGAGACAGCTTCAGTTACAACCATCAAAAGTTAAATAATCCCCACCCCCAATAGCTTAGCTACTTGAGCAGGCGAGATAGGCATGGAAACTGGGCCCCAAACTCCAAAATTCACCTCTTTGGGATTCATGTCATCATCTGCAGAGTCACGTAGCATATTTAATTTTGGGTATTTAGATACTTTTGATAGTGACTTGTGTGGACTGCAAAGGTCATTCAATGGTTTCATTTGACTTTTTTTTTTTTTTTTAAATATAGTTGACATTTGACACAGTAAAGTTATAAACTGAAAACATACTTTTAAAAGTTCTCAGTCTTTTAGATTTGAGGTTGGCAAACTCTAGCATGTGGGCTGAGTCTGGCTGCCCACTTGTATAAACAAAGTTTTATTGGAACGCAACCACATTTACTTATTTACGTATTGTCTACGGTTGTTTTGTGCTGTTAAAACTGAGGAGAGCAGCTGTAACATAGCCCACAAAGCCTTAGATATTTACTCTCTGGCCATCAATAGAAAAGGTTTGTCAACATCTATCTCACATTCAATTTATACATCTTATATTTTGTAAAGCAAGTACATACTTGTTTTACTCAAGTTAAAACTCCTTTAAATATTTTAAAATAGATCTATGTATCTGGTGTGTTAGATTTCCTTTTAACATTATCTCATGCCTATTTTAACCAAAAAGTTCCTAAGCATTTGTGTTATTCCTATAAATCTAATAAGCCTTGCTGAATCTGATAACTATATATATGCATGTCTGATTTATAATGACACAATTTTATAAGTCTGTTGCTTTAAGTCTGCTTAAGTGTTCCAATACTTTGTACAAATATGGGAAGATTTCAATTTGGAAATCATAAGCCTGAATCAATTATAAATCTTATTTAGAACAACAAAACTGACCTGTTTAAGCAAAATGCTGCATTCTCAAATAAAATGTGAAAAAGATGAAGAGTCCTCCTTGATATAAAACATAAAAGTTACACGACTAATCTTCTTGAATGTTTTGATGTTTGTATCGGTTAATTTTCTGTTTTGCTGTAAGGAAACACCATGAGCATGACAACTCAGGAAGGGAAGAGTTCAGTTAGGCCTGTGGTTCAATTGGTCCAGGATGGAAGATCAGAGGCATGGTGGCAGGAACATCTGATCCTAAAGTCGGAGGTGGGAGAGAGAACTTGGACGGGTGTTTTTTGAAACATCAAGCCTGCTGTCAACACACCTCCTCCATTAAGGCCACGCCTCCTAATCCTTCCAAACAGTTCCATCAACTGGAGACTAAGTAGTCAACTATTCTCATTCCAATCACCACAATGCTTAAAATCTAAATCATGTCAACTTTGGGATTTGGGTTGACTTAGGGGTTGTAGACTCAAGAGAGACATGTTTTTATGGGGAGCAGGGGGGGGGTGCCATCGGGATAGAATGGAGACTGGGCTGAGGTTCCAGGGATGCTTGTGGTGGCCCTTGAAAATCGACAGCAATTAGGTTTGCTGAGGTCCAGACTATTCGCTGCCTCTTGCTACAGCAAAACGCAGAGGCAAAGGGAAGGGAAGGCTTCAACAACCCTAGAACTTGGAGCCCTCAGTAACGAAAGCTTAGGCCAGTAACCTGGAGGACAAGATGTCTTGCTCCTTGAAAAACTGGGATCACAGGTTATATGGAATGGGAAACAAAAGAAGGAAGACATAAATTCCAACCAGGACTCAAGTCAAACAGCAAACATGAAGGACGTGGTAACTACTTGTATTTTGTCTTGCTCTATATGTATTTCTTGCATATATTAGAAACTTCCCTTTCTATTCACCCCCCAATCCCTAAGGGTCTGTAAAGGGATTGTTGGTTGTGATTGACCATCCTTTAGTCTATAACACTGGTTCTCATATAATCCTGTGACCCTTTAATACAGTTAATACCCTTTAATACAGTTCCTCATGTTGTGGTGATCCCCCAACCATAAAATTATTTCATTGCTTCTTCATAACTAATTCTTCTACTGTTATGAATAATAATGTAAATCTTTGTTATACAGGATATCTGATATCAAGGGGTTGCAACCCACAGGTTGAGAACTGCTGGTTGGTTGTGGGACATGAGGTGAGTAGGTTTCACATATGAGAAGTGTTTGTTTTCCCCTGGAAAGCTGACAGAGTTTGTGAGGTATCGAGGACTTGTATCTGAAGCTCCATTTACGGGAGAGTGTATTCGAACATTTAACAGTTAAAGCCTGGACTGCTAGTGGGCAGAGTGGACTTGTGCATGTGAGTTGTCCCAACCTCTTCTTCCTATGTGTTCCTCTGATTTAGAGAGGAATACCACAAACTCATTTTTCAGAGTTCCTTGAAGCAAGGTTCTAAATATAAACCGGCTTCTCGGGATGTGCTTACTTGCTTCCAGCATTGACTTCTGCTGTTTCTGTTGGCAAGCTTGCTCCGGAGCCATTGAACATTTCTTCCACCCGGTTAACAGAGGCCCCAGTGTGTAATCACCAGCTTTGTAGGTGTCAGATGAGGGTTGGGTCATCCATGTGGCTGGTGAGATTTCATAAGGATGCCATGGTTCTGCAGCTGGCCTTGCTGCAGAGATTCCTTGACCATGATGCTCTCTGTCTGATGTCAGTGGTTTCCTAACAGGGTGCGATTTCTGACTGTGGCTGTCAAGGTGGGGCTCCCAAGCTAGCAGCTGCAAGAACAGTTTCCTGCTGCATAAGAGGTGAGGATTCCTGTGGTGACTGGTCGTTTGGATAGTTGTTCCTGAAGCTGAGCCCAGAGCATTTCCTCGACCTGAACAAGCACGGAGTCTCGAATCACCCCATAACACATTTCTTTTGCTTAAACTCCTTACAGTGGATTCTAAGCCCTGGCAGGGAGTCCCAGCTGAGAGCCCTGTTCTGGTTGAGTGTTCCACTGTCCTCAGAAGTCTCCTCCTTTCCCATATATTCCCTGAATGGCAGGCCTGTATCTCAGGTGTATTTTAGAGAACACTTTTCTCCAGGTTTCATCCGATTATGGTATTACTAATTTCATGAAAGCCATTCTCTGATGAGCTGTCGCTTTCATTCTCCTCTCTGTCTTAGGCATCTCGTTACCCACATCGTGCTCTAGCTTTCCAAGACACCTGTGTATAGTGCCCATGAGCACTGGATTTGGGGCTGGATTTTCCCTTTTTCCTTGTACCTCACCCCACCCCCACACACCCTTTTAATCAGTGTCTGTCTTGTGTCTGGCCAAAATTCCATTTCTCGGTGGACAGTCTATCATGAAGTCAGGTGAGGTCAGTTGAGAATGACAGCGGTTTAATAATAATAATAATAATAACAACAAATAATAATGAATGGTGGTTTGGTTTTTGCTTTGAGATATGTTCTCACTGTGTGTCCCTGTGGGTGGGGCTGAAACTCATGGGGATCCTCCTGCTTCAGCTCCCCCAACTCTGGGATTTCATGCACCGCCATAGTCAATGTTTTAATGGTGATATCAGTGATACCAAGTTTATGCCAGTCAGGGCTGACACACTGACCACAGGTGCCAACCACTTCACAAGGCTGATCTCATTTCATCCTTTGAGTCCTCAAAGCTAGTGTGCAGATGGGTAACTCATGGCCTAGAGACCTGTTAGAATCATCACCCGGAAGTCTGGAGTGTTGAGAGCCTGGTTACACATTGCCTCAGAGTCCGGAGACAAAGGATAGTGATTAAGAACAGAAAGGTTCTGACTAAGTCAGTGAGTTAATCCATTGATGAAGTGATGGCGTTGTCAGATGGATGGGACCTGGATAGAGGAAGTGGCTCATTCTTTTGACTCTTTCCTAGCTCCCAAGAAGTAAGCAGCTTTGCCCTAACCCTGTCCTGCCAACCATGCTACCCTGCTTCACCTTAAGTGCAAAAATCACGGAACTGCAGCCCATACCCCATGCCTCTGAAACCACAAACCTGGTTCCTTCTTTCAAGTTGTTTGTGTCAGGTATCATTGTCACAGCAAAGAAAGAAGCTAGAAATACAAATGCACGTGGGCAGTAGGTGTTAAAATCATGTCTGAGTCCAGAGTCTAACTGATTAACTCACTAAACACCTCCTCCAAGGGCAGGGGGTGAGTTGAGGACTCCGTGTGGCCTTATAGTTTGAAAAGAAGGAATATCCCAGGATGGGAGCATCTTCTAATACCAGAAACATCTGCATGGTACCATGGTCAAGAGAGCTATGTATGAGCTCAACAAGAATATTGCCCATTTTGTGGGGACATGAATGTTTCTGAGGTGACAAGATAAGTGTTTTGCTTTATTTCGTTGCACTGTATAAGAGACGAAACGGGAAGCAGGAAGGTACACAGGCAAGTGAATGAAAGTTGAGAAATCTGGAAGAACGGAGAAAGGTTAAGCAGTTCATATTAGGATAAGCCCCTGAAAGATGAAAGCTGTGTAGATAAGGCGTGGAGCAAGTTTAAAAAGGGATTAGATAAGAGGCCAGTAGGCTGCAGTAATGATAAGATACTTAGCACGTAAGGTGATTTGAAAAAGAGGGAAGGGGAACGTGAGAAAGGATCCAGTGTTTGATAAATATTAGGTTCCCGAGGAAACAATAAAAATAAATGATAAGACAGAAACCTTGCAATCCTGAAGCCAACTTCCACAGCTGCCAGCAGATCATCTCCACGTCAGGAAACTGTGTAGACAATCCAGTGAGGTCCTCTGAGTTGTGGATTATTAATAAAGTGGGGCATGCATAAATCCTGTGGGCTCCCCTGAACTAACAGCTGGCCTAACTCATGTGTATAACTCAGCTTTCTTCTGAACACACACACACACACACACACACACACACACACACACACACACACACACCAAGCCAAACCGAAAACAACAACAAAAAACCCAACCCAGCAATTAAAGAGCTGACCTGGGCAATTCTATTTGCCAAACATTTGTGACTCTTTCAAAAGCTTGTGATCCTGCAATCTAGTTGTTCTGGGCTCATACCATGAATAACCTTTGTGAGGAAGAATTGTAGGATAATGAATGAACAATCAGAGACGGCGAGAATTAGCAAATAAAAAACAACCACAAGGGCTAATTTAATGATAAAATTCACCGTTTCTACAACCGTCACATTTAAACTAGCACATCTGAAGTTGATTCACTGATTTGCCCTTTTCATGAAAAATTTATTAAGTGTACATAAGCGCATAGGCTGTTTTTCTCCTCCAACACAAGCTAAACAGGAGATTGTTGTTTTCAAATACTTGATTTCGCTTTCAGAATTAATCCTCTCCTCTCCACCATGTAAATTATAAGGTTGTGTTTTGACACTGGGAGGAGAAAATGACTAAGAGTCAGAGAATAGCCATGCATGTCTCCACACACCTTGATTCATAGCTGGACAAGACGATGCAGTCCTGTGGAGGAGAGCAGGAGTTCAAGGCTAGCCTTGGCTAGACTGCATGAGAGGGTCCCCTCTCCTCCCTCTCCCTCCCTCTACTCCCTTTCCCTCCCTCTTCCCCTCTTCCTCTCTTTCCCTCCCCCACCTCTCTCTCTCTCTCTCTCTCTCTCTCTCTCTCTCTCTCTCTCTCTCTCTCTCTCTCTCACACACACACACACACACACACACAGGGCGGTTATTACTTTAAAACATTTGGGGTTTTTTGTTGTTATTGTTGTTGCTACTATTGTTTTAGACATTGTCTCTCTGTGTAGGTCAGGCTGACTCCCAACCTGCAGTGGTCTCCTGCTTCTGCCCCTCCACCCCCCCACCCCCACCCCCACCCCCAGTGCTGCGATTACAGGCATGTTCCACTGTATTGGCTACACTTTAAAAACTCAGTCACCGACCTCAGTCATCACCGCGTGGGGGAACAGGTGTACCAGGACCTGCGTCCTCTCCTTGTATCTTTATATGGCTTCCAGGGACCCCACTAACTTGTCAGGCTTGCTTGTCAAGTGTCTTTACCTGCTGAGTCATTTCATCTGCCTCCCCATAAATACTTTTTATATGATCATCTCTCCAGCTACAAACTAAAAAGTAGGTAAAAGTAGTTTTTAAAGCGATTACTCTGACAAAGGGAAGGATAAGAAAGTTGCAAGGGAATGATCCTTCGGAGTGGAAAAGGTTAGCTGTAAATACTCTTTTGAAATATACCGTGAAGGATTTTCACTCTGAGATTAGGGCTGTTCATGCCTCCAGGTTCAAGTGTTGCTCAATCAGCAAGGTGCTCAATTCACGGTGATTGCTGCTCCGGTTTCTTGTTGATCGAGAATATGCATAATCTCAGCCCAGAGACATTTACCATAAAAATGAATCTAAGAAATAGGGTTTCATTTAAATTTTCCAGTTGCAGTGGATCGAGGAAAATATATGCAGAACATTAAGATGTGAAAAGCTCTGATTCAAACAAGACCAAAGAGGCTGCTTCACTATGTCCCTAATGTTGTGTTCGAATTTAGACGGCAAGCTTTTCCTGTTCAGAGCCCCTGTCAATTTGATTAAAATCACAAACACGTGACTGACTCCGCCTCAGTTAAAAATACTCCCAAGCCAGAGAATGAGCTTTGTATTTGCGAGTGGCTTCTCCTGTCCTAGCGAGACTATTGCCCTAGCAGGGGGCGGGGTGGCGTGGTGTAAACGGTTTAAATTTTAAAACCTCTAACGGGATTCTGCGCGTGAAGCCCACTGCAGAGTGCCAGTCCGGATTCAGAATCCAGCACACGGACATTTTCGATTTGAAAATGGCCCTTAAGAAATGCAGCATTTATTTCAACATTGTTTTCGAAGACAGAATTTGGAAGCCTCTCCGTTTTCTGCATACACTCTTTCTTAGACTGAAAAAAAAAAAAACTGTCAGGAGAAAACATTTGGGGGAAAGCACAGCCTCAAGGCTGCTGGTGTGTGCGTGCGAGGGAGCGCGCATGCACGTTTCTGCCGACTTTGGATCTTGCCGGGACGATCAACTCGGTCCTCTCGAACTGAAGAAGTCTCCCAGCCGTGACCCGCCCCCGTCGGCGTGGACGCGAGCAGGGGATCCGGCTACGCCCGAGGGGCGACTCGGTGGCTGCGCCGTTCGGGGAGAGCTGGGGACGCCGCCGGGCCGCCCACGCGGGGCTCAGGGCCCGAGCTTCCCGCAGAAGCCGCCAGCATCAGGCGGCGGCTGCGCTGCCATGGCAACCGTGGCCTGCCGGTCCCGGCTCCCGGGCGCTGGCGCTCCAGGCCCGGCGGGGCGGGGCGGGCGTTGCTAGGAGACCTGCAGCGGGCGTCCGCCTCCGCGGCGCGGTCTCTGGGCTTCCACCCTTCACCTACTTCTGCCTGGCGGAGACTGGGGTGGGGGGTGGGGGCTGACGGCCACGTGGTGGCCCAGTGTCTCAGGGCTCCTTCTCTCTTTCCAGAGTCGCCCCTTCCTGGCTCACATGAGGTCCACTCTCCTTGACCCAGGAGCACTGTGGCTCTTGACCCGGGAGGAAACACCTCTGCATTGTTTCCTCTCGCCTCCCTCCTCCTCTGTCCTCACTTGATCTGATCTAGAAGTCCCTAAAGTCCCTGGAAGGCTCCCTAACCCACTGTTTTTTCTTCTCTAGACGGATCCATGTCTTGATTTCAATCAGGAAACATGCAAAGCACTTTCTGTATATCATCTAATTTTTTTTAAATCTTGTTATATAGAAGTTAATTAATTCATTTAACATAAAATGTAGCCAAGGTCAAACAGGTGGGTGGGATGGGGCGGGATACTCATGAGGTCTAGCCTTTTTATACTGCTCAAATTTCCTCCCTAGGCTGCCTCTTGGCTAGACCCCACCCACCCCCTCTCTCTGCTGTCTAAGCACGCATACCCCACACCAACTGGGACATGCTGTCTGGAACAAGGTCTGACAAGAGGATTGAGAACTTGAAATCAGAGATGGCTAAAATACCTTTGGACAAACGGTTTACACTGTGATGTATCCCTGATATCTTGCAGATGTCCCTGTCTGTAAAGTACTACTGGCACAAGGAGAAACTCTGAATTCTCAGTAAAGAGAGAAAATGGTAACCAAAGACTGACTTGCTTGTTGTGGTTATCCCGTCTTGGGGTAGATACTTGGGGGGGGAAGGGGTGTCGAATTGTTTTCTACCAAACTATGTCCACAAAGTTTACCTATTTATCTGCTTGTTTATTTTTGCTAGGGAACTGTTGGGTTGTCGTGGATATGTGTTTAAGCTATTTATTAAGGAAGTGCTTCCAGCAGAAACTAGTGGGGGTGGGGGTGCATGTGTAGTGAGAAGCCAGGCTAAAAGAGTAATAATTTAAGGTGAAGACCCAGCCGAAGCTTGATCCAAAGCATAAATTTGACAACGAGGGTATCCCCTTGATGTACAAGCATTGTTAGTTTTATCTCTCCCCCGCCCCGACCCCATCTCCATCCCTGCTGCCATCTTTGGCTGCATGGTACCTGGAGAAGGTTGTGAGCATAAATACCTAGCACTCTGGGACCTTGTCTGGACCAGGATGAATTAACTGTGGTAAAATAAAGGAAGTTCTCTGTCGGAAATTGGAAGTCTGAGACATGAGAAGTAACACATCTAAACACTTGGGGACTGGGTGGGGCCTGACAGTATAGAAGCAGGCTATAGCACCCATTAAAGTGTATCCCGCCCCACCCCCACCCCTCCACCCCACACCACATGCTTCTCAAGGCAAGTCTAATCCATGTTGCCACAAATTATTCAAGGTTCTAACTGGTGACAGATTTAGTGAGATAAGCCATAGCCATTGATAAACCATAGCCATAGCTGGTCCAAAGCAATAAAAAAAATATTGGTCTATCCAATTACTATTGTCTTCTATGAGCCCTTGAAAGAGAATTTTGAAATAGGCCCAAACTAATAAAAATAACAGGGCCCTGATTCCATTCCTTTTCCCTAACCTAAATAGTTAAAAGTGCCTGCCAGCAGGTTTGGGCCCAGTTAATTAGTTACAGAGGAGGTGGAGTTACAAGACAAAGGCCTGTTAAGAACATCCCAAACTGACTGGCCAAGGGAGGAACTACACCCTGCCCCCATGGTACAGCCTGCTGGTGTTCCAAAAAGTAAAACAACCAATCGTGTGCACCCCGTGAAAGTTCGCTTTTTCCCCACCCCGCCCATATATAAGTGCTAGACGGGGGTGGGGGGTGGGGGGGTGGGGGGGTCAGTCCCTCTATCCCCTATGTGAGATATGGAGATATGGGCTGGCCCAGAGCTCTGATTTAATAAACCACCTCATGTGCTTACATCAAGACAGTCTCTCGTGTGTCCTTTGGGTGCATGCTATCCTGTGACTCGAGTGGACCCCCCTTCTGGGGAGTCCTGGACCTTTCACCCTCTGCTAGACTAGGGGGCTCAGGTGACTGAGCCAACACTGAGTTCAGTTGACCAAGTGAGCCAACACGGATTCCTTGAGAAATCAGAGCTCTCTGCGACCATGTCTTCATTACACAACGGTTGCTAGAACTGGCTTATTTTTAGTTCAGTCTGTGTACGGAGGCAGCTAGTGTCACTCTGGTGGTTTAACTGAGTATCAACATATGCCTTTTCCGCCCCTTCATGTATCAGTAGACCTGCTTCCTTATGAGGATAAGGGGCAGTTACCCCTGACAATATAGTAACTGCTTCGTCTGCTTTCAAAGTGGGCTGTATCTCTCAATTGAGTTTTCTTATATCCCTTAGTACAAAACACCCTCCCTCAATGAACTAGAACCTTGTAAGGGTGGGGAGCATACATCCTCCATGAGGACCACTGGGGGTGACAGTGAGCCAGGCTGCCCTTGTCCTTAAGGCCCAGGTACCCAACTCAGTGGAAAGGCTAAATCAGATGAATGGTTTTAGGCGTACACTGCATCCTGAAGGATGATGTTCTGTGTTTTCACTGCCAGGACAAAATGTCCGACAAAACAACTGAGTCTTGCAGTTTGACAGTCCTGTTGGTCATAGCGCAGATGGCATAGCAGCAGAGGCATGAAGAGGTAGCCATATTGCCTTTGTAGTCAGGGAGCAGCAGGGTGGAGGTGGAGGGAGCTGGATTCCAGGGTCCACGTTCCCTCCTTTTTATTCAGTTCTGAAATCCCAGTAGGTGTGATAGTGCTGCCCAAATTCTGAACGGGTCTTCCTTTGGAAGCACCTTTGCCCAACTTCCCGGTTTGCTGTGTCTTTATAACCTGCCCCCAAAATTAAAGTTTCAGAGCTTGATCAGAACCCCAGACTTGCTCTCATTCTTTGTGTCTCTTGTCCTTTCATTCTCGTTCACCCCCCCTTCCCTAAGGTCTCATCGAATCCTCTCAGACTGGGGCAAACACCCAAACATTCATTTTAACCACAATATCCCCTCCCCCTATGCTGTAGGTCCATGGACTTCTCAAAATGCAAAATGCAGTAATTCCAACTTCAGAGTCCCTATGGTCTTAACAGTTTCAACACTGTCGTCCACTTGGGAGGCAGAGGCATGTGAATCTGTGTGTTTTTCCTATCAGCTTGGTCTACATAGAAAGTTTCAGGCCAGCCAGGACTACATAGTGAGACCCTTTCTCCAAAATAAATAAATAAATAAATAAATAAATAAATAAATAAATAAGTCAGAGTCTCTTCCTAGACAACAAAACAATCTTAACTGTGAGATCATAAAATAATATTTGTTTTAAAAGTTCCATTCTTGTATGCTTCATTCTTTTGATATACAATGTCACAGAATAAATGTCCACATTCCAAAAGGAAGGAATGGGTTATGGTAAGCAAAGACTGAAAACCAGCGAAGCAAACAGCAGATCCTGCAGCTCCATGCTTAGCATCTGGAACTCTCTGTAGCCTCACCTGGGTTCTAAGGGCTAGAGCAGCCTATTCCTCCAGTTGCACCATCTGCATAACACATGGCCTCCCTCAGGCCAGTTACAATCCACAGCTACAGTCCTGGGCCGACTTCTGAGAGTCCTGACATCTTTAGCACGCTGGAGTCTCCACTGCAATGTAGGTTTCACCTTCACAACTCCATGCAATGGTCTCTGGGTTTCTTTGCAGAAAACCCAACCCTGACATATATTTCCAGGCCTTAGCAGCTGTCTGAAACCTTGGTACAAGCATCTAGGTCCCAATACCTATAGCCTAGCTCCCTTGTTCCACAGTTAAAATGGCCTACAGCTCCTTGGAAGTTGATCTGGGAAAATGTCTGCTTAGACAATTGTTTCAAGCAGGAAGCTACTTCAGTGCACTCTCATTCCATGCTCTTTCTTTTCAAATAAATCTGCATTGCCAAAGGTTGGCACCTTCTATGGGTAGGGTCTGGTCCTCAGTGTACCTTTCCTATAATCCTATAAGCCGAGGGTTTCTCTTAATTACATCTGCTTTCTCTGAGAACTCCTTGACTATACCTTTAAACATGTTCACACTCCTTTCCTCACCAAATGGCACCTTTTTTTTTTTTTAATCTGTTGGTTTCATTTGGCTGCTCTCTGTCCTTGAAAATATGGATAAGTGCGGGGTCCAGTAGTCACACCACAGTCTTACGCTATGCTGTCTTAAAATTTCTTTCTCTACTGCTTTTGAATTCAGTTTCTTTCAAGTTTTCAGGTCCTGGGTAGAACAGAGCCAGGCTCCTTGTCAGAATGTGACATGACCCACCTCTAGCTCAGGTCCCAGTATAGTCCTTTTTGTCCTCTGAAGCCCCATGGGCAGGCTTATACCAACTATCTGCATTTCGCTTGTCATTCTGGTCTTCCAAAGTCTTACTAGAGTGTTCTGCTAAGTTCTTCTTACAGATTATAGGGCTTCTCTGGCTACAGCTCTAAACTTTCCATATGCCCCACTCTCATTGAGTATCATTTGTAACTTAGCATCTGAACCTCTAGAAAGTGACCACAATCTATTAGTCCAGAAGCTGCTGAGTAATTTGGTATATGGCGTGAACAGTGGATCTCAAGAGTTTCATGTCATCTGTAACTCCTTTCTCAAGAAAAACGGACTAAAGGCGATGAGATCCTATGTCTGTTAGACATGTTGAGTCCTGTTATCACGGGACTTGAGAGTTGGTTCAGTCCAGTCAGAGAAAAGTGCTACCCTTTCCAGAGTGAAAGGGGCCCTATATCGTCAACTTGCCGCCAAGTTTGCTTGTTTGTTTTCTCCAGGAATGGTAGTATACTACAGACTCAGGGTCAGCTTCTGTTGTTAATCTTTTGGGCAACGACATTCTGCATGACAGTATATAAGTTGGTTTTGGTGTATTTAGGCCACTTTCTATGTTTCTATCACTGTGTCTGCTACCATGCTGGGCTTGTCAGGGGTCAGTGAGGAGAAAGGCTATCCAATACTTCTTAGAGGAGTCATCCTACCAATTGTTGAGAGCCTCTTGTGCAGTGAACACTGGGATCAATGTGCAATGTCTACCACATCTACTGTGTTTACTCCTATAGGTAGTTCCCCTTATAAACCTTCATTCTCCATCTTCCAATGTGTTCCTTCTGGTCCCATGACAAACCAATGCAGTCTACCACTACCTCTGAGTCCTTATACATCCCCACCTACACCACTTCCTTCTCCATGCAAAGTGGATGGTCAGCAAGCCTGAAGCTCTGTTAAAATGATTTCTTTTCATTGGTCTCAGAGATACCTCTCAGGGGCTCACGATCTGGAAGTAATCCATTTTCAGTCTGCACCAGTATAGTGAGCTAACCAATTTCTGAAACTAGCCTGAGATGCACTCTCATCAGCTGGTCCTGGAATTCCCTGGGAGGCCATAGCAGTGTTCAGGTGAGGATCTATAGTGGGTAGATGACAATTCTTCATGCAACTTACCTGGATGCTCTGGACCTGTCTGCACTTCTTCTCAATGACAGTTTTTATATTTGCTATTTCCTCTGCATTTCCAAAAGTCAGTGTGTCACTTTCCATTTATACTCTAATACAAATTTTAAAGATTTATTTATTCTTTTATTTATGCATATGTATGTATGTATGTGTATGTATGTATGTGTATGTATATATGTATGTATGTATACGTACATACATATGCCTGTATCAGTGTACATGCACCACGTGCATATAGTGCCCACAGAGGTCAGAGGAGGACATCCGATTCCCTGGAACTGGATTTACAGACAGCTGTGGGCGCCCAGATGTGGGTGTGATAGGAAGCCAGTTCCTCTCCTCTGTGAAAGCAGGGCTCTTCACTGCTGAACCATCTCTCCAGCCCTTCCCAATACAATTTTCCAAGGGTGAACGTTTTAGTAACTGATGAGACAGAGATACAGAACACCAGTAAGGTATGTAAATAATTCTTTGTTGATGTTTTATCTTGCAGCACTAATTAGATATTTTTATCTATGTTTTAACATTTAGTTAAATTAGATTATTATGTAAAACTTTTATATAAAATAAAGATAACACATACTTCTAACGATTTTTTTTTAAAGACTACTAAATGTCACCCACCACCAGGAATTGACCCTGTTTTCATTTTATTAGCAAATAAGCGACATCTTGGATCTCTTCTTTGAAGTCAAATTCCTAGCACCATGTGGCACCATCTCTTGCTGGCAGGACCCCTGAGACAGACTGTGAGGACTGTTGTGTTCCTGTAATTTATCAAGCAAGTTAGGAGAAACTGGTAAGGGGACAGGAACAACAGAATAGGAAACAAAAAATAGCCAATGTAGTCTCCCTGGCTACTATTTTGAAAATGCTACCATTGTGGTCTACGGGCAACTTGAGGCTCAGGCTGTAGCAAAGCCACCCTCAGACCTCCAATCCACACGAACTCCACGTAACAAGCACAGACTGTTCTAGCCTATGAGTGGAACTGTGTTGTGTGGCAGAAGGTAGCTGATATGCGTTCTGCTGCTGGACTACAGACTTTTTAGCCCATGTCCTCGTATACGGTTTAGCTGTGGTCAGCTCTTACCACCACGTAGACTACATATCCATCAGGGAGTCTCCCTGTGTCACCCAGGGCGCTGCCCTGCCTGTGTCAGCACAGAAGGAAATGATCCCTAAACAGGAACTCCAGGCTTAACAACTGGGCACTTACGACAAGAGCAGCCATAAAAATTGATGGAGCCCTTCACATCCACAGGTTTAATCTAGGCCCTTTACAAACATCATTTACCGTTCATTACAATGACATCAAGTGGGTTCTCTGGGGACTTTACTTTCAACAAGAGACGTGGGGCTTCTTGTAGTCACATAAGTCTTGCCAAAGGTTGACATTTGTCGTGGCCCAACTGGTATTCAAGCCCTGCCCGTCTTGGCTTCAGAGCTAGTGCTGTCCCTTAGAACGGAGAAGAGGTGGAGATTAATACAATGCAAGTGATACCTCCTGCCCCCCTTTAAAGCATCATTAAGAAGTCCAACTTTTCAGCTACTTGTGAGTGGTTGGGAGATAAGATTATACTCGACATTAAATCCCACTGTTGATGTTAAAAACATAGGTAAGGATGGAGCCTTAAAAAGTTGGTCAAGGGCTGGAGAGATGGCTCAGTAGGTAAGAACACTTGCTGTATAGGTAAGACCCAAGTTCAGATTTCAAGCATTCAGGTAAAAAGCCATGACAGATACGCCTGTAACCCCAGGGCTGCGGTAGACAGAGGCAGGAGGATGGCTGGAGTTTGCCGACTACCAGCCTAACTCCAGGTTCAGTAAGAAACCCTGTCTCAAGGCAATGAGGTGGAGATTTGAGAGCAAGACACTTGATGGTCCTCCTCTGATCTCTATAAGCACGTGGTGAACACACTTGAATATACACAGTTGCATACACCACATATTCACACACACACACACACACACACACACACTCAAAAGACTTAATGACTGACTGAGTGAGTGAATGAATAAATGCATGGATGAGTAAAATGCCTTTAGTAGGGTGTGGGACAAAAAGAGAGCAAATAGAATCTTCTACTTCTCACATTACTACTGCAGGAGAGCCATAGATCTGTGGGGAAAAATCTCGAGGGGGAAGGGAGGTCCGACAGCGGGTCCGGGGCGCGCTTCCTACACCGCCGGCAGGCCGGTGGAGGGTTCCACATTCACACAGCCTCCGCGGGCTGACGGCGGTGGCTGCGGTTCGAGGTTCCAAAGGCTGGGAACCTGGCGGCGGCAGATCAGGTGACACGTGGAGTCCGGTTCTCCAAAGCTTTTATTGTTCATGGCATGACAAGTGGGTGTAGATGATGAGCGCTCCCCACCAAAAGCCAGGCTCACCTGACCTTTTATAGAGAGGGGAAAAAGGGGAGGGAATAACTTAATTAGCTACACTCCTGGCCTTTAGGTAACTCATTAATATTTAAATCTCTGGAGGTGGAGACCTCTACCTGTGTCCTACATGATTGATGGGCACAGGTTAAATGGAGTTACCTCATCCAAGGCCCAACATAGATCTAGGCCTATAGTCGTAGTCACCTTGAATATTCTAATGCTCTGCTGATACTTACCTGATAGCATGAGTCAGGAAATACGACATGCTTTTCTTAGAGGTGAGAGCTGAAATAATTCATAAGAGGCAAGTGAAGTGTAAAGCAGCTATTAGCCCTAACAAGTGTGTTTTTTATTATTGGCCTGTATATCCATGCACATACTGAGAACCCTCCATATATATCCAATTCTGCATTTGTCACTGTCACCTACGGGGATAAGAGGGGTCATATAATGGGCTTCCGTTCAATAAGTGTGCTTGCTTGTATATGCACATAGCCATCTAAACCGCATAACAAGTTGCTTAACACCCTAAATCGAGGGAATGTGGGAACATTGTCCTTCATTAGGCATGCCTATACAAGTACATGCAATGAAAGATGGCTTTTCACAGGCCTGAGTGCCAAGTACCTTCAGCTACGTCACAGTTCCATTCAGAGCAAGGGACAAAGCTGCTCTCCTCATTCTGATCATATTTCTGGAACTAGAGTCTGGATACTGATTTGATTTGTTAATGGCTTTTATGGTAAGTCGATATTTTTTAAAATTAGTGTTTTGTGTGTATGATACATGTATGTGTGGACACAGTTCTTGCACTTCACATGGGTTCTGGGAATTGAACTCCTGTTACCAGGTTTGCATGTCCAGAGTTTACCCCGTGAGCCATCTTGACTCTGTTTTGCTTTTGAGAGAGGATCTCACTATGTAGCCTTGCTCTGAAATCCCCTACATAGTCCAGGCTAGCCTCAAACTCTCAAGATCCCCCTGCCTCTGCCTTAAAGATATGTGCCATCATGTCTGGTCTTGTTCTGGTTTCATAAAAGACCACGTGTATATGGTAGAGTCCCACTAATGAGTGACCAGGCCAATCATTATTTAATGAAAGTGAACGCATACACTAGATTGTACTTTTTTTTGGTCCCCTAAGAAGATATAGGATAACTCAGCTTCATTTTCTTTGTCTTTTAAAGTTTATTTTATTTTCCTCTCTCTCTCTCTCTCTCTCTCTCTCTCTCTCTCTCTCTCTCTCTCTCTCTCTCTCTGTGTGTGTGTGTGTGCATTCATATGTATATGCAGATGCCTGCAGGGGCCAGAAGAGGGCTCTGTGGGAACTGAATTTGGGTCCTCTATAAGAACAACAAGCACTCTTAACTGCTAAGCTGTCTCTGGAGTCCCTGGACTTCATTTTCATAGCTTCTCCCATGCCTTTCTCCTCTCTTTGGCTGACATTTTGCCTATGACACACAAAGCAGATCACATGTCCCAGTTATAGAAGCAGTGTCTGCATTTGAGGATTGCAAGCTTTTCCATTCCTTATAGTACCAGAGGATAGCAAGGGCCCTCTCTAGTTCACAGATGGCACTAGCTCACTGTGTTCTCACAAGGTGGAAAGGACGAGGCCATTTCTGGGGACTGTTTCATAAGACAGTTCTCTCATCTACGTACTGTCATTATTCACGTCTCTTCTCCTTCTGGCATACTGATGATTTGGTTTAAACAATGAATTCGGTAGGGATGCAAGCATGTGGGGCCTTTCATCACTACCAAGTCCACGCAGCTGGCATGTGGTCACTACCCGGATGATCTCACTGAGTTTAGGTGTGAGACCTGGACAGAACCTCATAGATCATCTAGGCAGTGGTTCTCAGCCTTCCTGACGCCATGACTGTTTAATACAGTTCCTCATGTCGTGGTAACTCTCCAACCATAAAGTTATTTTTGTTGTTGCCTCATAACTGTAATTTTATTACTGTTATGAATCATAACATAAATATCTGTGGTTTTTGATGGTCTTAGGTGACCCCTGTGAGAGGATCATTTGACTCCCACAGGGGTCGTGACCCACAGGTTGAGAACCACTGATCTAGTAAACTCTATTTTACAAATTGTCAAGGAGGACACTAGGAAGTGTACCACTTTCACTCCGTGCCACAGAGGCTGCTCTGAGACTTAAGACATTGTCTTTTGTTTTACAAGGTGGGTATTTCCCATCACTACAGGTGGTTGCTGTAAAGACTTGTGCATGGACCACCGGGACACCAGGAATCCTACTGTCTGTTCCAAGGCCAACCTCTTAATGGGTAGGCCAGTCATTACGGTACTGCTCACTGATCCACTACACTAGGCTGAGTAGTTCGAATTCTAGTCCCTAGGCAGGATCGGAAAACATCCTTGGTTCTGTCCTGACTAGAGGCCAGGAGTGCCAGAAAGGAGTTCTGGCTTCTTGTGTTCTCTCCTTCTACCTGAATGATCACCCCTCCCTGGGAATTGCAGCTGAGGGTGTGACCCAAACTCCAGTCCAGACACTGCCATCCCTTTCAGTAGACAACTTTGGTTTGGGTCTCTAGTATAGTCTTAACAATGATGCTGGTCATCTTTGGGTCTTTTGTGTCTCATGTGTTCTCTGAAGCCCCTGTAAGGGTCTAAAAATCACTGAAGGAAGACTCCAGAGTCAGATAGCATGTAAAGACAAAGAGTGTTTATTCTGCAGAAACAGCCAGCCTGCAACAGTCAGCCATTCCTCCAAATGGTGACCTTAGAAAAAGATGCACAGGATTTCTTATAGGGAACCAGGAGAACTCTCTAGAAGGATTAGCTAATTTCTAATGTGATTAGTAGAGGCCAAAGTGGTGACATCAGTATAACTTTGATTGGCTGCTATGTTAGTTCTTTGATATTTAGAGAGTGGCTTACATAATCTAAAATTTCATTGGTGGTTGCTGGGGAGGTTACAGGGGTTGGCCCCAGTTGGCTTGTGCCAGGTGGTCAGTGGTCTACATTTCTATGTCAGAAATGTTTAACCACAGGATGAGATAGGACTGTCCAGCATAGATGGCCCATCCTGAGATAAGATATTTTTCCATTCTTGTGGTTATCTTCAAGCTGTTCTATGGGGGCGGGGGTGTTATGACCTTATTTCTGGAATTTATGGTCTGTTCCTGGAGCTGGTGACTTGTGGCCTAGTTCCTTGGGACTGGTGGCTTTCTTTTTGACATCAGGCAGGGTCCTAAAATGGAGACAAATGGGGTTTAAATCATCTTTTTGATCCCCAGCCCTGCAGCGATCTCCACTACTGACCATGCCCACATTCTTGGACACACATAACTTTCTCCTTCTCCTTCACCTCCCTTCTCTTGGCACAGGACCAGACCTACAGCTGGCCTGCACGGTTGCTTTCCTCCTAAATCTTACTAACTTGACCTTGATATTTCTTCCGAGTGCCTTTCTAAGACTAAGATCCCCAAAGGGAACCTCAATTTCCCTCATACCAAAAAACTCATTGTGAAGTTTCTTCCAGCAGCAAAGTCAAGACTCTTAGCTTCTGGGCTGGAGAAATGGCTCAGGAGTTAAGAGCACTTGGGGCTTTTCCCGGGGAACAGGGTTTGATTGCCAGCACCCACAAAGAAGCAAGCAACCATCTGTAATTTGAGTTCCAGAAGATTGGATGCCCTCTTCTGGCCTCCTAAGGCACCTCAAGCATGTGGCGCACAGACATGCATGCAGGCACAACAAGGATACACATACACCAACCATACACATAAATTATATATATATTCCAAGCTTCATTCAGGTTGCTATGAGAGCAGTGTAGAACTATGTTTCCTGTTTCTGTCCCACTGCCACTGACATCATGAGAGCACAAATTCTTCACAAAACCACCACACTGACCTCTGGCTGACTGGGGTCTAAGTCAGTCTAAGACAGTTCTTTTCAACCTTCCCGATGCTGCAACCCTTTAATATAGTTCCTCATGTTGTGGTTGCCCCGGCCCGCGGGGATTCGACGAGACCTTAGGGAAGGGGGCAAACGAATGAAAGGACAAGAGACACAAAGAATGAGTGCAAGTCTGGGTTCTGATCAAGCTCTGAAACTTTAATTTTGGGGGCAGGTTATAAAGACACAGCAAACCGGGAAGTTTGGGTGAGGGTCATTGCTTAGGGCTATCCTACTATGGAATCCTTATCGCCCTAGACCTTCCCACTGTCATAATCTTATCACCCTAGACCATCCCACTGTCATAATCAGCTCCAAGGTTCTTTAGGTTCCTGGGACCTGAGACCTGTGAATGACCTTTCTTAACCGTGTACTGACTAGACTTTCTAAAATAGCAGGTAATTTCCTGAGTTTGGCTCCCGGCAGTGGTGACCCCCGACCCAACCATAACATTATTTTGCTGCTACTTCATAAATGTAATTTTGCTACTGTTATGAACCATAATATAAATCTCTGTGTTTTCTTATAGTTTTGGTAACCCTCGTGAAAAAGTAGTTTGACCCCCAATGGGTTTCGACTCACAGGTTGAGAAACACTGGTCTAGGATGAGCTAACTAGACACCACAAGTTCTCTCAGGACCTAGAAGCCCTCACTTACTATGCACGTCCCATCTGTTCAGGGCAGGACTTCTGTGGAAAGCTGTGGTGTATGTGTGTGCGTAGTGTTTGAATGCCGCCACCCCCTGACTCCAAAGCAACTTTGCATTCAGCAAGCATATTTTCAAATTAATTTATTTTCTCTCCTAGATTTAAGTGATAATGATAGTAATATCATAATATAAAATTAAAAATTATAAGGCACCAAATGTTGGTCAAGATGCTGCAGATACAACAGCACTCTGTGTTACAGGTAAGCCTCTAAAGCCTACAAAAATTAAGAAATGTGCACAACACGGCACAGCCAGTAAGCGGAGAGAGCTTTCCACTCAACCAGCTCTTTACCAGTCTGGAAAATCGGTATTCAGAGAGCTGTGTCCCAAGTGACTTCTGCGGACATTCTGAAGAGCCCAGCAACAGTGACCTAATCACCCCTCCTCCACGAAGATGGAAATGTGGTTCGAGAAGGTTCCTAGTCGACTCACTCGACTCACTCGAAGCTCCGCAAAGCCCTGAGCTCCTCCAACCCCACAGCAACTGCTTTGCCAGGCAGTTGGGGGCCATTGCCAGTTCGGAACAGCAGAAAGGCATGTTCAAAGCTGCGCTTTTGGAAAATTAATCTGGCTGCAGTCTGGAAGATAGGCTGTCTTTTCTCAGCCCGACAGTGCCCGTTGTATGGCCTGACTGGGACTCCAGCAAGTGGCAGAATGGAGTTGTGCTCTATGTCTTTGTGACTACAGTGCCTGGGGCCCAAGTCCCCTAAGCCAGACGGCCTAAGGCTTAGGAAAAGACTTTACCCTCCCCTCCCCCTCCCCCTGCACCCACTAAGCTAAGCACCTCACGGCTCGCCGCACTTCCTCTTGTTTTTAACCCTCCGGTGGGGGCCCCTTCTCAACAGGAGACAATTCTTTTAAATTGAAGTTGCCCTGAAAAGTCAAACCCCACCAGCAGCTGGAGCTGGTAGGGCTGCTTACTTCCTGTTAGGGGGCAGAAACCACAGTGTTATTTATATCCGAAGCTCTTTATTCTTGGTGCCTTACAAAACACAAAAGGGGCAGTCCCCGGCCTTACAGAGCCAACAGACCACAGATACACACGAAACAACAGAGAATAACCAACCCCTCCTCTCGGCCTCAGAATACCCCACTCGGCACGGTCCCCTCCACTGCCTTTTGTTTCTTTTATTACCTTCCCCTGCGCGGTCTTATTATGGAAATAGACTCCTAATTAACACATCAGGCTTCCCCTTTCCAAAATGTCTCTGAAATGTGCCTGCTCCTTGATGCCGTTCACTCAAAACACCCCCTACTATCTTTATTTTGTTCGGCTTCTCACCCTGGCGTGTATTATTTGTTTCTTTGTATTGAAAGCTTGTCAGCTCCCGGGACCTGGCACGTACTCATTAGGAGGATGGTCCGGAGCATGACACAGTGTGATGGAGGGCAAGTCTGAGTGAGGAACTGGGCAAAGAATCAGAAAGCGCTGACGGCTGCAGCGTGGGGGTGATGCTGAAGACCATGGGCCAATTCTGAGAGCCAGGGTGACCAACAGCCAGCTGTTTACTTCCCCTAAGCCAGGCTTCATAAAAGTAGGGATCACTGCTTACTTCTGTGCTTTTACAAGTCCCCATCTTTTTTTTTTTAAACTTCTCATCTGATCCCCCCACCCCCACCATCGCCCACCCCCCGGGGGAGGCCTCACTTTCCTCTTCCACCTAACCTAAGTCTACTGGTATTCAAGGTCAAAACGAAGTTTCATCTTCTTCCGGAACTTTCCAGGGCTCCCCAAGTTCTAATTAAAAACCTTTGGATGGTTTATCAGTCAAAGAGAAAAGGGGTGCAGACACAAGCGGCAAAGATACTTGGTGGCTGCTTTTGGAGTTTAAAGCAGTATCACATCCTCTTTAGTTACTGCGCCCAGCAAGTAGCACTTATGGCTCACTACCCAGCAGCTGTCTCCAGGCACCAGGAGGGCCCAGCCAAGGTGGGACGTCTCCTGAGTGCAGGCTCTCTGTGGCCACCACAAGGGGTTGCCTGGGTGGATCATGCTTGCCTATAATCTAGCAGCAACACAAAGAGTCTATCTTCAGAATTTTGGACTCGTCTCTGAGTTGTCTATTATTCTGCCTACAGGCAGTGTGTGTGTGTGTGTGTGTGTGTGTGTGTGTGTGTGTGTGTAGGGCAGAGATGTTATTTCTCGAGTGCTGTCACTTTAAAAATTTTAAAGAGATTCGTGTAAAGAGATTTAAATGTAAAAGGATTGTAATATAATCACATTATTTCCCCTTCCCCCTTTCCAAACCCTCGAATAATCTCCTCCTTGCTCTTTCAAATTCATGTCCTTTTTTTTTTTCATTCACTGTTGACACACACACACACCAACCTAAATACAACCCGCTCAGTCTGTATAATGTTTCTTGAATGTATGTTTTCAAAGCTGACCATTTGGCATTGAATAACCAATGGTGTGCTCTTCCCTGGGGAAGACTGCTTCTCCTACTCACTCCTTAGCTGTTTGTAGTTCTTTGTCTAGGGTTGATGTTCTGTAAGCCTTAGATATATCCACTGGGACCTGGCTCCATAACTGCAATTTGATTAGTTGTGGTTTTCTGTAATGGTTTCCATCTGTTGCAAAAAGAAGGTTCCTTGATGAGGGGTAAAGACTACGTTTATCTGTGGGTATAAGACAAATATTTAGAATGTGGTTAGGGATTAGGTTGGCTTAGTAAAGGGATGACTGTAGCTTCTCCATGATCACTAGCCCTGTGAGGTTTGCTAGGTTTCCAGTATCCGGCATGGGTTCCCTCTTGGTGAGTGGTTTTAAGTCCAATTAGAGCCATTGGTTACCACCAGGACATACATGCCACTACGGCACCCTTAGGGTTGTCGTGCCATACTGGTCACTGTTGTGGTTCACAGGCATCATGGCTGGACAGGAGTGCTGGTAGCTCCTCCTTTGGGAAGCTTGTATGGTGCCTTCTGGTACCATGAAAGCCCTTAGGGAGGAAGTATTGAGGTCAGCGCTACCTAAGGGACCTTTGGTTCCTGTGTCTGAAATGCGTGGTTTCTTCAGCCACAGGGACTTACCTTCCATATCCAGGGGGCAAGAATGGACAATAGCAACATCCTATAATGTTTTAGGAGTCCCATGGACAACTCTGGCCAACAACTCAAAAGAAGGTTTCTTATGCCTGGTGTTGGAGATTTTGTTAGGTGTTCTATGGCTCTTGGAGGGAGTATTGTCAGCCCAGATGGGAAATTTAAAGTCTGTTTCTCTGTCTGTCTTTCTCTCTTTGTGTGTGTGTGTGTGTGTGTGTGTGTGTGTGTGTGTGTGTGTGTCTGTGTGTGTGTGTCTGTGTGTCTGTGTGTGTGTGTGTCTTATATGTACTATAGATATTTTTTAGGTAGATAGTCAACAGTATGATTCAATAAAGCCCCTCATTGGTCTGAAAGTCACTAACTAGGCTAGGTTGCCTGGCCAGTAAACTCCTGGGGATGTTCAGATGTTCCTGCTTCCCCAGTGCCAGGATTACAAGTACAAACTACTGCAGCTAGCTTGTTTTGTGTGTGTGTGTGTGTGTGTGTGTGTGTGTGTGTGTGTGTGTGTGTATGTGTGTGTGTTTTGTTTTGTTTTTTACATGGATTCTAGGGTTCCAACTCAGGTCCCCGTGCACTTTAGAGACCCAGAATCTCCTAGACCATGAAGAGTTTTTGTTGTTTTGTTTTGTTTTCTGATACAGTACTGGAACCCTGCCATCCCCTGAAAGGTCTCTTTCTACTCTTAGTGTTCTTTCTTGGCTCCGGTTTGTTTCCAATGATTGATGCCTGTGACTGGCTTCAGGACACTGATGCCAGAAGCACCTGGGAGTTTTAGTTCTCTCTGGGGACTTATGTTCAATGACTAAGTGGTCCAAAATAGGTAAACCCAGCTGTCCTTAAAATACAGCCCAAGATGTAACATGAACTCCAAGCAATACTTCCCACAGGCTGGGCTGGAACCGGCTCTCTTGCTTGGGGATTTTGTCTTCCCGTCCAGCCTTCCTCCTTCTTACTCTCTTCGTTCCGGTTTGATTTCCCTAGAGCAGGTCCTTAAGAACCTCCTTGCACAAGCATCCTTATCCACAGGCTCAGTTCTGGGAAAACCTCCTGTATGATAATCTACACAGTACCTCTTCATCGGTAAGAACTCCTATTTTAGGCCCATTGAAAAAGTCTATATATTTTTCTTTTTTTTTCTTATATATGTGTGTGGAGGTTGTATGTGTGAGTACATGTGTGCATGTGTGGGGCACACATTTATGTAATAAGGCCATAGGCTGATGTCAGGAATCATCCTTGTCCTTTTCCTCCCTTTTCTTTTGAGGCAGGGTCTCTCAATCAAACCCAGAGCACACAGATACGGACAGTCTTGTGGGACAGTGTGCTCTGGAGAGTCCATCTCGGCATTCTAAGCTGGTGTTACAGAAGGGATGCCAAGATTTATGTGGAATCTGGAGATCCCAACTCACTATTCTCTTCTTGTTTTATGTGACAAGTTCTTTAACTACTGAGCCTTCTCTGTAGGCTAAAGTCTATATTTTAAAGTCCAAATGTGCATACTATCTAGTCAAAATCCACCAGATAATTATCAGGTAATGTGATAACAGATACACAGTTAGGAATTTATTTTAAAGATCTACTTTAATTATGTGCCTGTGTGTGTATCTGCGTAAGGGTGTGCGCATGTGAGTATAACTGCCCTCCAAGGCCAAAGGCATCAGTTTCCCCTGGAGCTGAAGTTAAAGACGGTTATAAGCTGTCTGGTATGGGAGCTGGGACTCAGAACTCTGGTCCCCTACAAGAGCAGTATGTGTTCTTAACCTTTGAGTTGTCTCTCTAGCCCCCAGAGATTGCCAGTTAAATGTCATCCTTCATGCTCCTCCCAAGCACTGATATTGCCAACCTTGTCACCAGGAGGTTATAGCCATCTGTCTAGGGCCTGCATACTTGGTATTGTAGGTCAAGAATATTTCTGCACCATGACCCTCCAACCCCTTCTGACAGATTTCCTCTAGTAACCAAGCAAAGGAACCCCCATGCCTTCCTATCTCAGGTCATAAGCCACTCTGTTCCAGCTGGTTCATTCACCTTTCCTGACATGCCTTGCTGTTCTGGCTTCTTGTGGTGTGTGTGTGTGTGTGTGTGTGTGTGTGTGTGTGTGTGTGTGTTTGTGTTTCCAACTTCTCCACTCCAAGCCAGAGGCCTGAAATCATGGGTTTTTGTTAGTCCACTGTGCTCAGAACAGGGCCGGGATCACGCCTGTCAAATTCCTCCGTCACAGGGGAAATGAGAGGCTCAGAAGACTGAGTGAAATCAGGCAAATAGATTTTGTACAAGATTCACTCCATTCACAGGTCCGGGTACCTTTACAAACAAGAGTCCAAATTGGCAACTGAAATGTAATTTCCCAGATTCCTTTAGCTACCTGCCCTAGGGTTCATTTGAGTTCTCTTCCTAGCTCTATTGTTTGTAACTCAATCCCTTTTCCTGTCTCTCTGAGAACTTGGAATTTTCTTGAGTTCAAGGGTTTTGGTACCGAAGACTTTTAAGAAAGGCAGTTCATTAGGAAACCTTGTAATTTACTCAAATATACAGCACATCCCAGCTGGCCAGCAGGGTAAGTTAAACTCTCTCTCTCTCTCTCTCTCTCTCTCTCTCTCTCTCTCTCTCTCTTTCAGAAAGGGTCTATCTTTAAAACAGTCCTGGCTGTTCTGGAACTTGCTTTGCACACCAGGCTGGCCTTGAACTCACAGAGATGCTCCTGCCTCCACCTCCAGAGTCCTAGGAGTAAAGTCCAGTGCCACCACACCAGGCTCTATAGGATCCTCTTAAGAAGGGGTGGAAGTCCCTGCTAGTATCCTATAGAGAACAGACTATGTTCCCACCCTGTGGAAGTACATCTTTATTCTGAGCCATAGCTTTTCAGCAGTGGCTTCCTCTCTGAGTTTGGGTTTTCACAGTGCCTCTTCTGAGCTGACTTGCTGTGCCTGCAGAAGTATTAGTGTCTAAATGCTGTTGGCAGTTTACCATTTGGGATTCAACTCTCAGTCTGGACCTTGTTATGTAGGCATTTTTTTCCCCCCAGAACATTACAGCTCAGCTGTGAAAGTACTTTGACTTAAAGGGGAAACACAGCAGAAGCTGGCTAATCTAACAACTTAATAACACTCGCCACGCCTTCACAGCAAGGATTTCATTGGAAGACTCAAAGTGAGGCTTTCTGAATGTACAGGGGCACATCCCACCAGTGACTAGGTCTTCCCAGATTCCCAGATGATCTCTAGCTTGCTTATTAAAGCAGATGTCACAGGATCGCTTCAATAGTGTACTGTCTGTTGGATTCAGTCACCAAGGTTAGTCTCAGTCTGCCCAAGAACCTCACCGAGGCCTTCTGCCCTAAACTCCGTGTTCTGTCCTTTCTTGGGCATCTGATTTCTTCAGGATTCTGGGGACTATTTTTAGAGGAACATTCTACATAGAGGTATGTGGATTTCTAAAATTCATGCTTGATTACTTGGTTTCCTTATGACTTTATTCATGAAAGAACAGAGCTAATTCTAGTTCTTCAGCTGGGCAGGTTAAATATTGTGAACACTCACATATTCCCCATGGAGGTAAAAAGAGCTTTTAATACTCATATTAAAGTTGCTTCTAACAATGTTGAAGTGATTTCCAGGGCAGGTACGAGTTGAACTTTATTTTTAATTGACTTTCCCTCTTCAAGAAGACAGACACTTGTCTATGTTTTAAAAAGAAAATGAAAAATGGCCAATTGTTAGTTTGGGAAATGGAAATAAACACCCTTAAAATTTTACTAACGCTGATTAGACATTTTTTAGAGGAGGAGATTTCATTTGACTTGTGATGGCAGGGGGCTCAGACATTCATAGTGATCATGATATTCCAGTTAGGGTCTGTTTTTCTTGCTTCCTCTTCCTGCCCCAACCCACTGTGTGTGTAATCACCTTCTGTATGATGAAACCTTTACAGGTCTTAGAAGGCAACTCTCAATAACAAAATTGAGTAGAAATATAGAGGGGAAGGTTGACAGCTTGCATTACAGTTTCCATGAAAATGCCTACAGTCTATCAGCGAAGTGCTTTCTTGTTGGGTATCGTGTCTTTTCTCTGAACACAGCATAAATCCTCAGTGGAACAGACAAAATACTTTTAATCTAAAAATACATTAGTGGGGGACAAGTGCTATAACTCAGCCATATCATACACACACACACGGCATTATATACAGCATGGCAGAAACCAGGCTTGTAATCCCAGCATTTGAGGAGTTGAGGCAGGAGGATCGAGGTCAAGTTCAAGGTCATCTTTACTGATGGAACAAGTTCAAAGCCAGCTTGGGTTATAGGGGAACTTGTTTCTCATTTACATATGGGGCTGGGAATATAGCCCAGTGTTGGAGGGCTTGCTGAGTATGTGTGAGGTCCTAAATTCAATCTTGAGTAAAACACAACACACACACACACACAGACACACACACACACACAAATACATCATATATATATATATATATGTACATATATACATATATATGCACACATACATACAGACATACACAAATATATACATATATACATACACAAATAAATACATATATACACACATATACATACACACAAATACATCATATATAAATGCACACATACATACAGACACGTATGCACAAATACATACACACACATACACACATACACACACTAGCAGCTTGGCTTTGTGCTGTGATCCAGTGTCAGGCCAGCTTCCTAGGGGTGAGCCCCTCTTTTGTTAATTGAGAATGAGTCTAGAGCAGGCACTTGTGAAGAGCCTTATGGAGATCTTAGAGTTGCTTCTGACAACATCTCAGCAATGTCTACTTGAAATTTGTTGTCTCTCCAGCATTCCTTCTTCATAAAAACAGAGATTGTATTTCAAAAGGAAGTTAGATGAAAGGTTGACTGATTGCTGTTTTTGAAACTTGCTTCCTCAGAATAGCCAGAGTGATTGCTATCTGTCCTCTCATTACCCCAGGTAAGTCTGTAGATGGCATTCGCCAAAGATGGAAAGAGTCTTGCATTTGCTTCGACTCACGTTGTCCCAAGTCCTGTCAACTTAATTTCACTCTTACAGATTCATGTAGGTCAGCTCATCAGAGCCGCAGCTTTTCTTCAAGGAAAAGATAATCTTTTCAATATGCAAATGGAATGGTGTATTCCTCTTATTGTAAACTGAGCACCATTGTCTATGGGGGGGGGTTTAGCAGCTACCCAGTGTTCCAGATGCTTCTTGATTGATGTCTTTACACCCTACCCCGCCCCCTCCCCCTGGAAAGGATTTCTTCCCCAAACCAACAGCCATTTAGGGTTTGAATCTTAATCACCCACTTTGCTGAGGCTGGCTGTGATCTCACCCAGTGAATACTTGGGAGTCTGAGGGAAAAAATCTGTTGTAAATTTAAAAATTAAAAATACATGTGAGATCATGTCTCTATCAGGCTGGAAACATCACAGTGACTTTCAGTAGCATTCAGAAGTGCAGTCTTCACAGTCTGGGGAGGATGAGGTCTCCCCCAGATAGGCCCTGATGTGGTATGCTTGTCCACCTTGTTAGTCTCTGTCTCCTGGTACCCATCGCCCCCTGCAGGGAACACTCTTTCCCCAACTAACTCACCCCAAGCCATGACCATTTCCTTTTCTGGGATTCTGCTCATGCTATTTTTCCTCAAAGAGGTCCTCCCTGACCCCCATTAGAAGCTGAACTGTGCCCCTCACAATGCTTATATTGAGGTCTTAATCCCTGTACCTTAGATTGTGACTATAGTTGGAGATAGGTTATTTAGAGAGATTTTTCACTAGAATACATTGGAATGGGAACAAGCATACACACTCACACACACACACAACACAGACACATCACACACACTTACATACCACAGACACATCACACAGATACACACACATAGAGATACACACACATACACACAGACATATTACACACACTCACACACACACATACACATACATACAGATATACTTGTGTGTGTGCGCATTCACACACACAAAGGTCAAGTAGGACAGACATATCACACACACACACACACACACACACACACACACTCACACATACACACTCACAAAGGTCAAGTGGGACCCACAATGGAAAGACAGCTGTATCACAAGGAGATGGGCCTCTGAAGGAACCAAACCAGACACTTCCCTCTTGGACTACAGTCTCCAGACCTGTGAGGTAATATGTTTCTGTGGTTAAGCCTCACAGTCTGTGGTATTCTGTGATGGTATCTCTAACAAACTAATAGACCTGCTCTTTCTCCCTAACAATTTAAGAGTCCCTCCCTGACCTCACTCCACACTCTGCTTTGTCTTTTCACAGTGTGTGGTAACATGTACCCATTTATTTCTATCTACATTACCTTGTTTCTCCTCTACAAACCCTAAGTACATAATAGGTGCTCAGTAAGCATCTGATTTAACAGATTCCTAAATAGAAACGACTCTCCTATATGAAATGATAACCTGTTGCTCCGTTCTTAAGTCTCCACAGGGAGCACTCTGAGAAGCACAATGCACACAGATAGTTAGGTCCAGTGTTAAAAACAAACAAGCCAACTCTTTTCCTAGATAAACAGTAAGATCCTGAAATGATGGCAATCCTGTCAAGACCTCATAAACCACATTCAAAAGAACCTGGTGACTAGAGAGGCGCTAAGTAAGTAGAAGCTATGGATATGAAGTCAAATTTAAGAAGAGAAAATGTAGTTTTCTCCCTTCTGCTTCCATGGTTATTATATTACATTTAGAATAATTATAGAAAAAAAACACGCCCCCAAAAGCCAATGTTTTAAAGGCACAGACTCTTGGAAGTCTTTGGGCACCTCACTAGCAATAATTTAACCAAGTAAGACCAAAGGTAGCAAAATTGCAAGAGAGGGAGAAAAAATAAGGCCATTGTGTGGTTTCTCGTTCCCACATACCGTTTAAGGCCATGGAAACGACTAGCAGGCAGAAGAATAACTTTCAGTCCTAATCCTTGTGGTGTATGTGTATGGGGGGGGGGCACTGAAGTCACTGGTCTTGGAAATACAGCTGGTAGATTCCATCACCCACGGACTGACTAGTCATGTAGCACACAAACAATAGAGTGAAATTAACAATGCTACCGGAGGGTGGAGTGTCTCCGGCGTGGAATAAATTGGCAAGTGTGTGTTAATGGACTGCTACTATCTATTATATAAAAGTTGAGCATTATATGCAAAAGGTGCTTGTGATTTACCCAGTCAGGCAAGCCTCCATTAATTTGGACAGTGAGCCCCTCCCACTGCAGCCTGAGCTGGGACCGTGACCTTAACTGAACCCTTGTTGCAAGATCCTTCCATGAAGTCAGTGTTCCATTCATCTTTGTTGAATGAAATGAAGATCAAATTCAAGGAACCCATGACAGCTTTCCAGAGGGCTAGCACCAATGGCTTCATTTCTTCAGTGGTCTAGGAGCAATGACTCCGAAGCTGTTAAAATCCTTAAGAGGGCTTTGGTCAGCAAGCTTTGCCAGGTGGGGTTGGAGGACCTGCTTCACAGACATCCAATCCAACTATTCAGAGATGCCTCACGGTCTACCCTGAGATCAGAGAGTACCCTGTGCCTACAGTGCAGCTCTTGACTGCACTCCTGGCAGCAAACTCGATGTTTGTTATCTTTGTGTTCCCGGCACATACTTCCCTCTCTCTCCTTTAGGTAACAGCACCTCAGTTTTCTTTCCCACACTCTTGGCTCACACAGGTAAAGTATAACCAAACCCCTTCCCAGCGCCAAGCATGAAGAGGGACAAATGGTACAGGCTGGGGAAGTCTGAGGTACCTCTCCATTTGACCATAGTGACTGATCTTAGGGACTAGGACTCGTAGGAGACTTGCTGGGGGAAGCCCTCTCTTTTGTATAGATATTTTAAACTCTAAGCTACAAGCCTCATGCTAGTCAACTAACCATGTCAGCAGAGATGTAAGCCAACTCGGGGGTGTGTGTGCATGTACCTGTGTGTGAAAACGAGGGGGCACACCATTTTGTCTCTTGGGTACAGCTGTGCCTGGAACCAGAGCCTCTTGATCCACTTGGTCACATTGCCATCCCATACTGGCCTCAGGAAACATCAGCTGACCTGTCACGGCTTGCTGTGGGATGATTTGAACGACAGAACAACATGGAACAAGCTTCTCTTCAGCTTGCATCTTAGTAGATGATGAAAATAGTTGTTAATGAAAAGCAGTAGAGATTTGCACACAACCCTGGAACCAGAAAAGTCGCCTTGCCTATGTTATATCTATTGAAAAGTTATGTCAATGCCAGAGTTCTCTGTGTGTGAGTTCATGGGAGTGCATTTGTATGTGCTGGTTTGCATGCATGTGTGTGTACTTGAATGTGGAGGCCTGGGGACAATCTCAAGTGTCATTCCTCAGCTGCCACCCACTAGGTTTTTGAGATCAGAGTCTCTCACTAGACTCAAGCTCACCAAGACCAGGCTAGCTGGGCAGTGAGCTCCAGGGATCCACCTGTCGTTGTCTCCTCAGCACTGGGCTTACAAGGACAAGGCTACAGGCCTAGCTTCAATGCCAGAGCTCTGTGCTCTCTACGAGAGGGCATGGCAGAAGCACCAGCTTCATATCAGAAGGAACCCAGTTGAAATAATTACCCCTGAGTCTTATTCATTACCAGATAAACTGATTCTTTATTCCAAAATTAAAAAGGGAAACCTAGCTTCTGTCCAATGGTTGGGTGTAAGTATCTGCATCTGACTCTTTCAGCTGCTTGTTGGGTCTCTCGGAGGGCAGCCATGCTAGGCTCCTGTCTGTAAGCACATCATAGCATCAGTAGTAGTGTCAGGCCTTGGAGCCTCCCCTTGAGATGGGTCCCAAGTTGGGCTGGTCACTGGACCTCCTTTCCCTCAGTCTCTTCTCCATTTTTGTCCCTGTAGTTCTTTTAGACAAGAACAATTCTGGGTCAGAGTTTTTGACTGTGGGATGGTAACCCCATTCCTCCACTTGATACCCTGTCTTTCTACTGGAGGTGGACTCTACAAGTTCCTTCTCCCCACTGTAGGGCATTTTATCTAGGGTCTCTCCCTTTGGGTCCTGAGAGTTTCTCACCTCCCAGGTTTACGGTACTTTCTATAGGGTACCCCCCAACTCTTGTGGTGAAAATAAAGACAAGTTAAAAGAAGCTAAAGAGGAGGGTGACCCCATAGGAAGACCAGCAGTCTTAACTCACCTAGACTCTTGAGATCTCCCAGACACTGAGCCACCAACCAGACGGCATACATCAGCTGATATGAGGCCTCCAACACATATACAGCAGAGGACTTCCTGGTCTGGCGTCAGTGAGGGAAGATGTACCTAACCCTCGAGAGACTTGAGGCCCCTGGGAGTGGGGAGGTCTGGTGGGATGGGGGTCAGGGGTGGGAACATCCTCTTGGAGACAGGGGTTGGGGAGAGGAGGTATGGGCTGAGGGACAGTCAGAAGGTAGACCAGGAAGGGGATAATGACTGGAGTATATAAAAAAAAAAGGTTCCAAAATAAAAAAAAATAATAATAACAACAGGAAAGCCATGATGGAGAATCAGATTGGGTCAGCTGAATTCTAGGTAGCAGCAATGGTAGATTAACTAGAGGCTCCTGGGGACAGGGTCCTTTCTTACAGAGAGCTTTTAGAGCCCCACGGTTTTTTCTGCACTGGTGAATTCCCCCAAAGTTCCCTTTGATAGGGAGAGGAATATTTTGAGAAACTTGAAGGAAAAGGATAATGGTGGCTTTAGCTCAAGTCTTAAGGCTGTTGAGAGAAAATAGCAGCCTTGGTAATTTCCCCGTCCTGTTTAAGCACTTCAGTGAAGTGCCCACCCTTAAATTAAGCAGGGAAGTTGAGAAATCTAGCTCACAGGCCAGAATCAGATGCACAGGTCTGCTTGGCCAGAGATTTCAGCACAGGGGGGATTTCTGACAGGGAACAGGGCCAAACTGCAATATAAGAATCTCCTGGTGAGCAAAAGTGGGGCAGGGAAATAAGTGTAACTTACTTCAGAAACACATCAAGCTTTTCCCCTTTAAGCCCTTTTCTCTCTTCCTCCTTCTCCTCCACCCCATTTCCCACTGTGCTAAAATATGACATAGAATTCGCTACGGTAATCACACTTATGGATATATATGAATGGTACCAAATATACATTGTTGCCAGCAGCCGTGTCTGTGTGTTTTCCACTGTCTCCACTTGAAATACCGTGCCTATAAAAAGAACCTGCTAATGGCAATTGTTTTGTTCTTCCTTTCTGTGGATTTGGTGGGTCTAGGAAACCGAGGGAAGGACTTCCGCAGCACGTGGCTGTCTGTGACTGACATCTTTAATAGCCTGAAGAAGTCTTCCAGGTTCAGCAAACAGTTCCTTCCTTTCCATGCCAAATAACACTCTGCTGTGTGTATCAATACCTTTCGTTTGTCCATTTATCTGTGGACACAAACCCAGATGACAGGCTCTTTAAAGAGTTGTTTGAGTGTCCCTATGGACAAAGATTTCGTCCATATGGTGGTGTAGTGGGGGAGTGGGTGGGGGTAATAGAACCTTTGGAAAATGGAAACTAATTGTCCACAGATCAATGGAGATGTGAGAAACATCCCTCCCACCCCTCAACACAAAGGTGTGTGCACGTGCAGTACCTACGTGGACCATAAGGGGGCATCAGGCCTCCCATGGAGCTGGTGTTACAGGCAGTTATGAGCCACCTGACACCCGTGCTGGGAGCTGAACTCAGGTCTTCCACGAGAGTGGTACTTGCTTGGAACTGCTGATGCATCTTTGCAGCCTTTGTTCTTTTATAAACTGTTCGGTGTTTTGTCGAATTGTGGGATAGTGATCACTTGTAGATGTTTTACACATCTTTTCTCCTGTTCCATGAGGTGCTTTTTCATTGTGTGATAGTCTTTCACGTCCAGAGCTTTCACTAACTAATTAATTACTTAATTACACTAAGTTTTACTAGCTGTATCCATTCTAGGTATCTCTGGCCTGTGTGTGTATATATACACTACATGTATACTTGGTGCTCTCTGAGGAAGGAAGAGGGTACCAAATCCCCTGGAACTAGAGTGGAGACGATTGTGAGCCACCTTGTGGTGGTGGGAATTGAACTTGGGTCTTCTGCAAGAGTAACGATGCTCTTAACTGCTGAGCCATCTCTCCAGCCCATATTTCCTTTTCAACACAAGGCTGGCTTCAACTCCTGATTCTCCTGTCTCCACTTCTCAAATGTTGGAAATACAGAAGTGAGCCACACTACCTGAGAAAAGTTTTCAATTCTGATGCAGTCCAATTATCCATCTTTTTCTTTTGTTGCAACATCGTGAAGCCCTCTTCCTTTATTTTTTTCTAAGACAGTTATAATTTTGTTCTTCTGCTTAGATCATTGGTCCATTCTGAGTTAATTTTACCTATAGGATAAATTAGGATCCAACATAAGGATCCAACTTGTTTTATATTTGGACATGCAGTGTGGTGGTTTGAATATGCTTGGCTTAGGGAGTGGCACTATTAGGAGGTGTGGCTTGTCGGAGTAGGTGTGGCCTTGTTGGAGGAAGTGTGTTGCTGTGTGTGTGGGGGTGGGGCTTGGAGACCCTCCTCCTACTGCCTGGAAGCTAGTCTTCTCCTGACTGCCTTTGTGTGAAGATGTTGAAATGTCAGCTCCTCCAGGCTCATGTCTGCCTGGATGATGCCATGCTCCCACCTATGAACCTGTAAGCAGCCTCAATTAAATATCTTTTATAAGAGGTACCTTGGTCATGTTGGTCATGGTGTCTGTTCAGAGCAATAAAACCCTAAGACATGCAGTTTTCCAAGCACTAGTTGCAAGGGTCAGGGAGGGAACCCTCACCTGCAACTGTAGACTTAAAACATTTCTTTCCAGCTACATCAGGATTTGCTTTGTGTGTGCTGAAACCAGTGACTAAGTGCACATCTTAGGACTGTAATATTTTTCTCTTTTTCTCCCTTTGCTTATTGAAAGGAGACCTTTTTCTTCACACACTATATCCTGATTACAGTTTCTTCTTCCTCTACTTCTCCCAGTTCTCACTCTCTTCTCCTCCCATTTGTATCCACCACCTTTCTGTCTCTCATTAGAAACAGGCAACTAGTGAAAAATTAAATCTATCTATCTATCTATCTATCTATCTATCTATCTATCTATCTATCTATCTATCCATCCCCCAAAACTAATACATTGGATAAGATAAAACAAACAAAAGGAAAATAGTTCAAGAAAAGGCACAAGGAACAGATACAGAAAAAGAGATTCACTCATTCACACACCCAGGAATCCCATAAAAGACTAAACTGGAAGCTGTAATATATATGCAAAGGACCTATAGGGTCAAAAGAGAGAAGAAAAAGATATAGATACGTGTTGAAACATCCCTGCATCTCTGGGAACAATCTTATGTGATCATGATGGATGAGTCTTTTGATGTGTTCTTAGATTTAGATTGCAAATATTTTATTGAGAAATTTTGCATCTATGTTCATAAGGGAAATTGGCCCATAATTCTCTCTCTTTATTGGGTTTTTATGTAGTTTGGGTACCAGGGTAACTGAGGCCTCATAAAACAAACTGAGCAATGTTCCTTCTGTTTCTATTTCGTGGAATACTTTGAAGAGTATTGACATTAACTCTTCTTTGAAAGCCTGGTAGACTTCTCTGCTAAAGCCATCTGGCCCTAGGCTTTGTGTGTGTGTGTCTGCCTATGTCTGTGTGTCTGTGTGTGTGCACATGTGAGTGTGTGTGTACATTTAGTAAACTTTTAATGATTGCTTCTATTTCACTAGGAGTTATAGGTCTGTTTAAATTGCATATCTGATCTTGATTTAACATTGGTAGATGGTATATGTTGAGAAAATTATCCATTTCTTTTAGATTTTCCAAATTGGTGGTTTATAGGTTTTTTTTTTAAACATATGTCCTTATGATTCTCTGAATTCCCCCAGTGTCTGTTGTTATGTCCCCCTTTTTATCTCTAATTTTGTTAAGTTAGAAATTATTTCTCTGCCTTTTAGTTAATCTGGATAAGGGTTTGTCCATCTTACTGACTTTTCTCAAAGAACCAAATTTGTTTCAATAATCTTTGTGTTGTTTGTATTTTATTGATTACAGCCATGAGTTTATTTTTTGCCATCTACTCCTTTTGGGTGTGATTTCTTCTTTTTGTTCTAGAGATTTCAGGTGTGTTGTTAAGTTACTGATATGAGATCTCTCCATTTTTTTTTTAAATGTAGGCACTTAGTGCTATGAACTTGTCTCTCAGAACCACCTTCATTGTGTCTCAGAAGTGTGGGTGTGTTGTGCTTTCATTTTCATCCAATTCTAGAAGGCTTTTAATTTCTTGATTATTTTCTGTCTTGACCCATTCTTTATTAAGTCACGAGTTGTTCAGTTTCCATGAGTTTGTTAGCTTTCTGTTGTTTCTGATACCCAGTTTTAATCCATGGTGGTTAGAAAGGACACAGGATGATTTTTTTTTCAAATTTCTTGTATCTGTTGAGACTTCCTTTGTGGTCAATTTTGAAGAAAGTTCCATGAGGTGCTAAGAAAAAGGTATATTCTTCTGTATTTGGGTGAAATGTTCTGTAGATATCTGCTGGGTCCGTTTGGTTTTTAATGTCAGTTTGCTCCAGCATTTTTCTGTTATGTTTAGTTTTTTCTGGATGACCTGCTTTTTTTGTGAGAGTGGGGATTGAAGTCTTCCTATCGGCATGTCAGGGTCAATACATGATTGGAGCTGAAGGAATGAATGTTTCTTCTATAAACTTGGGTGCCTTTGTGTTTGGTGCATTATTCTCTAGGTGGATTTATTTTTTCCTTTGAGGAGTATGTAGTGTCCTTCCATATCTCTTCTGATTAGTTTTTGTTTTAAGTGTATTTTGTCAGATCTTAAAATGGCTACACCAGCTTCCTTAGGTCTATTTTCTTTCTTTTTTTTTTAACTTTGTAATTATATTTATGTACAGAAAACCCAAGTGTACATTTAACCCAGTTTAGTGGCGAGTTCTTTAGCCTTTGTCTTTTCCAGCTTGGCAATGCGAGCCACAGACTTAGGACCCAGGACGTTGCCTCCCCAGTGGCGGCGGATCTCGTCATATCTGTCATTATAATTGGTCCTCATAGCTTCACCAGCTTAGCCAGAGCACCCTTGTCTTCCGAGTTAACCTGTGTGAAGGCAACAGTGGCGCATGTCTTCCTGTGGACCAGGCACCCCAGCCTGGCCTTTACCTTGATGATGCAGTAGGGCACCCCCATATTTGACACAAGGCAGGCAGGAAAACCACCAGCTCAATGGTGTCTACATCACGGACAGTCACCACCAGCTGAGCCTTCTTGTTCTCCACCAAGGTGGTGACTGTACTGACTCCTGCTCCGAGGACAGGTGGTCTCTTAGTTGGGACGTCCCCTTTGCCAGCAGCTTTCTTCTCAGCACTGGCCAGTAGCCTTTGCTTCTTCTCTTGCTTTGTCTCTGGCCTGTACTTGTGGGCAAGCTTAAGCAGCTGAGTAGCTGTTTGCCTGTCCAGGGCCTGGGTGAACTGGTTAATGGCAGGAGGTACTTTGAGCCGCTTATAGAGGATGGCTCTTTACTGCTGCAGCCTGGTGTAGTGGGGCCACTTAACGAAGCGTGTTAGATCTCTTTTGGGCTGGATGTCCTGCCCAATGCTGAAGTCCTTGGGCCTTTTCTCGAACAAAGGATTGACCACTTTTTTGGCCTCCTGTTTCTTGACGATGGCGGGGGGGGGGGGGGGGGGCGCCAGGGCCACCTTCTTCCCCTTGGTCTTCTTTCCTTTGGGCAACTTGCTCGGCTGGAGGAGAGAGCAGGTCTGTTTTCTTGGAATATCTTTTTCCATCCTTTTGCTCTGTGGTGATGTCTATCCTTGATGTTAAGGTGTGTTTCTTGGATGCAGTGGAAGGTTGGATCCTATTCGGCATCCATTATTTGTCTGTGTCTCTTTGTTGGAGAACTAAGACTTGATATTGAGAGATATCAATGAGCTGTGTTTGCTGATTACTGCTATTTAGTAGTAGTAGTAATAGTTGTTGTTGTTATTGTCGTTACTGTTGTGTGTGCATATTTCCTCTCTTCTGATTTGCTGGTCTAAGATTATTTATTTCTTGTATTTTTATGTGTGTGTGTAACCTCTTACGTGGGAGTTTTTCTTCTAGTGCCTCTATTGGCTGGATTTGTAGATAGATATTATTTAAATTTCTTTTTTTTTTTTTTTTTAAAATCATGGACAGCTTTATTTTCTCCATCAATTGTAATTAAAATTTTGCTTGGAATAGAAGTCTGGGCTGGCATTTATGGTCTCTTAGAGTCTATAAAATGTGCAGGCCCTCCTGGCTTCTAGAGTCTGCATTGAGAAGTCAGGTGTTAATATGCCTTTATATGTTACTTGGTCTTTTTTTCCTTGCAGCTCTTAATATTTTTTATTTGATATGTATGCTTAGTGTTTTAATTATTATGTGCCAAAGGTAATTTATTTCCTGGTCCATTCTACTTGGTGTTTTGTATGAGTCTTGTACCGTGGTAGGAAGTTCCTCTTTAAGTTAGAGAATTTTTCTTCTATGATTTTGTTGAAAATATTTTCTGTGACTTTGATCTGTTTTTTTTTTTTTTTTCTTTCCTACAGAGCTGGGGATCAGATGTGAGGAAGAGGGGGAGGTGAAGATCTGTAGTTAGCCTACCTGCCTCCCTGGCCGCAGTGGCCTGTGGGTGCCATGGAATTCCTGCTGGAGTTGGGGGACAGAGTGAGAGGAAGGAAGTGTGGAAGGGAAGATCTGTGTGATACACCAGAGGCTACGGGGCTGGAGCAGGGAAGGATGGGTGGCTACAGCAGGTGCTCCACTACAGAGCTGGAGACTGGGGAATTGGGTTTGGAGCAGAGGTGGGAAGAGGTGAAGATCTCCAGTTAGCCTATCTGCTTCCTGGCAGGAGTCCTGTGCTAGTTGTTTGTTTGTTTGTTTTAACAAATCAGTCCTTTCATTCCTGAGAATTGACCCTCTTTATCCATGCTGCTATGCTTAATTATAAAGTACCCTTTGTATAATACAGCCTCTTCAACTTTCTTATCATTATTCGTATCTGGATAATCTTTTCCCATTTCCTTATTTTAACTGCTTGTGATAGTGAATTCTTACCAACAAGATCTAGTTGAATCTTGCTTTCTTATCCAGGCACTCTCTGGCTGTTAATTATATAGTGTGGCTACTGACATGGTTGGATTGGAGTCGACTTGCCTTGTTTCCTACTTAGTTATCTACTATTATTTTTCATGTTTCCCCTCCTCTCCTTCCTCCTCCTCCTTCTTCTCTTCTTTCTCTCTCTCTCTCTTTCTTTCTCTCATTTTTGTTGTTGTTGGTGTGTGTATGTATATGTGTGTTCACAGGATATCTCACAGGTCCTTTTTTTTAAAAAAACTTGCAATTTTATTTTTTGTTTTTATTTATTTACTTTACACCTTGATCGAAAATTTCCCTCTCTCCTCTCCTCACAGTCTCTCCCTCTTATCTCCCCTCCCCCCATACCCTTTTCCTTTCCTCTTTCTCTTCAGAGAAGGGGGAGCCTCTCAAGGGTATCAACATGCCTTGGCATATCAAGTTGCAGTGGGACTAGGCACGTGTTCTTCTATTGAGGCTAGACAAGGCAGCCCAGTTAGGGGAAAGGGATCCAAAGGCAGGAAACAGAGTCATAGTCAGAGTCACTGCTCCTGCTGTCAGGGGTCCCAGTGAAGACCAAGCTGCACATCTGTTACATACATGTAGGGGCCCTAGGTCTGTCCCATGCATGCTCTCTAGCTGGTGCTTCAGTCTCAGTGCACCCAGGTTATTTGATTCTGTAGGTTTTCACATGGTGTGTACTCACTTATAAGTGACTATTAGCCATAAAGTACAGGATAACCATGCTATAATCCACAGACCCAAAGAAACTAAGTTACAAGGAGAGCCCAAGGGAGGATGCTTGAATCTCACTGAGAAGGGGAAACAAAGTAGACATGGGGGTGGAAGGAGGGAGGGGACTGGGTGGGATAGGGGGTGTTGCGGCCCTCTCCACTCCACGCTTGGCGGCCACTGTTTCCCGGCCCAAGCTGCTGCTCCAGTCTGCGGGCCAGGGTGGAGAGAGAGAGAGAGAGAGAGAGAGAGAGAGAGAGAGAGAGAGAGAGAGAGAGAGGGAGGGGAAGAGACTCGAAGAATGGAGACAAGACAGAGGTTCTGATCAAGTCTCATTTATTGAAGGGAAATCTGGGGTATTTATATGCTTTTGCCATGTGCCTTGTAGGCGCGTGAATACCACATGCCTTGCAGGCATGGATACCACGTGCACCTTGCAGCTGGGGACAGTAAATAGCAAAACAAGATATGTGGGATATCAGAGTGTGCTTCTGCTGTTGTAGGCTGTTGAAAAATAAGTCTCATGTCAGGGTATATGGCTCAAGATGGCTGCAAAGCTGATAGCCGCTTTCTGCTAAAAGTCAGCTCCCAACAAGGGGGTGGGGAGGGAAACAGGAGGGATCAGGTGTGGGGAGGATGTCAGGAGAGAGAATTGGAATTGGTGGGGGAGGTGGCATCTCTAGGACTAGCTAGAAACCTAGGACAATAGAAACTCCCAGGAATCTATGAGGGTGACCCAGCTAAGACTCCTAGGAATGAGGGATATGGAGTCTGAACTGGCCACATCCTGTAACCAGGCAAGACTTCCAGTGGAGGAATGGAGACACCAACGCAGCCACCATAATTGTTCCTGCCTACAAAATGTGCAGGGATAAAGAGGGAATCGAAATTGAGGGAATGGCCAACCAATGACTGGTCCAGTTTGATACCCATTCCATGAAAAAAAGCCAAACCCTGACACTATTAATGACATTCTGCTATATGTGCAGACAGGAGCCTAGCATAACTGTCATCAGAGAGGCTTCACCCAGCATCTGATGGGAACTGATGCAGAGGGCCACAGACAAATAGTGGGCAGTGCTCAGTGAATCTTATGGAAGAGGGGCAGGATGAACTGTAGGAGCCAGAGAGGTCAAGGGTCTCCTTTTTGAAACATGGCCTCAGGTAGCCAAGGCTGACCTCAAGCTTGGCCTCAAACTCACTATACAGCCAAGAATGCCCAGATTCTGGTTTACAGATGTGTGTGCCACATCTGGCTTATGTGGTGCTGGGGCTTGAGCACAGGGTGCGTCAGGCAAGCACTCCACCAACTGAGCTGTGTCTCCAGCCAGAACTTAATTCTATAATAATATTCTTTCCTTTCTCTCCATGAGTCCTTTATGCAAGTATCATTCAGCTTATGTCTTCATATACAACAACCCCCACAATACACTGTTATTTCTTTCTTTAAATCATCAATTATGTAATTAAATGAGTTTGCTTGTTTGTTTTTTGAGACAGGGCATCATGCAGTCCAGGATACCCCTGAATCTCTTATGTAGTCAAGGATGACTTTGAATTTCTGATCCTACTGTCTCCACCTTATTAAATCAAATTTCAAGTTAGCAAACATTTTAACATTTAATGTTTTGACTTATCCTCACCATTTCCAGTTCTATTGTTTTCTTTGTGAAGATCTGAGTTTCAAGTTGGCATCAGTTTTCTTCAGCCCCAAAAGTTTCTTACAGGAGAGGTTTTCCCGGATGCAAGTGGTCTTGTTTTCATCTTTGAAGGTTATTTTTGCTGTGTATCTCTTAATCTATTTATCACTAGTATAGTGACAAACCCAAGGTGTGTGACTTTGGTAAAGAGCCTTATTTAGCTCAAGGCTTTGAGCCTGATGTCCAACAGTAAGTGGCCCCATGCATTTGACCTCTCTGGAGGATCTGAGGAGAGGAATGTCACGGAGAGACAGACACCACATTGCCAGGGAGGGATCTGAAGAGTAAGTCAGAGATCATAGTCAATTTTATATGACACGTGCTCTCCCAACCTTCCTCCTGGGTGGCAGGAGAAGCTGCTTCACCTCTTCTGAGGGAATGTGTCCAGTAGCTTAAGGTTCTTTCCACCACGCCCCACCCATTATGAACCACACCACCTCTCAACGTTGCCACTCTAAAGACCAAGGATTCAACATGAACCAGAAGAAGATTCTCAAATATATTGAAGGGAGACTCAAATATATCGAACCCACAGCAAGACAAATCCAGCTCAACACGTTGTTTTAATGTGTATGTATGTATGCCATACGTGTTACAGGAGTTCATGGAGGTCAGAAGAGGGGTGTGTGTGTGTGTGTGTGTGTATGTGTGTGGTCTTTAGAGCTGAAGTTACACATATTTGCAAGCTGTCTGATACAAATGTTGGGAACTGAACTCAGGTGTCCTTTGCAAGAGCAGCAAATGCTGCTAACCACTGAGCCATCTCTCCTGCCTCGTCAACACGGACTTTAAAAAAAAAGTCCCAGTGCTGTACATATCTCCATCATCTTCTCACTTGTGTCATTTCTGAGAAAGGAGTCTGTGGCTATTCTTGGCATCTTTCTTTGTTGGTTTAAATAATTCCTCTCTCTCTCTCTCTCTCTCTCTCTCTCTCTCTCATCCTTCCTTCCTTCCTTCCTTCCTTCCTTCCTTCCTTCCTTTCTCCCTTTCTCTCTTTCTCTCTTTCTTTCTTTTAAAATCCCTGCTTTTGTGCAATCTAATTCTGTTGCACTCTGATGCATTTTGCTCATGTAGACTTTGCTTGGTGTTCAGTGATTCTCTTGCTGGGATATGTTTATCCTTTTTGTTAAATTTGGTGACAATTTTGTCTATAGTCTCTTCAGAAGGTTTTCTGTCCTGTGAGAGCTTTTCTGAGAGTTACAGAACTTAAACCACCTGACGCTGCCACACAGATCACTGGGTGTCGCTTTCTTTTTTTTCCCCTTAAACTTTCCTCTATGTATTTTAGTCTACTGTTCTTAACGGTTTCTTACATGATTTCTTCATGTCTGCAGACCTCTTCCTTAACTGTGTCCAATCTCCTAGTCTAGTTATCCAAAGAATTTTTAAAATTTGACCCTGTGGAAATTCCATTTGTTTATTTTCATAGCTTTGTATTTCATCATTATTGTTAATGTTTTGTTCAAAAATATGAGCAATCTATAAGAGGTATTTGAGGAGTTTACATTGTAGTGTGTGTGTGTGTGTGTGTGTGTGTGTGTGTGTGTGTGTGTGTACACCATGGTGAACACACTGAGGTCCTAGAACTTGCTTCTTTACTATGTGGGTCCTGGGATTGAGTTTGGGTCATTGGCCTTGGTAGATAGTGTCCTTACCCACTGAGCCATCTGGCCAATCCTGTAAGAACTATTTTGTATTCTTTATTTGATAATTCTTCTATTGCTGCTTGTTTAGGTTTCTTTTGCTCATTTTCTCCCTCCTGATATGTTTTATATTTTGCCATTTATTTGAATGTCTAGAACTTTTGTTCAAGATTTCAAACCTCACATTGTTTTATGTCTAGAATTCCCGCCCTTCCCCCCCCCCCCCGCCCCCGGTGTAGCATTGGGTTTATTATTCAAGCATTAATTCACTTCACTTGTGAACTGAGCTTGTTTTTAGACTTTGCTAGGTCCAGCCCAGGGTAGCCCCTGACATGAGATTAGTTTGTCTGCTCTGGAGTCTCTAATACATGCTTCTTTGGTTTTAGTAAGCAAATGGTGCCGTCCCCCAAAGAGATCCACATCCTAATCCTAACAAAATGGGATTTGACAGATTCCTTGACAGAAAAGAATTAAGCTGTGGTTGGAGTGAATGTCGCTGAACAGTTCACCTTAAGACTAGAGCTGGTCCTGAGCTATCCAGGTGAACCCACCATCTTTGAAACAGAAGATGGAGGTAGGAGAGAGAAACAGAGAGATCGTGGGGGTGAGATGGCTCAAGGCTAGTGGAGAAGGTGGCGGGGGCAGAGTAAGGAGTATGTAACATGTTCTGATAAAACAAGGCAGAGAAATGGATTCTTTCCTAGATCTCCCCCAAAAGGAGTCTACCTTGTTAACATGTCTATCATAGCTGATGAGCACGTCAGACCTCCAAGCTACAAAACCATTAAGATACTAAACTTGTTCATTCAGTTAATTAACATATTTTTGCTTTGTTCTGAGACAAGTTTTCACCTTGTAGCCCAGACCGGACCAGAACTCACTATGTAGCACAGGGTGTTCTCGAACTCATGGAATTTTAAATTGAAATAAACTTTTGGTTTTGGACAGAGTGTTTTAATCCTAGCAACAGAGATGAAATTAGGAAGGCAGTCCTCTCTGTAGCCATGTGTCTTATCTCCACAGATAAAGTCGCTGCAGGATCCTGCTTGTGTCAGCACCAAAGCCCTTGCAGCTCCCTGACTTTCCCCACCCTGTTCTTGGTTCCTTCTGCTGATATTTTTTTACTGATATCTTGTGCACTTTTTCTCCCAAAGCCCCTATCTTGCAAGTCTGTGTTTCAAAAACTGCACCAAATCCAGAAGTCTTGCCACCAGCAGAGAGTGTCCTGAAACCAAGATGACATCTGGTGTGGTCTTGTACATCTTGGCTAGTTTCCACCCAAATTTCTGTTGTAGACTCTGTTGTCTTTCCCCTGGTGAAAGCCATCTCTGACCCTTTGTTTCCTCTGAAGTAGGCGGCTGTGCACGACCTCTCTGGCCCACGTCGTTACTGTGTGATTCCTGACGGAGCAGTTCCTCAAGCGGTGAAGGAGCTGGCCAGCGTCTTAATCAGCTTGATTCAGCTCTGTCAGCCGCTTGATTTACGCCGATGTTACACTCCTGAGAAGTGCCAGTTAATTCGAAACCATGTACAACAAAATGATTTTTATCACACAAAATGAAGAGAGAGCAAAGCAAGAGAAACCCTGTTGCAGAAGATTCCAGTCATGCAAATGGTCGTGCCGTATTGCATTAATAAGAGCAGTAAATAAACAGTTTATGGGGAAAATGGAATATATTAAAATGTATTCATGGGATAACAAGGAAAAAAAATAGCCACAGACTGGTGGAGCACTGGCCAGTGTGGTCTGCGAACACTCGTACATGGCTCTCCATCTGCTGCATTTAGAGTTCTAATGCATGAAGTCTCTCATCAGATTAGCAGCACTGCCAACTAAACACCAGCCATTCTTTGTGGTCCTTAGTACTCTCATAAGGGGAGAACATGGCCAAAGCCTGTGATAATAACGAGAAACACTGCAAGCTACCTGCCAGCTCGTCCGTAGACATGGACTCATCTACCCTACATGTTCTCACATGACCTCCATTTTAAGGGTGAGGAACACTGCTGGGGATGAAGAAATTCCATAGGATGGGTACTTTCAGATGTCAACTTGGTTGGCTCGACTATCACATATTTCTGAGGATGTTTTTGAACATTTGAGTGTTCCTGAAAAGGTGTGTGTGTGGTATGTGTATGTGCGTGTGGTGTGTGAGTGTGTGTGTATGTGTGTATGTAGTATATATGTGTGTATGTGCGTGTGGTGAGTGTGTGTGTATGTAGTATATATGTGTGTATGTGGTGTGTGTGTGTGGTATGTATGTGTGTGTATATGTGTGTGTGTGTGTGTGTGTGTGGTGTGTATGTGTGGTGTGTGTATATGTGTGTGGTATGTGTGTGTGTGGTGTGTGTGTGTGGTGTGTGTGTGTGTGTGAGGACAACTAATGGAAGTCATTCTTTCCTGCTACCAAGTGGGCCCTGGGGATCAAACTCAGGCTTGACAGTGCATGCCTTTTTCAACCAAGCTATCTTAAAACAAACTCTCCCTTGATAGACAGGTAGATGATCTATACGTACATTGTTTATACTTAAAATATATGCATAGTATTTATTTAATATAGTTACATGGTTTACAGGTATTTAACTTATCTATTTCTCTCTATATATATAAATACATCCTTCTTGATAACACTTGCCTAAGATTCTAAATAGTAGAATCAGCTTAAAATCTTGTGTAGTGGTGCAAGAATTCATACTTTTGATGTGTGCCCATCTTATCCTTTTCAGGGCAGGAGGTTATGTCCAGTTTGAGGCCAACACTGATAGCTTTTCTCTTTTCTTTAGATTAATTGATCATATTGGTTGAGGTATATAATATATGTCAGTATCTCTAACAAGCGAACCCCAAAGGTCAAAGGCTAACTCTATGAGAAGCTTAGTTCTTCCACATGCATGTGTGACTAGGCAATCCTGCTTATCAGGCCGTCTCCACCCCATACTCATCCAAGAACCAAGGCTGCTGAAGTTCCTACCCTCTTCCACACAAAACTCACACAGAGATCACCCATGGGCTGGACTGCAGTCCAGCCCACTAGCCCCAGAAGGCAAAGGAACAGGTTAGGTTATGCAGAAGAAGCTTTAGTACATTAGTGTTTGTGTACATGTATTACATGTTTGTGTAGAGGTAAGGGTCATACATGCACATATATGTGCATACAAGTGAAAGCCAGTGGATGTCGGATATATTTCTCAAATATCCTCCAAATTACATTTTCGAGACAGGGTCACTCACTTACTGTACCTGAAGCCCACAGATTCAGCTGGACTGACTAGGGAGTCCAGGTTCGTGGCCTGTGCCTGTTCTTTTTATATAGGTGCTGGGGATCAAACTGAGTTCCTCATGCTTGTGTTGCAAGCACCTTCTCAATCCAGCCATCTCCTCAGCTCCACTTGAAGCCTTTGTACTCTGCTGAGGGACTGGTTTCTGAGGTGGGGTGAAAAGGCAAGTAGTTTAGAATTTACTACTCTGAAATTACTCATGTGTTTATGTGAAAAGTTTCTCATTTTTCTTTCATTACATTTCAAATTCCTTAAATTAACAAGGTCTAAACAGAGAAAGAAGCAGGTGTGTGTGTGTGTGTGTGTGTGTGTGTGTGTTTAAAATGAATCAATCAACCTGAATGACAGACAGGTTTTATGTCGCTATCAAGAGAGGAGTTTGGAGACAATTGTGGAGCCTGATTGTAAAAGGCCTTGAGGGTCAGGCCAGAGCTTTAACCAGAGTGGTCTCTCTCGGCTTCTCTCTCTCTCCTCTAACCTAACAGCTGGGGCATCTGTGGTCCCGCCTTCCAGTCCACCTGTCACACTGTGAAATCAAGCAGCGTGCTGACGCTCACACCGCTGGGAGCAGGACAGACAGGACTTGACTTCACTGGTCTGGTTCCAGGTCCCTCTTGGGTTACTATAATCTGGATAGGCCCTTCCATGTGGATGAAGAGTTTTTAATAGTTCTGGTTTAAAGGAGCTCAACCTGGAGCTCATTCTCTTCTGTGTCCTCCTTAAGACACTAAGACACGCCCCCCTCTTCTGACCCTGATGGAATCCAGATTCTGAGTAGACAGGGCTGAAGAGTAGACCCTGTGATAGGTGACCCTAGCAGGTTGATAATGCAATTCCTTAGAACACCTACTCAGTGGGCATACCTTCAATCACAATAATAATGCCGAGCGTGCTTGTAAGAGCAGACACTGCGATGCTAAGGATCAGATGCTTCCTCTGAACATCCCCAGGCCGGAAGCACGTGGCTAGAACAAATGGGAGGGGCTCAGTGGAAAATAACTGGGAGAAAGCTCCCGGGATGCTGAGATTTCAACTTGGAAAGGACCCTGCAGCAGCCGATTTTCTACCACATAATGGGCTGAAAAAACTACATCTCTGTAAAAATCAAGAAAAGCCTAACCAAGTGCGGCTGCCATCCCCCCATAATTAGATCTGGGGGATTATTGCCGAGATGGATGGAAGATATCAGATGGCCACTGCTAGAAACGCTTGCCATCCCTGTCTGACTACGCCATTAGACACTGGAGTTCTTAGCAGACTCACATATGTTTGTTTTTAATTAAAATGTGCTGAATGAACCGTTAGCTGTTCGGAAATAATGAAGACAAGCAACACAAGACAAATCGGCTAATTGACAACTCCAAACACTCCATTTTATACCCTTCAGTTATGTTAATGGAGCTTTCCAATATGTTCTGGTTGAAATAATAATTACACAAACACAGTTACATAATAATCTAAGAGGTAGATAAAAATATATAAATAACAACAGCGGCATAACCCACAAGTGGGTCAGAGGATTACAAATTCATTCTCTCAGGCTTTATCTCAATGAGTATTTACGGACTGCTTCTTGCTTATGAAGGGCTGGGCTCTCATGGACTAATGCCTGGGCTGAGATCAGCCCAGTGTTCTCAGATATTCGTTGTTGTGTAAGGTCACGTGTTCTGTACGTGTGGAGGAGCCATGCAGAACACATCTCCAATTGTGTCCTTCAACGGTGTAGTGAAAGAGGACAGAAAGAGTACTTTCAGAGGGAAACAATGTCATTTTAAGCCATTTGAAAAGCCAGTTTATGTGAAGGTAGAGAACCTGGCCAAGAGTTTGACAAACTACGTTTTATTCAGCACATACAAAAGTAGCACAGCTGCCTGAGAGATGTGTCCTAGGACTGTAGACTCAGATCAAGGCCAAAGGGCAGCCGAACGCCCAGTGTACCGTAAACACAGGGCTTCTTGGGAATCTTCCAAGGACTGTGGCAGAATTTCAGCCACAAGAGATACAGAGTTCTGGCCAAAATTGGGAGTGATAGCAACTGTCAAATGTCTTTGGATGTTCTGTGGAGATTAATCCCTTGGCTAAGTGGAATGGTAGGGAATAATTCAGAGTCACTGGGCACCCTTGCCCTTCAGTGACGGGCCAGGATATCAGTGGGGTAAATGAACTCCCGAGCTTTTGGAGTTTATTTACAACTGAAATGCAAAGCCTCAACCTCATCCATATTCAATCAGAGAAAATTGTGGCTCATCCAAGACAAGACGGGAGCCAACTTTGGGGCAAGGCAAAGGGTGACATCATCTGAAAGGGCTGGAAATGAAGTGTAAATTTGAATATCATCTGTATATAAGTGATAATTAAAGCTGTGAGACTCAATACGTGCCAAGAGAGAAAGTCAATAAAAACGAAGAACAACAGTGTCCCTGGTCACGTGTTCCTTCTGAAAGAGATTTTTTTTTTTTAAAGTTGGTAGAGGCAAGATTTTCTTTCCTGCTGAATGACTTCAAAACCAGACACAAATTATTTCCAAGGAGTCCAGAACTGTCCGTAGACACTGTCTCAATTGTCTGAATGTTGAGCAAACTAGAGGACTTTTCAGTAAGATTTGTATTCCAAGGAATTGGGAAGCCTTTTAGTTTGGAGATGTTTCCTGTAGAGAGACTGCTAAGACAATCACCATTCCAAGCTGACACTGGCCTGTCCTTCTCAAGGCTGTAGTTATATCTGGGAGGAAGCCCAGGTGACTCTCCCCTGAGTACTTCATGGCTCCAGTCTCAGCACAAGGAAACTAGCTAAGTTCTAAGCATGTGTGAATGCATCCACAGTGGGGTAACACCGACACAGCTTGAGCCTCCTGAAATAGAGACTGGCCTGTGAAGAATTCATGGTATAAGGGGTAGCTTTTGTCGTACTTCCTCCTTTTGAGCAGTGGTTCTTAACCTGTGGGTTGTGACTCCCTCTGGGGGAATCACATATGAGATACCCTCTATCTCAGATATTTGCATTAGAATTCATACAGTAGCAACATTGTAGTTAACAAAGTAATAATGAAACTATTTTATGGTTGCAGTCACTACAACATGAGAAACTATTAAAGGGTCACAGCATTAGGAAGGTGGAGAACCAGTGGCAGAGAGACTGACTTGGGATCCATTTTGGGTTTGACCTTTCTGGTCTACAGAAGACTCATAAAGGCAGGCCAGGTCCTCAGGAGTGGGTTGAGTTGGAGCCCCAACCTTCCCATGCCTTAGGATGCAGCTGAGTTTGGACTTGGGGTGTTTGAGGAGGTGAGAATGAGGTCTAGAAGATGGGGGTGGAAACCAAGACAGATGGGGTCCTAACAGGAAAAACATTGAGACACAGTTATGTGTATGGAAAGACCACATGAAAACACAAGAGAAAGTAGCACCTACACGCCAAGGAGAGAGGCCTGCGAAGAAACTAACTCTGTTGACAGCGAGGACTCAGGCTTCCAGCCTATAGAAGTGTAAGGAAGTGTATTTTTGCTATTTAAGTGACTTATTTTTCTATGGGAGCCTTAGCAAACTAATAATTAAAGTAAAAGACAGAGAGCCTGTGTATGCATTGTCTATAGATGTCCCTCTTGTTCTAGGTATTGACCTGTTCAACAGGTTCAGCCATTATGCCATTTTGGCCACATAAATACATACTTACATACTACACACACACACACACACACACACACACACACACACCTACACTTAATTTTTCTGGGCATTGATCCCATTTCTGAACTGAAGTGGAGAACATCTGGTCCATGATACTGTTGCACTAAACGTGGATTCTGAGATAAATTCCTACAAACTTTGTTCTATCCCTTCCCTGTACGTTTATAAAATCCAGTGGCTTCCCAAGTATTTTCTCCCCTCAACATTTTATACTACTTTAAAGTTAGTTCAGCTTAGTCATTCACCATGTAACTTATAACGAGTAACTGAGAGTCCCTGTGACCTGTCTCCTAAGGCTGTAAAAATTAAAACTCGGGGGACAGCTGGCAGAAGACCCAAGCACCAATGGTCAGAACAAGCTGGTTTCAACCTTCTAATATGGGAGCCTGCTATTTGCTTGCAGAAAATGTTGATTGCTTTAGAGGCTAGACCTCTTCGTGTATTTATGCTTTCTCTTCTAAAAGGATTCTAGGAAGCTCATCAAAGTATTTCCAGGAGAACTAGAGCTGCTATGGAAGAAATTCTGTAAGTGGTAGAAACAACCACTGGCTGCCTTTCTATAGCAAATGAGAAAGTGTTCACAGGCTAGGCACAGGGAGGCAGAGGCAGCTGGATCTCTATGAGTCTGGGGCTAGCCTGATCTACATATTGAGTTCTATGCCAGCCATGGGCTATATAGTAAGATCTCGTCTCCAAGTTTTGTCATAGGGCTGATCCTGAAGGCACCACACACCTTATAGCTGCACAAATCCAGTTTCTGTTCAGTTTCATGAGGTCCCACTTATTGTTTATCTTAGTGCATGTGTTAATGGTGTCCTCTTTACAATGTCTTTTCCTGGGCCAATAAAGTTCAAAGCTATTCCCTACTTTCTCCTCTGTCAAGTTCAGTGTATCTTGTTTTATGATTAGGTCTTAGATCCATTTGGAGTTGAGTTTTTTTTTTTTTTTTTTTTTTTTTTTTTTTCTCTTCAGGGAAATAAGCATGGATCTATTTGCATTCCTCTTCATACAGCCATCCTGTTTGACCGGCACCATTGAGGATTCTGTCTTTTTTCCCAGTGTGTATTTCTAGCATCTTTATAAAAATGAGATGTTCATAGGCACATGGATTTGTGCCTGGATCTTCAGTTTGATTCCACTGGTCATCATGTCTGTTTCTGTGCCAGCACCATGCTATGTTTATTGCTACAGCTCTGTGGTCCAGTGTGAAACAGGGTGGTGATCACTACAACAATTCTTTTATTATTCAGGATTGATTTTGCTTTTCTGATTTGTTTGTTTTGGCATATGAAGCTGAAACTTGTCCTTTCAAGATCTGTGAAGAATTGTGTTGCAATTTTGATAGGCATTGCATTGAATCTGTAGATTGCTTTTGGTAGAATAGCCATTTTTGCTATATTATTCCTACTGATCCATGAACATGAGATATCTTCCTTCCTTCTGATTCTTTTTCAGCACCATACAGTTTTTATCATACAAATCTTCTACTTGTTTGGTTAAAGTTACACAAGATAGTGTCTATGATTTGAGGCTATTGTGAAAGGTGGTGTTCCATTGATTTCTTTCCCAGTCTATTTGGTATTTATACATAGGAGGGATACTAATTTCAGCCAGTTAATTCTGTATCCAGCTACTTTGCTGAGAAGAGTTTATTAGCTTTAGGAGTTCCCCTGTGAAGTTTTTAGGGTCACTTATGTTTACCGATCATATCATCCCCACATAAAGATACTTTGACTTCTTCCTTTCCAATCTTATCTCTTTGATCTCCTCCCATTGTCTTATTGCTCCAGCAAAGATTTCAAGGACTATATTGAATAGGTATGGAGAGTGGAAAACCTTGTCTTATTCCAGATTTTAGTGTAATTGCTTTGAGTTTCTCTCCATTTAAGTTGATATTGGCTTTGGGTTTCCTATAAACTGTCTTTATTCTGCTGAGGTTATAATTCAATCCTTGTATTTCTATTCTCCTTAGGACTTTTAACACGGATGGGATGCAGCCTCTTCTAAATCTAATGAGATGATCATGTGGGGTTTGTCTTTCAGTCTATTTATATGGCAGATTACATTTATTAATTTACATATGTTGAGCAATCCCTGCATCCCTGGGAAACAATCCTACTTGATCAGAATGGATGATCTTTCTGATGTGTTCTTGGATTTGGATTGCAAGTATTTCATTGAGAAGTTTTGCATCTATGTTTATAAGGGAAATTGGTTCACAATTCTCTCTCTCTCTCTCTTTTTTTGTTGGGCATTTACGTGGTTTGCATATCAGGGTGACTGTGGCCTCATGAAATGTTCCTCTACTTCTATTTTTGTGGGATGATTTGAGGAATATTAGCATTCATTCTTTTTTTAAAGTCTGGTAGAATTTTGTGCCAAAAACATCTGCCCCTGGACTTTTTTTTTTGGTTGCATAGCATGTAGAATTTATTCAACCCATAGTAGCCAACAATTATCTTAAGATATTTTTCTATATGATCACATTTTATTGATACTAATGTACATAATAATATGTAATAAAATACAATGGATTTATTATAAAAAACTGGAAGAGAAATTCACTTTACAACAAAGCCAACTTGCTGTTATGTAACTAGAGGACAGATACTGTAGATTGGGTTTAAAAATGGCTCTTCCCAACATAATATATATAATTTTATTCACTTTACATCCTAATCGATGTCCCCACTCCCAGTTCCCACACTCCCACAACCCCTTTCTCATCCCTTCCCTTCTCCTTTGAGAGTGTGGAGGTCACCCCCCACCCTGACACATCAAGTCTCTTTAGGGCTAGGCTCTTCTCTGAACCAAGGACAGCCAAGACAGCCAAGTTAGATTCCACAGACAGGCAACAGCTTTAGGGACAGCTCCCATTCCAGTTGTTTGGGATCCACATGAAGACTGAGCTGGACATCTGCTGCATATGTGCAGAGAGGCCTAGGTACAAGCCATGTATGCTCTTTGGTTGGTGGTTCAGACTCTGGGAGCCCCTAAAGGTCCAGGTTGGTTGACTCTGTTGGTCTTTTTGTGTGGAGTTCCTATCCCCTTGGGGCCCTCAATCCTTCCTGGTTGGGAAACTTTTAATGACTGCTACTATTTCAGTGGAGTTATAGATCTGTTTAAATTACTTATCTGACCTTAATTTAACTTTGGCAGATGCTATATATTGAGAAAATTATTCATTCTTTTAGATTTTTCCAATTTAGTAGTTTACAGTTTTTAAAAGTATGTCTTTACAAATCTCTGGATTTCCTCAATGTCTGTTGTTATGTCTCCATTTTCATGTCTAATTTTAATTTAGATACCCTCTTTCTTCCTTTTAGTTAATTTGGATAAGGGTTTATCTTTTTTTTTTTTTTTTTTTATTTTTTTAGCTTTGTGGAGTACAAGTTTTTAAAGTATGTCTTTATGATCCTTTGCATTTCCTCAAGGTCTATGGTTATGTCTTCTTTTCACCTCTAACTCTGTTAACTTGGATATTCTTTCTCTGCCTTTTAGTTAATTTGGATAAAAGTTTGTAAAATTTATTGATTTTTCTCAAAGAACTAACTCTGTTTCTTTGATCCTTTGTATTTTCTTTTTAAAAACTTTTGTTTCCATTTTATTGATCTCAGACATGAGTTTGATTATTTCTTGCCATCTATTCCTTTTGGGTGTACTTTTTTCTTTTTGCTCTAGAGCTTTAAGGTATGCTTTTAAGTTACTAGGATGAGATCTCTCCATTTTGTTTTTAATGTAGGCCCTTATGCTATGTGATCTTGCTTTTCAGCACTGTTTCATTATGTCCCGTGGGTTTGGGTATGCTGTGCATTCATTTTCATCTAACTTTTGAAAGTTTTTAATTTCCTTATTATTTTCTGGCTTGACCCATTTTTCATTCAATAGTAAGTTGTTTAGTTTTCATGAGTTTGCAAGCTTTCTGTTATTTCTCAAGATCCAATTTTAATTTATGGCTGTCAGATGGGATGCGGGGTATTGTTTCAATCTTCTTATATGTGTAGAGTTTTACTTTGTGTCTAAGTATGTCTTCAGCTTTTGAGAAAGTTTCAACAATTTAAAGATAGTTTAAATTGAGGGTTGAACCCAGGGTTCTTGCTAGTCATGGAATCCAGGACTTCAGATATTTCTAGTCAAGTACACCCCTGCTGAAATACAATCTCAGCTCTCCAATATTTTTTAAAAAAATAAATGAAACACTGTTAGTCTTGCTGACTACAAAGAGGCAAGCCCTAATCAATTTTAATTGATCCTCCCAGAACATTTATATGTTTTTGTACATATATAAAATAGTGGTGTAGGTTTGTATATGTGTTTCATACAGTAGTGAGACAGACATACTTGGTTATTTTTGTCTAAAGAATTAAATCTTGGCTGAATATCTGATACCTCAGGTCAAAGAGCACTTTCAGTATTTTTCAGGGTAGAGCAATATTTTGGTTTTATAACTGTTATTGGTGAGAATGCTCGTCTGCATAAACACACAGCTCAAATGGCAGCCCTCCGTTCACTACCACTGCAGGATTATTGCAGAGTCTGTTCTTATCCAGGCACAAAGCCATTCGATGACTTTCAGTGAAACTCAAGTCAGCATCTCAAATAGTGATTTCTAAAATCAAACATTCTGACGTAACAAAATGCAAAACTCTATCATGTTATGATAAGTATGGTAAGTATGACTGTAGAAAGATACGAAATGTCATTGTTTTTCATGATTAAAACATTATGCATCAATAAAGTAGGAAGCTTTGTACAGTATAACCAATACAATTCATCACATACAGCACTCTCAAGTTTGAGCTAAGGTGTTTCCAACAGTGTGGGCTGGTTTTCGGCAGGCTGCTATACACAATACAAAGTGGGTGCACACACCATGTTTCAGGACTCAAGGCTACAGTGAGGTCACATGACCCCACACTTCAGACTTGTTACATGGTTCATTTTAAATTAATTGGTCACTTTGCATTCAGAAATCTTTTACCAATATAACATATTCTAATTCCTTTCCCCATTTAGTTACATGATGGCATGTGGGGTTGCAACCCACAGTTACAACCTAAATGTGTCATAGGCATTCCACATAGCTTTGTTTTCTGAAATGGAGGCCAATGTTTCCCATGGAGCCCTCACTCCTGGAAGAGCAGTGTTAGGAGCTAAATTGTGTCCCTCATGAAATTTGCATATTAAACCCTTAAATCCAGTACAGTGGTTCTCAACGTTTCTAATGCTGGGAACTTTTAATACAGTTCCTCATGTGGTGACCCCCCAATCATAAAATTATTTTTATTGCTACTTCATAACTGTAATTTTGTTACTGTTATGAATCATAATGTCAATATTTTTGGAGACCCACAGGTTGAGAACCATTGCCCTAGTACCGCAGTATCTGGAGATAGGGTTTTTAAAGGTTACTTGGCTAAAAGGTCACCAGGTTAGACCCTAACTAGCTGGTGTATGTAAAAGAATTATAGCGTGGGACAAAACATGCACAGAGACTGTGAAGGCACATCGTGACCATCCACAACCAAGAGTCCTCAGAAGAAACCAGCTTGTTAACTTTTGCCCTAGGATAGACTTCAGAACTGTGAGGAATTTGTTTTCTGTTCCTTAAGCCACTCTGGCTGTGGTAACTTGTTCCAGCGACCCCTAGAAAACTGTACTAGAAACTAGAACAGGCAGCCATTATGTCCGCAGAAGTCCAATACCAGAGTATTTTTCTCACCATAGTGCACATTTAGATAAGAACTAGGCACAGATATGCATCTGTGCACATGTGTGAGACTATCCCTGGGGGAATGCTCACACTAGAAAATGCTATGTCATTGGGATTCGGGTTTTCACATTTCTGTGATGCTGCCAAAATGCTTTCAAACATGGCTACAGCAAGCTCCACCCTCAAAAGCAGGGGAAGGAAGTAGCAGCCCCCTCACAACCATGGCTACATTTCATACTTTCAAATTTAAAAATGTCTGCCAGCGTGATTGGGGAAAAAAAAAAACCTCATTGTTTTAACTGCACCTCCCTAATCATGTCTGAAGTCAAATATCTGAATATGTTTGTGTATTCATATTTGCATTCTATAAATTTTTGGTTCACAGTCTATTTTTTCTTTGTGTTGAAGAGATTTTTTTTTTCTATGTGATCTGTAGGGATTACATACTTTCTTGATAATAATCCTGCCTGCTAGATATTCTGTGAATACCTTTGCTGGGGCTACAGCGTGTCTCTTAATCTTGTTCATTAAGGATTTTAATTAGGTATAATCAGAAACGAACCCATTAATAGTTTGCTTTTTTTAATGCTGCTTTAAAAAAAAAAACCTTTCTCTCCAAAAATTCATGAAGCTGTTGCCTTATTATTTCTTCTAATAGTTTGGAATATTTTTTCCCCGTTTAGATCTTCATTTCTATGACAGAAAACGGTAGGGGATTTTCTTTCTTTTCTTCTCTGTTTGAAGTTGAATTGGCCCAACACTTATTGAAATATCAACTCCTCATTTTAGGCTTAAAAAAAAAATCCAGTGCCCCTCCCCTCCATCCAAGAGCATCTCATTCTAAGTGGTTGTATTTTCTGAATTACCACAATGTATTAGGAGGGAAATGTACCGCTAGGTGGGTGAGCAAGTTGACCTAAATGCGTGTATTTGGAGAGGAATTAAGCAAACGCTATGAGTACCTGCCAAGACCTGGTTTTGATGCTGGAAGAGTTGACCTAAAGACAGTCTTCACCGTCACTGGCTAGCAGGGCCAGGCATCTTCTAAGGCTAGTGTCTCCGTAAACTGTAAGAGAAGACTTATTCTTCCTTGTCTCCCTCAAGGGAATGTGCTTCCTGTCCTCCAGGGCAGTGGCCCCTGCATTGAAATCTCTGGAATCATATGCTGAAGCCAGCCCTCGTCAGTCTCCTCTGGAGAATGGGCACAGGCTGCTGGCCCCTGGCATCTCTTCACGTCTCAGCCTGTGTTTATATTACTCACCAGAAACAATAATTTCTTAAAGAGTGAAATCAAGAAAGCAGAGTGGAGAGTGACAAGCAGGAGAAACTCCCAATGTAACAAACAAGCACACCATTTAGACAGGTAGGAAATCAGTGGTGGTGGGGGGAGGGGGGATCCTTAATCTGCCTAAGAGGAAACAGCTGGGGACTTCCGTTGTGAGGGGAGTTGGGTGATTCACTCAGGTATTGTACTCATTTTATTTGTTTGAATAATTTAGATAATTGGTTTTCAAATATTTCCTAGCCACAGAACACCACTACTTAAACTAGGTCTCTTTCAGGACAACACTGAAAACAGGCAAAAATAAGAATATCCTGTTTAAAATTGCCAAGAGGCCCCTGTGCAATTCCCTGTTAAAAACCTATGCTTAAAGCCCATGCATATGAGATCTTGGAACGAGTTGCAATTCCCCTTGGCAAGCTCTTTGTGTGGCAATAGTATACCCGACTCCAAAATTTATGCCACTATTGTCCTTTCCAATGACTGCTGTTTTCTAGGCTCTGGAGCAGACACTGAAGAGGAGGAGGAAGGCTTGGGGATGGGAAACTCTAAGCACAGGTCTGAATTCTGAACAGCAGACAGTTGACTGTCAGGGAAGGCAAGGAGGATACAGGCTGGTGGGTGGGGGCCGTGTGGAGAGACATCTGTTGGCTGTAGCAGGTGCTGAAACTGGAGAGGCAGGCAGGACTGAGTTATTGCCCGGTGAACCTAAGTTTAGACTTGGAAGTCCACGGGGAAGGGCGCAAGGGTTTGAAGCAGGAGATTGGCATGGTCATATTTGTGTATCAAAAGGGTCCCTTTGGCCAAAGCATGTGTTGAAACAGGACACAGCTGAGCCAGGAGGTCTGCATGAGATCATCACAGCCATCCATGGGGGAGTTGAATGAGGTCATCTGACAGTAAGCTGTTGGTGGAGAGGAGGTAGGGGGCATGACTATGACAGAATGGTTGTTGGAGGGAGGAGGGACATGGAAGTGACTGAGATTCCTGACAATTTAAACTAACTAGTGCCATTCAATAAAGCCAGGGAGATGGGATAAGGGGTTGGGTAATAGATGATTGGCATCCATTGGGAGGAAGGTTTTGTTTGATGTGCCTCCAACAAGACAGAGCTGTCCAATCATCAACTGGGTATTTGGCTTCAGAGCCCAGGAGGGAGACGTGAGGAGGAGGAGGCATGGAAGCCATCCTGTGCAAAGAGCGTATCGGTCAAGAAGCCCTCAGAAGAACAACATGGAGAAGGCAGGAGAAGGGGTGCATGAAATAGGTTGAGGTGTCTCAGTGAAAAAGAGGGGAGAGAGTCAGGGAAAGGGGGGGTCACCGAGGCAAAGGGGGGCTTGTGAAGAGAGGGTGTCATCAGCAGGAACAAGTGCAGTACAGACCACAAGAAGGCAAGACGTAGACGATCCATGGAGCACACACACCGGGGGTCCACCGGGATGGATCACATGGGTGTGAACTGAGGGTGCTGCATGCCAGGTCGTGAATGAGCAGTGATGGTCTGGCTCTTCCCTAAGGCTTACGACAATGGAGGAGGTGTGAATGCCTAGGGCAGCAGTTCTCAACCTGGGTGTAACTACCCCTCAGAGGTCCGAAGGGAAGGGCCCTTTTCACAGGGGTTGCAATATCAGATATTTATATTATCATTCATAATAGTAGCAAAATTACCGTTATAAAGTAGCAGCAAAAATAATTTCATGGTTGGGGAGTGACCACAACATGAGGGAGTGTTTTAAAGGGACTCAGCATTAGCAAGGTTGAGAACCACTGTCCTAGAGGAAACATTGCTTCCATGCCATGAGGGATGACAGAAATGGGCAGTTAGACCAGCAACGTCCAGTTCCAGCTGAATCCTAAAAGCATCTTGGGAATTTTTCTTCTACTATAAAAACCTGTAGGTTCAACTGGTCCATGGTACAGCGTGAGCAAGGATACATTTTTAGAGACTGCAGTATTTACCTAATTCCCTCCGTCCACTTTGTTTCTTTGTGGTGATGCTGAGGATAGACCCCTCATTGAACTATACCCTTAACCAATCCACTCCCTACATGGAGCAAGAAAAGACGGATGTAGGTGGCTATGGTGGTTTAAATAAGAAATGCCTCCCAGTGGTTCCTATATTTAAAAACTTGTTCCTCAATTGTTGATGCTGGTTGGGGGGAGATGATGAAGCCTCTGGGATGTACAACCTTGCTGGAGGAATTACATCACTAGGGGCGGGCTTTGAGAGTTTATAGCTCGGCTTCACTTCCTGTTTACTCTCTTTGCTTCTCCTGTGTAAATAAAATGTGACCAGCCAGGTTCCTTCCCTGATTGCCCATTGGCAAGCTTTCCAGCCATTATGGACCTCCGGAACTGAGACCAAAATAAACTGTTTCTCCTTCAAGTTGATTTTGGTTATGGTGTTTTATCACAGCAACAAAAAGTGACTGCTACTGTGGTCATGGGAGGGGTCAGATGGGTTTCATACTGGTCTTGCTGAGATACAATGAAGAGCTTAGCAAAGGGAACAGAGGCTAGGAAATATTTCAGTGTCTCTGCAGACTCCATTGTTTTAGGGAGCTGCCTGAAAATTAAGGAAAGAGCAAAAAACAAACAAACAAACAAAAAAAAACAAAAACAAAAACAAAAAAAAACCCCAAAACTGTGGACCTCATTAACAGAGAAGCAAATGACACTGAGATTCCCAGAATATTAGGACACTGCCCACAAGTCATTCTGAGTTCTGTGTTCCCAGGTCAGAGACCCCAGCATCTGACTCAGTTTTCCCTCAACACAACCTGTCAATGCTGACGGCCTCAGACCTTGCTGACAGCCTCTCTTCTCTTCTCCTGCTCCAGCCAGCATTCCCTCAACCTCTCAGACACAGCCAGGGCCTCTTCTGACTGGCATGAGTCATGGCGCCATGCCCTTTAGGATTACTTCCTGCTTGGGCTTTTTGGGGTAGCTCTCCATACCTTCCCATAAACCAATTTTGAATTAAGGAGGAAGGTTACTTTGTGTGTGTGCATTGTCTCATCCCTGGGGACAACCAGGCCTTGGGGGCCAGTATATAGCATTACAAGACATATTAAAAGAGCAAACCTTAACACATTAATCTTATTATGTAGATAAGTATGCATTATATATAATTATATCTTAAATATAATTATATTACATTTATTATTATTATATTATATTTAAAAATACAACTTAAGTTGGCACAGGGTTTCCAGTTGCTAGGATACTTTATGACTTTTGTGTGAAGTGTGGAAACAGTTTTTACTCTTTTTGCTTTGAAATTCCGTGTCGTTCTTTGTTCCCTCCTTCCCTCTGCCAAGTCCAGGTGTGCTGGCCCCAATAGACCTTATAATGTGCACAGAAGACTTGTTGGGAAATCAAAAGTGAATGAAAAAGGGTTCATGGATTTCAAAGACAGGACAGATGGGAGGGCTTAGGGGAGGTAAATGGAGGGGGGATGATGTAATATATAATGATCTCAAAAATAAAAGAAACATATTTTGTAAGCCTTCAGCCATTGCTAAGTGTACTGGCTGCATACCAGGCAAGAGCCTGCCTATCACAGGTAGCAGATGCATGGTCCAAACCCATCAACTCGGAGATCAAGTTTGACTTCCCCTACAGTGTCAACACTGCATCTTGGAGTGACTCTCTGGCTTTGAACATGCATACAACTTGTCTTTCTGGGACAGGGCTGCAGTCTTCTCCAACCTTACTTTCTGTTAAATCATTTGGCTGTTTCTCTCTACAGGATTCTTCTGTTTAATATATATTGATATATACATATTGATATGTAACATGTGCTTAACCCAGGAAATGTAGAAAAACAAAGATGAGACAAAAGAACCTGTTGTCTTCAATATTGGTGTTCCTCCTTCCAGAACATTGGTCCCTCCCTCCCGTCGGCCCTCCCTCCCTCCTTCTTTCCCTCTCTGTTTTTATGGAAGTAAAACTAGAAAAGCTAAAGGCAGTGGTTATCAAGTCAGAGCAATTTTGTTTTCTTGAGGTCACACAACAATGTTTATAAATACTGTGGCATACCAAAAGTGGTAAGTGTCCTACAATGCACAGGATCGTCCCACCCCCATTATGCAATCCTACCCCTGCAACATACTTTCTAGCACTAAATGCCAAAACCACCAAGGCTAGGAGGTTCTGGACTAGACCAAGGCCCAGGGTAGTATAGCCACTCCCCATCCTCTACCTATTCCCATTGATTGGCTTTATAAATAAAGATTTATTGTAATGCAACAACATCTATTCATTTACTCACAGCCTGTGGTTGTCTTTGCCTTACAAAGTGTTTGAGTAGTTGTAGAGACACTACATTGCTACAAAGCCAAAATAAATTTGAGCGGTAGATGAAATTTTAATTATTCAATTATCCACATATTTAAAAAAAATCATAAGGAAACAGGAAACATTAATTTTAACAAGTCTTAACACATAATTTCTACCCGGAAATCAATGAACATTATTAATGAGCTACTTCACATTCCTTTGTCTTCCCCATGTTGGGCTGTCATTTTTGGCACATCTCAATTGGGCCTAATCACATGTGAAGCTCTTCTGTGACTAGTGGCTATAATATTGTACAGAGACACATTGTAAGTACTCTCTGTCTCTGTCTCTCTCTGTCTCTCTCTAATCTAAACAATTTTAAATTTAAATATATTTGATCATATTCTTCTCATCCCCAAAGTCCTTCCAGATCCATTCACCTGCCCTGACCCACCCAACTTTAAGTTTCCAAGAACAAAAGGCCAATTCAACAAAACCCCTGAAACCAAGGGAACAAAATAAAACAACCCCCCCCCCCAAAAAAAAAAAACCAACAACAACAACAACAAAACTGGAACTAAATAAAAGTACAAAAAAATCCTGTGGAGTCCATTACATGTTGGTCAACTGTTCCTGAATGTAAGACCTGCCCTGGAGTGGCTGATTTGTTGGAAAAAGCTGATTATCCGTCTCCCAGCAGGTATAAATGACAGTTAAGTTGATAACGTAAGTGGTGTTTCACTTAGTGTGAATACATCTTCTCATGCCCCCCGCATAGTTGTATCTTACTTTTAAATAGCTCTGTTTATTAAAAGACCCCTACATTCTGGACATTTATGTTGTTTCTGTGTTCCATAATTATGAGTCATGCTGCTGTAAACATCCTTCTGGAAAACCTCACACCTTACTGTTTGTGTTGCTGTGATAAACAACCATGACCAAGAGCGGCTTGGGAAGGAAAGGATTTATGCACCTGAGAGCTTGTAGGCCATCATCCAGGGAAGTCAGGGCAGGAACTCCAGGCAGGAACCTGGAGGCAGGAGCTGATGCAGAGACCATGGAGGAGTGCTGCTTCCCGGGTTTTCCCCCCATGGTTGGCTCAGCCTGCTATCTTGTAGTTCCCAAGAGGTCCTCCCATATCAATCATCAATCAAGAAAACCCACCACAAGCTTGCCTGCAGGTCAATCAGATGGGAACATTTTCTCAATGGAGGTTTCCTCTCTCAAAATGACTCTAGTGTCAAGTTGACATAACACAAGCCAGAGCAATCATCTTTTATTTTTTCTTTAGGACAGATTTCAAGATATGGGTCAAAGAACACAGACACATTTTTTTAAGCTTTGAAAATATATCACTCAGTATATCTTCCTTCCAAGATTGCTAGGGGCATTCAGTGAGTTACAATACTTGACCAGCATAAGGAATACAAGAAAAGTTAACAAAGTTGAAACAGTGGTCCCTGGCACACTAAGGTGCCCAGCGGGCCTCATGCGTTATCATCTTAATCTTCCAACTTAACCCACAGCAGCTCTTTCTACTGCTAGCCGCCACTGGCAATGTTTCATGTGCGTGTTCCATGATGCTAGGGGGTCTCACAGCCCTTGCTAAGTTCACACACTAAACAGGGTTTTTGTTTCTGTTGGTTCAGTCTGACCAAAGAACATATTTATATTTAGGATTAGTTTCTGTTTTTAACATTTTTAATTTTTGAAAAAAAAATATAATTGCATCCTTCTTTCCTCTCTTTCCTTGTTCCAACCCTCCCCATGTTACCTCCCACCTCACACCCCACCCCTTACTAATTTTTTACCAGCTCAATCAGTTTCCACATGTACTGGAGTTGGGCCATTTGTCACTTGTTCGTGACAATTAGCAACCATTTGTATCAGTCAGTTGTAACAAAGGAGCCTGACATCCCAGTGGCATACAAACCAGTATAGATGTCTCACTCACATGTGACAATCCAATGCCTGTGAGGACATGCTGTTCCTGGGGTAGATAGAACGGCATGAAGGAGAGGGAGAGAGGCTTTCTGTAGCCTCCACCCCTGCCTGTACAGTCTCTTCAGCTCACATCTCATTAACCAGGTTATGGCACCAAATCTGGCCTCAGTGGGCCAGAGAAGTATATTCTTCCCAGAAGAGACACTGCAAATTACAATTCCTACCTGGTGATGGACAGGAAGTGAAGTATGAAATGACTGGGTGTCATTTGTTCAAGCACAGCATGATCTCCACCAGTTTAAGTCAACCCAGTTGAGAGGAAGAAGTTGTGCATATCCACCCACCTGAAGCTGGGATTCCCCCTGCATGGTTTCTGTAGTTCATAGAAGGATGTGATGTCTCCTGACTCCTAAGGGAACAGGTGACACAGCATGGGCTGAATGTCATCCCATGTACCCTGAGAACAAAAGAGGGTAGAGACACTCTGCTTAGGACATTTCACCCCAGCCATCCAGCAACACACACACACACACACACACACACACACACACACACACGCGCGCGCGCGCGCGCACGCAAGCACGCACGTACGCACGCAAGCACGCAAGCACGCACGTACGCACGCACGCAAGCACGCACATGCGAGTCAGAGGGGAGGCAAGGGATTAAACCCAGGGTCACACGCATAGTAGGCCAAGGGCTCCACCACTCAATCACAACCTGTAAAGCCATAACCTTGATTCTTTCGGTGACTGTAAAGAATTTCTTAGAACAAGGATGGGCTTTTTGTCTTAGCTGCATTGCCTATGAGACCAGTAGGTGCTAGTAGTCATTGTCATCATCATTGTCATCGTCATTGTCATCGTCATTGTCATCGTCATTGTCAGCAGCAGCAGCAGCAGCAGCAGCAGGAGGAGGAAGAGCATGGTTGCCACTGTTACCTCCACCACTTTCAAAGGCCAAGGCAACAACCATGTTCCTAGGCCCAGCCAATAGCTGCCTGACTGGCCAAAGGGACACTGTGCTACAGGAAGTCTCTGTCCTGTATGTGAGCCTTAGGTTCTAGTAGCCCGACTGCCTGCAAAATCATCAAACTGTTTGAATGCTCACAAAAATGTAGTCCTAAAATATGACACTAGACAGAATTAATAGAAATGTAATAAAATTACAAGGTAATGCTATCCCCCAACCTGAAAGGAACAATTCCAGGGACATAAAAAGGGAGATGAGTGACAAATGCTATAACACACCTTACTATAATGCATGCTTGCTACAACGGCGGCCTGCTACGACGCACACTTGCTACAACACATGCTAGCTAAGGTGTGTCGCTTCCTATTTGGATCATTTCCTTACGTAACAAGCCTTTCTGGACTGATTAGAGGAACTGCCACTCACTCTTCCCAGCCTTCCAGGTAGGGAAGAAGCGCCATGGTCATTTTTGCCCGGCTGGAGATTTTGCTCCTCTTAGTCTTCTCTCCCTGCTTCTGCCATTCTCTCGAACATCTCACTACCCTGAGAAACACTTGTCATCCTGGAGCAACAGCACTGGGAAGAAGGACAGCATGATCTTTACACCCACTGGCTGCTGAGCTGACTGGAGCCTTCGAAATGGTCAAAACCGAAAGGAGAGTATTTTCTTTAGCCACTTTTAAACTCTACTTCTTTCATTGCCTGAGCTCCAAACTACTTCTATGTAAAATGTTTCTTCAGCTTTCCCAGTTGAGAGCAGTTTTCCTTCCCCTGAGCCTTAATTAATTAATTAATTAGTTAGTTAATGTTCCTGGCTTTACCACTTTGTTGGATGTCCTTACTGCCTTGGTTACCTTCCTAGATGGATCAGAATGGCCACTGGTGCTCCAGGTGCTCTCCCATTGGCCTCCTTTCAGGGTTTACAGTGGTTGGTCCTGAGCTAAGCCTGTGGCCCCAACAGGACCACGAGGAAACAGAAGCTTTGTCTGCTTGTGGGTCTCGTGATAGGGAACCACGATGACATGTCCCTCAGTGCGGCTACACCTGTGATTCTTATCCTCATCTTCCCAATCTTGGTAGCAAACCCAGTCTGTTTTCTGCTGATGGCTTTTTATCTCAACCCCAGGGAGCGATAAGCCCCCTCGGAAGTCCTTAAGAAAAGAGTGTGCTGTGGGAAGGATTTCTGGATTCTAACACCTCCAGGATCCTTAAAGCTTGGTACTCGGCTCTGGTCATCGTGTGTTGCAGCTGGTTGCCTCATGTTTGGGCTCCAGCTGATAGAAAGGAGCAGGCATTTGGTCAGAGGGAGCTGGCGTATCTGCTTGTACTCATGTGTGGAAGGCAGTCAATGGCACAGAACGCTTAATGCACAGAAGGCCAGGCCTTGGATATATGGTCTGTCTGGGCATCTGTATGCCTTGGATGCACAACAGACAGCCTGAGTCACACCAGGTGTCTGTGGCTTGAAATATTAAAATATTGTGGTGGTTACTATCCCATCATCATGACAAAACACACTGCCTAGTCGAGTTGTAAAGAGGATAGGAGTTTTTTGGCTTATGATTTCAGAAGCTCAGTCTGTAGCCACTTGGCTTGTTGCCTTTGGATCTGTGGTGAGCTAGAACATCATGCTGGAACACATGGGAGCATGTGGCAGAAGCTGCTCCTTCATGGCTGTGAGAAAGAAGAGAGATGGGGTCCAGTATCTCCACAGACATGTCTCCAATGGCATAGTTTCTGGTAGGTGGCACCTACTAAAGGTTCCATGATCTCCAGATAATAGCATAGGCTGGTGACATCTGGGGAGCAGAGCTACAGATGGTCCAGCAAGACAGCATCTTCCATGAGCCAAGATGGAATTATAATGGTTAGAATCCCTTTCTCTGTCAAGTTCCAAGGAAGGTTGATCACGAGAAAGATTAGCTTGGGATAGAAGACAGACAGTGGCCTGCAGGCTCAGCACAGGGTGTGAGACAGTACATACTGCTGCTGCCTGCTCTTGAGCACTGACTGATCCACTGGCTCCCTTGCTTGTATGGGTAGCATCCAGGTTTACCAGTCCTTGGCACCCTCCCCGTATCCTATCTTCAGTACCTACAGATCTTTCCAGAAGCAGATGTAGTTCCATAGTGTCTTAGGGTTTCTATTGCTGTGATAAAACACCATGACCAAAAAGCATGTTGGGAAAGAAAGGGTTTATTTAGTTTATACTTCCAGATCATAGTCTATCATTGGAGGAAGCCAGGACAGGAACTTAAACAAGGCTGGAACCTGGAGACAGGAGCTGATGCAGAGGCCACGGAGGGGTGCTGCTTACTGGCTTGTTCATCATGGCTTTCTCAGCCTGCTTTCTTATAGAACCCAGGACCCCCAGCCTAGGGATTTCACCACCCACAATTGGCGGGGCCCTCCTATATTGAACACTAACTGAGAAAATGACTTACAGCTGGATCTCATGGAGGCGTTTTCTCAACTGAGGGTCCATTCTCTCCGATGACTAATTTGTATTACGTTGACACACAAACCCAGCCAGTACACATAGCAAAGAGTGCCAGTTCTTTTTTAGACCACACCTATCCCAGACGGTGGAGGTGCTGAGGGACAGATGTGGGTTCCCAGCTGGCCTCGGCACTAGTGGTATTTTGAGCCAGATGATATTTTTGTGGTGCATTTTCCTGTGCGTGACAGGATATTCTGCACCATCTGTATCATCAACCTGTGAGACACCAGCAACCTCATCCAAACCTCAATGGGCCCAAATCCAATCCAATATGGCTTCAGGTAGCCAAGATGGCACCAAGAATTGACAATCTTTAGAGGAACAAAATTGCCTGTAGTTAGAGTCAGAATATTTTTCTCTTCTCCCTTACTGTCCGGCTTTCTGCATCTGCACATGGAGAGATGCAGCAGCCCTGGGAAGGCTCTTCACCAGCTTTTATGGTGACAGAAGCCTAATCAAAGCCCATTCTATGTGACTCACAGTGGATCAGCTCAGAAGGAATTATGACTTCTGTGGGCCAAGAAGTCATTTTACCTTCATGGAATTTTTTGACATTAAAACATTTTAAAATCGCAATTTATGACTGAATAAATTGCATGTGTATAAAAAGAAATATTATTTAAGTTGGATCCATGTATCCATCATCATACATACTGAAGCCTCGGTGAGCTTGAATACCATGAATGTTGTGTGCCTCATGAATGAATTGGCCTCAGGTGTTTTTCACTAAAACCACATGTACTCATATCTTCTGTGGTCATTGTTTTTGTTTTATCATGTTGTCCTGAGTTTTGTTTTGTTTTTGGTTTTGGTATTTCCTGAAATAGGGAGGGTCTATTGGAATTTGGCTGGCCTGGAATTTACTGTGGCATCCTCCTGCCTCTGGTTCCGGAAGTGTGCACAGCCTTCCTGGATAATTATCTTCCTTGCAATCAGAATGAAAACGTAAGCAATCACTGCCAGCTTCTTTTGGGATTGAGTTTAAAGGAATCACTCCAAGCATTTGGTGTGATGCACAGGGGCAGCAGAGGCAAATTGAGGGACCGCTTTCCTTGAGTAATGACCTCCCTTCCATGAGTTTCCATGAGCAAATGCACCACAGCTGGGCCAGTGGGGACGAAGGCTGCTTTTAATGGCCAGAATGTCCCCTCCGAAACTCACATTGAACTTCAACTGTGTGACAGTAGAGAGAGACTTTAAAAGGTGTTCAGGTCATGAGGGCTATGCCCTTGTTAATGAATTTATGCTGTTACCATGGTAGGTAATTTACCAGAGGAGTGGGTTTCTGATCAAAGGATATTTGTCCCCCACCCTCCCAACCATGCTACAATTCAGCAAGAAGGGCTACACCAGATGCAGCAGCTGCCCCCACCCCATCTTATACTTTCCAGCCTCCAGCACAGACAGTCAAATAAACTGCTATAGTTTATGATTCTCCCAGTCTGTGCTATTCTGTTACCGAGATAGAAAATGAACAAAGAAAGACAGTTACTATATAGAGAATCCAGAGGAAAAGATGAGTGTGGAATAAAACTCCCTCTGAAAAACACATCAAAGAAAAAGAGTGTGTCTTGAAATGAAATTGGAGGCATGTGGTTTCTATGTATTTTCCATTAGATTGCTAATAATGGGATGTAAATCACCTGTGGAATCAGACGTACCCAGCCCAGGCCCCAGCCCAGGCACTGGTACCTACTGGAACCAGCTGCTTCCAATTAGCTAGGAGCCTGATGTCCTGAAGAACAACCTGCGCTTCTTGGGGTTTGTAGGGGACAGGAAATTAGCTGCCAGCCATCTTACCTTTATTCCCACACTTCTCTTAAGCTGTACAACCAACAGATACGAAAAGGGTAAATTGTGTACATGGTGGGAAGTCAGATATGGAACTCACTCCACATGCTCCCCAAAAAGTTTGGCCATGAACGGAGTGCATTCATTCCAGAAACACAACACCTGTTGTAGATGATACGTCTGACAGATAGGTATCATCACAGATGGCCCGAAAGTGTGTATCAAAGCAAACATTATTCCTGTAGCGTGGACGGCACTTTTTTTTTTTTTTTTTTTTTTTTTTTTAAACAAAGAAACATCAGGAAACCATTTTGCGGCTGAACCACACAACCAAAAGCAGTGGCATTTAAGAAAACTACAGAAAACATCATATCAAAAACCTCTGGCAATGTCAAAAAGCAAGATTCCTGAATCCAGTGTGTATCCAGAGAAGAAAATTCAATTTTATTTTTTCACTTTGTCTGCCAATTTTTATAGCACTTCATTTAAAATGAAATCTCTGAAGAATCAATTCAAATTAGCTTTACAGTTTTCCCCCAAAGAATCCACTTTAAAATAAATTGAATCGGAGCATGTGATATAAGTGAGCATAAAATTCATGTTAACTAGTCCGAAGGAAAAACTTATCATCAGGAAACAATCTCACATGACCAAGTTAAAAATAGCCTTTAGATCATCAGTTTCAACAGGTAACAAAAATAGGGGGACTTGTTAGAACAATGAATGATAAGGTGCGTTCACTCTAAAGAAATGGCCTGGAATTCTGTAATAAATTATGAAAGAGAGTCCTTTGGGCAAAATGGAAATGCTAGCCTATTGTTTTCATCCGCAGAGTGGTAGCCATGGAAATACCTTTAGCTGGACCATCAGCATCTGCCCATCATTGACAATGGGCATTGTCAGGGGTAGACTGAAGGTGGAGGCTGTGGTTTAGGCTCTGCCTCTGTTCATAAGTATTTATCATATTTAGATAGTTAAAGTCCTCGATGACAGTGACAGTATCTTAGTTGACTTTGTACCCATCTAGTGTCTACCCCTGATACACAACAGAAGTTTCATAAATGCTCGAGGGAGGGGCACAGAATGACTGAGTGAGCTTATTGTTTAAATCGGATCAAACCTAATTTTTCTTTTATTGCACCTTTCTTCCCAGTTGCGGGGCTGGAGAGGGTCTTGTCCGTGTGATTGAGGAGGGGATGGTGGGTGGTAATGAGCTTATATTTTTCTCTCCTGAAGTAGAGAAATAAGTAACTTGGTTAATCACAGAAGTCTTTTCCAGATACTTTCAAATGCCCTGCTTGAAAGGAACCATACAGAGGTTGATTTTAAAGGACTCACTGTCACCAACTACATGATCCATGCCCTTTTTTCACAATGCCCATTGGGGCGGGCTTTCTTTCCACTCCACCGTACTGATTCTGATTAGCTTCATAAAGACTACAGTTCACTTTCTGTTACTTTTCCTCTGCTCCCTTTCTTCATCCATCCATGCATCCAAGCATCTGGTCATCTTCCCTCAGGTAGCTGCCAGAGACATAGTGATGAACACAAATAGTAACTATTGGGATACCTTTAAAGTATTATATTCCTTACACTGTTATACTTTATGCTAATCTAATATTCTCCAAAGTCTAGAAAATGCTGTTATAATTCAAGTGAGGCAACTGAGGTACAGAAAGACTAAATACCTGTCCAAAATGAGATCGCTATCAAGTAGAGGAATCAAGATTTGAATCCAGTAAGTCCGGCTACAGAGCCATGGGGTATATTATTATTTATTATTAGTAACTATTAGTTGTGGTCTTGACTTACATCACTTTTATGAGCTAGTTGAAGGAATGGAATTAGACAATTATATCATAAATTATGTATTTTATAATGATTCCTTTGTATGTTATCTGTGTACCATGTGTGTTCAGTGCCCTTGGAGGACAGAAGAGGGCATGAATTCCCTCTTCTGGGAACTGGAGTTGGGTGGTTGTGAGCCATTATGTAGGTACTGGAATTGAACCTGCATCCTCTGGAAGAGCAGCCAGTGGTCTTAACTGCTGAACCATCTCTCTAGCCCCCAAATCATGTCATTTTAATGGTAACAAGGTAGTGACTTTATTGTCTTCTGCCTTTATACTTTACTTGACCTTTTTCCCCTTACTGCTTTTAATATTCTTTATTTGTTTTCTGCATTTGGTGTTTTGATTATTATGTGACGGGGGAATTTCTTTTCTGATTTAGTCTATTTGAAGTTCTGTAGGCTTCTTGTATATTCACAGATATCTCTTTCTTTAGGTTAGGGAAATTTTTCTCTATAATTTTGTTGAAGATATTTACTGGCCCTTTAATTTTCATCTATACCTATTATCCTTAGGTTTGGTCTTCTCATTGTGTCCTGCATTTCCTGGATGTTTTGGGTTAGGAGCTTTTTGCATTTTGCATTTTCTTTGACAGTTGTGTCAATGTTTTCTATGGTATCTTCTGCACCTGAGATTCTCTCTTCTATCTCTTGTATTCTGTTGGTGATGCTTGCATCCATGACTCCTTCCTAGGTTTTCTATCTCCTGGGTAGTTTCCCTTTGTAATTCCTTTATTATTTTGATTTCCATTTTTATGTCCTAAATTGTTTTGTTCAATTCCTTCACCCGTTTGGTTGTGTTTTCTTGTCATTCTTTAAGGGATTTTTGTGTTTCTTCTTTAATGGCTTCTACATGTTTACCTGTACTATTCTGTATTTCTTTAAGGGAGTTATTTATGTCCTTCTTAAGGTCTTTTATCATCATTATGAGAAGTGATTTTAAATCTGAATATTGCTTTTCTGGTATCATGGGGTATTCAGGACTTGCTATCATGGGAGAACTGGGTTCTGATGATGCCAAGTTGTTGGGAGCTGACTCCTAGCAGAAAGCAGCTATCATCTTTGCAGCCATCTCAAGCCATATACCCTGACAAGAGACTTGTTTTTCAACAGCCTACAACAGCTGAGCACACTCTGATAAACATCTTGTTTATCCCATATATCTTGTTTTGTTGTTTAGTGCCCCCAGCTGCACGGCACACGTGCTATCCACACCTACAAGGCACATGGCAAAGATTATAAATACCCCGGATTTCCTTTCAATAAAAAGAGACTAGAGACTTGATCACACACCCTGTCTTGTCTCCACTCTTTGCGTCTCTACCCCTCTATGCCCACTCTCTCTCTTGCTAGACCCTGACCCGTGGACCAGAGCAGCAGTTCGGGCCGGGACATAGTGGCTCCCAAGCCAGGCAGTCTAGGCCTCAACACCAAGTAACCTTGGTTTTTGTTGCTTATGTTCTTGCGCTTGCCTTTCATCACCTGGTTATTTCTAGTGCTACCTTCACTCACTGTCTCTGACTGGAGCCTGTCTGTCCTGTTATCTTGGTTATGTCAGAACTCTTCAGAGTCCAGCTGTTGTCTCTATGATCCTGTGATCCTGAGATCCTGGTTGTGATAGCTCCTGGGAGTCAGGCTGCTTCTGGGATCCTGAAATCCTATTATTCTATGTTCCTATGTGTTAGAGCTCCTGGGAGTCCAGCCTCCTCTGGGTTTTGGGGGATTGAGTGCAGAGCTGGCACCCTAGGACTGCTTCCAGCACAGGTGCAGACCAGAAGTGTCTCACACCACTGGCCTTGAGGGAGTTCCTGGGTCCCCGCGGGTCCCAAATTACTCCCTGTTTTTTTTGGGGGGGTATTGTGGCCTACTCACCTATACTCCTAAGCATGTTATAGCTCCTGGGAATCCAGCCTCCTCTGGGTTTTGGGGGACTGGGTGCCGACTTTAGTGTCTTCTGATGTCGAGGTGACCAAATCTCAAATCACACATGAGACTATGGACTTCATTTGCTGAGTTATGGAAGTCAAAGAACCCAAATAATCTGTCATTTCCTTCCTCATCCTGTGCCCATCACACATTGAATACATCACTAACTCTCATATCCAATACCGAATTCAGTTGCTGGCACAGACCTTGCAAGCCTGCTCTCTTTTCTCCCGCCCTACCTCCTGAACTCAGGCTGTCTGTAGCATGCTCCTGTACCACCGCATTGCAGATACCCACATGCCTGCTGATACCTTAGGAAGATAGCCACCTGCAAGTCAGCATCAGAGCTCCGGAAGGAGATAAGCCTGCTGACATTCTAATTTGGGTCTTCTGGTTTCCAGTTCTGTAGGAGACACATCTTGGCTCTGCGATGTAGTGCCTGGTGCTTTTGTGATAGCAGCCTGAGCTGGTTCATACAGTCTCCTCCACAGAAACCGGTCACTGTCACAATCTGCTTTGTTTAGATCCCTGAGAAGGTGAGCTCTGAGTGGGCAGCAAGTGTCCCGTCCCAGTTTCATCAGTCTGGTGTGAGTGCCTGACACAAGGCTGATCTCAGTAAATATTCCTTGAATGAATGTGTAGACAGGCATTTGAGTGAACAGATAAGCAAGCAGCGATGTGAGTTTTCCCTCTGAGAAGACTCACGTTAGGGTTAGGCTTGGGTTGTATCCAGAAGCAAGGTCTTCTATATTGGCTGGTGTAGGTATTAGTGGGAATTTATGTCATTTCACTAAATTCTGTAAATTCCTAGAAGTCCAAGATTTTAGTTCCTCCATGAACTCAATAAAATTTAATCTCAGAGATTTTATTTTGAAAGAGGCCAGCATGTATCACTAGGGTTAAGATATCATCCTTAGATCTGTAAATCCAACATTATCACAGTTGGAAGAGAAGCTACAAGCCTGAGAAATGTCCTCACTTAATTAATGGCGTACTTGATTTCAGGCTGGAAAACGTCCTTGCTGGTTTCCGTGGGTGCAGTGACATAGTGTGAGTTCTGGAGTCTCGCCACCCAGGGAGGCTGGAAGACATGGGAGGGTTTCTGTTGAAGTCTTCTGAGGACTCCTATTTCTGAGGAACTCATTATTCACTTAATTATTCATTCTGTTTATTTACTGTATAGTTATTACACATAAATATGGTGTAACTCCCCAGAATCCTCAAACACCAGATGCCAGCTTCCCTCTGCATTCCCCAAAGACAGAGCGGAGCCATCACCGTGAGAATTCAAACAGCTAAAACCCAATTAAAGCTGTGCCAGCATGTTCATTTCCAAAAGAAAAACCCTAAAACGGATCAGCTTTTAGTCACCCTCCTGACTGCTTCTCCACAGACAAACAAACAAAAGAATCCCTGAAAACTAAAACTGGAAACAGCACTGGCATTTGAATCATGGCTCTGGTGAACTCTGGCTTAGGTCAAGTAGACTTTGTATCATTTCTAGCTAATTCAATTTGATATCATCTCTTCCATCAGATGAATCAAAAGAGACAGAGAAAATGGTGTTGTGTTTTGCAAGATTCCCACATGTCTGTCAGCCCTGAGGTGACATATCCTTGTTGTAGCTTGGCACCCCTGGGTTACAGGACTCTTCTCCTGTGGCTCTTGCCCACCTACAGGCTGGGCTGGCATCCTGAGGAGGCAAACATGCCACCCGAGCTCCCTGAAAGGACGATGGCTGAGGACGAGGACAGAGGAGACCACCTTCCTCTGATGGTTCAGAAAGAAATCTTCTCATGAGGGTAGTACAAGACTGGCCACTGGGATGTGGAATGCATGTTAGACGGTGGTTAGGGAAGTGGGTGTGTGTTCACAGGGCCCATTTCCCTGGTGGCACTCACCTTATGAAGAACAAAGTGATGTTTTAGACCAGTGTCTTAGGGTTTTACTGCTGTGAACAGATACCATGACCAAGGCAACTCTTACAAAGACAACATTTAATTGGGGCTGGCTTACAGATTCAGTCCATTATCATCAAGGTGGGAGCATAGCAGTGTCTAGGCAGGCATGATGCAGGAGTTGCTGAGAGTTTTACATCTTCATCTGTAGGCTGCTAGCAGAATACTGACTTCCAGGCAGCTAGAATGAGGGTCTTAAAGCCCACACCCACAGTGACACACTTACCCCAACATGGCCACACCTATTCCAATAAGGCCACACATAGTAGTGCCACTCGCTGGGTCAAGCATATACAAACCATCACAAGCAGTGTGTGACTATGGCCAGCTCTACTTGAGAGTTTTTGTGTCATAGGGAAGCATATCTATACCACTCTTCCCATGTCCTATCTGTCATGACTGACATCTTCCTACAAGACTATGACCTCAGAAAAGCCCCTATTTCTATTACAAGAAATACTCAAAGCTCTTCAGGATTTCTCCTGAAAGAAAGGCTAGGGGTCTTTACTCTTGGTGGGTGGCCTCAGGGTCAGCCCACCCCTTACCATCAACAGCTCTACTTCTCCAAGACATGGCTTGTTCCCCTTCTTCCCTTGACAACAGAACAATATGCAACAGCGTCTGGGATGAGCTGAGGAGAGCATGGGCATTCAAGAAACACTGGACTTTGATGTGTGCGACCATTTCCCACAGCCTGGGAGGAATGCCTCGACCTCTTGCTTTTTTATTCCAAAGCAGTAAAGAACATTTTTTTTTTTTTTTTTTTTTTTTTTTTTTATCTTTAGCAGTGAGACTGTAGCTATTCCTGGCATTTCAGATTAAAGTATGTTTACTGCCTCTTCCCTCACAGGGCCTCGTGGCCGTTTCTGTTACCTGTTGCAAATATTTTCTCTTTGAGTACCCTGATCTGGAGGCTTTTTGCTGAGAAGGCAGAAGCATTTTCTCATCTGTTTGGCAACCATCAAAGTGTCAGAGCCCCCTCCCCCCCAAACACAAAAGGCCTTCATTAATAATATATGGAATAAGGACTCTGCGTAACATCTCATGGTTGTTTTCTTATTAACAAAGCATTGATAATCTGTTGCCGCTCTAAGAATCCATGTGCGTGAAAGCCTGGCATACTGTTATGGCTGCGGTGCAATATATTAAACAACAATGTCCATGATATGAAAGAAACATGGAGGAACTGAAAAAATCAATTTCAAATTAAAGTAAAATAATTCTTTCTTATGTTTCGATTTTCAAAGCCGCTGCTCTTTTAGATCGGCCGTGATATAACTTCATTATTGGAGGTCAAAGGTAAACGTGCCTGTCCCCAGTCCCTGTGATCAGCGTTTTAAGTAGTGTTGTTCTAGTTTCTTGTGAGTGGGGCAGGGGGGCGCTAGGGGCTGGAAGGTTAAGTGTATGGTTCTGTGAGCTCAGTTACACCCTGACCTGCATCAGTAAGACTGCATCTAAATCATTAGAACACGGACTGGGTGATCCTGTAGACAACAAACTATCCAGTGCTCAAGGTTGATCTCCACCCTCCCAGCCCTGCCCCATTCAAGTAAGTCCTATATGCTCTGATTATTTTTCCTCAATTTTTGGAGTGCCATAGTGGACATTTTTACAATTTTTTTTATGGATTCTATTTTTGTTTTAGTGTTCTTTTTTTTTATTGGATATTTTATTTATATTTCAAATGTTATCCTCTTTCCTGGTTTCCCCTCCACAACCCCCCTATACCATCCCCCCTTCCTCTGCTTCTATGAGGGTGCTCTCCCACTGACCACTCCAGCCTCACTGCCCTAGCATTCCCCATACACTGGAGCATCGAGCCTTCACAGGACCAAAGGCCTCTCCTCCGATTGATGCCAGACAAGGCCATCCTCTGCTACATATGCAGCTGGAGCCATGGGTGCTTCCATGTGTACTCTTTGGTTGGTGGTTTAGTTCCTGGGAGCTCTGGGGGGGGGGGTTCTGGATGGGACATTGTTGTTCTTCCTATGGGTTGCAAACCCCTTCAGCTCCTTCAGTCCTTTCCCTAGTTCCTCCATTGGGGTCCCCGTGCTCAGTCCAATGGTTGGCTACAAGCATCCACCTCTGTATTTGTCAGGCTCTGGCAGAGCCTCTCAGGAGACAGCTATATCAGGCTCCTGTCAGCAAGCACTTCTTGGCATCCGCAATAGTGTCTGGGTTTGGTGTCTGTATACGGGATGGATCCCCAAGTGGGGCAGTCTCTGGATGGCCTTTCGTTCTATCCCTGTGAAGAAACACAATGGCCAAGGAAACTCTTATAAAAGAAAGCCTTTAATTTAGGGCTTGCTTGCAGTTTCAGAGGCCTAGTCCACTATCATGTATGATGTCTACAATTCGGTGGTGATTACAACTGGAATGGAGTCCTCATGTATAGGGTTAGTGTCCTTGTAGAAGGGACCCAGGGGCTCTCTTGCTCCTTCTATGAAGACATAGAAATTCATCTGTGAATTGCAAAGCAAGCCTTCTCTAGGTACCAAATCTGCAGGGACCTTGACTTCATATGCTCCTGTTTCCAGAGCATTAAGAAATGGGTGTTATTCAAATCCATAGTGCAGCCATTTTGTTATAACAGTCTGAATGGAGTCAGACAAAAGCCCAAGGGACTGTCTCCTTCGTTGAAACTGATGAATAAGAGGAAACTGAGGCCCAAGGAAGGGGTGGTCTTGTTGAAGAACACAAGAAATAGGGACCAGTTCTTAGCTCCTGATCACGTGGCCTATCAGAGAAATTTCCCTCTAACCCATTGGTGTCCAGAGGCCCATGTCTGAAGTCAGTCATGGTGCAGGTGTATACTTCCTGGCTTTCAGGAGGCTCGCCGGTGACAGACTGGGAAGTGTACCGATCATACTACAAGACAAGAGAACTCTGGAAAGATCTCTGAGAGTTCTCAGGGAATATGACTGACTGATAAAAGCAGTTAGGAGGGACGTCTTAGGGGAGGTAGTGTGGGCATGGGGCCTAGAAGAGTGTTATGACTTTAATGTTTGTTACCTGCAAAATTAATGTTAAAATTTAAGTGCCATTGTAACATTAAGAGGTAGAACCTTTAAGAGGTGAGCAGTCCGTGATGGCTCTGCTCTCATGAGTGGACTAATGTAAGGGAAAGTGGGTTTAAGATCAAAGGGTAGTTCAGACTCAATCAGTTTCTTTCCACCTCTTGTCCACTCTGATGAAATAACACTGCAATAAAGGCAGCCTTTGACCTTGGACTTCCAGTGTTCAGATCTATAGCAAGTATGTTGCTATCCTTTGTAGAGGACCCAATCTCAGGTGCTCTGGGTAGCAGAATGAATGGAAGAAGAGTGGCCAGGCAGTCGGCTACAGAATGTGAGTCCCTAGTAATCCCCTTCTAAGGAGTTCACATAATAGCATCTTTGTATGGGGTAATGTTTGAAAAGTTCATCTTACTAGTAACGTGACTGGACCAGATGGGCAATGCATCCCAGAGCAGCCAGATGAAACATTAGCTGTCAGCCAGCTATGAAATTGTCCAGGACATGGTGGTCAACAAAGCTTGCAGCAATGACAGTGATGTCATTTTACAATATTCCATATGGAAACCACTAGCCATTGTAGAGTCTAAATGTTAGTCATGGTATATGGCTATATGATAAGAGACTGATATTTCTTTTTAAACTATATTTTTATTATTTCTTTGCGAATTTCATACATGCACACAACGTATTTTGATCATATTGACCCCAAGTCTTCCATGCAACTCCCCCGCGGACCCACTCCTCATCCCCTACTCCTTCCCAACTTCGTGTCTTAGAGTAAAAATGTAATCCACTGAGTCTAGTTTATGCTACCTGTATACTCATAGGTATGGAGTCATCCACCGGAGTGTGGTGGTTATAATGGGGCCACATTTTAAAAGAAATGGACATCCCGCCCCAAGCCATCAACTGTCAATAGCTCATCAGCTATGAATGCTTGTAAGCCTCTCCATGCTGAAGTGCTGACTGGCTAGATCACGTGTGGGGCTTGTGCAGGCAACCGCAGTTGCTGTGAGTTTATGAGTGCAGCCAGTCCTATCAAATCCAGGGGTCATTGTTTCACTTTTGCCCTCCTGTATCTCTGGTCCTTACATCTTTCTTCCCCTTCTTCTGTGATAGTTCCTGAACGTTTGGGGGCTGGTTCATGACATAGATGTCCCATTTGTGGCTGAGCAATCTACTACCATGTACTCTGCACTTTGACTGGTTATTAGTTTCTGCATTAACCACATAAAGAAACTTCTCTGATGAGGTCTGAGAGCTACACTCAACTATGAGTATGGAAATATAAATTTAGAGGGTAGTTTGATCCTGTGTCTATTTAGCATAATAGTAGTGGTAAGTTTACCCCCTGGGTCTATAAGCTCCCTGACCATGGGTTATTGGCTAGATTTATAATACCAGAATGTAGTTGGTTACTCCTATAATATTTATGTCACTATTACACCCATGGGCATAGCATGGTATGCCAGTTCTTACTGTAGCTCACAGGTTTAGAGCTGAGTAAAACTGTTTATGAGTCTCCTGTCTCCCAACAGCCGACTTACCTTCCATTTCTATGTAATCAAAACAGAAATCTAGAAAATTGGGGCTTTTGAAATTCTATTTATTAATTTATTCTTGGAAATTTCATACACTTACATATTATATTCTGGTTACACACCTACCCATCCTCTTTTATCCCCCTCCCATTCCCTTCCCACTTTTAAGTCTTTGTGTGAGTCCAGGCATGGGTGTCGAGTTATCCACTGAATCATAGGCAATATACCTGTGGCTATACCACCTAAGACAGTAACTAATAACTTCCTCTTCCCTAGCATCTATCAGCTATTAATATCTCCCCTAAGAAGGGCTTGACCCATAAGCTCCTCCACCATTTATGACTGAATGTTGATGGACTCAGTCTTACGCAGGTCCTGTACAGACAACCACAGCTGCTATGAGTTCATAGGTACCACTGACATCCCATGTGTATAAAACAATTTCCAGGGCCTTCCTCTCATTACTGGACCCTTATGTTCTTTCTTGCCCATCTTCTGTGATGTTCCCTGAGCCTTGAAAAGGCTAATATGGATATCCCATTAAAGACTGAACATTCAACTGTCATTTATACTCAGCACCCTGAACCAACCATGAATCTCTGCCTTCGCATCTGTTTACTGCAAGAAGAGACTCCTCTGTCTGAGGCCAGTGGGCTCTCTGCAGGAGTTAAGGAAGAAATCATAGCATGAAATAGAAAACATTCTACAGAGAATGACTATGGAGTAAGATCAAAACCCAAGAGAGGGAGAGAAAGCTGGAACTGGAAGATATTTATAATAACAAATAAATTAAAAGAGGAAACAAACAAACAAACAAACAAAGGCTCAAAGAAAGGAAGAACAAACAAACTAGCACCGATGATGAGGGCCAAAACAGTGAAACCCAAAACAAGCATAAAAAAAGCAATGAGGCCCAAAGTTGACATTTTGTGGTCAGTGAAACTGATAAGTTCCTGAAAAGAGCCACCGAGGAAAGGTAACTGACTGCATTATTTTATTCATGCTGCTAGAACGTAAGGAAATCTAACAGGAGTGCTAAGTTACCTTAGAGTGATTAAGACAATGTCCAGGACTTACAGGGGAATAACACAATACATGAAGTCACAATGTGAAGAAGTAGGCTTTGGACCCTCATAGCCTTTATGAAGGACTGGGGAGATGGGGTTCAGTTGACGAAGTGCTTGTGGTATACACATGAGGACATCATTGGATGGAGGATGCTTCACTCCCAGCATCCATGTAAAACCTGGGCACACTTGGAATCCCAGTGCTGAGAAGGAAGAGATGAACGACTCTGGAGGGTGGGGGTGGGGGGGTCACTGGCCAGCCAGTCCAGCTGAATGGGCAAGCTTCAGGTTCATCTAGAGCCCCGCCTCAAATACTAAGGTGAAGAGAGACTAGAAAAGACCCCCAACACTCACCTTGGGCTTGCATACACATACAGGTATGCAAGCCCCAGGTCAGGTACACACATACAGGTGCGTGCACGTACACACACACACACACACACACACACACACACACACACACACACCTTCCTTTCCAGAAAGAAAGACTAACTTTGTAAGACAAACTAATTCTAGAGAGATATCTCCCATATCTGCCATCGGTCCTGCTGGCTTTCAAGGGTGTAACTGAGCATGCTGAGCCTTCCAGGAGCACAGAGAACACTGGTGACCTGGTGTGCTCCACTGTGGATGGGTCTTTCTGACTCCCAGGACCATCTAGGAACTACACTACACGGGTGTCTTGCTCCTTATGGATTTCTCAGCGTTGTGAGGGATTCTGACATTCAAAAGGAATATAAAAGTCCTTTCTCTTCAACAGACCCAAAGTTAAGAATTTCTTCGCTTGAAATGTATATTGAAAGCATTAATAGAGTGGTGTGGACCTTTTTCTTGTTTGTTTTAGTTTAAATGATCTTCAAGTGTAATCCAAAAACAGGTACTTTAAAGTATGTGAGGTCTCTTTGTCAGAAACCAACCAAAATCACACAGCAGGCTGTGACTATATCAAAGATCTAACCCCAGAAGGATGCCCTTGAGAAGTCCCACACAGAGGCCTATACAGCTGCCATAGTAGTAGCCTGACATTTTTGTTATTATTATCGTGTATGTGTCTGAGGTAGTTTTGTGTGTGTGTGTGTGTGTGTGTGTGTGTGTGTACACGTGCACACACAGGCCCTTCATTCACTGAGCTATCTCACTGGCCTGTGACAAGTTCGTTTGGTTTTGCTAATGTATCCTTTAATATTACTCTGAGTTGTCATGAACTACCCTTGCATAGTTTTGTTAATATTCTTACGGTGAGCTTAAATAGTGGCGTGGGGTCTGATCTTCACCACATGCCAAGATCTGAGTTGATAACAAGTTTACTTAATTTTAGAACAGTTACATACACAGGAAAATTACAGAGAGAGTACAGGCAGTTCCTGTGTCCCTGGCGCTGAGCTTCTCTTGTTCTTAGCATCTGGCTTTGGAATGGACACTGGCTGCAGTCAATGAACTATGGCGTGTACATTCTGACTAACTTCATCCAGTCAATGAACTATGATGGTTACATTCTGACTAACTAATGAAGACAGGAGGGAAGGAAGGAGGGAGGGGCTAGGAAGGGAGGGAGGAAGGAGGGAGTCATCCAGTACCAGTCAGTCGCAATAGGGAAAGCTTGTTAAAGAAATTTGGTCCAGCTGGGCAGTGGTGGCACACGCCTTTATTCCCAGCACTTGGGAGGCAGAGGCAGGCAGATTTCTGAGTTTGAGGCCAGCCTGGTCTACAGAGTGAGTTCCAGGACAGCCAGGGCTACACAGAGAAACCCTGTCTCGAAAAACCAAAAAAAAAAAAAAAATCGGTCCATGAACTATGATGTATCTGAGTCCCATTCAGACTATCATGTTTAGTCACCATGGTCACCATGGCTTCTTAGGCAGTTCTGGGGTTTCCCAGGCTTCCTTGTTTTGATGATCGTGACAATTTTGAACAGAATGGTTCAAGTACTTTACAGACTACCCACTCAGTTCTTAGAGGGCTCATTTTGCTTGCTTCTGTTTTTTTTTTTTTAATAATAATAATTATCATTATTTTTAATAATTATGAGCAGAGCTGCTATAAATATTCTGTATGGGCGTGAGTTTTCAAATCCAGTTAGGTAAAATACCTAGAAGCCTGTTCTCTGGATCATGTGATAAGTCCATGTTTAGCTTTCTGAGACAGTCTGGCTTCCAAAAGGGCTGTACCATTTTGCATTCACTCCTGGCAATGAATGAGACTAGATATTAATCAGCTAAAATAAAGAGAGAAAAGGGGAAGGGGAGGAACATGCACAAGCAGACTGGAGAATAGAGAATGAGAGACATGGTAGATAAGCCATTCACACAGAGCATGTGCAACTGCAGTCTGATAGGACACTCTCTTTAAGAATGGGCAGTGAAAGAAACATTCACAGAGATAATGGCCAGGAGGCTTCCATGTGATGAAAGGCATAGAGTCCTGGAATTTTGTTTTCTGTTGGCACAAAGAGGAACATTCTGCTGGATATACATCTGGGTGTTAGCGCAGAAGTGGGTCAAGCTGAATCGTAAGTAGCCCAATGGATGCAACTCTATTTATGGCTGTGACAGAGAGAACAGGAAGGAGGAGCGGGTGGGAAGACAGGAGGGAGGGAGGACAGGAGGGAGAATAGGGGGAGGAGAAAAAGGAAGGATGGAGGAAGGAGGGATGGAGGAAGGAGGGAAGGAGGAGGGAGTCATCCAGTACCAGTCAGTTGCAATAGGGAAAGCTTGTTAAAGAAATTGATTCAAGAACCATCTCTAAGACATTTGACCTTAGAAAGTCATTTAAAATCAAGCTTGCCTTCTTATTCAGAATAAGAAAGATGCCCAGCCCTGACTTCAGCCTTACAATGACTGTTGCTATGACAATACGTTTAATATATTTCCAGCCCCTTGGTCAAATTTTTTTCTATAAATTCAATATTATTGGAATTGCTCTTTTTGAAGTGATTTATTTTAGAAAACCTAACTGTTTTGCTCTCTCTCAAGTCCTTAAGGATCAGCAAAGCATGAAGTAGGGGATCTATTTCAATTTTAGCTCATGTTTTCATACAGATTAATCTGTAGTTTTCTCTGAAGTTAGAACAATGTTCTCTTCTATTCATATTTCTAACTGCTTTATCAATTTAACCTAAGAGAATTCAGATTTGATACTATATTCTATTGGGTTAGATTGTTTACAGGCTAATTTTCAATCCTTGTGGCCAATCCAATTCAAATCTGTTTTACAAAAGGAAGGTCACTGTGAGCTGCTACCCTTAATGACAATAGATTTCTTTTTAAAAAATGATCATTTTTACTTATTTATTTTGTGCCTGTGTTCATGTCCATATGTGTGGGTACATGACTGTGCAGATGTCTGTGTGTTTGTGTGTGTGTGTATGTGTGTGTGGTCAGAGGTTGATATCACATATCTTTCTCAATTGTTCTTTACATGATTTTTTTTAAGGCAAAGTCTTTTACTGAACCTGGAGCTCACGAGTTTCGCTGGACTGGCTGGTCAGTGAGCCCAGGAGATGTTTTTGACATTGTTTCGTCAATGAATTTGGGGTACAGTTGTGACTATAGAATATGGGCCTCTGTCCCAGCCAAGTAGAATAGATCTGCTGTCAAGGTGACAGGCTTGAGGCCCCGCCTTCACTCTCTATGTATAGAACTTGGCCTAGGTTGTTTCCTGAGATTGCTTTCTCGATTATTAAATGAAAGAAAAGAGATGTCTGATATAGATCTCAACTATTTTCGTAATAAAATAAAATGAAGTAAAATACCCAACGTTTGTTCCTTATAAAGAGATAACTGAAGAAAAAGCTGTTCATGAGGATACAGGTGAACCAATATTTACTATTTATTTTTCTTTTTAAACAGGGTCTTAATTAGCCTCATATGGCTTTAGCCTAGCTATGTAACCGGCCTTGAACCCCTGGTCCTCCTGACTCCACCTCCCAGTGTTGAGATTCAAGTGTGTACCACCATAGTTGGCTTTACAGTCATTTTTAATGAGACTGATGAGACAGGCTCTCCCTATGTAATCCAGGCTGCCCTGGAATTCAGCATGTACACCAAGCACAAAGCAGTTCTGCTTCCTTTCTTCCCAGGTGCTTCATTAAAGACTCGTTCCACCACATCTGAACTGGTTTTCTTTCCTATTTCCGGGGGGGGGGGGGGGTGTATGAAAGTGCATCTGTGAGTATGTGCTCATATGGGCATGTGTGAGGACGCACAAAGAAGCCACAGGTCAACCTCTAGTCTTGTTCCTCAGGAACCATCCACTGTTTTTTGAGACAGGGTCTCCTACTGGCCTGGAGTTCACTGATTAGGTGAGGCTGGCCGTTAAGCTCAGGGGATTGTCCTTTCTCTCTAGAGCTGGGATTACATATCAGCACACTTAGCTTTTTAATTTTGCATTCTGGGATTCGAACTCAGATCCCCATACCTGTGGGCACAGACTGAGCTATCCTCCAAGGCTCTAACTTTTATTTTTGATATTTTCACTTTCTTCTTATCTATCTCATCAGATACGAATCCCAAGATTATTACTGTTCTACACTGAACATAGATTTGTTGCAAGTTTTGTGTTTTTTTTTTTTTTTTTTTTTTTTTTTTTTTTTTTTTTTGGTGATGGGATTGCATACATGGCTCTGTGGTTGCTGGGTGACATGGCAAGGGGAATCATGGACAACAAAATTGAAAATACAAATTGGTATCTTAATATAGCAGGCTTTGAACTGCATGTTACGGGGCTAGGCACCGTCTGCCAGAAGAGATGACCACTGAAAGCTCCAGCACAGTCATTTTGTCTGTGCTTTAGGGATGTCCTTGACATGCTAAACTAAAATCTCTTGACAGCAGTATTCGGATGCACCTTACACTCATCTTTATAAGACTAAGCAAAAGAACAAGTTACTGGATGGAAGAGCTGGAGAGGAGTAAGGACATGGGCAGAAAGATCAGGATGGAATGAAAAAGAAAATCAGAAACGTTTTACAAGGACATGCTCGAAAGGATTCGGTGACTGAATGTCAGAGCCAAGGAAGCCAGCCGGGGAGAAGGGGAGACTCTGAGGCAGCTGGCTTGGATGACAGCTTGGATGGGGGATGGGTGGGGAGGTTGTCATCAACAGAAATAGAAAACACAGGCTAGGAAAACAAGTTTGAAGATTGGTGGAACAATGCATCTGATTTTAGTTCAGTGAGTCTGCACCACGGTGGGACTATCTGGCTGGCGAGTGAAAACAGTCCTGGAGTTGATCAGAGGTCAAGATCAAAGACAAAACGCCTTGTGCATGGAGTCCTCTCCATCAGGGGGATGAGAGGACTCTTGGCCGTGGATGAAATCATCCTTGGGGAATGTGTTGATCAAGAAAGACTGGCCAGTCACAGGATTTGGGAAAACATCCACACTTACAGACTGGTTCTAGAACAGGAAACTGGGAAAGACAGCAGGAAAAATGGGTGCAGAAATAGCATGAAAAACCCGTGTCATGAAAGGTGCCAGAGGGCACCAAAGGCCCTGCCACCACCTCAGACCCATGAGAAGGAATGGTGAGCTGAGGTCTGAAGGGGCTGGTGTGTTTGCCCATTGGCAGCTCATGGGTAACCACTGAAAACTGTGGTAGCAGAGAAGTCCAGAGCGGGGCCAGTGACAGCTCAGAGAAAGGTCGGGATAGGAATGCTGCCACTATCCTGTTCCATCTCCAAATGCTGCTTCTTTTTCTCTTTGGAAGTCTTCTCTGCTGCCCCATAAATGCTAATGTCACCTAGGACTCTGTCCTTGGCTGGAAGTTCACAGTGGTAAAGGTTCTCTGGGTTTCAAATGACAGAAAGCAGCTCCAGCTGGCTTGAGCAGAAAGATTTATTGGGAGGATGCAGTTACCTCACAGGACCCAAAGCGCTGTGACTGGGTCTTGCATTCAAGCTCTGAGGAGAAACCAAGCACCACGGGACTGCTTCTCCTTCACTGCTCCCTCTCTGTCTATTTTTAAGCCCCTCTGTGCTCACAGCAAAGCAGCTGCTTGGATTTTCCAGGCCTTGTGACTGAAAATGTATGCCTGCTCCCCATGCTTGAGTCATAGCCACTCAGAGCGGCATCTGAACTGCACTCCCAGTCTTGATGTCCTCCGAGAGCCCAAACTGAGATTATCATCAAGAACAGATGCCTACCTTTCAGGTCACCCAGGCTGGCATCAGACCAATAACGTCACACTGCACAGGCAGTGGTATGGGGACCGGGTCCTGGAAGAGAGAGGCTGGGGAAAGCTCATCCCAGATAAGGAAGAGGATGAATCCTGAAAGCAAGGGTTAAGGACAAGAATGTGCAAGGGCAGCTAGCTAGCTTCTCTGTCACCCTCTCTTTCTTCTTTCCTCTGAGAGCTGAGATGTTCCTGAATGACAAACTCTGGGTATGACAGTTTTCAAAGAGGTCCCAGCCAGAAAGGCTGCCCAGGTCATCAAGTGTTCAAGACTAGCAATGAATAGCTGCTTGCACTTGAGACCCCAGGAGACATGTCCATCCACCCTCTGTGTGAACCAGAGCTGAGTGGGCTCAACCAGAGCCCATCTCTGGATGCTCTGAATTTGAATCTGGATGGATCATGGACCAGTGCTTTTTGAGGATGGTGTAAAGCTGCTGGTACCTTCAAGAAGGGAGAATCTGGAGGTGCTAGTGTTGTGGGTCCTGAAACCTGGCTGCCTCCCCTCCCTCCACTAGGTTTCATAAATCAGCTCAGTGATTTTCTTTTCTTTGTTACCTTTCAAAGTAAATTTTCCTTGGGTAGTTTTCTGTCACTGAGATAAAATGTCTTGGCTAATCCAGTCATGGGAGTTGCATGATGGCCGTTTCCAGGCTCATCTCTTGCTTCCTACATCTGTGGTAGGAAGTGAGTACTTCCCTTCTTCTTTCTTAGAAAGAGCAGGATCCAATTAGGAGTGTAATACAGAAGTTTGGAAATCTGGCCGTTGTTGAAGAACGGCTCTGTTAATAAATACTATACATACACACACATATATAATATATACAATTCATGTACATACATAATGTATATGTACTATATAATATACACATACATTGCATAACACATAAAATAAAATAAAATATAATAGATATATGTATATAAACATATATATGTATACAATGTATATATATAATGTATATACAACACATATATTATATATTTAATATATACTATATATGTATGCACATAATATATACCATATATGTGTGTATATATCACATGTATGTATGTACAATATAATATACCATATATGTGTATATATAGTATACATATATGTATATACCATATATATGGTATTTAGTATAATCTAAAATATCTCTTTAATGTTTTGGGATCAAGATCAATGACTCAGTTAGTCTCATGAGGAAAACATTTGCTGAACGAAGTCAGAAACTGGATTACTGTGCGCAAAGTCATATACACTTCTCAATGATACCAGGAACTCATTTCTGCCTCTGAAATATTTCATTCATGTGGAGAAATTATTTTCATTGCTTTCTTCATTTAGTTTAGGAATGTTTGAATAAGCCTTTAATTTTTAACAAACTCAGTTTGAGGATAATTCTAGATTTATAGAAAAATCATGAAAACAGTAGAAATCCTCTCTATCCGTCACCCAGTTTCTCATGCCATCGCAAGGAGCAGAGGAAGCCCAAGCTTGGTTCATCTCTACCGTCTGTTCCCTAGGGCCCATTCAGGAGACCAAATTACATTCCAGTCAGATTACATTTACTTATCCCAACTCCTTAGGTTCCTCTGGTTTAGCACAGCTAAAAACTTCATTTTTCTTAAGGCTATCTGCTAATAATTTATATGAGCATGAAGCTTGTTGAATGTTTGCTATACAAATTTATATTTTTATTTGATCTTTTAATGTTTAACACTTAAAAAAACCATAAATCACATTAATTATTTTTAAAATGTTAATGTTGTGAAACTCAGTGACAATCACAGTGTTTCGGATTTATTTTTAATAGATGGTATGCTACGTGCTGTGCCTCGATGTGGTCCAGGAAGGTAGTCACTGGAGCCCGGGGGCCTGGTGGGGTGTGGAGGCTCCTAACTCCAGGATGGGCTGAAGCTTCCGGTGCACAGTAAAACTACCTAGAACCAGAAGTATGCAGCAGAGGGCTGCTGGCCAGCTTCTCTAGCTAGCTTCTCTAAAGTAAGAAGCCCAGGATCAGGCCCAGGCTTTCCTAAAGTGACCCCCCCAAATCAAACCCTTTTGCCCATTAAGACCCAAATTGCATTCTGGCCTTCTCTGTACACAGAATGGCTGGGTACTTATTCCGAGCTGCTTCTTCCTATGTCTTGTGTACCGGTGCCCTGTGCATGGATTTGTACTTCAGGGACATTATCCAAGAGAAGTCTTTGTTTTCCTAGCACTTGCTCATTGTTCAGCCAAGGTGGAGCAAGTGAGTAGCAATGACACCACTAACAGGGCAAAGCTAACCCTTCCCAGAGCTGATGAGAGTGAGGGACCCATGTGGAGTGAGCAGAACCTCCAACCCACAGGATGGAGGATGGAGAGCTGACAAGAGTAGAAAGGGAAAAAAACCCCAAAAACCCACTGGGTCGCACGGCCAGCAATAGCAGCCTGACTCAGGGCTGGCAGAGACACGGAAGGAGATTCTCACCTCTAGGTCCAATATCAGCATTCAAAAACTATAACTAGGAGTTTACTCACAAGTACACTTCCTAGACTGAGGTCTGTGTGACCTCCCACGAGATTACAATTCATCGATCTGTCCAGAATCACCAAAATAGTTCACAAGCGTCCGGCTCATTTTGCCTGCCCATAGTTCATGGCGTATTCAAAGTCTCGGAAGCTGACGTGACCATCTGAGTCTTGATCTGCTTCCCTGGAAAATGACACAAGAAGTTACTGACATAGTACTCCTGTCAGGATCTCCATATCAACAGCTCACTTGACTCCTCCTTCTCTGTATGTCAGCATGAGGGAGGAGCCAATCTTATCCTGAAGGCCAGGGTTGATGCCTATGTTTCCTCCCACTACACTGCTGACACCCAAGGTATGAAGGAAAGAAGAGGTATTTTATTAAAACCTACAGAAACACATATGCAATGCGGTTGAGGGATAGATTTAAATGCAAAAGCTATACAAGAAAAGGAGGACTAAAGGGCTGGGGCTCTAACTGTTGATAGAGTGTTTGACTACCATGAATGAAACCCTGGGTTTCATCCCTAAGGCTGCATAAAACTGGGAATAATGGGGACACACCTATAATCCCAGCACTAGGGTGGTGGAGGCAGGGAGGTCAGAAGTTCAAGGTCATCCTCATTTACATAGTGAGTTTGGGGCAAGCCTGGGCTATATGTAACTCTGACTCAAACAAAAGTAGGCATAAATATTGTTCTAGTGGTCTGAAACATGACATAAATATGTAATATACGTACAATTACACATACACACACATATATAATACAACCATAATGTGAGATAAAATAAAAAGAGAAAAAATGTTTTTAGCAGCAAATTGTGATGATAACATCCTACACAGTCTGACATCCTATACAACATTGCCTTTACACCCCCAGACTGCAGAATCTTAGCACCAATTCTGGGATTGGCCCAGTTTACAAACAGAGCTACTGAGCCTTATGGAGACCTGGCCATTTTCTAAGAATTTCACTGCTTGCTAGAAAGTAGTTCAAATGTAACTCAAACAAAGAGAGTGAAATTCTGAAGAACTCCATCATGTCTTGCGGTTGACAGCACCCAGAGAGAAGCTCCCCCATGGCTAACCACACATCCAGGAATCCTGGCTGGCTTCACTCATCCTTGGAATCACTGTTAATTCCTCACAAATACACACTAAGCTTTTCTAGTTCCTATGAAGGCTGACGAAGGTGTGAGCCCTTGACTAAGGCTGTGGGAAGCCTCCGAGGGGGGGGGGGGTGTCCTTGGAACCTCTGAGACACGGGCTCTGTTCTCACCAGGCAGTAGGAAATGGCACACGTTCTACGTGATTAAGATAAGGTGCAGAGTCAAGGCACAAAACAGCAGCGGCAGCAGCTCATTGGCTCTGCCACCAGTGAGAGAAACATCTACTAAAGAGCATGTCTGAAAAGAAGGCTCACAACATGTCCCATTCCTCCTGGGGACATCCTGAAACAAGGAATGGCATGCCTTCTGTGGAGCTCCTGTGGTTGGTGCAAATGACACTCTGCAGAAAACAAACGGTATCAACCGTGACACGAGGATTTTAAAAGCGAGGACTGGCCTAAGCAAGAAAGCCACTAATCACTGTAATAGTTTTAAAGCAGGCTTTTAAAATATTGAATTCTTAAAATAAACTTTCTGAATATTTCATGCCAAAGTCTCTGAAGTCTGTAATGGGTCTGGATAGAGTGATGATAATTTTTCATTCTTTGAAGTAGAGAGAGAGGGAGAAAAAAAAAAAAAAAAAAAACCTACTTCTCTGCCCCAGGGCAAAAAACCATGTTGCAGTATGTTGGGATAAAATGTCTGCGTACTGGGGAGGCTATTCGTCTTGTTATATCTCTTGGTGAAATATACATGGTGATTTCATGCTATACAGAACACAGAGTGTAATGTCAGATCTCTTCTAAGGGATTTAAAAATAATCACAGGATCGCACATCACTGACTACGGGATATAAACCACCCCTTAAACATAAAATTAGATAATTGAAGAGTCTTCATATTGCCTAAGTATTTGATTAGCTAAATAGCACCCCCTCCCTTTCTGCTCTGAATTGGTATGTTTGAACTGTAAATCTTACGGAGTGGATAACCCAGAAGTGTACTAGGATAAAATGCTTCTGATGATATTTTGAATATGTTTTCATTCATTCATTGGGTCATCGGGAGCCCGAAGAAAAAGAAATCCCTCGGCTCACCTTTTTTTTTTTTTCTGTAAACAATCTTTTGTAATTGTATTAATCTTTAATTATTCTTGTCTTTGCTACTACTTCCAACTGGAAGGTGGGTACACTGTCACCAAGAAATGTGAAAGGGGAAAGTCCATTTATAGGTCTTGAAGAGGGCATTCTGTGTCCACACTGAATGGAGAGATATCGGATATGTCCTGTTTATCTTCAGAAATGAGCAGCATCTGATGCTTGTTGCTGTTTCACACACATATGAACAGATCTGGACATTTCAACTTACGCAATGAGGAAACTGAAGTCTCAGGGCTAAAAGTTTAAAAGCTATGACATATGGCTTTTATTACCAGCCACAGTATTCTCTGAAAGACTGCGACACTCACAGCCTGATGGGAACAGATGGGTTGGTGGGCAGAGCTGGAGCTGTGGAGAGGGGAAAGCTGCCATTAAGCAAAAAGGACCATCATTTCTGTTTACAGTGAAGCCTTCAAGCCTGGTTCTGAAGTGGGAACACACTGTTTTAGTGTCACCTGCAAATATTCTGCACCAAAATAGCTCATGACCTTTTACCCCCACTAGAAATAATCTCTGAGAGTGCAGGAACTTTTGCCCACAGCTGTCCCCACCTCTTAGCTCATAGCCGGCAATGGCTGTGGGTTAAATAAATGAATTTATAGAATAAAAGGAGCTAGGGAACAGGTGATAATATTACAGACAATGTACTACCTCCCAGGAGGTGTTGTGATTGAATAAAGAGACTTTCTTACCACTGTCAACAGACAGCAAAGAAGTCAGTGAAATAAAACACAGTTAAGGGGCCACCTCTAAACCACTACCCAGAGATGCAAGGGGAGTGGTACTGTGGTCCATCAACTGAATTAACTCAGAGGGAGAGTTGAGGGCCAGATGTTCTCTGGAAATCTGCAGGAGTATTACCAAGTGTTTAGGTTCTTCTAGGGAATGGAGTAGGGTTCTATGCTACCCTCTCTGGACTCGGGAGTACAGGAAGACCTTCACTTACTGGTTACAGTAAGACTTTTAGGCAGAACTGGACAGATCACTTGGCTGAACTCCAATGATCCATTCTTATAAGACAAGCATTCTTCCACCCACTATGTTACACTGAAGAGTGCCCTACAGTTACTTTCATGAGCATGAGAATCATTGTTTTTTCTCCTTTACAAAGTTGGCTCCTGGATGTTGGTAGCCAGAGTAAGTACTTCCCTAACCAGAGACTGTGAGGCCTGAGCCTCAAGGAAGCCAGGGTTTCCCACTGTGATCTCTTGAGAGGCAAACCACAGTGTTGCCTATTAATTTGTGAGGGGAGACACAAGGTAATTTGTGTGTGTGTTCACCTGTGAGTGCACATGTGTGTGCAGGTGTGTTTGGAGGCCAGAAGATGAACCTTGGCTGGTGTTTCTCTTGCTGACCCTCCCAAGGCAATCACAGACACAGGCTGTGAGGAGCTTGAGGGCGTGTGACGAGAGGACTGAGGAACAACCTGTCTGAGCAGAAGGCAAACAGGGAATCATGTTGTCCAACAGCTGAATTAACTCATGGAAGATTGAGCTGAGGGCCAGATGCTCTCAGGTGACACACACTTTTTTATTTGAGACAGGGTATCTCACTGGCTGGAAACTGACACCTGGGTTGAGGGGGTGGCTGACTACCTAATCAGTAGGGGTCTGCTTGTCTCCTCCTCCCCAATGCCTGGATTATAAATGTGAGCCACCACACTCTGCCCCTCCATTTGCTCTTTCTCTTTCTCTCTGGGTTCTGGGGATCGAACTCAGGTCCTTGAGCTTGCAAGGCTAGCACTAATTAACTGAGCTGTCTACCCAATCCCGAGAGTTCTTACTTTAATAAAAAAATACGTAAATAGTTTTTCTCTAAAGTACTAACTGTTTCTTATATGAAACATTTCTATTAGAACGATTTCTTAGAATGCCCTGAAAATACTTTATTTCTTGAAAAAGTTGTTTTTGTTGTAAAATCATTCAGAGTAACTCTTGGCAGGTTTCCAAAGGCAGATTTCAGACTGGCTTTTCCAAAGTTACTCAAGGAAGAAAGAGCAACTAAACAAAGAATCAAAGCCAGAAAGGCTTATACATTGTATCACATTAAAACAGTGCAATGTTCTTTATTAAAAATGGCATAAAGACTACGAGAGTGACATTTTTAACTGGAAACAAGAGTGCAAGCTAGTATCTTCATTACAACTGCAGTCCTATAAATATCTCTATGCATTTGAGTGGAAGTTAGAGGTTATATGCTAAATAGATTAGAGATGACTGGCGATGGGTAATTCTGTCTTAGAGCATTGTTTAAAGGCTGAGGAGATGGTTCAGTGGGTCAGGCAGCCGCTGTGCAAGCAGGAGACCAGAACACACAGTAGCAGATATCTGTAGCCACAGTATCCTTTCAAGGAAACAGGAGGCAAAGACAGGAAGTGCAGGAATCTTGTGGGTCAGCAGCAAATAACAGACTCTGTCTCAAACAAGGTGGAAGGTGAGACCCACACCCAAGACCTCCGACCTTCATGTGCAAGCCTGCACACACACAAAACGGTGAAAACATTAGAGTATCCTTTAGCATTATATGTTTCTCTCTTTAGTCCGAACATCCCAAACAAATAGCCTGTTTCTGAGGGTGCAAATTCTCATCAGCTAGAGCAGGGTTTCTCAAGCTCAGCAGAGACACTTTGGTGCCGGAATGCTGTGTTACAGCAGAGAGTGAGTATACACTGAAGAGGTTTAACAGTATCCCAGGCCACTACCCATTAGATGTCAGTGGAACAACCCTCTTCCAATCCTGCACTGTGCCAGTTAAACATATTTCCAAAAATTGCCGAGTATTCCTGGGGCAGGGGCAGGGAGAAAGGTCAAGTCATCCTTGGTTCGGAGCTACTGAGCTAAAGGAGCCATAGTTTGAGGTAAGAATTGGGAACGCTTGGCTGAGGGATGTCTCAGTGGATAAGCACTTGACATAGAACCATATAAAGCTGAGACAGGCCAATCCCCGGAAGCCTGGAGGCCAGGTTGCCTGGTATGTATAGAGGTACATACAACAGGAGGTGGGAGGTGAAGATGCATATGCGAAGCTGTCCTATGACTTATGCATGTGTACTATAGCATACATGTGCCTGCACTCACACCATAATACATACATACATGCACACACAGCATACATCATACATGCACACACACAAAAGATTATGAAACAATTGTCTTAATGAACTTTTTTTTCAACAAGCGCTTTGTGTGTCGGCTGAGGCACGTGCTTCTTGAATCAAGATGCAGAGAATGGCTCAGCACTGTGTGTGGCCAGTACTAGGTTTCAGATGGAAAACTGAGCCCAGTGAAGACCCATGTTGAGGGGCTCCTTCCTGCTGCTTGAAGCAGGGCTTACAGACATCGCTGTGTTCCCAGCAAACACACTGACAGTCAGTAATTATGTGACTCACCGCCTTCATCAAGAATAGTTTTTGGAAGCTGACACTGTATTTGATTTTCTTAAAACATGAATGAGAAGCTCAATGTGGAAGCAAAAATTTAAATGAGAAAAGTTTTTGTTTTGTTTTTTTTTTACGGGGAGGGGCAGTTTTGGAAAAGAGGAAAGTGAGAGTGTGTCTCTTTCTTTTTCGTTCTATGTGGAATAATTTAAAGGAAAGTCAAAACTGCCATTCTATTAGGGACAAAACTGTCATATTGACAGAACAGGAAGAGTAAAAATTACCCTGCAAGCAAGGATCCCCTGCTGGGGAAGAGAGGACCAGCCAATTGAAGATGCAGTAATGACAGCTTCCCCCACAGCAGCCTTCTCTTATGAGGACCCTGCCGATTCTCTCCACTGGCGAGCTCGCCTCTTTGTTGATGAGAGTCCTGCAGGGCTCTGCAGCAATTGCCTTGGTAATGTGTTTATTAATTTTACCTTTTTAGAGACACACGTTAGGAAAAGCCACTCAGATACACAGGGAAGATTAAAGAGATATGGGATGATTTCTGGTCTTTTCTGGGCTTCAATGTGACAGGCAGATGCAATCTCTTCACTATACTCTTGGCCCCCTTTGTGCTCCCCTTACACTCTGCACCCCACTATTGCTCACACCATCGCTGGAAACACTTTGCCTCAGCCATGCCCTGCACCATGTATCTTCAGCTATTGTCTGGGACGGACTGCTTGGACACTTGGCATGTGCGTGCACACACAAACACAAAATGAAGAAGAGGTGGAAGAGCAGGAAGATGAAGAAGGAGAAGAGGAAGAGGAGGAAGATGAGAGAGGAGGAAGATCAAGAAGAAGAAGGAGGCATCGGCAGTGACTTTAAAGCCCTATAGGGTCACCATTGGCCAATAGGATTCAGGGTGTAAACTGGGATAAAGTATTAATCTGATATTAATCTGACTCTTGGAAAGTCAACTTTGAGTTTTTTTTTTTTTTTTTTTTTTTTGGTTCACTGGCAGTTCTAGTATCACTCACTGTCTCACTGTAGTACTGAACTTGATGAGAGACACTTGTGCTGATTCTCCCTTCGGTCTGTTTGACAATAACCTACTCTCAAACCTTTGTCACAGGCTACATTTTCAGCAGGGATCCAGGCTGAGACAGTTGAAGGTTTCTTTTGGGACATGAAGTTCGTTTGAATGGCGCGTTTGCATTGCCATCAGCAAGAACACGTCATTTTGGATCCTTATTTAGTTGAAAGGGATCTCAGGACTTGAAATAGATCCATCTTTAGCTATTTTAAAAATGCCTTTTAGACCAAATTAAATATTGCCTTTACAAAGACAGCTCAAGTTTGAAGTTGTAGACAACTGAAATGACAGTTGTAGAAAATCATACCAGCAGACTTCTCATGGCTGCCACATACACATCTCCTCAGGAACATTTAGTCTGTCAACAACAAAGAGTAATAACATTAAGCCTTTAAGGATCCCTCCATTGTCACAACAACACACACCTGAATATAAGATCCTTGCAGGACTATGTGGGAGATAGAGGTGCCGGTGAGAACTGACTGAGCATGTTTAAATGGGCCTGTTGGATGACCTAGGTATGAACGGTAAACGGGTGCCCAGATCAGACCAAGCATAGAACCCTGGGCCTCGTTAGCACCAAGTGCAGTTATGGACTAATAATGAAGCAGGTGGCGATAGTTACTTACCAATACCCAAGCTGTCCACTTGGCTGTGCAGCAGCTGTTAACCAAGTGGGACAGACCCAAACTTCAGGTTCTAGACATACAATTGGACTGGCCTAAGTCAATTACTGTAATTCTCCCCTCCCCCTTACCACAGGACCTGGTTCTAGAATTGATTGGCTTATGCTATCTAATACCTGGCATCCCAGCCACACCCCTGCCACCAGTGATAGGTGAAAACTTGATCCAAATGTAGTGACGCCTGGAGAGTCAGTCTACAAGCTGAGGGCTTCTTTCAGTTTGGACATCTGGGATGCGAAGGAGAGGTCTGCTCTTATGACAGCCCTTTCCTTCCATAACAAGTCTTCCACGCAAGTCTCCATGCAGCCCTGGCATCGAATAGCACACAGGTCTGATAACTCGTGCACAGGCATTCAAGTGGCGATTATCGGCCTAAAATGGAGCTATTCACATGGATGGGAAGGTTCAGGACAGTCAAGGGAGCCATAGTCTAATCAAAACCTACCTGAAGCTTGTCCTGTGTGAAGATTCTTATTCACTGACCCAATAAATCCCCTGGCATTTCAGGCCTTTTGTAAAAGACTCCTTGCCATTTGCAAGTGAAGTCATTCTAATATACCCAATATCCTGTCTTCAATCTTGTCTAAACCTTGGTAGATGAGACAATACAGTAGCTCCCCACTCATTTGGAGTGGCTATTTTCTCAGGCCCCCAGTGGATGCCCAGAACACAGACAGCATCTGGCCCTCTGTATACTATGTTTTTGAGCTTATTGGAATCTATGGTGGTGTCTAGCGAGGCACCGTAAGAGAGATTAACAATAGCAGTGAACAGTACAACACACTGATAACAATGTATCAGGATGAAATGGCCACCATTATTACTGTCACATGTTGGAGCCACTGTTAATTTATTTCACAGATTCATTTATTCAACTCACAGTTACTGTTTCCTGTGAGCTAAGAGGTAGGGACTGTTGTGAGCAAAAGCCAAGTAAGCCTGACAGTGTGGCTCTGCCGGACCAGCACGTGACTCCATAGCACGGGTGCCGAGTAAGATGGCACTTTACTAGGGTGGCTTGCTGCTAAGAGCCTGTGAATTATTACTTTCTGGAGTTTCTGGAGCCCAGAACCTCTGGGCTGAGGTTCTGAATAAGTAAATCTAGAAAAAGTAAAACCATGGGTAAGGGGACTACCATCATCTTTGGGGAAAGATTCTCTCATTCGAATTTCTCCATAGATGTTATCTCAAGATTCTGGACTATTTTCTTTAGTTCTATGATTTAAAGAACCAACTTGCAGCTGTTATGATGTCTGCTTTTGACAGTTTTAGTTGCACATGTGGGCTTTTTTTTTTCCTTTTTGAGACAGAGTCTCATGTAGTCCAAGTTGGCCTTCGTTTCAGTATATAGCCAAGGATGACCTTGAACTTCTTATCTTCCTGCACCATGTCCCAAGTCCTGGGCTTATAGTCTGGAGCTCCCATGCCTGGATTCTCATATGGTGCTGATGGTCATGGAACCCAAGACATTGTACAGACCAGACAGGCATGCTACTAACTAGGTCACATCTCAGCTGGATGGAGACTTTATCTGTGGGTGTTTGTGTGTGTTACATGTATGTCGTATATGCACACATGTGCATCTGAATCTTCTCTCTCTGCATCACCCCCCACAACAGTGCTGGGGTTATCCCTGGCTTTTAAGGTAGGTTCTGGGGCCTTGAACTCAGAACCTCATGATTGCACAAGTCCTCTTGCCTGCTGAGCCACTTTCCCAGCCCCTAAGTATCATTATTAATATGCAGCTTTCCCTCCTAGAGAGTGACAAAGTAGATACTCCAGACTGAGCAAAGGGAAAAGTGGGTGGGAAATTCAAGCCTGGTTGGCAATGTGATCTATCCTAAAGGCTCACTTTTTCCTAATTACATAGTTTGAAGACTGAGGGATCATATTTAAAGTTAGGCATATCTCAAAAGGAAAAAAAGAATGTAAGTTTAGATGGCTAATTATCAACTGCTTGTGGGCCTGGGGATACATGCGATCAATATGTGACCCAAACTTCCATGTCTGGCAGTCTGATATGGTTTCTGTAGCAAGTGTTTTAGCAGAGTTGCTAACAAACACTGATGTTATCTCGTTCTCTCAGTTCAGTTCTCTGGAAGGGAAACTGTGATGTAAGAAAACAGGAGAGCCCGGGCTGTTCTAAGAAGGGGGAGGCAAGTCAACACATCATCTTGAACTAATGATTTAAAAAAAAAAAAATAATGGTTTCTTGTACTTTTGGGTTACTAGCTCTTTCTGTCCAAGGGCCATGCCAGGCCTCCTCTGACTACACCAAGGACAGTATGGTCCAGTAGAAGCTGCCCAGATGGAAGCTCCAGTCTCAGCATGGCTGTCCTTTGTAACCTTGTAGAAAGCTTTGTGACCACTGGAAAATCTCTTAGCAGCTCAGATTCCTGGTTCCCCACTTGTCAATCTGAATGGTTGGACCAGATGATAAAGTCTGAGTTAGCTCTAAATTGTGAAGAGTCTGAACCAGATCTTTCCCATGTAATCAGTGCCTTTGAACACAGAACATTTATAAAGCAACCTAATTTCAGGTAGTCATTTAAAAACAGTAGTTGCGGTCTTTGACCCTGCACATGGTCCTAAGGAACCATCTACAAATAAAAATGCAAATGAAAAGAAAAAAGGGCCGGCACTCAACAGTGGGAAGTAGGAACAGGATAAAGCCATTTCTATTTCAAATAATCACTTCAGCTGAGATATCTAGTGTCATCTTGAACTTGATTATGAGATAAAAGAAATGGGGACGGAGATGGCAATCATTTAATCTCTTAAGAACAGCTATTCTGGAGAGCTTTTCACTCTGTGTTCAATAGATTTCTAGCAGGTTGTGATCTGGCTAGAAAGAAAGCATAATGATGAGGGAAATTATGTTTTCAATAACACATGCTCTTCCAGTCCAAGTCTGTCCACAAAGGAGGCAATAAAACGAACTCTGACCATTTTAACAGATGGCGTGATGGCTCGGTGCACAGATGTGGCCTCCCTGAAAGCAACAAGTTCACATCCTTGACTAGAGGTTTCAGAATGAGCTGAACTTTCAAGTGTAATGCAGGAGAGATTACACAGTACCAGGTGGGAGCGAGGAGTGTGAGTGGGGTTCAGGGGCTCGCAGAGATGGGCTCAAAGAATACAGCTTAATGAGCTTGCTTTTACTAATGCAACCAAATAGAGTTGAAGTTGTACTGTGAACTACAAACACTGAGCCATTTGCAGATGCCCTGCTAATAACACTGTTAGCTGCCGTTTGGCGGGAAGCTCGCTTTGCAAAACCACACTGTCCTGGAAGTCAGAAAAAGACACAGTTGCCAAACAATGCTTATTTTCTCTGGATGTCCAATGATTTTGAGTAGAATATATTTTTAAGAAGATACAATAGAAGAATAGTAGAAATCTCTTGTTTGTTTACTTGTGCTTTTAAAACAAGATGTAGTCAATCAAATCTAAAATTCATCTGGAAAAACAAATATGCATTCCATAAGATTCAGAACTAAAAAAAAAATGAAATAATGATGTCAGACAAAAAATATGAGTCTTCAGTAGTTAAAATGGTCTGACCATTACAAGTCAGCAAGCAATAATCAAGGACAGCATTCTGAAATATGACACATGAAATATGACACATGTGAACATCACACAAGACACTGGGAGTGGGTGGGCTAAAACATGGTTGCCGGAGTGGGAGCGTAGCTTGGGATTGCTAAACTCACACAATGGTAGAGTCTGCTTGTCAACAAAATTCTCCCTTCCTCTCTACATTTCCAGCCTCCCTATCACCCCAGCACCCAGGAGACCTGGCAATGGGATGCTACTAGGATGTCATGTTTCAAAGGAGGGTCTAGGACATTATTGTCCCCCAGCGACTAATGGGCAAATTCTGAGCGACAACTCTCATCTGGGGTGAGCAAGGACTCACCAGAAACCCAAGTGATTTGTTCTGCGTAGCTCGGTTACAGAAAATTTTATTGTAAAACTCTGTGAAGTTGCTTTTTTATCTCCACCCTGGCCCTGCCCCCACTCCTGGCTCCGCCCCAGCCCCAAGCCCAGAAAAAAAAAAGAATATAAGCATCTATAAAAATTAAGATTTTAAAAAACAGTTTGTACTTTAGTTTTAGACAATCCATTTGGAGAGGTAGATTGTACACTTCAGCCCGTATCTCGGGGATGTGCATGCACTGGGTTGATAGGAGATTTGGCTTTAGTCCAGCATAATTATAATACATTATTTATGTTTCATTTATAGCATGTTCCTAGCACTTAGAAGTTCTGGGCCTGCAGACAATAATAACAACATGAAATGGGATCATAGTTCATAATGAAACAATTCCCTCAAATTATCACAAGTACTCTATTAATGAGGGCTCCCTGTTACCGAAAAGTCACACCAAATGGGATGACCACGGGCTTTTAACATGATTGCAGCCCAGAAAGACGAGAGGTCAGAGGGCTTTATGAGCATTCAGAGGATTGTGAAACACATGGGAATGTGATGTGGCCAATCACAGCTCAGGATAAAATCGAGGGTCCCCAGCAGACAGCAAGAGGGGACATTCAAAGGCCTGCCCCTGGAAACACTTCTTAATTTAATAGGTAGAACAGACCCCTCCTCCCCTCCAGCTGAACCCGGGACCTTGAACTAGCTAAGCAAGTGTCACACCAACATGCTGTGCCATGATCCCTCATTTTAATTTTGACATACAACCCAGGCTGGTCTCAAAGTCAAGATGCTCTCCCTCCTCTAGTCTCCTAAAGGCTGAGATTAGAGGCAGGGACCTGTTTTCTGTAATAATTCTCAATAATTTTCAGAGCTCGGATGGAGGTGGAGGAGGAAAAGGAACTGTAGCTTAGGGCAGTCTCAAAGATTGCAGATGCCATCCCTGCACCGCATTCAGACAGGCCTCTCCCCTGCAGCCTCAGCACCGAGCTTCCTGCTGGGGCTGGCAGAGCACTTGCCTGTGAGAGCAAGGAGGAGCTGAGTCTCAGAGGCTTTAGGCTGAGGACAGAGACACTGGCTCACCAGGGGTTTCAATAATGTGGAAATCACTAAGGGACATTAGAGATGTTGGGGGGCCCCTTCCTAGCCTTGGGAAGAAACTGCTCTCCCATAAATTGCCACACTAATACCGATTTCAGGGATTCAAATTACCGGCCCGATCCAGCATGACACTTTCTGCCCATTATCTAGTCTCTCCTGCCTTCAGGCAGGGCCACATCATTGATTACGAGCGTTTCAGCCACTAAAAAAGATCACGCTCGTCATTAAGGACCTTAAGTGTTGATCTGTGCTGGCTAAGTGACTTAAAAGGTTCGTGCCCTTCCAGTAACAACTCCGAGAGGCCATTTCAGGATATTTATTAAACAAATTAAGTATTTACATTGTGCTCAAGCACAGAGGCACAGCAGTTGAGTATGAGGGGCTCAGAAAACAGAAACCAAGAGACCGTGTAGGAGAAAAATTCTGCTTGTTTGGTTTAGACCAGGGGATGGAGGAACTACCAAATACTTGGGAAAGAGTCTGAATTGGGCAGGTCTCGATAGTCACCTGCCTCCCAGTGTGCCCTGTCCCCAGACATGTTCCTTCCAGAGAATACAGTCTACTCAGTAGCAGTATGAAAGACTGGAGAGAAATTTCAGGAAATCTTCAAGACCTAAGGAATACGGGAAATGAAAATGTCTCCCTGTTTCCCCACGATCCATTACTAGCACCACAATCATCAGACAGCTGCTCCACAGAGCGTTTTCTCGTCCTGTGGTATGCAGATAAAGGAAGCCTGGCTTCTTTGATATCGTGGCAGTCCACGAGGGCTGGCCTTCTCTGTGATTGTTAGTCATTTTCCTCATCTGCCTATGGAGCACTCAGTGGACAGAAGTAACAGAGGCCTTCCTCACTCTACTGTGCCCAGAATTCAGCCCAGCATCTGGCATACAGAGGCGTTTAATGAATACGTGTTGAATACATGAACGGACGTATAGAAGAATCACTTTCCATCCAGGTTGCTGTGTTGCCGTACATGACAGAGGCCATTAAAGGAATGGCTTATTTTTGGCTCACAGTTTGAGAGGAGATTCATTATGACAGGACGATCACAGTGTCAGGAGCCTGAGGTGGCTGGTCACATGGCGTCCAGTCAGGATACAGACAGATGAATGCTGGTGATCAGATCACTTTCCTTTCTGGGACCCCACCCTGTGGAATGGTGGTCATTATAATTCAAGACAGTTCTTCATATTGACCCAGTCTAGACATATCCAAAGAGCCATCAGATGTTTGCAATACAGGGCAGGCATGGGCCTTACCCTGAGTGAGTCCATCCTGGATAACACTGTCAAGATGGAAGGACTCGTACTTCATACAAACAAGCAACCACCAGACTTTAGGAGTAATTAAATGCCTGAACTTCCCACCCTTATCAAGACACATAGTAGAATATGGTAAAATGAAAAATTAATTATTGACACTATATGTTAGACATACTGAACGTCAATAACAATAAAAAAAAAAAAAAAAAAAAAGACCAGAGACACGCAGGATGTGTGCACATCCGTCCACAATGTGGCACACTCAACTAGCTACTCCTTTGTCATGTACCACCTTGATGTACTAGTCATGGCTTTTGCTCAGGAGATGACCAACAGCCAATTCTCAGCTGACCCCAGACTCTGCATGCTTCCCCTGGCAACCTTGCTGTGCCCAGCAAGCAAGACAGACAGCTTGCTGTCCAGACAGCTCCCCTCTGTGACTGGCTTATGAAGCTAGGGTCTGGCATTCTGTCCTGATTGCACTGCTTGCTGAACTCCAAAGACTCTGCCGTCCCGTCCCCACCCTGTAATCCTGGGAAGTGCAACGAGTGACTGGGAGCCAGAGTATTAGTGAGTGAATGTGGAACAGGACAAAGAGCTAGCGATTGCAGTGGACAGAACTCCACGGCAAGTCAGGAAGCCAGTGGTGAAGCCAGTGGAAGTGACTGAGCAACACAGGCTTGGTAGCCTGCTACTGCCATCACTCACGCACAACACACAACTTCACGAACAACACAAGCCTTCAGCTCTGTGGTGATTTGTTATAACCACTCAGCAAACTAATATAAGGAAGAGAATGAATGTAGTTTTGGGTAATTTTGTATTTGTCAAGTCTTTGCCGCAAAGAGCACAGACATTTGGAAATATTCACCTGGAGTCACTCACCTAACATGCTGGATGAACATTAAAGATCACGCTTCCTTTCATGGCCGCGGGTTTATTATGTATAAGGGGAAAATATGTTGACACTTGGTTCGTTTTGCAGCTCAGTGCTTATGAGCTGGGAAAGGAAGACGGATGCCTGTTACAGCCCTGCCAGTGCTTGGCAAACACTGCAGACAAAGTGCTATTAAAAACACTGATCTGTACAAAAGAAGGAAAGGACTCCATTTTAAAAAACTAATCAAAATAAAAAAAAAATCTGGGAACACCTTAATAAAAAAAAATGCCTCAAACTTATGGAAAGAAAACTACAAAATTCTACAGAGACACATGAAAGGGTGTTTTGAAAATGTAATGGGACGTGCAGTATGTTTTCCGGGATGGGAGGACGGACAGTGTGAAGACGCCAGATTCTTCTCAATTAATTTATAGCTTGAGCGTATCTTCATCAAAACCCCAAAGGGAGTTTACACAAACTTTACACAAAATGATTCTACCATTCATCTGGAAAACAAGCAGGCGAGTAGAACAGAGAGTGACTTGAAAATGATAAAGAATCAGGTTCTAGAATACGTCCTAAGAAGGGGGGTGGGTGGGTGTTTCTAGAGCAGGAATTAGGTGCAAGGGGCAGAAGAGTCTGGACGGTCCCCTCATATGTAAAAGAACTGAATGAAAACACAGACTTCCACAGACTTGGACAACCAAACCAAACCAAACCAAACCAAACCCAAACCCAAACCCAAAACTACAACAAAAACCAAAACCAAAATAAAAAATAAAACAAAACAAAACAAAACAAAAAAAAGCTAACTCAATAGCACGTAAGATGAACATCATGTACACATGCATTCACCCTTCCTCTCTCTCTCTCTCTCTCTCTCTCTCTCTCTCTCTCTCTCTCTCTCTCTCTCCCCCTCCCTCCCTCCCTCTCTTTCATGAAAAACTGGCCAGCTACAGTTACTTGGAAATAAAGTATTTAGTTCTTCATTCCACAGTATGTACCAAAATAAATTTCAAATACATGAAAGCGCTAAACACTTTTAAAATTCATATTAACCAAGAAAAGAGAAGTGAATTGTAACCTAGTAAGACAAGGACAACTTTCTTAGTAAAAATGTGACAGAATAAACTGTGAAGGCAAAGGCTTAGACTTGAGCAAACAAAAAGTGAGAATGGGTCTGGTGAGATGGCTTGGCCCGCTTCCAGGCCGGGTGATCTGAGTTCTGTTCCTGGGACCCACGTGGTGGAAGGAGAGAGCCCATTCCTGCAAGTTGTCCACTGACTTCCACATACAAACTGTAGCACAAGTATGTCCACACATGTCCATATCCATACAAATAAAATGAATAACAATGTAATAAAATAAAAAGGTAAATTATCAAGAAGCCATTGTAAAAATGAGATGGGAATAATAAACTAGAAAGCAAGTTGTAATAAAAATAGAAATGGGGCTGGAGAGGTGGCTCAGTGGTTAAGAGCACCAACTGCTCTCCCAGAGGTCCTGAGTTCAATTCCCAGCAGCCACATGGTGGCTCTCAGCCATCTGTAATGGGACCGGATGCCCTCTTCTGGTGTGTCTGAAGACAGCTGCAGTGTACTCATATAAATGAAATAAATAAATCTTAAAAAGGTGGGGGGGGGGGGGAGACAGGAAAAGGAACTAGTAAGACATGGATGCTATGAAGAGGCCAGTGGGAAAAAACAGTGGGAAAAACCAGTAGCAGAGACTTACTTGGGAGGGGGGTGGGGAAGAGGGAGAACAAGAAGGAAGAGGAATAAGTAACAGTAATGTTGTTTTTAAAAGGCACTAGGAAGCATATTATTTAAAAGTGCATTATATATTAACATATAAATATATTTATTTTATTTATGTATATATTTATATATTTATTTATATATGTTAATATAATATATTATATCAGTACAATTATATGATAATTAATATATATTATGATATATATTATATTTCATTCCTCCCAAACATAGGCTATCTGACACCCAGTGGTGGCAGGCATGGGAAATCTCCTTTCAAGTTGCTGTGATGGGAGTCCAAATGATGAAGGCTAACACTGCTGCCCCCCAGAGCCTCCCAGACAAAGAAGGTAAGAAGATCCTGTTGCTGAAGATACCTCGATCTGTGGATATAGGACTTGGAGGAACTGCTCTGAATCCGACCTGGAAGCATCCTTCCTGAGGACAAGCTCTCAAAGTATAGGAAGTTGCTGTGCCAGCTCCCCAGGGGGAAAAGCAATCAACAGTCCTAATCAGAGGCACCATCTACGAACTCTAACAAAGGCCAGCAATGCAAGATACTCCTGCTGGTGCATCAGTGGCACTTCTGTACTGGGGATGACCAACAGCTCCCTAACGGCTGGTGAGCCATGGACCCTGAAGGAGGACCTAAGGCCACTTTCCTAAACCACTGCAATCTCTAACCACATTCTTTACAGTTGTCCTTATAGCCAAAGATGAGTGTAGCTCGCAGCCCTTCTCAGGGAAACTTCTTTTTGTACAGACAGAAACTACTACAGAGATCTGCAAGTGTCCAAAATGCAGGGATTGTCTGACTGTGGGTGCCCCCACTCCACAAAATACGTTTGCAACATAGCGTCTGCACGTAAGGTTCAGGGAGTGGAAAGAACGTCAGAGCCTGAGGACTGTAATATCTGCTGGAAGATAGTCTTTTCTAAAAAAATTAAAGAGACGGGAAGTGGTGGGTGGGGTGGAGGGTGGATCCTCGAGGCGTGAGTGACGACGAATACTATCAACACACATTCTCAAAGAATTAATAAAATTTTTTTTTAAAAAAGGAAACTGGTAAATATTCTACTAATGGAGCTAACAGGCAGAGGACATAAACAGACAATTTGGAAAAAAGGGAAGAGAGAAGGGCATGTGAAAACTTTTTAAATATTACCTATAATTAGTAAAATGAAACACAATAATGAAATACTATTTTCCCATTAGGTTAGCAAAGATCTGAGAAATGAAAGAGGTCATGTCATTAGCAAGAGCACGGTGAGAGGCACATGCTTCGGGGCTGGGTGGTAGGATCCATTAATCAGGCCCCTGGGCAAGAAGCATCAGACAATAATGATAAAGTAAGCCCAGCTCCCTAAAGCTGTGTGCCGACATCTAGAAACTTCTGAGAAAATAATCAGAGAAAAATAGTAACATATGTTTATTGTGGGGCTATTTATACAGCAAATGTGACAAATGATTGAGCGGCATGGTGCACAAGACTCGCTTATTTTAACAACAGAAAATTTGGACACAGGAAAGAAGAAAGTACCAAATGTGAGCAGTCATCACCTTGGTTGGGTAGGAATGTTTTGTTTTTTCTTTCAGATGTTCCTCTAGTTCTAGAATATTCCCTAAGGAGCACTTGTTACCGCACTACACACACAAACACCTCTTCCCATTTTGTGTCTACAGGTGACAGCTAAGGGAAAAATCCATATTTGGTCAAATCATCCTGAGAGGGATGGACAACAAAGGAAAGGCCATCAGCAGTCAGGGGTCTCACAGGATACCAGTTTATAAAGATGGAATGAAAGGGAAGATGCTCCGGACAGAACTTTTATAGAAACATTTGACAGAGAAGGAATGCTCTCTTGGGACTGGGTCTGTGCAATCCTTCTGCTGCAGTTTTCTTCAGAGACTGCATGGCTTGACTCTATGACTCACTGATACTCCCCCCCCCTTTTTATTGGATATTTTATTGGCTGGTGATTTAGACCCTGGGAACTCTGGTTGGTTGGTATTGTTGCTCTCCTCATGGGGCCATAAACTCCTTCAGTTCCTTCAGTCTTCTCTCTAACTCCTCCATTGGGAACTCTTTGATCAGTTCAATGGCTAGCTAGCTGTAAGCATCCCTCTCTGTGTATGTCAGGCTCTGGCAGAGCCTCTAAGGAGACAGCTATATCAGGCTCTTGTCAGCATGCACTTCCTGGCATCCACAACAGCGTGTGCCTTTGGTGACTGCACATGGAATGCATACTCAGGTGGGGCACTCTCCAGACAGCCCCTCCTTCAGTTTCTGTTCCACACTTTGTGTCCATATTTGCTTCCGTGAGTATTTTGTTACTCCTTCTAAGAAGGACAGAAGCACTCACACTTTGGTCTTCTTCATGAGCTACATGTGGTCTGTGAGTTGTATCTTGGGTACTGGGAGATTTTGGGCTAATATCCACTTATCAGTGAGTACATATCATGTGTGTTCTTTTGTGATTGGGTTACCTCACTCAGGATGATATTTTCTAGTTCAATCTATTTGCCTAAGAATTTCATGAATTGTTTTTAATAGCTGAGTAGTACTCAATTGTGTAAATGTACCACATTTTCTGTATCCATTCTTCTGTTGAAGGACATCTGGGTTCTTTCCAGCTTCTGGCTATTATAAGTAAGGCTACTATGAACATAGTGGAGCATGTGTCCTTGTTATATGTTGGAGCATCTTTTGGGTATATGCCCAGGAGTGGTATAGCTGGGTCCAGGAGTGGTTTGAGAATTGCTGTTTCTAACTCTGTGAAGAATTGAGTTGGAATTTTGATGGGGATTGCATTGAATCTGTAGATTGCTCTCGGCAAGACAGCCATTTTTATTGTATTAATGCTGCCAATCCATGAGCATGGGAGATCTTTCTATCTTCTGAGATCTTCTTAAATTTCTTTCTTCAGGGACTTGAAGTTCTTGTCATACAGATCTGTCATTTGCTTGGTTAGATTCACAACAAGGTATTTTATATTATTTGTGACTATTGTGAAGGGTGTCATTTCCCTAATTCCTTTCTCAGCCCGTTTATCCTTTAAGTAGAATAAGGCTACTGAGGTGTTTGAACTAATTTTATATTCAGCCACTTTGCTGAAGTTGTTTATCAGGTTTAGGAGTTCTCTGGTGGAAGTTTTGGAGTCACTTAAGTATACTATCACCTGCAAATAGTGAAATTTTGACTTCTTCCTTTCCAATTTATCCTTTTGATCTCCTTTTGTTGTCTAATCGCTCTGGCTAGGACTCCAGTACTATATTGAATAGATAGGGAGAGAGTGGGCAGCCTTGTCTAGTCTCTGATCTTAGTGAGATTGCTTCAAGTTTCTCTCCATTTAGTTTGATGTTGGCTACTGGCTTGCTGTATATTGTTTTTACTATGTTTAGGTATGGGCCTTGAATTCCTGATCTTTCCAGGATTTTTACCATGAAGAGGTGTTGAATTTTGTCAAATGCTTTCTCAGCATCTAGTGAGATAATCATGTTTTTTTTCCTTTGAGTTTGTTTATATAGTGGATTACATGGGTGGATATATTAAACCATCCCTGCATTCCTGGGATAAAGCCTACTTGATCATGATGGATGATTGTTTTGATGTGTTCTTGGATTCAGCTTGCAAGAATTTTATTGAGTATTTTTGCATCGATACTCACAATGGAGATTGGTCTGAAAGTTTCTTTCTTTGTGTGGTTTAGGTATGAGTGTAATTGTGGCTTCGTAGAATGATTTGGGTAGTGTTCCTTTTGTTTTTATTTCATGGAATAGTTTGAAGAGAATTGGTATTATGTCTTCCTTGAAGGTCTGATAGAATTCTGCACTAAAACCATCTGGTCCTGGGCTTTTTTTCGTGGGGAGACTTTTAATGACTGCTGCTATTTCTATAGGAGTTGTGGGATTGTTTAGATAGTTTAGCTGCTCCTGATTTAACTTTGGTACCCTGTATCTGTCTAGAAAATTGTCCATTTCATCCAGATTTCCTAGTTTTGTTGGGTATAGTCTTTTATAGGAGGATCTGATGACTTTTTTTAAATTTCCTCAGCTTCTGTTGTTATGTCTCCCTTTTCAGTTCTGATTTTATTAATTTGGATACTGTCTCTGTGCCCTCTGATTAGTCTGGCTAAGGGTGTATCTATCTTGTTGATTTTCTCAAAGAACCAACTCCTGGTTTTGTTGATTTTTTTTTTGTATAGTTCTTTTTGTTTTTACTTGGTTGATTTCAGCCCTGAGTTTGATTATTTTCTGCCATCTACTCCTCTTGGGTGTATTTGCTTCTTTTTGTTCTAACGCCTTCAGGTGTGTTGTCAAGCTGCAAGTGTATGCTCTCTCCAGTTTCTTTTTGTCGACACTTAGAGCTATGAGTTTTCCTCTTAGCACTGCTTTCATTATGTCCCATAAGTTTTGGTATGATGTGCCTTCATTTTCATTAAATTCTAAAAAGTCTTTAATTTCTTTATTTCTTCCTTGACCATGTTATCATTGAGTAGAGTATTGTTCAGTTTCCACATGTATGTGGGCTTTCCATTGTTTTTGTTATTATTGAAGACCAGCCTTAGTCCGTGGTGATCTGATAGGATGCAAGGGATTATTTCAATCTTTTTGTATCTGTTGAGGCCTGTTTTGTGACCAATTATATGGTCTACTTTGGAGAAGATACCATGAGGGGCTGAGAAAAAGGTATATTTTTTTGTTTTAGGATGAAATGTTCTATACATATCTGTTAAATCCATTTGGCTCATAACTTATGTTAGTTTCACTGTGTCTTTGTTTAGTTTCTGTTTCCATAAGCTGTCCATTTCTATGAGTGGGGTATTAAAGTCTCCCACTATTATTGTGTGAGGTACAATGTGTGCTTTGAGCTTTAGTAAGGTTTCTTTTATGAATGTGGGTGCCCTTGCATTTGGAGCAGAGATATTCAGAATTGAAGAGTTCATCTTGGTAGATTTTTCCTTTGATGAGCATGAAGTATCCTTCCTTATCTTTTTTGATAACTTTTGGTTGAAAGTTGATTTTATTTGATATAAGAATGGCTACTCCAGCTTGTTTCTTGGTACCATTTGCTTGGAAAATTGTTTTCCAGCCTTTTACTCTGAGGTAGTGTCTGTCTTTGTCACTGAGGTGTGTTTTTTGTATGCAGCACAATGCTGGGTTGCATTTATGTATCCAGTCCAGTAGTCTATGTCTTTTTATTGAGGAATTGAGCCTATTGATGTTAAGAGACATTAAAGAAAAGTGATTGTTGCTTCCTGTTATTTTTGTTATTAGAGGTGGAATTATGTTTGTGTAGCTATCTTCTTTTGGGTGTGTTGAAAGATTACTTCCTTGCTTTTTCTAGGTTGTAGTTTCCCTCCTTGTGATGGTATTTTCCATCTCTTATCCTTTGAAGTGCTGGATTAGCGGAAAGATATTGTGTAAATTTGGTTTTGTCATGAAATATCTTGGTTTCTCCATCTATGGTAATTGAGAGTTTTGCTGGGTATAGTAGTCTGGGTTGGCATTTGTGTTCGCTTAAGGTCTGTATGACATCAGTCCAAAATCTTCTGGCTTTTATAGTCACTGGTGGGAAGTCTGGTGTAATTCTGATAGGTCTTCCTTTATATGTTATTTGACCTTTTCCCCTTAATGCTATTAATATTCTTTGTTTTGTGCATTTGATGTTTTAATTATTATGTGACGGTAGCAATTTCTTTTCTGGTCTAGTCTATTTGCATTTCTGTAGGCCTCTTGTATGATCACAGGCATCTCTTTCTTTAGGGTAGGGAAGTTTTCTTCTATAATTTTGTTGAAGATATTTACTGGCCATTTAAGTTGGGAATCTTCACTCTCAACTATACCTATCATCCTTAGGTTTGGTTTTCTCATTTTGTCCTGGATTTCCTGGAAGTTTTGGGTTAGGAGCTTTTTGCATTTTGCATTTTCTTGGACAGTTGTTTCAATGTTTAGTATCTTTTGCACATTAGATTCTCTCTTCTATCTCTTATATTCTGTTGGTGATGCTTATGTCTATGACTCCTGATTTCTTTCCTAGGTTTTCTATCTCCTGGGTAGTTTCCCTTTGTAATTTCTTTATTGTTCCTACTTCCATTTTTAGATCCTGGATGGTTTTGTTTAATTCCTTCACCTGTTTGGTTATGTTTTCTTATAATTCTTTAAGAGATTTTTGTGTTTCCCCTTTAAGGGCTTCTACCTGTTTACGTGTATTCTTCTGTATTTCTTTAAGGGAGTTGTTTATGTCCTTCTTAAATTCCTCCATCATCAACATGAGAAGTGATTTTAAATCTGAATCTTGCTTTTCTGGTATCATGGGGTATCCAGGACTATATGCTATGGTGGGAGAAGTGGGTTCTGATGATGCCAGGTAACCTTGGTTTCTGTTGCTTATGTTCTTGTGCTTGCCTTTCACCATCTGGTTATCTCTAGAGCTACCTGCACTCACTGTCTCTGACTAGAGCATGTCTGTCCTGCTATCTTGGTTATGTCAGAACTCCTCAGAGCCCAGCTGTCTCTGTAATCCTGAGATCCTGGGTGAAAGAGCTCCTGGGACTCAGGCTGCCTCTGGGATCCTGAAATCCTATGATCCTAGGCATGTTAGAGCTCCTGGGAGTCCAGCTTCCTCAACTTCTCTGAGTGCAGAGGATCCTCTGCTGCTCTTCGTACAGTGATTCCTCTAGGATGGGTCAGGATATGGTGTCTTCACAGGAACAGACCAGCTAGGAGTCTGCTCCAGCAACAAGGACCAAGTGAGGGCTTACTGATACCCTTTAGTAATAAATACTAGAGGTTTCACTGAAGATAGCTCCTAGGAGAAGAGAGAAAGACCACTAAAAATACTTATGAAAATTCGGAATCAAACTTCGGGCATAAAAAAACGACCTAAAGCCTGGGCTCAGTCGCTCAGTGGTATAATCTCTGGAGCACAAACCCTGAGGTAAACTGTCTGTGGCACTTCACTGGGCCCACCCTTCCAGACCCCAACAGGGAGCTGCGTGACCAAGGCTTCACACCTACCAGCACACCTGTCATGTCCAGTATGCTGGGGAAAAGGCCTGTACCAACCTGCTTGTTCTGTTTCCAAGTTACAGCTCTCTCTCCAGGACAATGATACTAGCCATTTTTCCCCCCAAGGGACTTAGAGAATACCCTGGCCCACTATGCATTTTATAAATGAAGCTGGTCCCAGAAGTGCAAAGCTACTTTCCCAACTAGGACAGAAAATGAGGTCTCAGTGTTCTGCCCAGATATTAAGTCTAGCCTTTCAGAGATCTTAAGACCCATGTCAAAAATCCATCTTGGTCCCATTTTACACACAAAAGAGGAGCTAGGCTGTAGAACACTGTCAGCCATTCAAAAGCTGTGTACACTTCTACCAATGGTGCTAGAAATGAGGAAGGATCCCCACACCCCCTTTCCAACGTCTCAGCCATTCTGAGTTAAGGTGTGTGGGATAAATCTGGAGTCAGGACCACTTTATTAAAGTCACCCCCAGAGCTTTTCTCACAGCCATACAGAATTCTGGGCTGAGTGTGTCATAAAGATATGGGCCCTGAACTTGGCAATCCCCAATTCACATGAACTGCACAGGACAGCACAGGAAAGCATTCTCATAACTCAGGGGTGGGAAAAGAAAGCATGACAGATTTCAAAACACTGCCTGAAAAACACGCAGCAAGTATGTATTTGAAAAGTTTCCATTAGAGGTCTTAATTATGTTTTTCCCTCACAGATGCTGGATTGTGCTTAAGAAAAGAGCCCTTAGCAAGACTCGAGTTTACCAGCACTGATACCATAATGAGAGGGATTTCATTATGAAATCCGTCTTAATTAATACTACGTAGACAGCTATAAATCAGAGTTGGAAGCAAGGGTGAGAAAATGAACTATGTTCTTGGAGCCTTCTGGTATGACTGATTTGGTGGTTTAATTGGAAAAACAGAATTCAAGAAAGACAGAATAAAGGGGAGAATGAGCGGCTCTGAGATGGAGCTGATACAGGAGAACACGAAGTTCGAGAGCCTCAGGGCAATGAGTCCTGACTAGCGTCCACTTCAATGGGAAGTCTTTCAAAGTCTGGAACAAAAGATTTTTTTTAAAAAAAAAGTGTGTGCCACATTGGAAAGTAACCACAGGAGAAGCACGTTCCTCTCATGAAGCAGTCTGTTCTTAGTATGTTTTATGAATGCTTGTAATAATTATTGGCATGTTAAAATGGGGAGCTGGAGAGAGATGGATGGCCCAGTGGGTGAAGCAATGGTGAAGACTTGAGTTCAGATCCCAGCACTCATGTTAAAAAAAACACGTGGGCCTAAAAATCCCAATGGAGACAGATGGGGTGTGGGCCCCTGCTGGCTGGCTAGTCGTGCTTCATCTCTAAGGTTCCGTGAGAGACTCTGCCTCATGAAACAAAGCAGAAAGGTGATTGAGTAAGACGCCCCCACATCAGTCTCTGGCTTTCACATGTTCCTGCATGGGAGGGCACCCCTCACCACCCCCCCATCCATACCCAGATATATACATACAACCCCTCCCCTACCCACATAGAGGGTGAAAAATAAAAATTACTTTCCAGACTTTGAATTTTTGGGAAGCAAACAAACCTGTTAAATTAAAGGCCAATTTGTTTGTTTGTTTGTTTGTTTGAACTCAAGGCACCCGCCTGCCTCTGCCTCCTGAGTGCTGGGATTAAAGGCCTGTGCTGCTAACATCTGGCCCAGCAGTACTCTTAATGCAAGTGGACAGGGTGTTAACAGCAAAATACAAAACACCCTGTATTCCCAGTACTGGGGACTGATCACAGGGCCTCATCCAGTCCAGGCCAGTAACTACCACTAAGCCATATCTGCAGCTCCTTTTACTACGGACTCCGAGACAGACAGGCCTTCACTTAGTTGCCTTTGCTCACCTTGAACTTGTTTTGAAGCCTAGACAGGACGTGAACTTGTGGTCTTCCCGCTTCAGCCTCCTAAGAATCTAAGATAACAGATGCTCTTTACCCTGAGTTTTATTTGATAAACTGTTAGGAGGGCTTCTTGACATTGTGAGAAGCAAGAAAAACAAATAAGGAAAATCAACACAGGGAAGATACATGATGTGATACCCTGTGACTGCCCGGAAATGATGCTCTATATGGAATTTTAGGAACTTCAGAATTCAGAAACAAAAAACATATTCTAAAAGTAAAAAAAAAAAATGTATTTCTGTAACAACTGTTAAAAATTTCAATTCAAATGTAGATTTCATTTATGATGATGATGGACTATAAGTACACTAGCCCATTTTTATTGACTATCTACACGGTAACCTAAGGTAGTAGGCTGCATCAGTGCAAGTTAAATGAGACTATTAACATTTTATGGAAGAAAACTATTGCAAACATCATAATATTTCAAGTTAATTTACAGATTTAATAAGTTTAAGTAATATATCGGCATATTTTATTACATAGAACACTCTGAAATTCATATCAGTGATTAATGTGGAGAAGGAAGAACTTGTCCTAGAAGATATCAGGATGAGTCACAAAGCAAGCCACACAAAAACATGTGGCTGGCTTCAAAACTCTAGATTGAAGGGACAAAGCAGAGACTTTAGAAATAGGACCAGAGGTAATATAAGGATTTACTATATGAAAATCTCAGTGCAAAAAGTATGGAGTACTGTTGAGTCTATGCAGCCCAGGATGGCCTCAACCTCTCTATCGTCCTGCCTTAAGCCTCTCTAGTGCAGGGATTCCCAGCATGTGCCACTATGTCTGATGCTCCTCTTAACTATGCTCGGAAACAGGAACGCATACTTGCCTTATGTCACAAAATAAAAGCCAAAAATATTAACATAAGATCTCCCAAATTTAGAAGAAAAATACATTTGGATAAAATGGGCATGTAGACTTGCTATTCTAAATATAGAAAACATTGGGAGTGTGTTTGTAGATGTGGTAAGGCTGAACCCCAGGCTTTTTGCATGCTGGGCAAGCAACACCCTCAGTCCTCAGCCAGACTTTTTACAGTAACTTGTGGACCAGAGAACACACAGAGAAATGTAAGTCCTGAATTAAATGACAAGGAAACTGTAACTTAGGAATACCTGTGGTATGTGGGTAAAGCATTACTTGGGGCTTAAATTTCCCTCGAAGATCCTTGTGCTGAAGAAGGCTTGGTGCTTGATGTAACATTTATGGCCAGGTTTGGGGGGGTTTGGTGTGATTGCAACATCAGGCTCTGATGTCATCAGTGGATTGCTCTATGTTTTTACAACTAAGCAGATTGGGAGGTGGTGAGAACTGGGAGGTAAGCCTAGCTGGAGAAGCGCTCGCCGAGGAACATGCCTGGAATGGTATATCCTGTCTCCTGCACCTCGCCCGGTGTCCCTGACCTCCTGAGGGTAAGGCACGTGGCTTCACTGTGTTTCCTACTGCAATGTTCTTATTCATTAGGACCAAGGGGCCATGGATGAGAGCTTGATACCATGAGTCAAATGCAAAACTTTCCTCCTTTAAGTCAATTTTTTTTTCAGGCACTTTTGTCAAGTGATGAAAAGCTGCCTAACAGAAATAAAAATATATATTTTAAATGCTTCTGGAAAAAAAGAGAAAAGATTAGAACTAATGGTTAAGATAGCTATTAGACAAGAAAAAACATGAACCAAATAAATCAAAATAAACATAAGTACAAAGAAATAATAACAGACAAATCAATGAAGTAGAAAATGGAAAAACTGAAAATAAATGAAACAGAGCAACAGTTCTTCTAAAAGATTAGTGAGACTGACAACTCTCTAGTTACTCTAGCTGGGTAACCAGTAACAAGTCTGTCTTAAGCCTGCAATACATGGGCTGGGGATGGAGGTCACTGCAGAGTGCTTGTCTACCATGCGTGCAGCCCTGAGTTAATCCCAGTACCACCCCAAATAGGAGTGGTGGTACAGGCCTGTCAGCCCAGCACCCAGGAAGACCAGACAGGTACTAGAGTTATTAGACATATCAGGAAGAAGGTTGGGTGTGGTGACCATGCCTTTTACTTCCAGAACTCTGTGAGTTAAAGGCCAGCCTGGTCCACAATGGTAGTCCAGGACAGCCATGGATTATCACACAGAAAACCTCCCTCCCAAAACAACAACAGGAACAAAACAAAACAAAACAAAAGAAATATCAGGAGGATATTTCTAGAGAGTTGGTTTGGAAGTTAAAACACTTGTTGCTATTGCAGACAACCAGGGTTTGATTCCCCACACCCACATGGAGGCTCAAGGGCTCTAGCACCCCCTTCTGAATTCCTCAGGCACCAGAACTCCACACAGTGCACATACATATATAGAAACAAAGTACTCATAAAATAATAAAATTTAAAAAATACCAAGAAGGAACGTATATAATTTATACTACTACTGAATTTAGGCACAGTGGAAAAATATAGAAATTTCATTTCTTAAGAAAACACAATATGACTTAAGTAGGGCAAGATGTCAAAATCTGTTAAATGAGGTTGGGTAGGTATCTAGGCATTTTACCTTGTGTCTACTTAAAGTGCCCATAATTGAGAAAGAATTAATGAAAGGAAAATCATTTCCCAGAATTATTTATCCAATATTGCTGCAGTTTGTTTTTCTTTTGCTGTGATAAACATTCTGACCAAAAGCAAGCTAGGGAGGAAGGCACTGAAGACAGGGGTTGAGGCAGAGATCACGGAGAAACACTTCTTGCTTAGCTACCTTTCTTAAACAGCCCTGGCCCACCTGCCTAGGGATGGCACCACCCATAGTGGGATCGGCCTTCTTCCATCAGTTAGCACCTAAGAAAAGGTCCCCACAGACATGGCTAATCTGATCTGGGCAATCCTTCAGTTGAGATTTCCTCTTCCCAGGTGACACAGATCTGTGTTGAGTTGTCAGCTGAAGCCAAATAAGACACCAGCCATGTATGTATTAAGTGACAGGAATTGGTACAGGGGCCTGAGAATACAATTGCTAGGAGAAAAACAGTCTATCTTAACGGAGTGCAGTTCAGTAGAGACAGACAAGTAATCGGATAATGTTTGTATAACAAAGAATGGTGAGAAACAGTCATACAAGATGAACTGAGTCCCAAGAAAGGAAAATTCTATTATAAGGGAGCCGCAAGCCACAGAGGGCTGGACAGACAAGGTTATACAGAGGAAGGAAACAGCTGGAGATGAGGTAGAAGAGGTTAATTTTGCTGGAAATGCAGAAGGATATCACTAGAGGTTTGAATTACAGGCATGGCTTTAAGGTCCTTTGGTGGCTGTATATGAATGAATTATAAGCTGGGTAAACTAGACCTGGGAAGTTGCTACAAAATTACACGTGGGAATAGAGGACAGTACAGTGGAGCCGAAGAGTGGACACATTTGAGACATCTGACTTCTGCGATGTGTTTAGATTTGAGCTTATCCTTTTTTTCCCCCTACAGAACATCAGCAGAGTTAGAACTAGCCGTATCAGCCCCCCATCCCCCATCACTGTTACATTGTAACAGTTAACTGTGGCAGCCACCTGGTCTGCCTAGTTACTTGCTCCCGGCACTTCATCACGATCAACCACAGGGGACAGTGCGATTAATCATGATGTCACTGCGTGACACAGATTACTAACGGTCCATCTTGGGCCAGAGAGCTGCTGGGCATGGCATTTGGGACACCATCCCCAGACCACCTGGGACCACCATGGTGCCACCGAGTCTGTCACCTGGGAATCAAAGACAGTTTAAGAGAAGGAACTTTATATAAGATATGGGCTAGATAGATAGGTAACGGAGGGATTAAAATGCAACAACAAAAGAATTGTGGAGTTAAGTTTTTCATTAATTATTAATTCATGAAGCCTCCATCATCTCTGGGCCCAGAGAAACACTGGAAGTGACTGGGTTACAAGGACCTGTATGGCTGTAGAAGGCCGTAGGAGGCTGGGGCTGAGCTTCAGGTGAGGGGCTGGAAGCTGGAGCTCTTTATCATCAACAGAACATAATATACAGGAGGAGAAACACTGAGAAACAAGAGGCCAGCTTCAGATGACCACAGTGAGGATGGGGTGACTCTCGGAGAATGGCAAGTGGGCTGGAAGGGTTGGCTGCCTCTCTCCTTTGATTACCTGAGTCTGCACCTCAGGGGGAAGGAACCTAAAGAGAAGGCTCTGGCAAAGGAGCGACGTGACCTGAGAGCACGCCTCAGCCTCACAGAGTTTGGTAGGGCGGTCTGATGCTGAAAGGCAACACTTAGAATCCTGCAGCTGCTTTCTCTATGCCCAGTTTCCTGAAGCCGCCTTACAGAGTCTTGGCATAGATGGACATTAAATGTTTATGTCAGCATTGCAGCAGCTTTCCAGAACATGTCTTCCTACCTGTCAGGGTAGCATAGAACATACTATTTTGATTTCGTATGTAGGATTGAAACTAGATTATTTTTTAACCAAAAACGATTATTATGGCTTGGATGTGGTGTGTTTCCCAAATGGAGAAGCCTGGTCCCCGTTATCATGGTGTTATCATTTAACTGATAATATTACACACATATATAATACACTGTGATTACGCTCACCTCAGCTACCTTTTCCCTTCTCATTCCCACCAAGCTACTTTTCCCAGTGGGCCCTTTCCTACTCTCATAGCCTCTTCTTCCCTCCCTCCCTCCTTCTTCCCCTCCCTCCCTCCTTCTTTCCCTCCCTCCTTCCCTCCCTCCCTCCCTCTAGCCCTTCCTCCTTCCTTTTTTTTTCCAGGCCCTGTGTAAGCAGTCTTTGCTTACACAGATGCTATGTCTTCATGACTGCCTCCACCATGACCCCCACTACACTCTCCCATCTTTGGTTCCCGTAGTCCTTCCATTCCCTCTCCTGCATTGTTTCCTGGGCCTTGGAAGGGGTGACACAGAACTCCCTTTGGGGGCTAAGCACTCAATCTGTCACTTATTCCCAGTACTTTGGCCAGTTATGGGTTCCCACTGCTGAAAGATGCTTCTCTGGTCAGGCCTGAGAGCTATGCCAGTCTATGGGCATAAATACAGTATTCAGAAGGCAGCTTAATTACATGTCCATTTGGCAAAACATGAGTAGAGATTTCCTTGTGGCCTCTCCTGCCAAAGAAGTTTGACCAGTTCTAATAGTTTGAGGCTTGCAACTTGCACCTCTTATACATTGGCACCTTGTCAGTCCATTTGACAGATCTGGGTGTCTAAGAGTGTCTGTTTCAAGCTCCAAGCCACAAGCCAAAACAAATCTCTTTTCCTTACACAGTACTCAGCCTCTGCTGTTTTAGTAGCAATACAAAGGGAATCAAATCATCTCAGAGATATGTGTATAACAACAGCTGTTTTTTTTTAAATTAACTCAAGGGCCTGAGGATGCAGCTCAGTTGGGAGAGTGGTTGCCTCGCATGCATGAGGCCCTGCCTAGGTTTGGTCCCCACCATTGCTTACAGCAGAAATGGCAGTGCATACCTGTAATCCCAGAACATGGGTGGAGGCAGGATAATTACAAATCAAAGCCTTCTTCTTCTTGGGCCTGGTCTGGACTACATGAAATAATGTTTGTAAGGAAATAAATTTCAACCTTAGGTATCTATCCATGATGGTTGGGGTATAAGCAGCTACTACACTGTGCTTTCTGAGGAATATTCACACTGGTGAGGTTATAACCTGAGGCACAAGAGCTAGATGTGTGCTGAGTGTATCTGGGGCCGACTTCATCAGGTGATGTCGACATGCATTCAGATGCATTGACTGAGGCTGTTGCAGGCTCAGGGACTATTTTCTTGTTTGAAATGAAGTTTACTGAGATTGTGTCTGGAAGTGGGAGATACTTGGAAGACAATTGTGTTTGAGGAAAAGCCTTTGTTAAACTGAGTCCTGAGGCAAAGTTCCTTAAACTCTCTGTGGAAGAAGATTCCCTTTTAGACATTTCCAATCCATTGCTTGTATCTTGAAAAATTAATATAAATGAACTGCTAAGAAAATAAATATATTAAGAGTTGTGATTTTATAGCATTAGTTGAATATCCAGGGAATTTTATTGTAATAAATACATTAAGGGCAATAAATACATACTTTAAGGGTGAGAATAATGTAAAAAAAGATAAGTATGAAACTACATATTATTTTGTCCACTTAGGCAATTAATATATGGGCTTTTATTATACTTTTAATGTTTTCCATCTTAAAGGGAAAAGCTAGTCCTCCTATTAAATGTCTGTATGACTTTGAACAAACAGCAAGATTTAAAGTTTTTAATATGACAAATCGACTTGCTTTCTAGTCGGCAGTTTCTTGAGTCTAGGTAAGAGTGCCAGTAAGACACCTTGTGAGGGCAAGCACATATCTAAACTGTTGCCCTGCTTTACTTTAATAACAATATGAAATAAAAGAGTCTCACAGAATAGATGGGATACTAGAGCAATGTCAGTCACCTCAGTTTTGTTTTTTGATTACATAAACTAGAGCAAGTGCTTCTACAACTCCTGAGTCCTAGACCTCAGCAGGCTCTGTCCCATCAATGTAGCCTTCAAGTTAACAAGCTAAATTACATTTCCATGAGAATAATACATTCTAAATGCCTCGACTTTTACAGGCACCTCTTCTTTTGCTGGAAAGAGGAATTTGGGGTACTTTCATAATTTAAGGTGTTCAGTGCTGGCTGTATCAAGAGCATCACCTTCACGACACTGATGACGGGCAGGCTTTAGAGCATACAGCAGAACAAGCAGTACAAATGGTTCTTCGAGCTCCCTTACGTTTCCCAGCGTCTCTTAACTCCATGTTGACTTATGGCCTGAGAGCCCACACTGTCCTCACCATTTCCAGCAGCCTTTGGGCTTGGGTTTTCTTGGGGATCAATCTGGCATTCTGTCTATCACAGTGTGGCACTTCCAGCCCCCAAACTGTGGTCTTCTTAAGCAGAAACACTAAGAACTGTTGTGAACGTACACCTTCAGCACTCTGCTCGCTGATTCTCATCAGACTGCAGTGTTCAGCAGCAGCCGTTTATGATCTGCTGCATAAGATCATACAGCATCAGGGAATGATCCAGACGTGAACACAGGAGCCTTTACCTAACTCCTGATTTTCAGCACAACACTAAGCCCACTGTTTATTTCGGCCAACCTTCTCTTTCCTGGCAGGACTTCCTCCTGACAGACAGCACGCTGACTTATACCCTAGTCTGAGCTCCTTCTTGGGGTAACTGCTCCAAATTTTCTGTACAGCCAGAATTGCCTCCCACACTGTGCTTCAACTCCAAATGCATTGCTTACAGCCTCATCCTTCATGGCGATGTCTGTAACAAAACGGAAAGTTCTACCTTCTTATCACCACCAGGGCTGAAAGGCAGACAAGCAGGGATACAAGTGGAGTTATCACGTTAAAATGAAAAAGGCGTCGCCAGCTTTAACTGCTCTGTGAGTCAGCCTTCTGCTTTATTGTCGGGTCCCAGAGTATGCTGAGTGATGGTGGCCACGGAGATGAGGGCTCCGGCCACCTTCTCTGGTGTTAGGACCTCCTGCAGAGTCTTGCTAATGTCTCCACCTCCCTGCATGGCCTTCGGTCTTGGCAGGCTGGAATGGCACGTAGTAAGCACATAAAGCCTTCGTGCTTGTACGTGGGATAGAAAACACTGTTGCTGTCAGTTTACTAACCCGACATTCTTTCTTTTGAGAAATTCTTGAGGTTTTAAACTTAATGTTTGCAAGTAAACTGCTCATGATTCTCTTTTTGATGATTTCATTGCTTCATGGCCTCCACAAGTTTCTCCATAAATTACTGAACATTGTTTTGAGGATATCAACATCCATTACAGTCATAAACTGAACCCAGCATGGCAGGGACCACAGCGCTGAGGAAACCACATGAGCTCTTTGGGTCTTTGGTTTCTCAGGGTAATTTCCACCATCCCCAGTCTGCCACACTCGGGAAATGTACTTTCTCTCCTCCACAACCCCATTCCCCAAAGCCAGTGAAACTCATTTCATCTTGGCAACTTGGAGGGGAAAACAAAAATATAAAGCCTATTGCTGTCATGTAATTACTAACGTTAAACCACAAAATGAAAAACTGATTAGAAGTTAAAGCTGGTAAATACAAGTTCTCACTACAAATGGTTATGTTGTTTTATTACTTTTAGTGTACAGCTGACAAACTGATTATAAACCGTCATAGTCTGGATAGGTTCAGGGCACATGGGATTATTTGTCACGTGACTTGTGCCACACATGAGTCATCATTCCAGTCCATCAATCTTGAATGTCCACCCCCTACTCAGTGAGCCCACTCTTGTGAACATGGTCATCATGCCCATGTCAAGTTTCCATAACAAGTTTCTAATACTCCAAATTTCTAACGTTAACTTGTCCTGCCTCAGTGACACTTGTCACGGACCAGCATCCTGCAGACTCTACTTTGAACATCACTGTCACTAGATGTCATTAGGTATAGCACCAATAGCGTTTGTTGAGGGGTGTGGGAGCTGCACTGGTCAAATTTCTACTAATATAACAAAATACCCGAGGCAATCAACTTAGAAAGAAGAAAGGTATGTTTTTGCTCATCGTTTCAGATCACCATTTCAGAGATTGGCACCTCTGCTTCTGGGTCTGAAGCACATTAGCAAAGCTACTCTCTGCATTGATGGGATGAGGAGAGAAGGGGAGAGATGCCAGAGCTCTGTGGCATCTTTTGAGGACACATCTCCCATGATGAAAAACTCGTCTTGAGCTCTTACGGTCTTCATCATCTCCCATTAGTACTTAGCTGGGGACAAAACTTTTATATGTGGGGATTGGGGTGAACATTCCAGAGCCAAGCCATGGCAGGGGAGAAGAAAGGAAACATAAGTTAGAAGAAAAATCCTAGGACGGTTTTTAGCTTGAGTCAGCAGGTGACACTTGCTGATGCAAAGCGGCAGCACATTTGGGTAAGCCGAATCCCACATGCTTTCGAGTGGCCGGAGCGGACGCTGCTATCTGTTGTAAGTGGGTCTGGAATATAGGGCGTGGTTTGTGATGCAGGTATACTGGAAACCATCAGCATCCCCATGCTATTTGTTACAAGTTTTAAATAAAGACCTTGCACTGCACACACCCTGTAAGCACTGACAGGGACTGAGAACTTTTTAAGTCTTTGAAATGATGTTGGGTTCATATACAAACTTTCAAACACTAGTGTTTTGGTAATGTGTTTCTCTGAAACAAAGCAGCGGTTTTTACTGCAGCTTTGTAGTGTGTGTATGTGGTGTGTGTGTGTGTGTGTGTGGTGTGCATGTATGTGTGTATGTGTGCATTTGTGTGCCTGTGTGTATAAGTGTGTGTATTTGTGTATGTGTTATGCATGTATGTATTTGTGTGATATGTGTGTGTGCACACGTGTGTGAGCATCTGTGTGTCTGTGATATGAGGAGCTGGCAGTGGGGAGAGGGAGAGTGTAGAGTGATCAGAAAGGGAAATTAAGGAGAAGTCAGGCAGAATTTAGAGATCTGAAATCCAATCTCTGGGCAGTATTGCATCTCTAGTCAGGTTTTGTTAGGCTAGTTCAATGTTTTTAAAATTTTAAAACATGGACACTTTAGGAAACCAAGAATTATATTGTGATGATTTTTTTTCCTTTTAGGCAGAGTTTCACTGTGTAGGTTTCACAAATTCAGGCTGGCCTTGAACTTGCTATGTTGCTCAGGTTGAACTCAAACTCCTCATGCCTCAGCCTCTCCAGTGCTAGGATTACAGGCATGTACTAGTGTGCTTGGCTTCAGGCCAATGGCTTTCACACCCTCACTATTCTGAATCCCCATTCTGACTCAGGTACTGTTTCTGTTATTTTTCTGCTGCTGTGATAGAGACAGACTCAACTTAAGGGAAGGAGGGCTTCCATGGCATGGAGTAAGAGGGTATAGCCCATCATGGTGGGTGCCTGAGGCAGATGCTCACATTTCATCCAGTCGGGAAGCAGACAGAGACGAATGCTTGCACTTAGTTGGCTCTTTCTCTTTTTCATTCAGGACTGGGGTCCAGGGACTTGTGCTGCCCACTACTAGGGTGGACCCACCCACTTCAACAATGCTCACAGACATGCCCAGAGGCTAACCTGACCATCTCAAGGTGTGTCCAGATGCTTGTCTACTAGCTAAGTCCTGATCCTGTCATGTTGGCTATCAATCTTAACTAGCCCAGGCATTAGGTCCATGGCCTGTCTTGCATGCATAGCTCACACTAGAAAGCTAAGAGGAGAAGCAGAATTTTCCTTAGGCAATCTGAGTATCTCACATGCTTGACTTTCATCCTGCCCAAATATTGGTCACTAGTAAAAACAAGCATGGCTATTATGTGCTATTAAGTTCTTTTGTTGTCAAAATGGGAATGATGCAAGCAGGTGGGCTGTGTGCCTTGGCTTTGGTTTCACTGTGATGATCCTTCCTTCTAGATTCTGATCAAGGCACAGTGGCTTCCAAGGGCAACTGGATGAAGATGGCTGGTAACATGGCATGTCCCTGTGGCAGGGACAGATGTGACCAGAATAACATGCTCCTTGAAACCCATGACTGAGCAACGTAGGGACTCTTGATTGACAGAGTCTGAGGGTTAGGGAAAGAAACCTTAGCAGGTCAAGACTAAATAAAGTAAAGGACAATTTCAGTTGCTCTTTTGGCAGGAGTCTTTCCACATATTAAATAGTATCCACTCTAAGGTGACATAATTGCTGTGGGGAGGGTGAGGGGGTGACTAAGCCACCCAACACTCCACAGGTGGCACCTCTCTATCGCAATGGAAAGAGAGCCTTAAATAGATCTCTTTTGAATTCTTCTTTTCAAAGTGGGCTTTAAAATCTAACGTAGCCTGGGCTCGGCGCTGCCATTCTCCATGTGGTACAGAGCGCTGAGGGGAACATGACTACGTGATGTGGAAGGGGAAGGGCCGTAATGCTTAATCAAAAGCCTCCAGGAGAAAAACCTTTGAGAATGTTCTATTTTCAACAATCATGGAACATGCACTGCCTCTTAAGATTTGTTTCTCGGAACAGCAGACATCATTTAGTCTGGGAGAACACAGTGTGGCTTAATTATTACCATGTTTTTCTTTTCCAGATTCTCTGCCAAGAACTGTGGAGTGAAATGAAATGAGGGTGTGGGGAGACAGCTGCTAAGTAATCTCTCTATTGTATTTCTCATAAGATGGCTACATCGGCTCCGTGGCTAACGTATAGCAATATTAGTTCTCAAATAAGCTCTTATGGTGCCCACCCCCCAGTGGACTCTGCTTGCAATAAGCAATATATCATGTGTAATGGGAAATGTGTGGCCCTCCAAAAAGTTTGCTCCTTCTTGCTTCAACTTCTTCAGAGTCTATAGCTTGTACAGGAAACTGACAGCTAGATTTGCATACCTAATTTGATATTGATGGAGCACCGTCTACAGGCAAGGCGCTGAGAGTTTAATGAGTAAGACAAGAAGCAGCCTAGGGCAGAACTCCGAGGAAGACAACATTTAAAGGGAAACTTGCAACAGGCCAGGAAAGCAGGAAGGGCAGGGGTGTCAAGGGTGACAAGCACATTCAGATGGCAGCCTCAGCAACGGGCAGGATGACAGAGAAGTGCTGAAGAGCCCATTGGCTTTAGCAGCAGAGAAGTCATAATCAAGCTGGGTCAGAGCAGTTTCTGCGGAGTCTACCAGAGAAGAAATAAGATCAGAGTGGATTGAAAGGGATTTGGATCTAAGTAGTGAAGTGTCTGCTGCTTAGATGCACAGCTTTAGACAGAGAAGATAATTGACGTGCTTAGGTCCAGAGGAGACAGAAAGGGGCAGAACAAAGCTATGGAGGAAAGATTTGTCTGAGACTGGGAAGCTGGTGGGAGACAGCACCGTTGCCATGGTGACAGGAGGGAAGTGGCAGGTCAGTGGTCAGTGCTGCTGAAAGCCTCCATCACTCTCGACCACACTGAGCAGCCAACAGTATATCCACAGTGTAACACGGGAGGGGGGAAGCAAGAAGTGAAAGGCATGTGATTTTTTAAAGAAACAGGAGGCAAGGTCATTTGCCGAGAGTAAGAGAGAAGATAGTGGGACAGGAGCCTGAGAAAAGTGGCTAAGATTTGAGAGCGTTTCCGGGGAGAAAAAAGCTGCCTGAGGACACAGAACGATCCCTGGCAATACACAGATCCAGCTGGGACGATGTGCTTTACACTATTTGTACTGCGGGCTCAGCAACTGATTGTACAGTAAGAAAATGGGGAGCCAGAAGTCAAAAGCAAGACATGTGGAGCCGGGCTGTACGGTGATGGAAGCATCCAATGGCTAGGAAGCTGAGGGCATTGCTACGAGGATGTTCATCCTAGCACGTGTCTATACAGAAAAGGAAGCCCTGCAGAGGTTTACAGGCCAAGAGAAACAGAGCAGGGACAAAGGACTGGAGGTTGTGGTAAAATTGGTGAAACTGAAGATAAGTATTACAGGAAAAGCATTGGTTCACGAGGACCATGCCTACGGCCTATATTTTTTAATTCACTCTGGTTGTTTGGCTACACTACCCCTCTCTAGAACAAAGAGTCTAGGACCAGGGCTTGTGCTTATCTATAACCTATACATCCTACCTTTTGGATGACATTATGAGCCCGGGGTCCCCAGAATTATCCTCTTAAAACAGTCCTGCATCCACTCTTTACTGACTGTGCAGGCCTCTTCCTGAGGAGCACCTGCATTCACACACACTGTACACACAGAGAAAGACTACTAGTAGTAGTAATAATAGTAAAATTAATAACACATTTTCAAAAGAAATGAAGATAAGATGCCTTGTACATTTGTGAACACAAAGTATTTCTCTATAGTAAGATTCCCAAGTCTTTCTTTTTGAAGATTTATTTTTCTTTGTGTATGTGTGTGTGTATGTGTGTGTGTGCGCACCACATATATGTGGGTGCTCACAGGGGGCCGGAAGAAGGTGTCAGATTCCTTGGAACAAGAATTACAGGTGACTGGGAACTGAACATGGGTCTTTTGCAAGAACGTCAAGTGCTCATAAACACAAACTTTCCAGTTCGTCCATGTGCCTTTTTTGTTGCTGTTGTTGGGACAGGGTCTTACTATGTAGCCCTGGACAGCCAAGAATTTCCTATGTAGACCAAGCTGGCCTCAAACTCACAGAGATCCTTCTGTCTCTACTTCCCAAGTGTTGGGATTAAAGGTATGCATCACTGTGCCCACTCCAGGTGCTTTTTGACTTATTTAAGAGCTAAGAAATACCTGAAACGTGAGTTTAGGCAATCCCAAAACTCTCCAAAGAGAATCTTATAGAGAAAATCCTTAAGGAAGTTAAGTTCTTCATAAACAGAAAATTAGAAAATATATGTAGCACAATTAAAGGCAGTCCAGTGATCAGGACTGTCATTCCAATCTGAGGACATACAACAGTTCTGAAATTACTATAAATATTCTCTGAGTCACAGTGAGAGATCCTTAGTCATCAACAAGACTATAAAACCAAAAGTTTACTAAAAGGTGACGCCCAGCTGATCTGCTCCCCTGTGGAAGCTGCGTCCGGGAGGCATCATAGAGAGGCCACGGCCCACAGAGCTGCCGGTAGGAGCATCCACACACTGCCCTAGGCCCCAGAGGCACAACTGGCAGTAGGGAGCCCCCAGAGCACACCTGGCATCCAGATCCCGCCCCTGCAGAATACCACTCCCCTTCCACCCCTCACCTGGATCCCGGTGACTGGAGCAGATGCCCAGCTGATCTGCTCCCATGTGGAAGCTGCTTCCTGAGGCATCATAGAGAGGCCATGGCTTGCAGAGCTGCAGTGACTGAAGCAGACATCCAGCTGATCTGCTCCCCTGTGGAAACCACGTTCGGAGGCATCCCAGAGTGGCCACTGCCCTAAGAGCTGCAGACATCCTTGAGAGGCCACTGCCCTCAGAGCAGGGGACACCATACCCTGAGGCATCCTAGAGGAGCGACTGCACTCAGAGCAGCAAACGCCTAGCTGTCCTACTACCGAGGAGACACCATATCCTGAGATATCCTAGAGGAGCCACTGTACCCAGAGCAGCTGGAGCTCAGGATTACAGAGACATCCGGACCCCAAGGAGTTCTAACACAACCAAGATAACTAGAAAGGCAGGCTCCAGTCAGAACCATTGAGTGCAGGTATCACTAGAGCTAACCAAATGTCGAAAGGCAAGCGTAAGAATGTAAACAACAGAAACCAAAGTTACTTGGCATCACCAGAACCCAGTTCTCCCACCATAGCAAGTCCTGAACACCACATCACACTGGAAAAGCAGGATTCAGAATTAAAATCACTTCTCATGATGATGATAGAGGACTTTAAAAAGGACATAAACAACACTCTCAAAGAATTTGAGGAGAACACAGGTAAACAGGTGGAAGCCCTTAAAGAAATACAAGAAAACACAACCAAACAGGTGAAGGAATTACACAAAACCGTCCAGGATCTAAAAATGGAAGTAGAAACAATAAAGAAATCTCAAAGGGAGACTACCCTGGAGATAGAAAACCTAGGAAAAAGATCAGGAGTCATAGACGCAAGCATCACCAACAGAATAAAAGAGATAGAAGAGAGACTCTCATGTGCAGAAGATACCATGGAAAACATAGACACAACGGTCAAAGAAAATGTGAAATGCAAAAAGCTCCTAACACAAAACATCCAGGAAATCCAGGACACAATGAGAAGACCAAACCTAAAGATAATAGGTATAGATGAGAGTGAAGACTCCCAACTTAAAGGGCCAGTAAATATCTTCAACAAAATTATAGAGGAAAACTTCCCTAACCTAAAGAAAGAGATGTCCTTAAATATACAAGAAGCCTACAGAACCCCAAATAGTCTAGACCAAAAAAGAAATACCTCCCGTCACATAATAATCAAAACATCAAATATACAAAACAAAGAGAAGATACTAAAAGCAGTAAGGGAAAAAGGCAAAGTAACATATAAAGGCAGACCTATAAGAATTACACCAGACTTCTCACCAGAAACTATAAAAGCCAGAAGATCCTGGACTGATATTATACAGACCCTAAGAGATCACAAATGCCAGCCCAGACTACTATACCCAGCAAAACTCTCAATCACTATTGATGGAGAAACCAAGATATTCCATGACAAAACCAAATTTATACAATATCTTCCCACAAATCCAGCACTTCAAAGGATAATTGATGGAAAACTCCAACACAAAAAGGGAAACTACAACCTAGAAAAGGCAAGAAAGTAGTCTTCCAACAAACCCAAAAGAAGATAGTTACACAAACATAATTCCACCTCTAATAACAAAAATAACAGGAAACAACAATCATTTTTCCTTAATATCTCTTAATATCAATGGACTCAATTCTCCAATAAAAAGACATAGACTATCAGACTGGATACATAAACAGGACCCAGCATTTTGCTGCATACAGGAAACGCACCTCTGTGACAAAGACAGACACTACCTCAGAGTAAAAGGATGGAAAACAATCTTCCAAGCAAATGGTCTCAAGAAACAAGCTGGAGTAGTGATTCTAATATCAAATAAAATTTATTTTCAACCAGAAGTAATCAAAAAAGATAAGGAAGGACACTACATACTCATCAAAGGAAAAATGTACCAAGAAGAACTCTCAATTCTGAACATCTATGCTCCAAATGCAAGGACACCCACATACATAAAAGAAACTTTACTAAAGCTCAAAGCATACATACATTGCATCTAACACAATAATAGTGGGGGATTTCAACACCCCACTCTCAGCAATGGACAGATCATGGAAACAAAAACTAAACCGAGACACAGTGAAACTAACAGAAGTTATGAACCAAATGGACTCAACTGATATCTATAGAACATTTCATCCTAAAACAAAAGAATATACCTTTTTCTCAGCACCTCATGGTACCTTCTCCAAAATAGACCATATAATTGGTCACAAAACAGGCCTCAACAGATACAAAAAGATTGAAATAATCTTGTGTACCCTATCAGACCACCATGGACTAAGGCTGGTCTTTAATAACAACAAAAACAACGGAAAGCCCACATACACGTGGAAACTGAACAACGCTCTATTCAATGATGACTTGGTCAAGGAAGAAGTAAAGAAAGAAATTAAAGACTTTTTAGAATTTAGTAAAAAGGAGGACACATCATACCAAAACTTGTAGGACTCCATGAAAGCAGTAGTAAGAGGAAAACTCATAGCTCTAAGTGCTTACAAAAAAAAAAAAAAAAAAAAAAAAAAAAAAAAAAACCTAGAGAGAGAGCATACACTAACAACTTGACAGTACACCTGAAAGCGTTAGAACAAAAAGAAGCTAATATTCCCAAGAGGAATAGATGGCAGAACTCAGAGCTGAAATCAACCAAGTAGAAACAAAAAGAACTATACAAAATATCAACAAAACCAAGAGCTGGTTCTTTGAGAAAATCAACAAGATAGATAAACCCTTAGCCAGACTAATCAAAGGGCACAGAGACAGTATCCAAATTAATAAAATCAGAACTGAAAAGGGAGACATAACAATATATGGATGTCAAGAAGTGCATGCTGACAGGAGCCTGAAGCAGCTGTCTCCTCGAAGATCTGCCAGAGTCTGACAGACATATCCAGAGGCGGATGCTCGCAGCAACCCATTGATCTGATCAAGGGTTCCCAATGAAGAAGTTAGAGGACTGAAGGAGCTGGAAGGGTTGGTGGCCCCAAGAGGAGAGCAACAGTGCCAGCCAACCAGAGCTCTCCAGGGTTTAAATCACCAGCCTGGGAGCACAAAGGAAGGCACCCATGACTTCAGCTGTATACTTAGGGGAGGATGGCCTTGTCGGTCATGGGTGGGAGAGGAGATCCCTGGTCCCATGAAGGCTGAACGCTGAGCTGGGAGGAATTCGAGGGTGGGGAAGTAGGAGGGGGGTAGGTGGGGAACACCCTTGTGGAGGCAGGAGGGGGACAGAATAGGGGGTTCCTGGGTGGTGGGGAGAATGGAGTGAGGGGATAAAATCTGAAATGTATTTTAAAGAAATAAAAAATATTAAAAAAAGAGAAAAGGAACCAATGGAAAATCTTGAAATAAAAACCATAAAATTAGTAGGCTGACAGTGCTGAAGGGAAGTTTAGTAATCTGGAGAGCAGAACTGAGAAAATATCTCAAGATACACCACACAGGGATAAAATACAGACAAAAGCTGCTTGCCTTAGCTTATACTACCAAAAGTAAACAAGAAAAGATGGCTTGCCCAGCCTGCTTGCTTATACAACCCAGGAGCACCTACCCAGGAATGGCCACGCCCATAGTAAGAGCTAGACCCTCCCTCATAAACTCATAAGTCATTAATCAAGAAAATGCCCCAGACTTGCCTTCAGGCCAATCTAATAGAGGCAATTTCTCCCTCTGAAAAGAGATTAGACCCCTCTTTTCAGACAACTCAAGCTTGTGTCTAGTTTACAAAACAAAACAAAACAAAAAACCCACCACAACAACAATAACAAAAACCCCAAACAGTCAGTGCAGATAGCCGACACCATTCCTAGTCCTCGATACTGTATTAGAGTTCCTGACTCATTGGAAGGAATCATTTGAACATGAGATTTCAGGGATGGTGCCTTTCCTAATAATAATCTAAAGTTTAAGAGAGAAGATTATAAAGAGAAAAGGTGAAGGTCACTAGAATTGAGAAAATTAGAATCTACAATAGCTGGAAGCTTTGATGAAGACAGGGACTTGAGTTTTGAGGGAGGCAATAGGTAACGTAGGTGACCAGGAGGTCAGAGGATGACAGGAGAATATAGAGGTAAATGTGTCAGCTGAAGAATGATCTAAAGAGCAGAGCTAGAAGGGTGACAGGGTGTGGGCAGGGAGAGATTACAGCACCCAAACAGCACTGTGCTTGTTGACTCTGTTTTCTCACAAGCCCAGGTGGAGAAAGCTCTCAAGGATCATTCTGACAAACCAAATTTCAACTGAAGCAAGAAGGCAGGTACAATGTTTTACCACCCAGGTGTAGATGCAGAAGTTTCTTTTAACATAGAACAGGGATTCTAGGGCTGTCCTCAGAGGGCCCGAGAGAACAGTGTTTGTTCCACTAACATGGGACAAGGAACAGATAACCAGAGAGAATGCAGGGGCTTCTGGGGTTGGTTGGTTGTTTTTCTTTTTTAAAAACAGAGCCAATAAGGCTATGAGCCTGATGGGATTTGTTGCATTGAGGGTGAAGCCTCAAAGCTTCTAGAAGAATCCACCATATATGTTAAGAAGTAGAATACAAGGTAGATCTGGGAGGAGTTGGAGGGAGGAGTAGGAAGATAAATGTGACCAAAATACACTGTCTGCATGCATGACATTCAGCTAATTGGTAAAGATGTTATATTAAAAAAGAAATGGAACAGAGTTCTCCTTGATACCCTAAGGGAAAGAGTAAAGGCAAAAGTGAGGAGATACTGAGGGAGAATGATGTGAGACCCTCAGAGGGTGAAGCCAGGCCTGACTGCTGTTAGAGGAAGTCTATGATCCAGTACCTGGAGGGTCTCCTTTACTAGCTAGCACCAGTGTACTGTACTGTAGCCTACACCTGTATGTACTGACCACAGGAATCCTCAAACTAACTAGTGAGGAATCTAGGGAAATAACTGATATAACATTAAAGTAAGTGTCTGAAACAAATGCCGAAGTCTTAGATAGTTTAAAGTTATTTTAAATATTTACCAAAGGCTATACATTCATATACATTCAAATCTAGAAGTACCTAATGGGTTAATCTTGTGTCAAGGCTACTTGAGAATTTGTTTTATAACCTGTTTAGTTTACCTTAATCCTCACTGTAATAGAAATTGGAGGACGGTTATCTGCTTCCCCAAAGCAACTGACTTCATTGTGGCTGCCTTGCTTCCTCTGATGCTGAGTCTCAGGAGGCATACCTTCCAATAATGACCAGTGGGGAACACGTATCAAACAGGCAGAGACCCACATCTGCCAGCCTGCGAGGGTGGTCTATCAGTAATGTGAGACAAATAGTCAAGAAAATGGCATCTATTCATCCCCCTTTTCAAAATGGAAAGGCACAACATTTAATTTGTGGTTCTCTGCATTTTAAACAGGCAAGTCAATGAAGCAATAAATGTGTTCGTAATGAATAGATTTTTCTACATAGAAAACTTAATGGCGGTGGTGTAGCAGAAGACTTAACCTGGTGAACAGAAAAGCAAACAATAGAAACATAAGGCTAATTTGCACTGACCAGAAAATGATGTTTTTGTTGAAAGAAAAAAAAAAGAAACACTGTTGTTGAGGATAAATTTTAGTTCTTGATGAAAATGTACCATTCTGTAAAATAAGATTAGATTGCTTAATTATATCATTGATATCTAAAGATACAGTTCTCTATACATACCAGCGTCTCCTTATTCACCACCGCATTCAGAGGTCAGAGGACAACTTTCTAGGTGTGGGTTTCAGGGATCAAATGAAATCACTAGGGTTGCATGGCAAGAGCTTTACTGGCTGGTCCATCTCGCCAGCCAGGTGCTTTCTTTTCTAACTAATCTATAGTATACCTCAACTTCTGTTAAAGCTCATGTCACCGTGTCACCTGTCAGTGACTGGAACTTGGCTGAAGACACGCCTCCTTCCACCTGTCCCCAAATTTCCTCTTATCTGATCTCTCTCTCTCTCTTTCTGTCTCTGTCTCTGTCTCTCTCTCTCTCTCTCTCTCTCTCTCTCTCTCTCACACACACACACACACACACACAGACACTCCTAAGACTCCTTCCTATAAAATTACAGTATTCTCAAATCAGCATCTCTCTCTCTCTCTCTCTCTCTCTCTCTCTCTCTCTCTCTCTCTCTCACACACACACACACACACACACACACACACACACACACAGACACTCCTAAGACTCCTTCCTATAAAATTACAGTATTCTCAAATCAGCATATCTCTCTCTCTCTCTCTCTCTCTCTCTCTCTCTCTCTCTCTCTCATCACTAAGTGGAAACAATTAATGATTCAACAATTGCTTCTTATTGATCTTCATTGTATTGACTTAACAGCTCCTGTCACCATGAATCTCTTCCCCCCCCCCCCGCCTCCTTCTGCATAGCATTACCTCTGCCTCAATGACCACATGGTTTCTGGGTTCTCTTAAATCTGTGTGCACTCATCGTTTCTTTGCTTATTCCTTAAATGATGCAACTGCCATGACTTCATCCCAGGCAGCTGGCTTCTCCTGTGCAGATCCTTATCCTAAGAGCTCATTAGGCCTGGGGCTTCACTTAGGATTTGTATGTCGAGGACTCTCAATTCTATAGCTCTGACAGGTGTCCCTGCTTAACTTCAGAACCATACATGCAAATGATGAGTGGGCAGGTTCTCCTGGGCAGCCTGCAGGAAGAGATGAAATGGAATTCTGCCTCCTGTTCTCTAAGCCTGCAACCTTCTGGGCTCTGTCTGTCAGTGGCCATAACATTGGTGCTGGTGCTAAACTTGGAATCCAGGTTTAACCTTGGTGCCCCTCCTTCCCTCTTTAACTATACTCAATCTAATGGTCTATCCGTCTCTCTACATATATATTCTTTGAATCAACCCACACCTCTCTAATTCTTTTTTTAAAAGATTTAATTATTTTCTATTTATATGAGTACACTGCAGCTGTCTTCAGACACACATTAGAAGAGAGCATCAGATCCCATTACAGATGGTTGTGAGCCACTATGTGGTTGCTGGGAATTGAACTCAAAACCTCTGGTAGAACAGTCAGTGCGCTTAACTGCTGAGCCATCTCTCCAGCCCTGTCTCTCTAATTCTTTAACCATTATAATCTAGGTTCTAGTCTCTACATCAGGTTTTTGTAATGAATTCTAATGTGTCTCCCATTCTTTGCAACCATAGAGATGTGCCTAATATGCAGGCGAATGGCGGTCTCTTGCCTTAATATCCCCCATCCTCCAGGAAGAGGGTCTAACTCTTGACCTCACCAGGCCCTTCGTGATGCTGTGGTCCTCTCTCTGGTCAAGTTTCATGTCACATCATTCCCACTTCACCCCTTCTCTTACTCCTGCAATGACAAGGTATTTGGAGTAGATGGCTCACAGACACTTGACTCAGACTTTTTCCATACAGCTAGAGTAACAACTCTCTATTTTCTGCCTGCACAAACTCTTACTCATTTTTAAGAATCGGCAGGGCCACCAGTTGTGCTTGGAACCCCTCTGCTGGGCCAGCTGCCCTAGAGCACTGAAGCTTCTGTCCCAGCAGTTCTCACAGTCTGTGGAAACCGTTTGATATTTTTAAAAAGACATTTTATTTTATTTGTGTATTTGCTACAAGTGTGCTGGTGTCCCTGGAGGCCAGGAAAGGGCATCGGATCCCCTGGACTTGAGTTACAGGCATTTGTGAGCTGCATAGCACCAGTGCTGGGCACCGATCTCAGGTTCTCTGGAAGAGCGGCAAGTGCTGTGAACCACTGAGCCTTCTCTCCTGCCCCTGCTCAAATTTAAGCAACCACCGGTTCCATGGGCCAGGTCCCCAACTGATCAATGCCCCATGCCATGCACTGGCGAGACATGCTGGGAACTCTCAAGAGCCTGGTTCTCAAACTGCACCTTCAGGATTCCTTTATACTCTCAAAACTTGAGAACCTAAAAAGTATCTGTTGGTGTAGGTCTGTACCTATTATTACCATGCTAGAAATGACCACTAAAACTGAGCAAATGTTTAAAAATCAATTCATTTAAAGAACACCATAAAAATTCACATTTTTATGAAAACAAATTTCAACAATGAAACAATAGTGAAAAACCTATCATAATTTTATATTTTTACAAGTCTCTGCCTAATAAGTTATAGTTTGGCTTGCAAAGCTCCTTTTGTATTCCCCTTGAGGAGATCTGGTTTGGGACATATAGAAAAGTTTGGCTTCCTGCTGTTATGGAGGTGTAAAAGTGATGAACATTGCAACAGTCATGTCATCTGATCAAAGACATTCCTTCTAAAAGTACTCAACAGAACTAAGCAGACGGCTAAGTGGGTAAAGTGCTTGCTATGCAAACATAAGGGTCTGAGTTCAAGACCCCTAACACCCAAGTAAATAGCTGAGCACAGCCAATCACACCCGTCATACCAGTGGTGGAGGGAGGGTGTGGAGACAAGAGGATTACTGGGGTTTACCCCATGCTCACTGAGAGATGCTGTCTCAAAGGAATAGGGTAGAGAGTGATGGAGGAGTATACCCAGCACCCTTCTCTTGCATCTACACATGTATACACAGACATGTGCACTCCCATGTGCATGCATGCATACTCCCTACATGCAGATACACACACAAATATGCACACATGAACTCATGTGCACACATACATGGTTTCTAGTACACTGTAGCTCCATACGTGGTTATTCCTTAAAAAGCCAACCACAATATAGAATGTATATCAGTGTCAACTAAGCTTGCATGTTTTACTGCAGTAAAACACACTAGTGTGTCCAGGGCTCTCAATGGTTTCTTCACCTCAGCCTGCTACACTGGTCATCAAAAAAAAAATATTAATTCACTGCCACATAGCTCTTGGAAATGTTAACACATTCCATTACACTATATAAAAATCATATCTGTTAATAGCAGCACTGAACTCATCACAGAAGTCTATTGAGAGACTGTCAAACTCTCAAGGGTACGCGCAAAGTTCCCAGATTCTCATTTTCACTTGAAGGCTCAAATTCCGTCATTGGCAACAAACACCTCCAGTTGTTTTTGTTGAGATGACAGGTTCGCTTCAATCATTTCTGAGAAAATGCCGACCAAATACCACAGTCAGAATAACAGTAGTTTGTCTGTCAGTCACTCTTTCAAATATAAACAATGTTCCATTAATATAGCAGCCGGTTCAGATCTCATGCAACCCACTGTGCAAATGATCAGTTTTGTATGTGATGGAAACGACCCTGTGGGTGTTTCTCTGAGTACTGGAGATACGTGCATTGAGGACTGAGATTTAATAAATAATCTGTGTTGCTTCATCAGCATATTCTTAAGTGAAACACACTAGGACAGCCAGGTGGAGGGGGGGGCGTGGTGACCGCCACTGTACACTGGTGTTACTTCTTGAAGTAACTCATGCACGCTGTGCTGCTTCTGCGCCATTGGTGCAAATGTGAACAGAGGGGAGTGAGGCAGACAGTGCCCAAAGGACAGCTTTGATCTCATAGCCTCCCTTGGGGCTGCAGGAGATCACAGGAAAAGAAGTTCTGGAGAGTTCAATGGATACAAGGTCGTTAAACCAAGCTTGGGTGTCTGTGCTAACACTGCCTGGGACACAAGCCTTCCAGACTGAAACCCATGCTCTCTTCCCCTCTGCATTCAGCCCCACTCCCCTGGACCCCACACACTTGGTTTTGGCAAAAACTTGGGTGTTAGTGCTTAGGCCTCAACAAAACATAGTTGGAAAACAACTTCCTAGGTACTGTCTAGTTATATTTATATACTTTTTTGGACTGTTTGGCTATCATCCCTCTGGCCTCAAGCCCCCTCCTCCTCAAGAGTAAGCTAAACCCTTCCCAGCAGTTTGGTGGGTTACTGCAGGATACCTGCCAGCTGAGCTTCCTATGGGCATCCTGCATTGTACCGTGTGTTGGGAGGAGGCAGAGGGGAGGGAGGCCAGGGTTAGGGACTGGATACTAACTGATATTGTTCAGGAGTATATAACAGATGGTGTAAACCACAACTGTTTTGTCTTAATCTTGTAAGAAAAGGTGGAACAGTCTTCCACTCTTGTAGAGTAGGAAAAAAACCCAAGTTTTCATCTGGTCCATAATCAGAAATAAATTCCCAGCTTGCATTTGTTAAATCTCTGCACATCTGTTTCTCTTTCATGAGCATCTTCCACATAAGTGGCAGGTCACCCAGGAACGAGACTTCAGTTAACACACTGTTGTTAACTACGGAAGGTGGAGCGCATCCTGCACAAGGCAAGTGAAGAGCATTGTTTTCTGAAAACAGCTTTTACCAAATAAGTTAATTTAGAACACGATTTTCAAGTTTCTTACGGTGCAACTCATTTTTATCATTCAAAAAGAAACGCTATTTTCTCTTTGTGCACCAATCCACTTTTCTGGACATCTAGAATTAAGTTTGTACATCAGCATAACTCCCTTGCACAGGAGCCTGAAATTTCCAGCACAGGGTTATGTGTGAATGTCCCACTCACGTGAAGGTTTCAGGGTCAGTGACAGAGTGAAATGTCCTGTTTGCCTTGCTCAGTTCTGTTTTAAGAACGGTGCAGTGCTTAGCTTTGGGAAGACATCTGAAAGCCATAGCAGTGAAGGACACTGTCCTGGGAAAGCTGTGCCCAGTAGCAGTGTGCTCGGGGGTCACTCGGTCTCTGCTTTGGAGGTGTAGGCTGCTGCTGAGCAATGGGAAGACGGAAGTCCAGCTCCAGGGGTAAGTCTCTGGGCAAGGATCAGGAAAGAAGCTACTCCTGCATTAACTAACACGACACACTGGCCTCTGACATGAGGAAGTCTTTCTGCAATGAGGATCTTGAGTGCCGGAGGCATGCAGTGTGGATTTCAATGGTTCCATGACTTATAGACTGAGTGATTTTGAGCAAGGGACTTGACCTCTCAAATTTTCAGAATTCTCATCATAAGAGAGAGACAGGAAGGAGACCAATCTTAGGGAGTTATTACAAGGCCAGAAAGAGGTCATCTATATAAGTGTTTAGCACAGTGGCTAGTGTGTAGTAAGTCTTAATAAACGATGGTATTACTAACATACTTTTCAACACATTAGCTGCCCATCTCGTTGAAGGAGAAGCAATGAACTTTTTATATGCTTCCCCTACCAATTCCAGGAAGAGAATTGTGGTGGGAAGTTAAAGGTATCATCAGGGCAGTCAGATGACTCAGGCCTTTAATCCTAGCTCTCAAGTGGCAGAGATAGTGGGTCTCTGCCATTCCAGGACAGTCTGGGCTGCATAGCAAGACTATACATACATATATATATACATAGCCAACCAGAGCTACATCATGAGACCTGTCTTGAAAAGAAAAAAAATCCAAGATTATTACGTACTAATAAAAGTCTTTGGAGGTACTAACTAAAGAAGATGAGAGCCAGGTACCATGGCATGGATTTGTAATATCCGTGAGGGGGTGGCAGAGATAGGCATCCCTGACACTCATTAGACCATCCAGCCTAACCTAATTAGTGAGCTCCAGAACAGTGAGGGAGCCTGTCTCAAGAAGCAAGGTGGATGGCACCTGTGGAATGGTACCCAAGATTGACGTCTGGCTACACACACATACAACAGAAGCAAGCAAACAAACACAAGTCATTAGGCAAGGACGTTTCTGCGATAATTGACAGAGAACTCCTCAGACATAAATTATTAACCAACTCTTCTAAAGAGGATCCAGTCTTATTAGATGCAAACTAAAAACGATGCCTGTGTGAGGCCTCAGCACCAGCTCTATGCTTTGAATCCCTTGATGGCCTCAGTGATGACAACCTTCACTTTTAATCTGCTTCAAAACCAGATCTGCAGTAGCTGCACCACACAGTGTTTGCCTGGTGCACAAGATTCTCTGCTTATGAACTATTTCATGTGGAAACTCTAGTGCTACTAATGACAATTAGCTACTCTTACAATCCCATCCATCCATCCATCCATCCATCCATCCATCCATCCATCCATCCATCCCCCTTGACACCTCTCTGCATCCTCTCAGTCTTCTCTTACCTAGCCTAGAGCCTACAGTGCTGTGCCTTTAGTTGTACTAAGTCCTGTTGCTGGTGGTTAAAGTCGTGGGGGTGTTGGGGTTACTCTCTTTAGAGTGAGTTTCATCTTGAGTTCTCTACCACTTGATCTATCACAATTTATGGGACCCAAACCCGAGAGCCAGCTACCTTAAGGACTTAACTCTCCAGTCATTCCTGTACCTTCAGCTTTTACTATTTTGTCCCAATATGTATGTGTGTATGTATGTATGTACATATATATGTAGTATGTATGCATATATGCAACATATACATGCAAATATATGCAACAGTATATAATACACATATATTTAGATATTATATATTATCATATATATGCATTATGTATATATTCTTAATATCTCCCAGGTCTCAAGCTCCTTCTCTTCTTCCTATGACAGCTCACACCAGTTACTTCTGCTTTATTGTCAGTCTCCCATAGCGACAGCTCACACCAGTTACTTCTGCTTTATTGTCAGTCTCCCATAGCGACAGCTCACACCAGTTACTTCTGCTTTATTGTCAGGTTCCCATAGCGACAGCTCACACCAGTTACTTCTGCTTTATTGTCAGGTTCCCATAGCGACAGCTCACACCAGTTACTTCTGCTTTATTGTCAGTCTCCCATAGCGACAGCTCACACCAGTTACTTCTGCTTTATTGTCAGTCTCCCATAGCGACAGCTCACACCAGTTACTTCTGCTTTATTGTCAGTCTCCCATAGCGACAGCTCACACCAGTTACTTCTGCTTTACTGTCAGGTTCCCATAGCGACAGCTCACACCAGTTACTTCTGCTTTATTGTCAGGTTCCCATAGCGACAGCTCACACCAGTTACTTCTGCTTTATTGTTAGGTTCCTATAGCGACAGCTCACACCAGTTACTTCTGCTTTATTGTCAGGTTCCCATCGCTCAATCAATTTGGCCTCTGCCTCCATTATTTTATCCAAACTGTTTTGTTAAGACTATTGATGTTTTTCACACTGTCAAATTCAAGGAGTCTTTTACAATTCTTACCCTTTGTGATTCTCTTGTGATTATTCCTTCTTTTCTAAACCTTTACCTTGCCTTTTAAACACCAGCGCTCCCCAAGGTTGTATCCTTGGCCTCTACCCTGCCCGCTCTACAGAGCCTTCAAATATACCCAAAACTTGAGCTACTCGGTGGACTCAGACGAATCCCATCAGCTCAGATGTCTGCTGAGTGCACACACAGGAAAAGGAAGCTGACCTGGAATTCTCACATGCATTCCAGGGCCCATTTCTGTACTCACTAGATGTCTGACTGCAAGAAAGTCACCCGACTTAAACCTCTGTCTCCAACTTATAGAATAAGGGCAATCACATCACTAGTCTCTACCTACGCAGCTCTTTGGTGGAGTAAGTGAAACAATGCAGGTAGATACACACAGTCAACACTCAGTAGTGCTGTGAGAAGCCTCTGCCCAAAGGCAGCCATAGAAACTCAAAATTTACATATTAAAAATCAACTCAATGCTCCTCTTTCACTTCAATAGTGGTCATAATTTTATTGTGATTTTTGTCTCTCAAGGATTAATATCTGTAACTGTCATTTCAGTTAAAAGGCAGTGGCTACCATTTTAAATATGAACATACAGAGGAACCATTATGTAAAATGTTACTTAAAAATGGCAGGATTCTAAATCCTGCTCCTTCTGATTTCAAAGGTCGTACTGCCTAGCAGACAAGGTTCAGTGCTTCAGTCCCGTGTCCGGTAGCTAGGACGTACATTGAGACCACTTCCCTTTCACTAGGCACTGTCTAGTGATCAGCTAGAGAACTCCCTCCACCAAAACCTAAGCCCTGATCTGCATATTTGCTGACTGAAACTACCAAGGGAACATCACTGAAGGTGGCCCCAACTTGCCTGATCGCCTAGCACACCACTAGACTCAATAGCCTATACTTGTGGATCTTGATTGCCAGGTCTAAAGCCAACTTTAGTCCAAGTCAAGACGATGAAAATCACCATGTGGGCCTAGGGAGATGGCTATGGTACTTGCCCTGCAAATGTGAGGACCGGAGCTCAGATCCCCAGCACCCAACTGAGTACTGGGTACTGAGTACCCAGGAGATTGAGACTGGACCCCAGCAAGCTGGCAGGCTAGACTAGCTGAATCAGGGAACTTTGGATTCAAACGACAGATGCTGAAACTCAATATGTAGGTTAGAGGGTGATCAAGGTGGACACCCGATGTCAACCTTTGGTATCCATACACATGAATACATACCTCCACACATATGTACACATACACACATGAACACACATGCATAGATAGAAGTAAATAATAAAAAGAAAATCACAGTATAGAAGCAACCTGAAGGACTGTTTGCTGACAGGTTTCAGAACTGTCCTGTGTCTCTTCACTTTTTCCTTGCAACTTTGGTGAATTACACCAAGACATACAACTGGAGGCTATTATTTGTAAGTTTCTTCTCATGCCCTCCAATCCTTCATCACCTTTCATTCCACATGAGTCAGCTTTGCTGTACATTCTTCTACTCCCCACAAGGGCTACACTGTAGGTGTCAGCCTACAGTGACACCCCTACATCCCACCACCTCTGTCTGGCTGACTCCTGTTCTTCCACTTTCTGTATGAGCATCAGCTGTCAGGGCTTCCTTGGAACTGACAAGATGACAAGCAATGGGAATAAGTCAGAATCGTTCAGATGCAGTAACTGACAGCCTGCTTAAGTGGTCAAAAGCTGATTTTTCATAACATATGTGGCATATGCCATCGCCTTAAGGAGGAATACCCAGGCACAGAGGCACACACTTGTGATCCCAACACTTGCAAAGCAGAGGCAGGAGGATCAGAAGTTTAAAGCCACCCTAGGCTAACTAGTGAGCTCAAGGGTGCTCCAGATTAGTGAGACTCTGTCTCAAAATGTTCATTTACATAGAAACGGGTCTGAGAAGTAGGTCTAGAGGTTATGGCACTGACTTCTGAAATATGGTAGGACCATGTGCTGTTTGTCTACTTGTCTATAATCTGGAATCTGCAAGGGCTGTTTTTTTTGTAATGTCAGAGCCTAGTTTGTAAGATACTTTTATTGTTAAAATGATATCCCAACAGTTTATCATTGTAGTCAGTTTTAAACTAGGATGTTATGATGGTTTGTATAGCCTGGCCCAGGGAGTGGTGCTATTAGGAGGTGTGGCCCTGTTGGAGTAGGTGTGTCACTGTGGGCATGAGCTTTAAGACCTACATTCTAGCTCCCTGGAAGCCAGTCTCCTAGCAGCCTTCAGATGAGGATGTAGAACTCTCAGCTGCTCCTGCACCATGCCTGCTTGGACACTGCCATGCTCCTGCCTTGATAATAATGAGCTGAACCTCTGAACCTGTAAGTCAGTCCCAACCAAATGCTGTCCTTATAAGAGTTGCCTTGGTCACTGTTCACAGCAATGGAAACATTAACTAATACAGATGACTAGCTGACTATTCATTGGGGGCAAAAAAAAAAAAAAAAAACCTGAAAAAATAATGAGATGAGAAGTAATTCATCATATGTTGCACAAAACCAGCTAGAACTGAAGAAACCCGGCACCAAGAAATGAACTATTTCACTAAGACTATCTGGTAGACTGCACTGCTTTTGGCAAAGTACTAAGTGAATACTGGCTCTCTCCTTGTCTTGTGTCATTCACCTTCCTTTTCATTGTCTTTGGTATCAGCCTTAGGAGGACAATCACATTATGCAGCAAATACAGGGTCTTCATTTACCATAAAAGCCTCACTTGGCTCTCAGAGACTCTCCTGCCACAGGGCCTTCTTTTTACCTGCACCAGTTTCCTTCCACTCCTTGCCAGCAGTGGGATGTTTGTTCCAGTAAAACCAACTCTGTGACCCTGTGGAGTCTCATTCAGGGGCTTCCCATGCATTTGTACATGTCGTGCTGGCCTATGACACATACATGTGCATGTACACTCAGAGCTATTGTGTGGTCATATCATCACCCCGTGCCACAACGATGAGCCAGATGAGGGAGCCTCACCTCTCCTGTGCAGACTGGACGAGTGTCAAAGTATAGTTAGTGCTAGTGTTAGTGGTATAGTGCTAGTGTGTTAATGTTATAATGTTAGTGTTAGTGCTAGTGCTAATGTTAGTGTTATAGTATTAGTGTTAGTGTTACAGTGTTGGTTATAGTGCTAGTGTGAATCTTTACTGTTAGTGTTTTAGTATTAGTGTTAAAGCTAGTGTTAGGGTTATGGTGTTATAGTATAAGTGTTATAGTGTTTTAGTATTAAAGTGTTAAGTGTTAGTGCTAGTGTTATAGTGTTATAGTATTAGTATTAGTGTTGGTTATAGTGCTAGTGTGAATGTTTAGTGTTAGTGCTTTAGTGTTAGTGTTATAGTGTTAGTTATAGTGCTAGTGTTAGTGCTAGTGTGAATGTTTAGTGTTAGTGTTTTAGTGTTAGTGTTAAAATGTTAGTGCTAATGTTGGTGTTTTAGTGTTTGCGTTACAGTGTTAGTTCTAGCGATGAGTTCTTATTGCAAGCACTCCTGATGTTCATTTTCTAGTAAATAAGAAAAGATGTTGGTGGACCTTACTATCCTGATTGCCATGAATAAAAGGACTGTCACTTGGAACTCAGGAAATAGATTATTCGGTAAAGTGCTTAAGCCATGAGGACTCATTCAATCCCCAGGACCCATGTAGTGAGACGCTTGTAATTCCAGCACTATGGAGATGGAGACAGGAGGATTCTTGGGACTCATTGGCCAGTCAGTCTAGCCTTACTAGTGAGCTCGAGACTAATGAGAGCCTGTCTCAAAATTCAACATGAGGAATGATATCCAAGGCTCTCTGGCTTGCACACACATGTGTAAACATGAATGTGCATAAACCCCTGTGCACACTCATTCATAAGAATATGTATACACATATATGCATTCACACACCAAAAGGACTCTCAAACAGCTAGCTGAATTACCCTTATGACAGCACCAACTGTTTCAAATGTTCCAAGGACACTTTGAGAAAACTACCTAAGGATTAAGACTGATTCCACTCATTCCTAAAAGTACTGCCTCAGCTAACCCATGAACTTTTCAAGTAGTTTGTACCAGGCCTTATGTTATTATCAGTCTCAGTTAGGTCAAGATCAGGGCTTCTTAAACTTCTGCACTCACAACACCCCCCCCCCTTTTTTTTTTTTTTTTTTTTTTTTTCGAAACAAGGTTTCTCTGTGTAGCCCTGGCTGGCCTCGAACTCAGAAATCCGCCTGCCTCTGCCTCCCAAGTGCTGGGATTAAAGGCATGTGCCACCACCGCCCGGCTCACAACCCCTTTTTATTATAGTTTTTTTTTTTTTTTTTTTACACAACTCTGGGTGTAAGGTATATACAATAGATATACAAATATAAAATAGATATACAACTCAAACATTATTGACAAGAAATCATAAATTAAAATGTTAAGCATTATTTGGTATCCATAATAAGATTTTGTAATCTTACTATTAAAGATGAAAGCCACTTTTCATACTAATGGAAGTCCATGTTTATTTGTGTATAAATAACTGAAAGAGATCTGGAGGGGTAGCTCAGAAGTTAGGAGTACTGCTGCTCTTTCAGAAGATCTGGATTCAATTCTAAGTACCCATCTGTAGCTATTCAACCATGTTGCACATACAGATGTATGTTACTTTGTATGCACAGTAAGAACACTGTAGTTCACAACATACAATGGTCTTGGATCTGAGCGGAAATGTCTCAGGTGGCATTTGTTGGCTGGCATTGCTAAGAATGCATGTTGTGTGTTCAGAACCAGAGGTGTTAGGAAGTTGTGTAATATGACATAGGAGATCTGATGCCCTCTCTTCTGGCCTCCATGGACCCTGCATGCACATAGTACATTAGACATACATGGAGGCACAGAATCCATAAAATATATAAAACGATATATCAATAACATATTAAGAAAGAAGTAAAAGTTGGCTGAATATCTGATACTGTAGGACACACAGCATCTTCATCTTAAATATTTTTCAGAGTTGACTGACATTTTGTCTTATTATCATCAATGTTGAGAATGTCTTTGCATAATAAATATACAGTACAAAATGAAAGAAGTATTTTTTTAGGGCCACTAAAAATGTTGGAAATCTACCCTAGTCATAATCATTCAACGATGTTTTAAATGAAATTCAAAGAATTCAAATAGTAATTTTAATATCAAACATTCTTACACAGTATGATCCAACGATACATTAATTTGATACATGCTGAGGAAAGACCAGCTAGAAAAATATTAGAAGTCTATGTTTTCCATAATTAAATCATTTTATTTCTGTAAGCGCAGAAAACTTTGTATACACAGAAAGAACACTGTAGTTCGCAACATACAATAGTCTTGGATCTGAGCAGAAATGTCTCAGGTGGCATTTGTTGGCTGGCATTGCATGATGGCAGTGCTAAGAATTCATGTTGTGTGTTCAGAACCAGAGCTGTTAGGAAGTTGTGCAATGTGACATGAACAAGCATTGTCAGGAATACCTCAGATCCATTATACATTTAATTTTAAAATTAATTTCTGGTCACTGCACACCCAGAATCATATTACTATTGTCAACATTTTCATTACCCTCACATTCAGCTTTGTGACCCCCATGTAGGGGTCGTAAGCTACTGGGCTAGAGATGACCTGTAATCATGTTTACCTTGGCCAGACGGAGAGTGCCTTCTTTGGTTGGATTAGTAGAGGGACCACTTGGGGCTAGTGTTAAAAAGTCAAGGCTGTGGTTTCTACTTATGAAGTGTACTGTGAATGCCCCTTGCCCCTTCTCTGGCTCTATAAGCAGGCTACTAGGGTGATCTGGTTGAGAGACACCATCCTGTGCTGCCTTTCTTGGTGTTGTGACATTAGGTTAGATAAAAAGCCTCTCTGAAGCCATCTTTTCTGGTTTACATTAGCAGTATAAGCTAAGGTGCTAACATGAAGAAAAGAAGCAGGAGAGACTGCAAATAGCAGCAGCAGCAGCAGCAGCAGCAGCAGCAGAGACAACCAAGCAGCCTAGAGGCTGGGCTGCAAAAAAGTCTGGGGGCCTGGCTGCTAGACAGCGAGGGAGAAGAGGCAGCTGCACAGCAGAGCAGCTAGGGGAGATGCAGGGGCAGCAGGAGTGCAGCGGAGGGACAGCTGAGGCTGCAGGTGGACAAAAGGCCACAAGTCAGAGAAGAGAACCTGAGTCTCTGATCACTGGAAGAGTTCAGGAGAGCTGTCAAGCCTTTAGTGCCAAGGATCTCAGATACCTGAGCCCAGGGAGCTTATAACCGTGCTTGGTGTTAAGAGCTGAGGAATCCCAATACCTAGGTCTGCTAAGAAATTGCAATACGAGCTGCAGCCAAGAGCTGGAGACTCCTGGCTCCTGTGCTACATAGCAGAAATGAGGAACACCTAGGCTTGCCTGCAAACTATACTAAGCTGCTGCCAAAGGGCAAGAGATCCCAACATCCCAGGCTTACTCTAGAGCTGAGGCTCTTGTCGAGTTCAGGTACTTATACCTAAGACTGAACAACACTGAAACACTAATCGGGGCCTGCTGCTGTCAAACACAGGGGCACAAATGCTGCCAAGACTTAACACGTGAGCTTCCTGCCAATCCATTGTTTCATTAATGGTGGAGCAAAAATCTCAGCCAGCTGATTGGTGGGACTGATATTAAGTCTGACTTGCTTGATAGACACAATTGTAATTCCCTCCCCTTTATATTCTGAGTCTCAGACTGTGCTATCCACTATGTGTTTTGCATACCAGTAGTATAATCACTTGAGATTTAGTCTGTGGACCCTACCACAATACCTACAAAAATACCGCTCCCACAGTTGGGGCACTGGAAGGACATTTTAAGACCCTCTTAAATGAAGGGACCTAAGATGGTTCTTAGGTCCCTTCAGTTTAAATAGCAATATTCGAGGCAACTGCTAGCATTGTGTCAATGATGTGACAAATGATTATATACCTGAGACACAATGTTCTTAAATATCTAACTCCACTGTTAACTTGGCTTTACATGTGTAAGTACAAAGAACAACACAAAGTGGATATAATAGCCAATCTCGCCTTATCATTAGAAGTTGGTTAAAAAAAAAAAAAAAAAAGGGTTTCATTGAATAGGACTCCATTTGTCAGTAGTTAGTTGTCTTGGGTATTCTTAAACTGAATTTAATATCATAAACCGTTAACTGTGGATAGAAAAACCAGGCCTTCAGGAAGTACAAGGCTCCATATTTTCTTGCCTAGGCCTACAGAACAGCTTAGAGGGAGACCTAGCTTTGGTTTTAATGACCTCAGGATGTCAATCTGATGCTTAGTCTGCTGAACCACTATGCTCCTCTGCCTGCAGTTACAGAATGGAAACTAACTTGGGTTGAGACCTGGGAAGGCTATAGTGAACACTTTATCTGGTCCTCTGACAATTAAATGTGCAAAAGTCCCTACTCTCTGATCCTTGCCTGAAGGACATTCCTGTTTGGCCAGAAGTGATTTGTCGGCTGTATGATACAGGCAGTCTTTTTACACCTCCCTCTACGGCTGCTAAACTCTTGGCTCACACCCAAATGCTCCACTTGGGTTTTATTCAGGAAATATTTCTTCCAGCTGTTTTATTTGTTCCATGATTGAATGTATAAGCTTCCAGAAAGTGCAAGATCACAAGTCAAATGAAAGGCTTCAGTTCCCTGTTCACACAAGGAGATAAAATTTGAAACCAAGGTAACAACACAACTTGGCTAAATGAGGACTTGGTATAAATGAGGCACTGATATCGCTGCTAAAAGGCTACCCATCAACGATGCTCTAGGATGAACACACTAGAACGATCCTGGTAATCTTAGTGCCATATTGATGGACGCACTTGTAAGGGATTCAGGCTTCCCCTTTGTATTTAAAATCTAATGCAAAGTAATCTGATAGATCTGTATTTCACAATGAAGAAATACAACTATATAACTGTTCTAAGACTTGGGTCTATCAAAAAATAAAATTTTGGGGTCCTGGAGATCAGCTATTCAAGTTGAGAGCCTGGGCATCAGGATCAAGAATTACAAGAGTACAGGGAAATGGCTAGCCTAAGAGGCTTATGGGTAGGCAGTTAACTTGTGACAGAGAGAAGAGTAAGCAAAGAATTTGCAGATGGAGACCTACAGGCCATAGGGCACAAGAAAAAGATGACTTTTAGCACAGGATGGCAGAGCCAACAAGGTACATCATCAAAGGTCTTTGGCAGTTAAAGAAGTGAAAAATAGACATTAGTCCCAGGATTCTCCAAATATCTCCTGTGAAGCACTGAAGAATAGTCAAAGGTCATCCACCACTTGGGTTCCAGACACACAGCTACATTTGCGGCATGATTAATCAGTAGGATTGGTAAGAATGGTCTTGTGTATCACAAGTGCAGGCCAACTGTTATATGTGAAGATTAAACACAATGGCACCTTCAGAAGACTATGCATAAACATCGAGAAAGCTCTGTCAGAAGCTATCTGTACCTAGAGTCAACTATTTAATTTTTAAGAGTCTGTTAATAAGGAGGAAATACACCAAAAAATTGACACATCATTAAGAGGTTGTGCTGTGTCTCTCGGATCCCCAGCAGCTGGAAGTCTTCTGCTGCTGGTTTACTGTTGAGATTCTCCCTTAGCTAAGGGCAGTTGTAACCTTGCTCCTGATGGGTATGCCCTATCCCTTGGAGGCTAGCTGACATGTAATGTCTGAACAATAAGAGAAAAGTGCAAATGGTTCCAGTCTCCATCTCAGCATCTGTTCCCAGTCTAAACACTTGCACAAGTTAAGTATTTAATTGGAAACTTAAAATAAATTAGACATTTTATTCTCTGGTATTTTGATGTATGCCAAAACCTTTGTCTCTGTAATCCACTTCAAGATCAACATGCCTTGTTATTTAGCAAGCATAAATGATCTAAGAAACTAGTTGCAAGTATTCAATATGCTGTAGGTGTCTTCTCAACTGCTTGGCAAGCTCCCTTTAATTTGATGAATTGGTTAAGAAAGTTTCTTCTATCATAAAATTATTAGCATTTAATGAGCACTTACTATGCTACCAAGTAATATGTCAATCACATAATTTGCCTAATGCCATGATGGAAATGTTACTGTCATCTTTTTTAAAACATGAAGTCTAGCTACACTGCTTCAAGCTCTTAGGCTCAAGCAATCGTCTGCCTTCAACCTTCCCAGTAGCTGAGTCTACAGACATGAGCCATTGCTCCCAACTGTCATCACTGTCTTTTTTTTTTATTGTCTATTTTATTTACATTTCAGATGTTATCCGCTTACCCCATTTCCCCCCACTCAGGAACCCCTTATCTTAGCCCCCCTCCTCCTACTTCTATGAGGATGTGCCCCCACCCATCCCTCACTCCTATCCTACCTCCCTGCCCTTGAATTCCTTCACACTGGGCATCCAGCCTTCATGGGACCAAGGATCTCCTCTCCCACCTATGCACGACAAGGCCATCCTCCCCTACATATAGAGCTGAAGTCATGGTTCCCTCCCTATGTGCTCCCAGGCTGGTGGTTTAGACCCTGGGAACTCCGGTTGGTTGGTATTGTTGCTCTCCCCATGGGGCCACAAACCCTTTCATCTCCTTCAGTCTTCTCTCTAAGTTCTCCATTGGGAACCCCATGATCAGGTCAATGGTTAGCTGTGTCATCACTGTCTTATGCAGGAACCCTAGGAACAGAAGTATTTAGACAATTTATCTGAAGTCATGCCATGAAGAAGGAAGTAGGCTGAGATTTTCAATCAGTGTGACTCCAAAGCTTGTCCTTCTGCCAAATTGCATTCTACAGTGAATTTAAATAAAAGGTGTAATGAGAACAAAAAATGCAGAAGTGAGTCTTTGTTTTCTAACGGCATCATGAAACATGACAAAATATGTCATGTCTGGTTTTTCTCTTAAAAGATGAACCTAACAAACAAGGGATGCACTTAAACTCTCAAAAGAAAAGAGTGCAAGTAGTGTAGTCTGCGACTGTTATTTGTTTATACAGGAATTATTTCCGCTAATTAAAGGCAGAAGAGCGGGATAACATTTGTGAGGAACAATGGAAGTCAGATATCTTAATTATGCACTCAGATGAGCACAAAAGAGTAAGATACAAACAAAAACTTAATAAAAGCTAACTGTTACATATCAGAATGTGGATAACACACAGAGAATCCATTTAATGCAATTCAGATCAAACAGTTATGACTCATCAGAGAGGCTTCATGACAACCATCAGTGACAACACATAAATCACAGTTTTCTTAGAGGTATTTTCCCTAGAAAATACAGCACACATTTGTGGGTATCTAATAAAATATAAATGATATCTCAAGAGATGTAGATAGTACTTTTTAAAAGCAAGTATCAAGACTGGCACACCATTAACAAGTAGAATCCATGGAACAGTTTGAAGGAGCCATGGACAGAAAGACCCTCATCCTACAGGATTACTTAGTAACTTTCTTTTTATCTACCAGTAGGACCACTGCTTCCTTTCATCCAGTATTTGGAGATAAAAACAGCAGGGGAGAATCCCAACAGAGCAGCCTGGCACTACATCATCCAGTCCCTCTCTCTACCACCAAGCTGTGAACTGACCTCATCAGACACAGCCTGTGCTTGTCAAACTCTTCATTAGTTTGACAAATACATGACACATACAAAAAAAAAATTCAAAAGGAAGAAAAATATTTATTTCTGGCTCACAGTTTCAAAAAATTTTTAGTCCTTGGCTGGCTAGTTCCACTGCTTCTAGGTCATCGCTGGAGAAGGACATCATAGGAAGGAAGGCACAATGGAGCAACCTCCTCAGCTCATGGTGGCCAAGAACCAGGAGGCAAAGGAGGAACACAGCCAAGATAGCCTTCAAGTCAAAGTCACAGTGACCTATTCCTTACACCAGCACTAGCTCCTGAAAGTCTGTTCAACTATGAGCTCATCAATGACTGAATTCATTCATTCATTGAGAGATTCTGGGACCCAATAACCTCCCAATGGCTAGACCCACCAGCTGTGGAATAGGCCTCAGAACATAAGGCTTTTGGGAAGGCACAGGCCCGAGACCCTGCTATATCCTAGAGAGAGCTCTTCGTTTATGGAAACTTCTGACCTCAGCTTCCATTGCTAGAAAGAACACCTTCCCTGGCTGTCCTATCCGTGCCCTATATACATAAACCCACATCTCAATTTGATCTCCCTGTCACACTGAATGGAGACACCATGGACTCAGACACACTGGCCAACAGTGTAGGGGCTCACCTCATCCTGCCATGTCTTTCTACGCTTCCTGTTGCAACATTCCTGTGTATTAGGACATAAAGCATCATTTGAGAAGCTCTGATCTTACAAATTAACTTTATTAGTAATAGAACCTCTCTGGAGTGACTGGAATGTCAGTGGTTTGGCCATGGGGTCAGACAGTCCTATTTACTGAACCCTCACTTCCTATGTTAGTACTATGCTCACTCCCACATCCACCATAGTAGCACCTTGGAAAAATGAAATGGGCTTTTTCTTAGCATTTTCAGTGTAAGAAATTTTTGGCATGCTTTTTAGAGAATGAATGCCACCAGGTAACATCAGAAATATTTCTATAGCTGAAAAAGACAGGCCCATTGGTTTGTTTTCCTTCTTTAAATAGCACATGCACACACACACATACATGCATGCACACATATCATGAAGTACAGATATATACCATGGAGTAGAGAGTTAACTTGTAGAGAAAGGCAAAACCTATTCCAAATGCCAAGGTCTGCACTATGATCACACTGCATATAGTACAATAGGCTGGCTAGACTGTGGAAGGCAGGGAAGAGTCAGATGTACCAGTTTAAACTCAGGAAATAATGCAAAATCTCAATGTCTGATTTCTGGCTCACCTAAAAACAAATTGCCTTCTGATAGGGGTGTGTGTGTATGTGTGTGTGTGTGTGTGTGTGTGTGTGTGTGTGTGTGTGTATGCCCATGAGTCTATCCCCTCTTATGTAGGCTCATAGCTATTAGTGACCTGGTCTTTCTCTTGTGTTCCTGAAAGTTCATATTTTACATTAACAGCAAAAGTTCCTGGTTCCACTTTGGAGAACGCTCTTCTTTCACTAGATGCTTTCTTGACAGGTTCAACCTTCCTGGCAGCTACTCAGCTACTCTCAGAACTGTAACTGAATGGTGCCAGTTTCTCAAAGTTTTTCCTCTTACCTCCCACTAAGGCTTCTCAGGGAGGTAAAGGCTGTGTTGCAGTTTTCTGGATAGAAAAACTTTATACTCTGGAATGCTGACAGAAAAATGACATTTACTTTATTAAAAAAAAAAGCAAAAAAAAGTTTGTTTTTTTTGGTTTTTTTTTGTTTTTTGTTTTTTTTTTTTTTAAAATAAACACTGTACAAGAAGCAACAATGTAAAAACCAGGAGCTCTGATGTCTGACTTCTACTCATGCAATGTCACCAAGATAATGAATGACTCAGGTGCAGATAGTTTCTGATTCCACCTTAGTCCTATCAGCTGAGGTGGGGGTGGTGGCTGACACAGCAGTGGTGGCAGTGAACTCCTGAAGATGAAACCTAATCACTACCTCTCAAACCAGGGAACTGGGGCTGCTGCCCAGCTTCTACCTCTCCTGGATCACCTGCTTCTCAGGAGTCACCCACCATGTCCTGAAGACATTCAAGCGTCCCAGTGAGGAGGTAAACAAACAACCAGCATCAATGTGGCTGCACCTGAAGCTGCTCCGGTGGAAGCCAGTGTCTCAGGCAGTCCCTCGGATGACCGGATGACCGTCATCTTAAAGTGCAGCCTCATGTGAACCAGGATGGCTCAGCCCAGCCACTTTCAGATCCTTTTCTCCACACAGCAGAGAGTTTATTGTTTTCATGAGGTAAGTGTCAGGGCACCTTGTTATTCAGTAATCAATAAAAGCAGGCCAACATGATGCCAGTGCTAAGGATTTTGTATACAGGGCAGCATCATTTTCTCAATTAAAAAAAAATCTCTTCATTTTGTCCTCAATAGCACAAAAATGCAAATGTTCAGTGTGCGGGTGGGATGTTCAGCGTGCGGGTGGGAGACAGCATGAGTTAGTGCTTAGTATACATTTTTCTGCCACTTTGCCTGCCCCACCTCTACTATAAAATTCTAGAATTAAAGGAGCAGAGAAGCTCAGTGACTTGTGACTTCTTAAAAAGCAGTTTAAAATATGGCCAGGGGCAAGGTGGGGACAACAAAAGCAGATGACAGCCAAGAAATTGTAACAATTAGGCAACAGCAAAGCAGTGCTAACTACAATTATTAGTCTGCCATGAGTTGTAAGTTTTACCAGAACTAGTGGTCTGGGCGTTTACATAATGTACTTCATTTATTTAAATAAAATTGTATACGAGTAATATGTATTTGTCTTTTAAAGTCTGAGGTGTTTGATCTGCAAAGAGAAGGGCATTTTATTCTCATTTATTATTTATTGCTTTGCTCAAAAGTTATATTCATTTATTTGTAAACACTTCAAGTACATCTAATTTCTGCCAAACATGGCCCTGGAGCCTAAGAAGGAGATGACAGAAATTGCATTTGGGGTTGTCTAGAGGGTAGCCAGAGCTTCTCACAGAAACATGACCTGTGGGTATATTTAAAATAAACGCGGAAGGACTTTTTCTAGGATCTCAAATAGCAAGGGAGGTGGGGTGGGACTTGGATCTTAGAAAACTGAGTCTGACGCTTAGTTGGCATGGAGCCCCATCTAAGTAGATAGTGATACAACACAGCCTAGAAGTGAGGGCTCTATCTGAATAGTTACCTGATCTTCATGGGAGAGCTGAGTGCTGGGATACCATGCCATATCCAAAATAAGATCAGATCGTAAATGAGATCAGAAGGATGGAAGAGTCAGCTGAGTGAAGAGAGGGGTGAGGCTGCTCTGTCCTGGGGATGGTCCCACAGCCCTTTAGGGAACAGTGACAGGTGGCACATGAAGGACACCCCAGCTGTAGCTCTAATGGTGAACCCTTGTGATGTGACAGGCCTTGTTAGTAAACAAGAGGACAAGGTGGGGCAGTTATGGAGTCTGAGCTTTTGGAGTATTTGAGAGAAACCCAGATGACCCCAATACAATATTCTTGGCTCAGATAGTCAGGTTGACCTCCCCCAAGGTCATGCAATAAAGAAGGGAAGAGAGTCGAGGTCCTGAGAAGCTTGCTTTAACGTGCTTTTCTCTGTCTGCCTTGGATGGCTCCTCTTAGGATTAAAAGATGTCTCCAAGAAGGAGGACAAGGCCAGAGCATATTTCTCAATCAACTCTAAAAAGCAATGTTGTTAGTACAGGCTACTACTCAGGCACCATCAATCTGGGGCCTTTTGAAAAGATATAATCAACCGAGAAAAAGTAAGGTAGATGTGAAAAATGAAAAATGGCTTTGAGGCTATTTCACTTGCTATGGCTGGAAAATGTTTGAGTTTAAACTCTAGTAGGCATAAAATAAGCTTGCAGAAAACACCAGCTTTGGAATCCGAATCAATGACCTAGAAATAAATCCCAGAGAGGGATAAGTGAAATTTTGAAAGAGTGAAATCAGAGAACATCAAAATATTATTTCCAAATGGTTTGTAAAAATAATGTTTTGGTGCTGCAATGTAGAAATAAGTACACTTTAAACCTACAGGTATTAATAATACACTGGCATTTTGTTACATAATGCCAGTCAATCTGAGAATGAATTTCCTTCCATGGGGCTTAGGGAGGTGACTGGGGATCGTGTGCTATAGTCCTACAATGCCACATTGTCTCTTTCCAGAGTCTCCCATCTGGTGATGGCTCCCACTACCCTGAAATTCCTCAAAGGTCAACATTCCACCTTTCTCTTATGCAACGCTAAATTCAGACATCTTATTTCTCTCTGCCATCTTGAAATACCGTGTTTGTTATTTCCATGAATTTGTAGGTTCCTGGGTCTCCTATGACCCTTCTTTTTCTACCTCCCTCTTCCCATGGACATCACCAACAGGCTCTGTCTGGTACCCCTCTCTTTCTGATTACCTATTTATACTAACATGGCACCCTGACTCTGGCTAGCATAGGATAGCATTCTCAGAAATGACCCTGACAGTTCTCATCACAGTGATTTCCAATATCCACTCAAGTGACTCAAGAACTTCGGGCTCTTCTGGGTTGGCAAGTTTAAGATTTGACCTTCCTGTCATATGCCCTTTACCCTAGTGACAAGACCTGATCCATGGCTCAGTCTCTTTATTCCCTGCTAGACCCAATGGAGACCTTCCTGGTTACATCCTTTCCTTGAACAAGAAGCAGTGCACACCCCACTCAGTGTAACCCCAGTGCCTCCTGTCTCTTGAGTGCATTTTACAAGCCAAGTGAATACCCTGAGATTCAACATGGACTTCTCTCTCTGGCTGATGCTGTCCCAGCCGGTTCCCCTTGCACAGTGAACCCTTGAAGTCCCTTTTGGATCCCACTGTCTCTCACAAAGCCCATTGTGATGGAGGAAGGGCAGGAGGATCTCAATGGATGTTTGCCAAATGGAACTGAATTATCCTGCTGCTCGGCCCAAGTTTAATTTTAACTATATATAGAGTGCGGGGAAAAGAGAATGCACATCTCATTTCATCTGCAACTGTTATTACTTTGATTTCTCAAACAGTAATAACAGAAATGGATACTAAAAGCATTTTTCCTTAAATTAGAAAAATCGCAGGATGAAATCGCTTAAACATCCTTGTTAGTTTTCTGTCCTTCAGTGGTTTGGATAGATCTTATCGGTGAATATAAACAGGTTTTTTTGGCATCTGAGGAGCTAAGGATTGATGACAACGGGAAGGCTCAAATATGTGAAGGATGAATTGTGTCCAGAAAATTGTGGGTCAGAGAGATATTTTCTAAATGGGAAATGAATCCTGACAGGAAGCTGCCGGCTGGGAAATGAAGGGAGGCTCTGAAAAGCTAGTAATCATGACCAAATTGTGGCTGTGTGGACTTGTGGAGATTCACTTGTGGAATCTACAATATGAAAGTTCTTCTGGGAAGAACTTAATTACACAGAAAAAGAAAGCACAGATCTTTTAGGGTTTGAACCTCTGCTTTATGGGGACCTGTTAGGGTGTCACAGTGAGTGGGGACGTGTTAGGGTGTCACAGTGAGTGGGTACATGTTCAGGTGACACAGTGAGTGGGGAAGTGTTATAGGGTGACACAGTGAGTGGGGAAGTGTTATAGGGTGTCACAGTGAGTGGGGAAGTGTTATAGGGTGACACAGTGAGTGGGGAAGTGTTATAGGGTGTCACAGTGAGTGGGGAAGTGTTATAGGGTGTCACAGTGTTCAGGTGTCACAGTGAGTGGGGAAATGTTATAGGGTGTCACAGTGAGTGGGCACGTGTTCAGGTGTCACAGTGAGTGGGGAAGTGTTATAGGGTGTCACAGTGAGTGGGGACATGTTATAGGGTGTCACAGTGAGTAGGGACTTGTTAGGGTGTCACAGTGAGTGGGGACGTGTTAGGGTGTCACAGTGAGTGGGGAAGTGTTCAGGTGACACAGTGAGTGGGGATGTGTTAGGGTGTCACAGTGAGTGGGGACGTGTTCAGGTGACACAGTGAGTGGGGAAGTGTTATAGGGTGTCACAGTGAGTGGGGAAGTGTTATAGGGTGTCACAGTGAGTGGGGACATGTTATAGGGTGTCACAGTGAGTGGAAAAGTGTTATAGGGTGTCATAGTGAGTGGGGAAGTATTATAGGGTGTCACAGTGAATGGGGAAGTATTATAGGGTGTCACAGTGAGCAGCGGCTGCTTGAGAACACTTTTTTTTGGAGGATTATACATCTTTCCTCTGGACATCAAGGTTGGTTGGGTAGGTAGAACCAGCAGGGAGCTGCTGTCTGGGAGGCTGTGCAATCCATGCAAAAATTAACCCCAGCTACACACATTTGTATCTAATTTCCTCTGCTTTATGGCTTTCTTTTGAAGTGTGTCATATTTCCATTCATCCCTTGAGAGCATCCATTGGACTTCCTCCATGTGTCTAGAGATCCAGAGATTAAGTGACCCCTAACCAGAAGAAGTTCACAGCCCTGGAGGGGAAAACATGAAGAGTCAAGGATGGGAAATAATAAAAAGGGAAGAGATAGCACAAAATGCGAAATTGTAGGCTTAATCCTAACTGTATTCAAGGGCTAAGAAAGCCTGCAGACTCAATCACAATGACTCTGTTTTCCAAAATGCGTGTGTCTGAGCATGTCAGCCCTAGCGACAGCAGTGACAGTACTGTGCACACTGGGACATTGCAAGTGTCCAGTGCCTATAGGAAAAACCATCGAAACATTTACTTGCAAAGGAATGTAGCCGGACTGTGGTGGTGCATGCCTTTAGTGTCAGCACTTGGGAGGCAGATGCAGGCAGATCTCTGAGTTCAAGGCCAGACTGATCTATAAAAGTGAGTTCCAGGACGGCCAGAGCTACACAGAGAAACACAGTCTTGAAAAAAAGAAAAGAAAAGAATAAAGTTGATGCTTTTATGTTGCTTTGGCTGATAGTTTCTTCGACACTGGCCAACTTCCTACAGGACATACTATACAATAAGGGAAATCTTAGGGTTAGCAACACTCTCTAACAAGAACTTTAGAGAAAACAGACCATGGAGCAATTAAAAAGCAAACTTAAAAATGAGCATGGTGGCTTATACCTATAAGTCCTAGCACTTAGGAGGTGGACACAGGAGGATCAGGAGTTCAAGGCCATCCTCAGCAATATGGTGAGTTTGAGGCCAGCTTGGTACACTCGAGACCCTGTTTAAAAATCTAGAATGAAACAAAAGCCACAAGCACCCTGCTCTGGTACTGGGCACGATCTCTTCCTTGCCAACTCTGGAAACTCCCTCATTCTCAGCAGTCCCTGGAAAAGGCAGTGAACGGCCTATGGCTGGTTTCCTCTTCTCTGTCTTTCCTTCCATCCAGACCATTCTCCACTCCCTGAGGAACAGGAGTGTGCCTTCTGTTCTTATGTCCCAGCCACCTGAAAGCCCCGTGCACATGATAGGTGTCTGTGGGCCAGGATGTGCATGCTCCCATTTCTGCTATTGTTTCTGTGAATCTCAATGAATATGGCTGGGTGAAAACAAGGACCCAGGGTTAAAATTTCTAAATGTTAAATACTGCGCCTGCTTTGGAAATATTTCTAAAGATGCCTACAGAGCCATGTGTTAGACAAGCAAACACTAAGAAATATAAATATTACCCTTTCACAAATTTAAAAGAATCCTTTTTCATGAATTTTAAACATCTTTAGACTTAGGTAAGCTATGAAAAACAAGACCATCAAACTTTTCCGTAGCTAATTCCCACATCTGCATGTTTCCCCTCTACTGCTAAATCTAGTTTCAAAGGTTACTCAATATGCAGAGTGGCAACAGTTTAGTTTGTTAGTAACTAGTTCCAAATACTGTGTAGAGAATTTCTGTCATTGCACCCTGCCTCACTCCCACTTAACTAATCTTAATTGTCCTCAACTCCCAGCTTCAAAAGCCGTCCTCATGATCCAGGAACCATCAGTGGAAAAACAGCTAAGAATGCCAAGGACAGGACTGACTGTGGGGACCACATTTTGGATTCTCCTGAATGGCCCCACTATCCACCCCCAAACAACCCCTTTCCTGATGATGTCTTCCCTGCCTGGCATGAGGTATTGGATTCAATGCCTTACTCAGACTAGGCTACCACTCCACCACTGAGCTATGTGCCCGCCTTCTTTATATGAGACAGCAATTCACTGAATTGTCCAGGCTGACCTTGAATCCACTCAACAGTCAAGGCTGACCTTGAACTTCTGATCTTACTACCGTAGCCTCCCAAGTAGGCTGGAACACATGCTTGTGCTACCTGATACCCATTTTCTTTAACATTATATAAAGAGTCACATGATTGAAACGCTCAAGTCTGCTGCTGCCAGCTGTGTTAGGGGCATCCTTAGAACCCAGGGGGTCTTGCCCTATTCTTGCCTCCAGGATTTCTGTGATTCTGGAGGTAGATGGCACCCAAGGCTCCAAAGCTGCACTCTGTCACTTAGCAGAGATGCTACATACCTTACCTGGGACTACTGTTCTGATTATTAGGCACTCTGGCCCTAACCATCGATTTAGGAGTGCCTCTCATTAGAGAGAACCCAGAACTTCTGGCCCTTGAGCAGAGCAACACTCTTAACCTGGGTTGATGAGATTCTGAGTGGTGGCCTAGAGCTGCTGCGGGCACTGTGACAGCCTCAGGAGAGTTAGTCCGAGATCATAGTGAGGCTAAGGTGGAAAGAAAGGAGCCTGGTGGAATTAGAGCCAAAGCTAGTCTGGATGCTTCAGCAGAGAGCCAACCAATGCCTTTCCTCACTTAAGGCTAACAACGTTAAAATGACCACATGTTATATTCAGGAAGGTGACATACTGGCTCAAAATTACATCAAGTTCATACAGGTCACATTGAACAGAGCCACTTTTGAAATCAGGTATTGTTAGAGAATGACAGGTAAGCCATCCAGTAGTCTGTTAAGAGACAGAGGCATGGAGAAAGGGGAGGGGTAACTAATTTGAAAAGGAGGGTTTTTCAAAATGTTAACCAGGCTACAATCCTGCCAGGCTGTTAGTAGACTTGAGTTTCAAATGAGACGGAGTTTTCAGTCATAGAAGTTCATTCATGGTGCAAGTGATAATCAGAAATAGATCTAAAACCGGGCATATCCCACATGGCATGGTGGGATGATGGCCCCTCCTGGTCTTCCTTAGATCTCAACCAGTCTCAATAAGAGACTGTAGCTCTCAACCCCAGTTAGTTTAATGGTCAGGGCTGCACAGTATAACCTGTTTTTCCAGTTTAAGATTCTTAACACCAAATCCCACACTTTAGAGATAAAACCATTGTGGTGGCCTATGAGGCCTGCAGGACAGCTGTCTCTGTCTTCTCAAGATCTCCCTCCTGTACAATGTCCCTGAAGGCACAGGAGGGTGCTTTTCTCCCAGGGCCTGACACTTGACTTATGTCTCTTGAGAAGCTCTCCCCAGGCTCAGTTCATTGTTCCCACCATCTCCAAGCCTAACCCAGGTTTCTGCTATACCATGGCCCTTCCAGAGAAGGCACCGTCACCTGAGGTCCCCTGGTTTGGTCACTCACAATATGGGTTTCCTTACAAGGCTGGCAGGTAGAGACATTCATCATGATTAGTAGGGGCTCTAAAACTAGAGCCCATACTCACTCCAGGTCAATTTTCCCCTGGGCTGTGAACTTAAGTGTGAAGTGGGGAATCAGATCTACTTGCTTTTATTGCCAATTTGTGGGGCTGAATTGATGAACAATCCCTAATTTCCCTCTATTCGGTATCTTGCCTTAGCCTCCTTCAGGCTGGAGTCTGTGTCTTCAACAGACAGGGTCTACCTACCTTTGTTCCTCTGACTTATGCAGAACTCAGGGCAATACCGGGTCCTCTAGAGACCTCCTCACCAGCAGCCCCTACTGCTGCCAGCAGGATGATGAGGCCATGGGGCATTTGCTGGGACCTACAGGTCCATAAACAACACAAAGGAAGAAGTGGTGGCAGAGCTGGCTGGGGACTCTCAAGGCAGCAGGCTCCCTGGCAGTGCTTTCAGCCAACAGCTCTGTGACTGTGGCTCCTAAAGAACTTCCCTTGCATGGCCTGGTTTTGTTTTGAGATGGGATCTCACTCTCTAGCCCAAGCTGGCTCCAAACTTGTGATCATCTTGTTTCTGCCTCCTGAGTACTGGGATCACAGTACTCAGTTCACGTTATTCTTTGAGTACCTCTGTGCTTGCCTGACTCAATAAACACATCATTAAGCATTTTACGTAAATAATGCACATGTCTCTGGTAGAACTGAGGAACTGATTGTTTATGTATTGGTATGAAACAGTTAAATCAAAATACTAACATTGAGACTAGCTCCACTGAGGAGCGAGAGCCTTGACAGGTTGGAGAAAGAGAAGTGGCCGGTACCTTCAATAGTGCTCTGTAATGATACTAGGAACCTCTGAGGAAGAAGGACAACACCCCACCTCAAGGCTGATCTTGGTTCAGAAAAATAGAGAAAAATATCCCCCACCCTTCTCTCTTCAACACCAATAGAATCCATAGGTTTTAAGTGAGCCACACAAAGGCTTAAAGTTGTCCCGTGGGCTAGCCTGAGAAGGAAGTTAAGATACCACTTATGACATTATTGGCCATTGCCTTTCAGATTTTAGAGCCAACCTCCCAGATATCTGGAAAGCAACCCAGTCTTTATTAGAAGTCATACTTCCATTGTTTCTACCAAATGGGAAAAAGTCTGAGCCAGCCCCATAGTAAGCATGCTATGGCATTTCTAAGTGTGCATCAAGACAAACCAGTTCACACAGTTAAAGCCGCAAATGACCCTCTAGAAACCACTCTCCTGAACAAGCTGGAACTGGGGGCCCCCGGCTCACCCCAGCACTGAGTGTGCGGCCAGCCTGGGGCATCCTGGGAGGCTGGTTCCCGTCACCCTCCATGGCACTTCCTTGTTCCAAGTGCTCATATTAAAGTTGTCATTTGTTTATTTTTTCTGTAGTCAAGTAAAGACAAACCTACAAGCCAGGGCTAACTACTCTGCATCCCCAGCCTTTGAAGCGCACTTCACTTAAGCAATTGTCTTCCCTCATAGGGACCAATTATAAACCAGGAGGAAAACGGTGTTCCTACCTTTCACAAGCCTCTCGGAGACGAAAACCTGGATAGAGCCTGGCTGCTTCTTTATAGAAACAAACATGAGTGCATTAGCTCTCACTTCAGTCATATGCTAAGGAGATGTAAATATGACCAGTGACATTAAAATATCTCCATGTTCCCTTCCCTCATCACCACACTTTGGAGTGTTCAATTCAACTTGGCGAGAAATATAACCCATCAGACACCAGAGATTCCATTTTGCTTGGAGGAAAACAATGGAATATAGTCTTTAAAAGGGTAACCAGAAAGATCTAAGTGACTGCCAGAGTGGTCTTCCTCCTGCCGTTTTACTCTCTAACTTCTCGTCACTACTGTATGGTACCCTGACTTCTATGAGGCTAAAGAAAGAAAATTCTATAAGCTTGCATTATACTACTAGAATTAAAGGGTTAAATGTCTGGCATGGTCAAAAGCATGACTTTTAGCATCTGAGTCTGTGTGCTGTCTAAAAGACCATGAAGAGTCACTCCATCGCTTTCTGAGTCCCTGCTTCTTCAACATGCATGGGGGTGGTGGTAATGGCCACGACGGGGTGCTGCAAGGAGTAGATAAAGCACACAAAGCTTATCTAGTATGTTGTATGACAACACGGTAGGACAATTCACAGAGAACCTAGGGCCTTTACCTGCAAGGCCAGCCTTGTGGAGTAGCAAGCAATCGCCCCTATGCTGCTTTGCATAAAAATCATCCTCAGAGGGCCATAGAGTGACACTGTTAGGGGGTGTGGCCTTGTTGGAGCAGGTGTGGACTTGTTGGAGGAGGTGTGTCACTGGGGATGGGCTTTGAGGTCTCAGATGCTCAAGCACCTGCCTGCACGTGCTGTGCTTCCCACCACGATGATAATGGAGTAAACCTCTGAAGCTGTAAGCCAGGCCTAATTAAATGTTTCTCTTTATAAGAGTTGCTGTGGTCATGGTGTCTCCTTACAGCAGTAAACCCTAAGTAAGACACCCCATAGTGATAATGGTGAAGAGTTCCCACAGGCCCTTTAACTAAGTGGCCAGCAATCTGTAGTTATTCTCAGGGGCCACAGGAAGCTCAAGTATTTCAAGAATCTTGAGGAACCGTTCTCTGTGGATTAGACAGCTGATAAAACTGTGTCCGTTTTCCACTGCTGTGACGAAATGCCTGTGAAAGCTGATTTAAAAGGAGGCCTCAAGAAGTCTCAGGCCATGGTTGCTTGCTATATCCCAGCTGTAGGCCTGAGCTAGCCCAGTGCATGGTGGCTGTGGCTGTGGAGTGTGGGGAGAGGAGGCTGTCCACCTCAGGGTAGTTGAGAAGCCAGGAGAAAAGAGGGGAGGGCAGGAACAGGATAAGCCAGCAACTGTCACTAAACGCCTTGTGACCACAGCCCCCACTTCCTCCACATTCCCAAAGAACAAACACATGACCCATGGCCTAGCTTGTTCAACATGTTTGCCAATTCCAGGGACCATCCTCAAGTTCTGTTAAGGACCATGCTTTCCTCATTTGTCTTCAAGAGAGCCATGTTTCTGGTAGCATCCTACCCCTTTTGAAAAAACATAGACGGATTTGAAGGGCCTTGCTCCTTGCAAGATTCCACATACCTCAGGCTCACGTACGAAAGCAGAGAGCCCAGGAGCACCGGGGCCAAAACAAGGGGCTGTGCTACTGAGCACAGCGCACACTCCGAGTTTGAGCACATGTCTAAGGGCTCTCACTGGCCCTGAATTCTATGCATTGATGCAGATGGGTTCAGATAAATGACTCAGCATGGAAAGAGTGGCATAACCCCTTTGCCTTCTGGCTAGAAGGTTCTAGAGAACCCAGAGGCTTTTAAACAATCAGCACATCAGTCTGCTTTCTGTCACTGGGGGGCCCCATAACTTATTAACAGAACAAACAAACAAAACCAAACCAAGCAAACAAAAAAAAACCATATAAGCTAGTGAGACGGCTCAGTGAGTGGAAGCAAACCTGGTCCCTGAAGACCTGTCCCTGAAAGCACATGGGTGCTGTCCAAGTGCCCCACCCCTACCATGCATTACACACTAATAATATCAATAAACATATGGCTCATATATAATATTTACTGTTAATTAATATTATTATAAATAGGTTAATTTAGCTCTTATTTGTGGAGGCTACTGACTCTGGCCAGAGAGGCCTGCTGACTGCATCAGAGTAACGACAGAAACATGAATAAGAAGAAGCGGCACATGAGGGAGATAGGGAATCCGAGCGTAGGGCAGGATTGGCAATGTCCTCACACTAGGTTCAACTTTTTTTAAAAAAAAATTAATTTTATGCATTATATGAATGTTTTGCCTCTGTGTATGCCTGGTGCCTGTGGTGTCCAGAGGCAGTGTTGAATTCTTTGGAACCACAGTTACAGACGCTTGTGAATTATCATGTGGGCACTAGGAATTGAACCTGGGTCCTATGGAAGGGAAGCCAGTGCTCTTAAAGTCCTGACCCATCTCTCTAGCCCTCAGCTTGCCTCTTAACATCATTATTTTAAGGACTAGGTTTCCGACCCATGAATCTTTGAGAAAGAAACAACAGGTTTCCAATCCATGAATCTCTGAAAGAGAAACACCACCGCCTTTGGGAGGGGTAGGTACCACCTTTATCTCCCAAGGCTGTACATACACACCTATCATTGAGAAGTCCTACACATTCTCATTGCCTGGCTCACAAGCAACAAAGGAGGCCCATGAAGCCCAGTTCCCTAGAATGCTGTGCTTAAAGGGACTGCTTTTAAAAACAGCATGACTATTTAAAATCCTTTCTTGAACAAGGAAACAACAGTCCTATTTACAGAGCCTGCCAGAGGAGTGGGTGTCACGTTGGTGTGCAACAAGGTCCCCCCAACAGACTGGTACTGATTAGCCTCTCGTGAGGCTCCTAAGGCCAGGCAGTTAGAGGTTTTGAGGGAATCCTCCTGTCTCAGATTTTCATTAAGCAAGAACAATAATTTTCCCCTGCAACAGTAGTTTGAGATTTAATTAATAGTTGTAAAAGACAAAGCCCTGCTGTAAGATGGAACTATAGAAAACACTGAAAGGTGTAGCTGGTGTCTGAGGAGGAAGGAAGACTTCCTGGTGTGTGGGGAGCTCTGGACAGTGAGCCCCCCGCTTTACATTATCCTACAGTTGGCACCTTTTCCTCCCGAATGCTCAGTTTCCCCATGTTACTAATGTACTGACCTCTCCTCTCCATTACCCTGTAATTCAGACCCTTCCTTTAAGTCCATCATATCCCCTGCATTACTAACTCACTGACCTCCCCTGGATATTATCCTGCAATTTATACCTTTTCTCCTGGCTCCCTCGGATTTCCCATGTCACTACTAATGTACCAGTGCTCACAATTTGCACACATTTCTGACAGTTCGAACTCATTTTTTTTTTCCTTTAGAGAAGCTGGGGAAAGTTGCACTGCTACTCTGTGTCTAGCGTGAGAGCGCAGACTGTGAGCTCTGGATGTGTGGTGTGTAGCAGGCTATGGAGGGCTGTACACACAGCACGTGCTAGGGGAAGGTGAAGAAGCACCCAATCGGGATAAGATGGGCTCTGCTGCAGACGGCAGAGTAAAGAAATACTTTTCTTTAAAAAAAAAAAAAAACATTTATTTAGTGTGTGTGTGTGTGTGGGGGGGTGCCTCCGTGGGTCTCAGGGACTGAACGAGTGTTATAAGGAGAGAACAGGACACAAAGACATCCAGAGGGAAGAACACATGAAGACACAGAGAACACAGTCATTGACAAAGCAGGAGGAGTAGCTTCGGAAGAGTGACTCTACTGATACTTCCTCAGACCTAGCCTCCAGGACTCTGAGGAAATAAATTCTAATGTTCAAACCATCCAGCCCATGATCTTTTGTGACAGCAGACAATATATCATGGATCAAAGAGAGTGGAGTGGAAAGAAACCGGGACAGACAGATGGCAGATTAGATACAGCTCAGTGACCAGGTGGCTACCAGTGGTCAAGAAAAGAAGTTAACTTTTAAAGGGCCCCATGACTGTTAAGTGGTAGGTGGTGACATCATGGGTGTTGTGGAAGAGAGGGTCAGCAGGTCTGAGGGCTTCAGAGCATGTGGGACAAGAGACAGAATGTGCCCCTTCAGCAGGGACTGAAGACAGCTTGGATTCCAGGGGTGTTCCTGTCCCCGGCTCTCGCCTCCCTGCAGTCAGACAAACTGTGTTACCATTTCTGGTTTTATGTGGATCCTGGGGGTTTGAACTTGGTTCCTTACTCTCACACGAAAACATCTCCCTAGCCCAATAATAACATTTAAGCCCCAAATTTTAGCATGGAGAATCTGGCTTTGACTACATTGGCTGAACTGTTTCTGCGCTGGCTATCACGTCTCCCCCTCTTCTCTAGCACTGCAGAATGGGGTTCGATTACCAAAACACGTGAGGGTTGGGTCTCTATTATTTCAAGACAATTACCAAGAAAATTTCTACTTTTCAGACAGAGCATACAAAGAGATGGTTCTCAGGAATGTTTAAGACAGTAATCCTTTTATTAGAGGAAGCCTGTGGTGGCTATGGAATGTGGGGGTTGTACCGCTTTCAGTTTTTACAAGGTCAAAGGCAAGTTTGTACATTGGAAGTGAGTCTGTCTTAACTGCAGCATATGGGATGAATTAATTTACTTATTTTTTAAATGCATCTACTGGCCTTTAGAAGCTTTTATTTATACAAAGGTACTTTTGAACTTTACAAGTAGGCTGGATACTAACCACTGTCCAAATATTTAAAATAAAGCATTAGGTACATGCAAAACAACAATTCCTGTCCAAAATATAGGAGGAAAATCATTGCCAAATGCCATCCTAAACCACCTTTTAGGATTTTCCACTTATTTTTCATATATTGTATTAACATACATGTGTATTTAAAACATTAAATCACGTGAATATATAAATATATTTCTACTGTGTTTATGAAAAGAATATGAAGTGAATTTTACATAGTAATCAATATCTTTATAGTGGTCAGTTATTTTAATGGTGATTATAATTCAGTGTCTAACTTTTTTTTTTTGGTTTTTCGAGACAGGGTTTCTCTGTGTAGCCCTGGCTGTCCCAGAACTCACTCTGTAATCCAGGCTGGCCTCGAACTCAGAAATCCGCCTGCCTCTGCCTCCCAAGTGCTAGGATTAAAGGCGTGCGCCACCACCGCCCGGCCAGTGTCTAACTTTTAAAGGAACTTGCCTAGGTGGCAATAATGAATGTCACTGTTTATCTTAACTTCTTCGAGGTTTCAGTTCATTTTCCATCGTGGCTTTTCTTGTTTTTTACCTTGCATCAGATTATATCACAGGCATGTGTCTCTTCCTCCTTTGTCTTCTGTACTTCTCTTTTCATTTTTTTAAAGTTTTTTTTTTTTATGTTGCTGCTAAGCAATGTGCATTAACATTGAGATGTACATTCTTCATCTTTGAACATTGTCTACTGGGTATTATTTCTTTCTACTATTTTGCCCAGATTTGAACTAACCTAGACTGTCATTTCTGGTTTCTTTTGATCCTGTTTTGGCTAAAACATGCTTTCCCATCACTTGGTCCTTTGATGAGCAGATATTGTATTTAACTCAGACTTTCTGTTCTTTACTGTTTCTGTTAAGCTCTGGTGGACAGACTTGTATCACATGGCTCCTTTCTGCTCCCTTTTCTGTGTCTTCATTCAATTATATCTAAACACATCAGAGGAAACCCCTCACCATGACCTTGGGCTACTTCCTACTAATTTCCTTTGATTACTTACTGGTCCAGATGTTGGCTCCTTCCAGAATCATAGATCAGGGATAACTTTCTCTAATACCTCTTATGTATGCAGTGACATCAACTATGGTATAATCCTATAAAATAATATTCTTTATTCAATTTAAATGCTTCAGTGAGTTACATTGTGAGTATTTTTCACTATGTCACAATGCATTTAACTTGTTAAGCCATGATAAGTTACCCCAAAATATCCCTAAGCCACAAGACGGAACCCAAACACCTCAATGGTTCACAAACATAGGTGGTTGTTTTCTTTTATATGTGTCCAAATAAATACTTTTAAAGAACATTGAGGTCACACTTGGCTATTGTCAAAGCAAATTAAATTGTAAGCTAACTTACACAACAGGGTGCACAGACTTTTGTTTCCATTTTTATCAGTGGAGACAAAGATGTCTAGGAGGGAGTAGAGAGACTTAAGCTTCAGGATCTGACAGTTCCTATCACTCTGCAATAACCTTCTAAGGTCCTGGCTTTTTCTAGTTATACAGAGAGAAAGTGGCGCTTCCTTTCCTATTACAACACAACTTGTTACAGACTTACAGAAAACTCCAGGCAAAATTCATTCTGTCTAAACTCTAAACCCACATTGTTCTATGAAGAATGTCAGATATATTCATAGCTGCCAGTACTAATAGTAGCATTTCCTATCCGATGATTTGGACAAAGTTTAACTCAGTATAAGTTTATTTAATATATTTTCATTTATTTTTAATGCTGCATGTAAGTATTTCTTATTACAGGACTCTGCTGTTTCAAATATTCCTGCATCCTTCATTCATATTTGAAACCTAAACACCTATGTGATGGTGACAGAATTAGGAGACAGGGATTCATGCAGACAGTCTCTGTGACAGGACTGGTGGCCTCATACAGTGAGTTGCTTTGCCATGTGAGCAAATAGCAGGAGCTGAAAATGTAGGTCCTCCCCAGACTCTGGATCTCCAATGTCTTCATCTCTGACTTAGCAGCTGCTAGAACAGTGAGAACTCAGTTTATATTGCATTATGCAGTCTATAGTATTTCAATATAGCAGCCAGAGTGGCCTAAGGCAGAATCTTTTCTTCTGAGTGCTGGACTGCACAGCCAGACAAAAGAAGACAAATGACCCAATGAACACCAGAGTATTTTAAATCATCTTTCGGATCCTAATTGATTCCAATTGAAGGTGGTTTTTAATTAGTTGGAAAATAATGAAAACCAAATACCAACATGGAAAAAATAAATCACTTAAGTAGAAAACAAACGACACAAGCAGGCCAGCTCCCTCGCTCACAAACTCTTGGGCTTAGAGAAAGATCGGCTGTTGAGAGCTCAGGCTTCAGGGTGAGTCTATCTCTTTCCTTAGCTCTCTCATCCAGAGCTAGTGTGGCTTGTAGGGCAGTGGACCATGGGAGTGACAGAAGTTCTCAAGCTAGACACTTGGGCTTGACCCTCACTTGACCACCTCACAGCAACTATGCATGGGTAGAATGTCAACACTTCACTTCCCCCCTTTGCAGAGTGGCAAAGTAGATTTTATTCACAGGGGAAGGGAGGAATTATCCCAGGACCTCTTTTGCTCCTTGGCTATAGTAGAACCTTCTTCCAAGTATGTAACTCATTAGCATTTATCAAGGGTCAGGCCCATGGCCCACAAGAACCAATGACTGGACTCTTCACAGTACCCACAAGCCTGCATGCCCGTCTTTCCTGTAGTTTCTTTCCACAAGGGACATCACTGTTTTCCTATTACCCTATAATTCCCTCTGAAGTGTTTAGAGTGCTTAGTGACATTGTTCTTATTATTAGCTTAGTTTTCTGGATTACTGTATTTTTTTGTCATTTCATGTTACATTTTAGGTCTGTCTAGTTGACATGACATCCCCACGAGTCTTTCCAATGTGAGCCAGTTAACAGGTGCCTAAGTATACACTTGTTGAAATAACAAATAAAGGGATGAATCATTATTCTTTTTACCTACTTTAACATTAAATCTTATCTATCCAGAATTCAGTGGCCAGCACCCAAAAGAATTTTAATTCAATTGCTTTTATTTATTTTTCAATTATTTTATTTCTATTCATATTTATTGTCTACTGTATGTCTTAGTACTAATGTATCACTGAAAAAAAAACCTTGTCTGGAATTTTACATGTGTAACTGACTTTTTATCAACAATCAAAATACAAAGTTTAAGACAATACATACATGGCAGTGTTGAACCCAAGGATGTACATTATGGCTTTACCCAGGCCTGGGGGGACTAATAGGACCAGTCAGTAGAGCTTCAGCTTGCATCTATGATCTTTTTAAAAGAACTGTTTAAGAGCACACTTGTGAGAATCACACTGGCTTCCCGATTGCACACTCTCCTTCACGCACCTTTGTTCCACTTTGAGAAAAGCACATTCTTCCCGCATAGCATATTTGTTTTGTAAGTATGTGTTTAACAACTTTCAGGGTGCCAGAGGAACAATAAAAATGTGGCCTTCAGACAGTACTGTACTATAAACTGAAAGGTCAAAGCTACCCTGACCTTACTGGATTGGTTTTGTTGCTTGTTTGTTTTGTTAATGGAGAAATTTCTGTGGAGAGATGTTATGAATTCAAGTATGCTTAGAAAGGTAGCGATTTTTTTAACCTTAATTTTTATTTTATGTGTACCGGTGTTTTGCCTTCTTTTGTATCTATATACTGCATGCAGTGCCCCTAGAGGCCAGAAGAGGGCATCAGATCCCCTGGAACTGGAGTTACAGACGGTTGTGAGTCACCAAGTGGGTACTAGGAATCAAAACCCAGGGCCTCTGGAAGAACAACCAGCACTCTTAACTGCTGAGCCATCTCTCCAGCCCAGATGGTGATTCTCTTTTAACTGAAAACATTTTTTCATATATTATATTCTGATTAGTTTTCTCTCCCCACAATTCTGTCCAAATCCTTCCTCCTCCTCACCCATGGAAATCCACACCCTTTCTTACTCTCCCTCATTAGAAAACAAATAGGCATCTAGGAAAAAAAGTAAGATAAAAACAAACAAAGAAACCAGAATAAGATAAAATAAACAAACAGGATAAAAAAGAGCTAAAGAAAAGGCACAAGGAATATACATAGGCGTGCGCACGTGCCACACACACACACACACACACACACACACACACTTATACACCCAGAAATCCCATAAAACCACAAAACCAGAAACCATAACGTATAAGAAAAAAACCTGTAAGGCCCAAAACAAAACAAAAGACTGCACAGATAAAGCATTATGAGATAAACAAAGCAAAAAAAAAAAAAAAAAAAAAAAAAAAAAAAAAAAAAAAAAAAATCTGAACCCAAAAGAAGCAAAACCAAAACCCCTCTAAGATGGCAGTAATTTGTTTGTGGTGATCTTGACTCTTGCCTTCTGTGAATGCACGGCTGTGAGAGAAAGCCCCACGAAAGCAAGTCAAAAAGACCAGAGTAAGAAACCATCTGTTGTGGTTTACCCGGGTGATGTATGCTGCTGTTTCATGACTGACCCTTCTATTGACCAGCCTACCCATCTGCCCAGCTAGCCATGAATCTGCCCACATCACCTTATAGTTTACACGTGGGCTGCTGGGAAATGCCAGTGTGGTATGGATGTGTCATCCGTGCCTTTTCACTACTGTTAGGAATGAGAAAAGGGTTGGGAAATATTCTTATTCTCTCCTCTCTCCATCCACAGCCCTGTTACATGCAACTCATGAGTCAAAGGAGGCAGAGGAAAATGTTCAGCTGTTAGCTTAATGAAATAATAGCACAGCACAGAACGCCTTTGGATAAAAGGAACTCATATTACATGAATGTTTTACAGTGTCCTCAAAACCTGTTCAGCCTCAAGAAAAACACTTTCATTAACTTTTGTCAAAAGATGATTGGACAGAGTGGAGACATGGTTGAACTGGCTAACTCTCTGCTGAGCAAGCATGAACACCTGGATCCCTAGCAACCATGTAAAAAGAAAAAGTCAGGTTGGGGAGAAGGGTAGAACAGGTAGATCTGGGGGTTCGCTGGCAGCCAGTCTAAGAAACAGAGCTCCAGGTTCAGGGAAGAAGCTCCATCTCAAAAGCAAGGTGGTGAGTAATTGAGGATCACATGTTAAGGACCGACGGCGGGCTTTGTCCTTCATGTACATGCACTACACCACACTACATGACACAACAAGACACTCAGTCCACGATATGACACAACAGTGCACTCACTCACACACACCACACTATGGTCACACACAGTTCACTGCACTACACTCACACAAACACACAGAGGGAGGGAGGGAAAGAGAGAGAAACATGGTTATTTTCCAAGCTACTTGTCACTTTGAAACTACTCCTCTGTTCCTTGGTTCGTTCCTCCTGAGTACCTGCTACATAGTAACAGATACATTTAACAGGGCTATACTGTATATTCTATCATAAACAATCCCCTTGACAACAAAAACCACTAAACAATTACAACTTTTCCGAGCCTCACATTAGCTAATGGTGCAATAGCTTTTCTATTCTCGCCATGAACATCTACTGCATCCACCAATCAATCAAAGGGAAAAACCACACGGCTGTATCAACATAGGCAGAAGAGCATCCCATCACATCACGTGTATTCATAGGGGTTCCCTTAACCTGATCAATATTATCGGCCCTGCCCCTCTCTTCCCTGAAAAAAATGAAACAAAGCACAGAACACTACAATAAACATCACATCTAATATGAAATACTAAAGCCTTCTCCTCCCTGCTAAGACAGGGAAGAAACAAGCATATGTACTAATCCCAACGTAGGAGGTTCTAGCCAGTGCAACAAGAAGAGCAAGTCAATGATGTGAAGAACTGGTACAGACAAAAGCTACTGTTCAAAGATGACACTGCTGTATACCTAAGAAGCACGCTATCACAATTCCTAAGATAAAACCAGAATTGATAAGCTAATTTAATATTATAAACTAAATGTCCTCCATCTTTAGGTTGAACCTCTAACCCCTATGGCAGCCTTTGGAGGAAGGCCTTTGGGAATTAATTAGGTAATGAGGGTGGGGCCTTATGGGATGAATGTCCTTATGAGAACAGGAAAAAGGGATCCTCTCCCCTATGAGCACATACTAAGGGAGGGCCACATAAGCCCTTAGCAGGAAGGCAGCCATCTTGGACCCAAGAAGAGAACCAGACTGTGAGGGCAACAGATCTTAAACTTTCTAGCCACAGAACTGGGCAAAGATGCACTCCCTGGTAAAGTCACCCAGTCTGAGGTTCTTGTTGGAGTAGTCACAACAGGCTAAGACTTCCAGTAATGTTGCTATATAAAACCAGCATATAAAAACCAATGAGAATTTATATAAACTAGCAAGACATTTAAAATATTAGTATATTTGTATATTTATATGATACAACATGCAGAAAAACTTACATTAAAACAACAAAACAGTAAGAACAATTAGAGAAAATCTTAGAAAAGGAAGCACAGACCTCATCCACTGGAATATTCCAGTTTTAAATTGGTGTAGGTAACTGATTAAATAGAAAATCAACAACAAAACTGCAGAAAAATTTGTTTTGTGTTCCACTTTATTTTTTGGTGGAAACTGAAGATTCATAAAGCAGAATAGTGGGCTGAAAATGCTGCTAAGGCATCAGACATTAGGATTGGCTTCTGTAATGAGAATATGGTCTTAACACATCAGTGTGTTAGAATAGAGTCCAGGAAAGAGCTTGTAACACTGGCTGCAACCTGGAGACCACTTGGAGGCCACTTTACACACCCCCATTATGAAGAACACTTTATGTCACCACAATCTAAGTATTTAACTATTAATAATACCTTTCAAATATCTTCACAGCAAGTTCCACACCAGTTTTTATCCAAATTTTGAGGTCACATGGCCTAGTCTAGCTGATATGTAAGGTTAAAGGCATCATATTTATGTTAGGCAAAGACTTCTAACATAAGACTACAAAAAAGTATTAATCATTTAATGGTAAGTTGGATTTCACTGTAAAAGTCCCTTTGTCTTTAAAAGAAAGTGCTAAGAAAATGAAAAAAATCATAAATTAAAAGTTGTATATGGTTTAACTAATTGTTTAAATAAAAATCTTTTATAACTCAGGACTGAAAAAAAATAATTCAAATAGTAGGCGAGGCTTAAATAAACACAGATATGGGCAAGAATAAAAGTCAACTGTTGAAGTCTTTAGTTGTTTACCGAGCACATATTTAAAAGTACCAGGCGGTATCACTACCTGCCTGTTAGAAAGGACTAAAAACCCAACACTACCAAGACAACATGGATCAGCATTGGTGCTTTGTTAATGAGCATGCAGCGGGACACCCACCACAGAACAGTTCTCTAGGAAAGTAGGTCTGAGGTGTCCACAACACAATAGAACTATACACAAAACGATGTGTATCTGGGGTAAGTTTACTGATTAGCTCAATTCAGGAATTCAGCAACTGGGCAATATACATCTATTCCAAAACACATATTATGTGCATGCATGAATGTGTGTGTGTGTGTGTGTATATATATATATATATATATATATATATATATATATATATATATATCTTCCCAATATATTTAAAACATATATCTCACTCGACTCAAAAGAACTGAAAATAAACATCATACAGAGATCCTAACCAACTACCAATACCACCATTATTCACAAATGACTCAAATTGGCAATGATACAAATGTCCACCAACTAGTGAATGTATACACTGTGATCACCCATCCATCCTGCAACAAATGCTATGCAGTAACTGGAAGGAACTAATCACTGACCTGTGTGACCATATGTATGAATCCCAAATGCACAGACAGCAGCCTGATGCAAAATATGACAATGATGTGACATGATTTGGGACATTCTGGGAAGGGCTATAGCATAGAGACAAAACTCTGAACAGTGATGCCAGAGGCTGGGAGTCCAGTCAGGAACTGAAAGAGACAGAATACTCAACGTTGTAGCCCTGGTTATACAACTGGATACATTTATCAAACCCACAAAGTATTTAACACCTAGTAACAGAGACTCTCACCACATGCAAATTATATGTCATAAACTCAATTCCAAAATAATGGCGCCAAAAGCTGAAAGTTGTTTTTAAAATTACAGCAGAATGAAATCAATATGTGAAGATAATACAAATGTGATTTCAACTAAGGATGTAAAACTTCATGTTGTTGAGGAATTGTTCTTACAACTTTCCTACATTTTCCAAGAAAAATTTTGAGTGTCGAATCATTACAGTGTTTGGATTCTACTAGACAAACATAAAACTTGATATTTCATTTTAAAGGTCAGCATTTATACTATACTGAAAGCATATTTAAACCTACTTTGAAAAGTCGTAGTTATCCATCTGAAAACACCTGTGGAAGTACACAGTATACAAGAATCCCTCCCAGGAAATACAAAGACTGCACAGCTGACAGACTTGAGCCAAGGCTGGCTTGCAGCGTATCTAGACTCTCCACACCAATATCTGGGGCAGGCAGGCTAGCAGGTATGCAGGCAGGCAGGGTTCCTTCAGCCAAAAGCAATCCACCACACAAAAGTGCTTTTATAACTATTCTCGCTGTCTGTGAGTGTCACAAGGTAGAAAAGACTTGAAAGCATTGCCCAAGCTAAAGTCTTACACAAGAAAGCTGATCAGAGTAGGAGCACAATGTTGAATGGCTGGATCCACCTCCCCGGGAGACTAAATAAGTGTGGAATTAGCATCCAGTGAAGCTGCATATAGCAATGAAAAGGAAGGAATATAAGCTACGTGTATACATACAGAAGAGTCTCAAATGTCATGCGGAGTGAGAAAACCAACATTCTGTTATACACAAAGCACTGCCATCCCTGTCACATTTGAATACACACTGTATTAGCTGGGGTTCTCTAGAGTCACGGAACTTGTAGAATGAGTGTCTGTCTGTCTGTCTCTCTCTCTGGAATATGTATGTGCACACACACACACACATACACACACACACACACACACATACACACACACATCTGGAATTTTGAAATGATTTAGGCTGCAGTCCAACTACTCTAACAATGGCTAGCTGTGAATGAAAAAGTTCAATGATCAAGAAGTTTCTCAGTCCCACCAGGCTAGGTGTCTCAGCTGGCCTTCTGTATATGCTAAAATACTGAAGAAATAAGCTCCAGTGCCAGCGAAGAAATGAATGTGCTAGCAAGCAGGCAACAAACCAAACCAAACCCCCAAGTCCCAAATCCAAAAACTTTTCTTCTTCTTCCATTATCCTTATATAGGCTTCAGCAGAAGGTGTGGCCCAGATTAAAGGGGTGTCTTCTTGCCTTGAGATTTGGATCAAGATGCACCCTCCAGTTCTGGTTTGTAGTTCATTCCAGATACAGTCAAGTTGACATCCAAGAATAGCCATCACACACGCTAAAGAAGATAATGGAGTTTGTGGGTAAATACCAGTCCAGAAATACTACAATGTCCACAAGATTCATAAACATGGCGATATGAACTACAAGTTTTCTATGCAGAGGGGAAAGGGAGTCAAAAAATCCCATGGATTTATAGCCATGTGTGTACTGTTTACTTCCTTATGACTTTGAAATGAATAAGTCTAATGCTAGATGGTGCTGCACAGCTGAAATGCAGTGGCACTGGGTACATTTTTTCTGAATTTAAAGTATTTACAATGGACCCCAAAAGATTAAAGCCTGCAGATATTTGGCAGGAGCTGTGACTTGCTGCATTTTTGATGACTTACCACAAATACACAATACTTAATATCAAAAGAAATAAAAATGTAAGCCTAAAATGGGTATACCTATCATTACTTTCTAGTTAGTGACCAGAAGCTAAAGCGAAGATCAGTCTGCTCCCTTTAAGCCTCAATCTGAGGAAAATCTCATAGACTCAACAGCCAGTTGCTCTGCAACTTTATCCATCCACTCAACAATAACTAAACAGCCATGTATTTTGGCTAACCGGGACGTTGAAAGGCCATCACTAGAAAGCAGGCAAGTCTGCCCCTTTTATGCATCTTTATAGTTAAGCTTGAGAGGCAGACAACAAAGAAAAAGAGCCTCTCCAGGATATGAGAAGTGTGACCAATGACAGGAAACTGGGCAGTGGGGAACTGTTGGGGGAGGGGCAGGGTAAAGACATTAGGTAGAGACGGCGATATGCAATGTAATTAGAACTACACGTGCAGGAATCTCAATGAAACAAAAGGCGGCAAATGTCTCACCTAGTCACACCCAATATGTACACCATGAGTGGGCGGTAGACATCACAAGTGGACAGTATGGATATTATGAGTGGACAGTATGGACATCACTAGTGGACAGTATGGACATCATGAGTGGACAGTATGGACATCACTAGTGGACAGCATGGACATCATGAGTGGACAGTATGGACATGACCTCAGTCACAAGTTTGCTAAGCCTACAGAGAGGACATTCACCACCTTGCACTAGTTTGACATTTGAGAATTTTTTTCTTTAAGTTAAAACAAGAAACAACTTTTTTTCTACTTAAGGTCACATAGTGTGGGGTAGCTAAGGTTTTATACTGAACTGACATAGGGAAGAAAGGGAAACAATAAAATGGCAAGGAATCCTTAAGAAATCTACTGAAAAACATCAGAAAAAAGTAAGCCTTTTCTAACATATGTACCAAGCATTTAGGAAAGACAACAGACTGTAAATATATCCTTGTGAACAGGTGTTACGGAATAAAGAGAGCAAACAGGCAGGGATCAAAAAAGCAGGTGACTGTGAATGGTAAAAATATTATTACAGCAAGACATTAAACATCTGTATCATATTTCAGCACATGTGTTAACGCTCTGACTTTTCTTGAAGCCATAATGTATTTTCTTGGGAATGGATATACTACATAGTGGATCCTTTCATCTCGATGGGGACAAAAGACCCAAACACACACTCACGGAGAGGCGAGCTTCTGCTAAGAAGTTCCATCTCAGATGGTATAGGAGCGTGGAAACACTACACTCCCTGAAGTCACTGTCTAATACAGTGGGCTAGACGACTCAGCCAAGGCAATGGTTAGAATTCCAAGGAAGGAAGTGAAATAGAAAAGGCTCCAGCTGGTGACTAAATGTTTGTCTCTCTGAAAGTCCTAAGTTGAAAACTAAGCACGAGAGCAATGGCAAACTAAGCACGAGAGCAATGGCCCTGAAGGCAGGCCTTCGAAATACCATTGGGTCAATGGATTCTGAGTGCCCAAAAGGTGCAGAGACTGAGAGTTCTCTCCTTCATCCAGTTGATGACACAGCTGTCATTGGAGGATCAGAAACTGAAGATTCTTGTTCTTATCTGCAGTCTTCAGAGGGTGAAAACAAAACTAACAAAACCAGCCTCTGCTGTTGATACGCTACTCAGTTTATGGCAAATTTTTTTTTCTGAGACCTAGTCTTGTGTATCTAAGCACAGTCTCAGATTCACTGGGTGGCCAAGGATGGCCTTGAGTCTCTCATCGTCCTGTCTCCATCTCCTGAGTATATGAGTCACCATGCCTAACTCTATGAGACGATACTGGGGATTGAACTCAGGGGCTTTGTGCTCTACTGACTGAGCTACACCATCAGCCCAGTTCCTGGCATTTTTGATTCAGAAGCCTAAATATATAAAGATAGCAGACTTCATCTTCTCTTGATAAACCGTGGTGCCAGGATTGATACCGTCTCTGTGCATAGTCATAATGGCTACACTTCAGAGAAAGACCAAAAGGAAATGCAGACCAGACAACTATTCTGTAAGGAAAACAAATGCTGACTCCCTAACCTAGAAACACAAAGGCTGAGAAAAGCCTCTGAGATCAGGCAGGGTTTGCATAGGATAATGAGGGTGATTTCCCAAATCTGAAAATTAATAGCCATGAAACAACACTGAAGATTAAAAGAGGCTAAAGAAAGTCAATTTCCTCTAATCAGTTTTTGTACAAATGTATAAAGCATATTATCTGCGAGGTGAGACAACATGAAAATAATTCTTTACAAAACCAATAAAGCATTTGATAAGATAATGGATTCTGAAGCCAGACTGAGTTTTAATCCTGTTTTATTTTTTGCTAGTTGTCAAACCTTGGCCATGTTTTTTTAGTCTTTCTGGCCTCAGCTCATTGGTGACCTGGCTGTCTTGAAGACCACATGCGTAAAGAGCCCAAACACCGCTCGATACGTGTTCCTGGTTTGAGAACTTTCACCCTCTTCCTGGTTTGTTTTTATCTTATATTATTACTATCATTATTACTTTAGATGCCCTTTTGTTTTCTGTAAGATAGAAAAAGAAAAAGTGTGAATATGGTGGGGGAAATGGGGAAGATCTGGGAAGAGTTGGGGGAGGAGAATTATATTCAGAATATACTATATGAAAAAAATCTATTTTGGGCTAACATCCGCTTATCAGTGAGTAAATACAATGTGTGCTCTTTTGTGATTGGGTTAACTCACTCAGGATGATAATTTCTAGTTCCATCCATTTACCTAAGAATTTCTCAAATTCATTATTTTTAATAGCTGAGTAATACTCCATTGTGTAAATGTACCACATTTTTTGAATCCATCCCTCTGTTGAGGGACATCTGGGTTCTTTCCAGCTTCTGGCTATTATAAATAAGGCTGCTATGAACATAGTGGAGCATATGCCCAAAAGCTTGGAATAGCGAAGACTCAACTCACAGACCACATGAAGCTCATGAAGAAGGAAGACCAAGTGGGGATGCCTCAGTCCTACTTAGAAGGAGTAACAAAAATACTCAAGGGAGCGAATATGGAAACAAAACATGGGACAGAAACTAAAGGAGGGGCCATCTGGAGACCACTCCACCTGGGTATCCATCCCATGTCTAAGCTAGACACTGATGTGGATGGCTGGAAGTGCATGCTGACAAGAACATGATATAGCTGTCTCCTTAGAGGTCTGCCAGAGACTGACACATTCAGAGGACGATGCACACAGCTAATCACTGATATGATTAAGGGTTTCCCAATGGAGAAGTTAGAGAGAAGACTGAAGGAGCAGAAGGGGTTTGTGACCCCATGAGGAGAGCAACAATACCAATCAACCAAAGCTCCCCAGGGTCTAAACCACCAGCGTGGGAGCACATAGGGAGGGACCCATGACTCCAGCTGTATATTTAGGGGAGGATGATGGCCTTGTTGGGCATAGGTGGGAGAGGAGATTCTTGGTCCCATGAAGGACAAACACAGAGTCGGGGGGAATGTGAGGGTGGGGAGGGGGGAGTAGGGGCGAGGGGTAGGTGGGGGCACAGCCTCATAGAAGCATGAGGAGGGGGGATGGGATAGGAGGTTTCTGGGTGGTGGGGGGAAGTGGGGTAAGGGGATAAAATCTGAAATGTAAATATAATACCCAATAAAATAAAAGAAAAAGAAAAAAATCTATTTTGAACTAAAAAAATCTTTTAAACCCTCATTCATGTGTACAAGAGCCGTCTGTTACACATGACTACTACTGTGCTCAAAGACTGGCTCTGGATGGTGTGATGGTTTGTATATGCTTGCCCCAAGGAATAGCACTGTTGGGAGGTGTGGCCTGGTTGGAGTAGGTGTGGCCTTGTATGTGTGGGCTTTAACACCCTTGTCCTAGCTGCCTGTGAGCCAATATTCTGCTAGCAGCCTTCAGATGGAGATGTAGAACTCTCAGCTCCTCCTGTACCATGCCTGCCTGGATGCTGCCATGTTCCTGCCTTGATGATAATGGACTGAACCTCTGAACCTGTAAGCCAGCCCCAGTTAAATGTTGTCCTTATAAGAGTTGCCTTGGCCATAGTGTCTGTTTACAGCAGTAAAACCCTAACTAAGACAAATGGCATCTGGGAATTTGATTTTTAGGGGGGGTCCCACAACTCGCTCTAAAGAGTGGGTCACTATGTCTTTTTACTATCTGTGTTGAAAACTTGCTTTTCTCTGAGAGGGTAGAAAGTTGGTACATGCTAGACATACCATTTCTTCAGGGTGGCTATAATACAAACCCTGGACACTGAGTCTCCAGTGAGTTGCTCTTAGCAACATCTCAGAATGTTGCAGTAACTTGATGCCACTTAAGTGGCCTTCATCCCATGAGCCGTTCCCTCTGCTGACTGTGGCCCTTATCTCTTGGTTTCTGTAAATCATAAGGATGACCATGTGCTGTGTCCTGGGAATCCTCTGAATCATGGAGAACTGGTACTTTGTGAGAGTCCACCGGGACACAGAAAATCAGCCGCTTTGTCCTGGGTTTAACTGCAGTTACAGTAGCTGTTATGTGAGTTACATAAGGTGGTACTTAGGTATAACAACTTGATGAAATAACTGTAGTTATATCGGATGATCCATAAGTTATATCAGCAATGAAATTGGAGTCCAGTGATACACTCACTAAATTATCTCAGTTTCCTGGTATTCTGCTTTTATTTTATAAAAAAATAAATATTTAGCTTATATCTTCTAAATAATAAGCAATATAAACACACTAAGTGGTTAAAACTCTTTATGTCTTCATATAAATAGCAATAAAAAGTATAACTCAAGTAATTCTGAAGTTTAGAATTACTGAACTTCAGAAATTCATCATTAATTTTATAGATTTTTTGTATGTCTTAGAAATAAGTGATTATTAGACTTATTAAAAATTGAAAAAGATTAGTCTACTCAAATAAATCAGTATTTGAAAACTAGAATTTTTGAAAAGAGTGTTTGGAGGGAAATAATAATAATTTCTGTGGCTGTCTGGTTTGGGATATTCAGATAAATTCTCTCACTGAAAAGACAAAAAATTTCAGGCTAAGGCCCTAGATCAAAAGCCACTTGAAGCCCTGAGGAGGTAAAAAGACAGTGGACACTCTAGGCCAAATTCTCAGAGCAGATGGAGCCCAAAGAGGTGAGCACTTCCGGGTTAGCTCTAGTCCACTTCTGTACTGGGGGCGCCGGCCTGTATTGTGCATTTAACCTTTGGTTTGGCCAGTAATTCAGATCCAGGACTTGCTTAGATAAACTGTTTCATGGGACAGATTTCCCACATCAGACCCAAACCCAAAGGTTACCTAGACATTCCCCTGTTGCTGAGAAAAGTAGGAAAACCCTAAAACATGATGGCCCATGCTTGAGAGGAGGCCATGGGGTGACCTTGTGAGACTGGTACTCTGGATCTAAGCAAACCTAAGAGGGATCAAGGCTTGATCTGTACGCCTGCTTTAACATGATACTCTGACAGTGTTCCCATTCTTCGGGGAAAACACATCACCCTAGGGGGATTTCTTCACCCTGGGTCCCTGGAAGTCTCCATCAGTGACTTTTCAAGGCCAGTGAGAATTAAATGTAAATTAGGGTCTACAGGGGAACAAGTCGCCATGAGCAGGAGCCAGCAGACCTAAGTGGACTTCAAGTAGAATTTCTATGCTTAAAAATAAATAACTTCGCTTCCTTTCCGATCCGCCATCATTGGTGGAGCCGCCGCCACGATGCAGATTTTTGTGAAGACCCTTATGGGGAAGACCATCACGCTCGAGGTTGAACCCTCGGACACCATTGAAAATGTCAAGGCCGAGATCCAGGATAAGGAAGGAATTCCTCCTGATCAGCAGAGGTTGACCTTTGCTGGCAAGCAGCTGGAAGACGGCCGTACTTTATCTGACTACAACATTCAAAAGGAGTCTACCCTTCATCTTGTGTTGAGACTTCGTGGTGGTGCTAAGAAGTCTTACAACACTCCCAAGAAGGATAAGCATAAGAGGAAGAAGGTTAAGTTGGCTGTGCTGAAATATTATAAGGTGGATGAAAATGGCAAACTTCGTCGAGAGTGTCCTTCTGATGAGTGTGGTGCTGGAGTTTTCATGGGTAGCCACTTTGACAGGCATTACTGTGGCAAGTGTTGTCTGACTTACTGCTTCAACAAACCAGAAGACAAATAGTTGTGTATGGTCTAATAAAAAGAAGGAACTGAAAAATAATAAATAAATAACTTCAAATACCTTAAATATGAAGAAACCATAAAATGTGATGTTAGTAAAAACCTTTGTACTTTTAATTCTCTTACAAACACTGCAGAGTCTGCTGGTGCCGAGCACCTATAATCTTGGCACTTAGAATGCAGTGGCACACGTGTGCACAGGCACGGCACGGCACGGCACGGCACGGCACGGCACGCATGCGCACGCATACATAAGAACAGTTTTCACTACTGTCATTCATTTTATTAAAATGAGCCAAAAATTTAAAAATAAAAATGTTTCATCTAAACATCTAATCTGGTAATCAGCATTTTAACCACAATTAGGTATTAAATTTTATGATGTGCTTTTTCTATATCTATTTTATGATGTGCTTTTTCTATATCTGTTGAGATATCCTTTCTTTAATCTGTTAATCTGGTAATGTCAATTTATATTTTATGTTTTTTGTAGAAATTTAATTGGGTCATACTATTAATTTTTTATACTTAGTAATATTTATTCTGTTACTGTTTACTTAGAATAGTTTGTGTATGTATTTATGCATACGTGTGACTATGTCAATCAACAAGATGGAGCCATATTTTTCTTTCTTTTTTTGTTCTTTTGTTGTTCTTGTTCTTTTTTTTTTTGTATTTGTTTGTTTTGGTAAAAGGGTTATAATGTCCTTATATATAGTGAATTAGTAAACTCCCTTCTTTATTTTATGCAAATTTTGATATAAAATATTACCTCGAAATTTTTTTAACTAGTCTTTTTTTATTGGATATTTTATTTATTTACAGTACAGATGTCATCCCCTTTCCCCATTTCCCCTCCCTAGGACCCCCATCCCATCCCTCCTCCTCTTTTATGCTTTTATACCGTTTTGATTACATCCATTTACTAAGGTCAGTTCTAGGTTGAGGGTCTAGCAATACAATAGATGCAAATAGTCAAGGAACAAGCAAGACAATAAACACAAATAGTCAAAGAAAAAGCAAGGCAATAAACCCAATTATGTGAACACTCCTGTGATCACTGTTTCTAAGGGCTTATCAGGATGACCAAAGTTTCTAAGCCTATTTCCCTGTCCTAGCCCAATGTCATTTGTAAGCACACAAAATCAGAAATTATTTGCTTTTAAGATGCATAATTTTCTGCTTTTTAAAAAACAAATTTCCTCTATAATATCTCAAACTCCATGTGCATATGTGTTTCTGCCACCATATATGTGTGGAGGTCAGAGGTCAAGTAGTGGGAATTGGCTCTCTCCTTTCCCCAAATGGATCATCAGGATTGAACTTGGTCAGACTTGGTAGCATGGGTCTTTACCTCTAAGTAATGGCACTTTGTCTTCTGGTGTAGATGTCAACTAATGACATGCCTATAGCTATGATAAAATGAAGTGACAAATGTTTCAATCTTTCCTTAGTTTTCAGAGCAAGACACAACTATCACTGAAAGGTCTAGACAGTGCAGTAAGTCAAGCAAAAGAAATCTAAGACATAAGGATTATTGGGAATGGGGCTGGAGAGACTGTGCAGCAGTTAAGAGCATTGGCTGCTCTTCTAGAGGACCCAGGTTCCATTCCCAGCACTCACATGGCAGCTCACAACCATCTGTAACTCCAATTCCAGGGAGTGAGACTCCCTCTTCTGGTTTCCTAGGGTACCACATGTATGTGGTACACAGACATACATGCAGGCAAAATATCCCATACACATAAAATAAAAATAAATATTTTTTCAAAAGAAAATACTATTTCACCCTGACATCATCTTTGCAGAAATAATTTTAGCAATCTACAGATAAACTGACAAGGTTGTTAGATATAAGATCAATATAGAGAATCAATTCTACTTTTATGTAAAGTTACAAGCAGTTTAAAAGCATTAATTTCTAAAATCTACCATTTTACAACAACCAAAATATACCACGTAGGAATTAAACCCAATAAATGGGGAAAATCCTGCCTAGAATAAAGAGTTACAGTTAAATGTATAGACTCAACAATTCCTAAGTACCTTGGGTTAAAATCCTGCCTCTGCTACTTGCTAGCTGTCTGACTTTAAGTGACTCAATTAACCTTTGAGTACCTTAGCTGTCTATATGTGCTATCTTATACTAATGGGATCTGTGCAGCTAGCTTGCTGTAATGACTGAACACAGAGCAGGAGAACGTGGCCTGGCACATAGGGAACTGTATGTGAAAGCCACAGTGACCATGAAGGTGGTAGGCGAGGGCAAGGCCAACAGCAAAAGCATCTCAGAAGGCATAAGACACCAGAGTAAGTGGAGATTGTGCCAGTGGATAAGAGGAAAATAGCATCACTTAAGATATCAGTTCTCTAGAAACTGATCACAAATGCAACAGTAATTAAAGTGTATTAAGTATGAGTCAAGTTTTAGGTTCTACTTCCCACCCAATGCTGGGGCTGAACTTGGACTTGGGGTCTTGTCTTTTGGGTCCTTAAAGAGTTAGTTCTAGGGCTTACATGGAAATGCAAATAACCAACAGACTGCTTAAGGAGAAAATGAAGGAGGGAGACTTCCACACTGACAGGAAGATGCTACCAGGACAGTGACACTGAGGCAGGGAGAGATCAAATGACAAGTGGGACAGAACAGAAAAAATAAGAACAAAGCCAAAATGCTGTGATAGCAGACAAAAGAGGATTGCCTGCCTGTTTCTCAATAGAAAATATTGGTCACTCACACAGAAAAGTGCAAAGTCAGATTCCTATGTAGTGTTCCCTAATCAAAACCGGATTCTATCCCCGCCTGATACCCCTCCTCCACCCCGCAAGCACAGCAGCCATGAGGTCTGCCCTGTCCTCTCAAAGCCCTACCTTCCTTCCGGTCCACATCTCTGCTCGAAATAGAAGATGGGCATCCCACTCCCCAGCCCACAGCTCTGCCTGCCTTCCATAGGACAACCAGACAGGAGTCTAGCATAACTGTCCTCTGAGAGGCTCTGCATAGCAGCTGACCAAAACAGATGCAGACACCCACAGACAAACAATGGAGGAAGCAGGGACTCATGGAAGAGTTGGGGGAAGAACTGAAGGCCCAGAAGAGGATAGGAACTCCACAGGAAGACCAATAGAGTCAACTAACCTGGACTCTTGGAGGTTCCCAGAGATTGAACCACCAACCAAAGAGCATACACGGGCTCGATCAAGCCCCCTGCCCTTACACATATGTAGCAGATGTGCAGCTTGGTCTTCATGTGGGTCCCCCAACAATTGGAGTAGGGGCTGTTTCTTAGGCTGTTGCCTGTCTGTGGAATCCATTCCCCAATTAGGCTGCCTTCTCTGGCCTCAGTGGGAAAGGATGGACCTAACTCTGCAGAGGTGTGACGTGCCAGGGTAAGGGGATGGGGGCGGAGGGAGGGGAACACCCTCTCAGAGGAAAAAGGAAGGGGAGATGGGGGAGAAACTCTATGAGGGGGGCAGTGATCGGGATGTAAAATGAATTAAAAAAATAAATAAAAACAATACTAGAAGAGTAAATTTTTAAATTTTATTAAAAATACAGGTAACATCTTCCTGGGCTCTACCAAGATGAGTGATTCGAACTATGGACTGGATTCACACAACCAGGAATGTTTTTACTTATCTCACAGGATATCAAGAGGACAGTGAGAAGAGAAGCCAGGAACTAGGAGACGCTATCTAGATGCTAAGTAAAAACAATCTATAGCAGGAATGTATATAAAGAACATGTTGGTATCTATAGAAAATCAATGGAAAAAGGCTATGGCTACACAGTTTCATACAAGAGACCTGTAAGCATGGGAGACACAATGGCGAATGCCATTGGTCAGGGAGAGCCAATCAGGCCCACCTGAGATCAGACAGCCCACCTGATGGGAAAGAACAGGGAGTCTGACAATGCCGAGAGCTGGAGGGGGCGTGAGGTCAGCAGAATCTCAACAGCTGCCGGAGGAAGTGTGCACTGGTGTCAACGGCTGCAAATGGCATTCTAATTGTAATACTTTGGCATTACCTGAGTAAACATTTCCACACCTGGTAACAACCATTTCACTCCTGAGTACACTTTAGGAGTGCTGCTTATGGGTGTGTGCCAGGGTGATACGCTCATACAGGATTACTGGTCCTTCCACAAGCAAACACTAGTGGACCAAAATACCTAACACCTATCAACACAAGATAAGCCAACAGTGATAAATGTATGATGAGATGCTATACATATTTAAAATGGCTGAATTATATATAAAACAGATAAATCCTGGGAACATCATCGAGCCAAAAAAAGGGCAGCTGACAAGACTCCATATGTTTGATTTTTTATAGACTGGAAGGTTAAACGTGAGGAAGACAGACAGGCATATATGTACATTCATGTCAGGTTGCCATCACAGGAATAATAAACGTTCAGTTCAGGGGAGTGGTTCCTGGGGGAAAGAAGGAGATGGGACAGAGGAGTGTGTGGGTATATGAGAGTTTGGTATTTTACGTCTTGGGTTAAATATACTAATTTTATTGTTAACTTCACTAACTTAAATACAAACAGTCATGCATGGAACATTATATTTAAAAATTAACTGCACGCATTTACAAATTTACATTTAGTTGCAATCTGATTCAAAGTGTTGCACCATAGTTTTAATTTATGCAAACTGTTAGTGTGCCACTTTGGAATAATTTATCATAACATTTAACTTATTTATACAACCTGTTGGAAAGACTAGCATGTAAATACCGTTGCATCTGAGGAAGGAAAGCAGTATACATTATTTCCATAAAGCTAATTTAGGAAAGTATCATAAACAGTTCCTTTAGTACTAGGAACAAAATCATTCCATAAACCAAAGCCAAATGCACTCAAAGCTACCGCCAAAAAAAAATCACCTAACTATAGTAATTTACCCCAATTTTAAGGAGACAGAAATGAGCTATGACTCTGCAATCTATTGTAATACAAAACACATTCTATGCTGGGGGCTAAGGTACTTCTGTTCCAATACTTCAAAGTATGTTTTGCTGGTTAGTTTCTGTCAACTTAACACAATCCTAGACATATCTGGGCAGAGGGGAATCTCAACTGAAGAATCTTCTCCATCAGATTGCATGCATGCGGGAACATTTACTTGACTAACAATTAATTCGGAAAGGACATACACTGTAGTCCTGAGGAGGCCACAGAGAGCAGGTCAGTAAGCAGCATTCCTCTGTGGTCTCTGGTTCTGTTCCTGCCTCCAGGTTCCTGTCCTGCCTTAGTTCCTGCCTTCCTTTCCCTGAATGATGGACTGGAATAAGGATGTATAAGCTAAATAAGCCCTTTCTTTCCAAGTTGCTTTTGGTTATGATCTTTATCACAGCCATAGAAAGCAAATTGAAATACTTGTGATTACCAATGGATCATTTAATTTCATACACATATAGTTAGAGATAATATAACATGTTCTTTAAAGTTATTTTTATTGGTGAAGGTCTATGAACCTAAAAGAAAAATCTTATGAAGACTCAGCAAAAGTATGATACAATCTGTCCTGTAGGTACCATCATATGCAATTCAGTACACAAATGGACCAGATATGATAATGTTCACAAGCTCTGAAAGAGAAGGAAGTGTCCATACAGTATGTTTTACCTTACTATGAGCTACAGTAACGAAATGTTTGAGGCTAGGGAATTTATTAAGAGGTTTTTTTTTTTTTTTTTGGTTTGTGATTGAAGTGGACATAGGGTCCAAACAGAAGGGCACTGGAAGCCTAGTGGGGGATGCCTGTTGGCACCACAACGTGACAGTGACACATCAGAAAGGAAAACAGCTACAGGCTGAAGAGAACAGCCTGTCAGGCGGCCTCGCTTTAAATAGCCTGCTTTTTCAAGAATGAATTCGAATCTATGAGATCAATCTATTTTAAAAGAACAGCATCAACTCAGTCGTGAGTTTTATCAGCTTTCATTAGGCCCCACTTCTTAAAGGTCTCACCCCCTAAACAACCCTGCCATGAAGAACAAGCCTTCGGTACACGAACCTGTCCATTCATACTCTGATAGGTCACAGCACAGTACCATCACAATATTGGATGACTGCGGGAAAGGTGTGCTTAGTGTTCAAACAGTAGGCAGATTTGCTCTTTGGTTGCAGGTATTCTGTGGGCCAGCCTTTTCATGCAACAATATTAAGGCAAAAACCATCACTTAAGTACCAAGAATAAGATTCTATAATGTAAAAGAAAATGACCATGGTGTAAAGCTTGAAGAAGGACTTCTCAAGTGGGCTAACGTAGGGGTAACAATCAGTAATTGTTCAAAGATAATGTAAGTGCAGGCAGAACATCCCAAGGTGGATTCTATTGGTACTTTCAAGTGGCACTACACACATTCTTTACATAATCCTAGATTCTGAACATGCCAAATGGTCTGTGTGTCCTCTCTTTTTCCCAGGTTCTAACATTCTAGAAAAACACATATCCTAGATTAGTATTGAAAGATATTCTCCCTCCCCCAAAATGTGAGTTAGGCCACAAATAACTGATGACTTCTGTGCCTCATAAATAAAAACAATTAGCATCAAGAATACATGGAGAATCTCTAAAAGCCAATACCAAATATGTAAACTAAACTGGGTGTGGTGATCCACTCCTATGATCTCAGTACAGGAGGCAGGAGGATCAGTAGCTCAAGAAGAATCCTTGGCCGTAATAGTGAGTTGAGGGCAGCCGTGATGGTTGAGAAACATGACAAATTTTACTAGTAGTGAGGGAGATTAAAATCACAGTAAGAATGTCCCTTCACATATGGGACAAGCAACTTGCTGGCGAGGGTGAGAGAAGGGATGCAAACGGCACTGTTGGTGGCCATGTGAACTGGCACAGCTTCCTGAGAGCAAGTTGACATACGGATGTGCACAGACTGTGACTCTGCCTTCCACTCCCAAGTATACAACCAGCAGACTCTATCATTTGAGGACAAGGAGAAACTTATCAGGACAGTTACTGCAGCAAGGCCATAGCAAGAAATGAGTCCTCCAATAGAAGAAAAACCACAAATTATGATACTCCAGGAAAACTTTTCATTCCCTGTTTTTATGTGTCTGTGTAAAAGGGTGTCTTTTGGAGGTTTTTCTGCCTCCCCTTGCCTCTTTACACATTTCTCTAAATGAGGGACTTGCTTAATTGGTTTCCTTTCTTTTTCCCTAGAAGCATCTCCTTAGAGTGAGTAGAGGCACAGATAGTGACAGTGGGGCAGCCCTTCCTGTGCGGAGTCCCAGATAAACACACCGACTGCCACTGCAGAGGGAAATCTCAGTCTGAGCTGTTCTTTTGCAAGCCCAGCCCTCTAAGAGAGCGTCCTCTAATGAACTGATGGTCCTCTCTGCTACTCATCTGTACTTGGAGTCTATTTCTTATTTGATCAAGGATGGTAAAAGAGGTTCTGGCTATTGTGCCTGCTGGAGTCCCAACACAACACTATTTAATCAGAAAGATAAAAAGAAAAGATGCATATGTTGATGTAGATAAGGTCCAAAAATGTAAGAGAAAAAATGATGTACAGTTGTGTAAGTGAAAAGTGAGTAACACAATACCACATAGTATTTGAGATGCATATATTTTGTCATAAAACATAACGGCCCACATGAATGACTGTAAAAAGTTCAAAGTATGGATTGGCTCTGTGACAGAGGACTGGAAATGTAATCAGGCAGGGCTACCCACGGAGCTTCAGTCCCAGAAGGAATGGGGTGTTGTGTTTCTAAACCCAAGAGACATACGCACAGGATGTTCTGTGCCTGAAAGAGTTCATACACACATGCATACACACTCTAGTCCACAGATGTAGTTCTGATAAATAAGAAGCAGAGTGTGAAAAGCTTTGAGACTGTTCAAAGGATCCTCCCCTGTCAGAGGCAAGAGTTGTCAAGCTCTTCTCCAGAAGCCTTCCTTGGGAGTTCCAGTGATCAGTGTGTACAGCTTTCTGCTCCCCGATGTTTGCAGACTGGCCACACCTGGAAAGAGATCCCAAACATGGGTACTGGACCAAGCAGGTTCATACTAGACAGGAGGGCAATCTACTGATCCAAAGAACCAGAGAGTTTAAAAGAAACACCAAAGCCAGGAGGAGAGGTGGAATGAATAACTAACCGCAAGAAGAGGCACCTGACTGTAGCTTAGTCAAATGAAACCTAAACTACTGTTTTGTTCTCTTTCAACATGAGAGTCTCTATTAATTATCTCTACAGGAAGATCCAGTGGCTGTTCATGGTAATGCAGTTCAATGACATAAATCACAGGAAAGATGAATTCAGTGGCAACTTCAGGTGAGTATATTTTGACTGTATAAGGTCTGAATGCCTATGCAGAGAAACAGTCTATTACTTCCCGATTCTTCAGTGTAAAGACCTCACCCCCTTGAGTCACAGTAATCATAGCAGTCTATAGCTTGTGCAGCTCCATTTAAAGAATATGTGTTTTTAGGCTTTCGTACATTTTATTAAATTTTTAATGTTAAAAAAAAGAACTTATTCTCCTCCTACCAAAAGAAATATTCAAATAATACAATTTGGCCTGATGCATACACAGACAATGCTCTTCTGTATCCAGGGAAACAGATGAAGATTACGTTGCATGAATTACTGACATCTGGATTTAGTGTCGTGTTATGATTTGTAATCTAGGGATAAATTAGCTGGTGGGAAAGGTAGGTGTTCTGTGATTGAAATTATAGATAGGATTGAGGCTTTACACAAAAACCTGTCACAATTCCTGTTGCCTGTAGGGAGCAGGAGCCCTGTGTGCTGTTGACATGGGACAAGCACAGTAAGGACTCCAATGTCTCAGCCTCAGGGGAGTGGCAAAGCCTTATCCAGGGATATCTAGGAATGCCAGACACTCTGCATACCTGAGGATGCCAATGTTCTTTCTTTGGGTGTCTTTGTAAAGTAGAGAAAGAAACATAAAGATAAAAACACAATATAAATGTACAATGCAATGTTAGACAATGGCACAGTGCAGTGGGAAACAGTATGTGACCTGGTTAACATGATATCACAGATCCAGCGGGGCAGCGTGCGTGCACTGCAAATCCTCTAGCTCATGCCTTCCTTTCAGATCTCACTCAGAACTGGCTGCAGTTCCCTCACTGCAATCTAACCACCCTGAAGCTTTCTTTACTCTCTCAGTCCTGCCAAATACAACCCGTTTTAGAGCCTGTGCAACTGGGTTTCCCCTCTCCGAATGGCTCTTCCTATAGATGGCAGGTAGTTTCCTGTCATTTAAGTCTCAGTTTGACTGTCACTTGTCACAGAGGCCTTCTCTAACTTCCAGACCTAAAACAAGCTTGTCCTTCCATTGTTGGCCGTTTTAGTCTCCTCACAGTGTTCCATCTCTACCTCAAACTGTTTTCTTACTCAGTTGTCATGTCTACTCACAGGGAAACTAGGAACTCCTGGAGCTGAGGGGCCTCTTTGTTTGGATGCTCTACTAGTACCCAGAAAGGCACCTGGTACCCTGCAGGTGCTCAATAGCCATTTTCTGATTGGATTGGTGAGCATTCCTTGGCCCGACTTAATATCTCTTAGTCTCAGGCTTCTAAGACTAAAACAAATGCCCGTTTCCGCTTTATCATCTTCCAAAAAACTGGGGGGAAAATGGAATACCTGTGAGCCGATGACTTTTAACACCTAAGATTAGACATGGAGATCTGACATCACAAACAGCTCCTCTGAGGTGAACGCCGTCATTTCATCTGCGTGTTTTAATCCTACTGATCTGACCCACTGAAAACTAAAAATAAATCCTCCTACTATTTTTACGCTGGGCACTAAGTGGCCTATTATAGTCTATTGCTAAGGCTATTACATTATTTTTCTACCCAAATTACTTTGCACTTTTTAGCAATGATATTATCTGAATATATCCCTGGCATTCTTGTTGCAGGAGACATAGTAATAAGTGGGGCACAATGTGAACATATTACTGAATGAAATTCTTCTAAAATGAGCTTCATTCCCTCGGCTGGAAAAGAGAAAACACTGTACATTAGGCCAGTCATGAGGGGTAACGGGTCCTACAGACAACACCTCAGCTGTGTCATATGGAGCCTGGCTCTTGTACCTGTGTACTGGAATTTGAATAGCTGCTTTACACATTTAAAGTAGAAAGCTAGTCCTTCAAAAAATGAACTCAAGATTCATTCAAATACAATTTTACTGGCACAGTTTCAGAATCTAACTATAGTGAGATATTTTGTCTAGGTTAAATTTAAACCTCTCCATTCTTCGGGCTTACATGTTATAACTAATAGGTCTTAAGATAATGAACAGTCACAGAGTATTAAAAAAAAAGCCCACCTTTACAAAAACCAAAGATCATTTTGTGTGATACATGGTTTCATTTTTAAAACTCCATGTTCCTGAAAAAATTATATACTCCTAGAAGAAATGATCATTTTCCATGAAAGAAGACGATCCTAGGATAAAGCCTTAGCACAAAAGTAAGATACGTACTGTCAAGTAAAGGCTGTTTTGCCATTTGGCAAACACAGAGCTTCTTCCCACATAATGGTAGGAGGGAAGTTGATGGCAGTGCTGAGAGTGGAGTGAAGCCTGGGGTTTCATCCGCCATCTACACAAAAGTGCAAGGCTCTAAAAACAGGCCTGTGAAAAATCTGCATTAAAAACAAATCAATGTTAGCTTTAGATTGTGCCCAAGAAACTATGAGATGAAAACAGGACTGTCCGATATTAGGGTATGCAAATAGTCAGAATTCCTTATTGATCTTTGAGATGACTTTATGGAAGTACAGAAATGTGAAATTTCTGTACTTGGTTAAAGTAGCATCTCAAACTATATTTCCTCTTGGAAGATCCTGCGATTTAAAGGTCATAGTCTACCACAGTGGGGAGGCTCCCCTGAGCTGGGGCAACTTCCCTGAGCTTGGTGCAAAATGGAGGGCTCCCTTTCCCAACAGGGCTTCCCCTTCTCTACCCTATCTGGAGATCCTTCATGGAAGGAGAGATGTCATTGCAAAGCTGCATCTGAACCAGGATGGGAGAAGTCACCATTGAGCAATAAGCTACTACCACAATCTGTCATGGTACATGATTTTTTCCCAGAAAAATGGAGCTCAGAAAAATTGGTGGGAATTACTGGGATTTCCTAGCTCAAGGGGCTCAAATTCAAGGAGATGAGGAAGTTACCATTAAAATTCCCACCCTCACACAGGCACATGGAGGCATGAAGACTTGCAAGGAAGGTCTAGGCAGCTGACTATCTTACAGACGATAGAGAGGGATCTGTCCAGATCTATCTACCACTGAGAGACAGATCGGATTCACGAAGAGTAACACAGCAATGTCAAACAAGTAGCTTGTGCTTGGTGTAAAATAACAGAAGGAAGATTTATTTCTTTATTTTTTTCTTTCTTTCTCTTTTTAATTTATTTCTTTATAATATTTATTCTTTGATAATTCCATACATGCACACCAAGTATTTTGATCATACCCACCGTGGTGGTTTGAATGAAAATGGTCCCTATTGGCTCATAGGGAGTGGCATTATTTGAAAAGATTATAATATGTGGCCTTCTTATAGGAGGTGTATGTAGCCTTGTTGGAGAAAGTGAGCCCCTGGGGTTGGCTCTCAGGTTTCAAAAGCCTAAGCCAGTCTCTATCTTTCTGTGTCTGTCTCTGTCTGTCTCTGTGTCTGTCTCTCTGACTCTCCCCCACCCCCCGCCCTGCTGTATATTCAGATGTAAAATCCAGCTTCCTCTCTAGCCCCATGTCTGCCTGAGTGCTATCCATACTTCCCACAACAGTAATGGACTAAACCTCTGAACCCATAAGCATGTCACAATTAAACATTTTCCTTTCTAAGAGTTGCCATGGTCATGGTGTATTTTCAGAGCAATAGAAACCCTAACTAAGACAGAGGTTGGTTCCAGGGACTGGAGTATTGCTGTGATCGGCCTGACCATACTTTCCTTTGGAGGACTGTGGACTTTGGGACTTTGGATTAGGAAAGCCATTGACTGCTTTAAGTGGGGCTTAATGAACCACACTAATAGGCACATGGAAGACAGTGGTGCTGAGGGGGATTTGAACTGTTGGGGCCTGGTTCAAGAAGTTTCAGAGAAGAATGTTAGTATGTGGCCTAGAGACCATTCTTATGTTTGAGCGTGTGTGTGTGTGTGTGTGTGTGTGTGTGTGTGTGTGTGCATGTATGCACGCGCACACACAAATAATATGGCTGCTTTCTGCCCTTGTCCAAAAAACCTGCTCAAGGCTAAATTGAAGAGTTATGGATTAGCAGCTTTGGCAGAGGAGATTTCCAGGCAACCTAGTATTGACTGTGTTGTGTAGTTATTAGTGGCCACACAGATCTATAATGAAAAAGAGCAAGCTAAGCGAGTTAAAATGCAGAATATACAGTTTGAAGAGAAGAGGAGCACACAGACGTATAATGGAGTCAAGTCCAGTGCTCAAGGAGATGAAAAGGTTAAAGGAAAAACTAACGCTACGTGGAATAAAGGACTGGTGCCCTCATGGTGAGAACCTGCCCAGCCAAGCTTCGAACTTGTGCAAAGGAATTAAAGAAGAGTTTAGGGCCATGTGTGGTGGCACATGTCTTTAATCCCAGCACTCAGAAGGCAGAAGCAGGTTCATCTCTGAGTTTGAGGCCAGCCTGGTCTACAGAGCGAGTTCCATGACAGCCAAGCTTAGGCAGTGAAGGAAACGACTGAAAACAGAAAGCTGGTGAGGATGTGGTTGCATGAGGGGGTATGCACCAGCCCCAGCAATCAGCAGCGCTTGGCAGCGTCAGCCATGTGGTTCCTGCTTTAGAGTCAAGGATACAAGAAAAGGATTGTGGAATATTCCATGACTAAGGACTGTCACTGAGACAAGGCATATGCCAGGGGTGTCCCTGCATGGAGGCCTAGAAAGGCCATTGAATAAAGTCATGAAGGTGAAACTTGGATTGCCTTGAAGACCCCAAGATGTTAGAGATGCCAAAGTCGTGGGATGCTGGCCAAGGAAAGCTGCTAACAGGGAATGGAACTAGTCCAGGAGAAAGAAGTGTGTTGCAATCAACAAAGATAAAAGGAGATGGAGATCTGAAGAGTCTTTCACATCAGACATGGAGATGCAGAGTTTGAAGTTTGCCCAGCTGATTTTTTTTGTCTTACTTTGGTCTAATATTTCCTCACTAAGTTCCATTTCCTTCCTTTTGGAATGGCAATGTATATCCAATGCCATTGTAAATTGGAAGTATGTGATCTGCTTTTTTATTTTTATTTTATTTTATAGGTGATTAGGGTCAAGGGATTGCTATGAGTCTCAGAGACACTGAACTGTGGGGTGTTCCGACTGTGATAGACTATGGGAACTTTTGAAGTTGGACTAAATGCATTATGATATGGCTATAAGCCTATTGGGGCCAGGGAGAAGAATAAAGTGGTCTAAATGAAAATGGACCCCACAGCCTCATAGCGAGTGCCTTTATTAGAGTAGGTGTAGCCTTGTTGAAGGCAGTGAGCCACTGGGGGCGTTGCTTTGAGGTTCCAGAAGCTCAAGCCATGCCCAGTTGGCTCACTCTCTTCCCACTACTTTTAGATCCAGATGTAAAACACTCAACTACCTCTCCAGCACCATGTCTTCCTTCATGCTGCCATGTTTCCTACCATGATGACAATGAACTAAACCTCTAAACCCATAAGCAAGCCTCAATGAAATGTTTTCCTTTATAAGAGTTTGCTGTGGCCATGGCGTCTCTTCACAGCAGTAGAAACCGTAGCTAAGATATCCACTCTCCAACTCCTCCTATGCCTTCAATTTTACCTTCCTTTTTCTGTTGTAGATTGAACACCATACTGTAAGCTCCATTTTCTTATCCATAAAACAGAAGTCATAGAAATAATGTGCAGCTCATTAGACTATCGGGAGAATTAAATGAAATAATGACCATGTCTGGTATTCATTCAAGCCTTAAAAAATGGCAGCCAGCTTTGCCACTATCATTACTGAGTTTATCACTTGACAAATAGCCTAATAACTCTTTTTTCTGTCACTGCCTCACGACTACCTGATATGCCTTCATTAGGTTTACTTTTAGTTCAATACAACTGAGATAATTTGAAACAGTCTATTGTAATGGCAGATCTTATAAATTTTCTACAGTATTTGAGTCTGGAATATTTATAACCTGGGGAAGGCTCAGATTCTATGACAAATTCATTATTTCAACTCATTAAAACTAGCATGTCAGCTGACCCATCTGGATGAGAATTGAACATTTCATGGCTATGGTTGCTTTTTTTCCTAAGAAACGTTACCTAGCATGGATTTCTTGACATTGAAAAATTAAAAGGAAAGTATTGTTCATGACTTAATACTAATTTCCAACATGTTAAGAATTCCTTTTGAGATGGTGGGTTTTGCTTTGCTTGTGTGGAGAATTAAGAAAGTAAGACTAAAGGGCATAAAAGTTTATGATAAACTGTAGCTAATAAATGGATATTAGAAAGAAGCAGACTGAATGAAAATAAACCCCAAGAAAGTCTCAGAATTTAACAATGCAACTACTTGTGATTCTGGGCAGTAAGACAAGTGTTTGCTCTGTACCTACTAGGTGCTTAGTACCTTCTCTAAAATGCTGTAGATGATGAAACAGATTTATTTGGGGTTTTTGGCCATTTGATACTGTCATGCAGGTGCAGATGTGTGGGCATTGCACACACGGGAGGCTGAGGTCAGTGCGGTTGCTGCTGGTAATCATCCCAATCACCTTCCTGTCTCTTTATATTGTGGCATGGTCTCTATATCAATCAAAGCGTGTCCGGATGGCAGTCTTGCTAGCCAGCTTGCTCTGGGATTGCCTATCTCTGACTCCAAGGCTAGAGTTACATGCTGGTTGCCATGGTTACCTGTGGGTTCTGGGGATCTGAATCCTGGTCCTCATTTATGTACAGACAGGGACTTAACCATTAAGCCATCTCTTCTGCCCTGTATTTTTTTTTTTTCAAACTGAATGTGGCAAGTCTACTTGTGCCATTTTCCCAACAGCATGGATTCGATGTCACGTTTGGTACCTGTCTCAGAGTTTTACTGTTGTGAACAGACACCATGACCAAGGCAACTCTTATAAAGGACAACATTTAATTGGGGCTGGACTACAGGTTCAGAGGTTCAGTCCATTATCATCAAGGGAGGAACATGGCAGCATCCAGGCAGGCATGGTGCAGGCAGAGCTGAGAGTTCTACATCTTCATCTGAAGGCTAGTGGAAGACTGACATCCCAGCAGCTAGGATGAGGGTCTTATATCCCATTCCCACAGTGACACACCTATTTCACAAGGCCACATCTCGTAATAGTGTCACTCCCTGGGCCACGCATATATAAACCACCACAGTAACTGTCAAAGTCTTTCAAATTTTGTTATTATTTTTCTAACTATTATGGTGATTTAGGATGTATGATCTTTGATAGTATTATTAAAATTGTTTTGGGGTACCACAAACTATGTCTATATAGGAGGGTAACTTGATGCTGTGTGTTCTGATTACTGCATCCTGTCCCTCTCCTCAGGCCTTGGTATTCTCTTGAGATATGATAGTAATAGAATAAAGCAGATTAATAATCCTAGAATGGCATCTAAGAAATAGGAAATGGGTCTTATGCCTCACTTTAAATCAAAAGCTGGAAATGCTTAAGTCTAGTGATGGAGGGTATGTCAAAAGACAACCCAGCCAGAAGATAGCAGCCTCTTGTGCCAGTTAGCCAAGTTGTGAATGCAGAGGGAAGGCTCTTGAAAGAAATTAAAAGTGCAACTTCAACAAACATATGAATGATATAAAAAAAAAAAAAAAAAAAAAAAAAAAAAAAAAAAAAAGCAAGACAGCTTTGCTGCTGATACAGAGAAAGTGGCCTGGACAGCTGAGCAAACTAGCCACAACATTCCCTTAAGCCAAAATCCAGTCCAGAGCAAGGCCTGATTGCTTCAATTCTGTGAGGCTAAGAGAAACAAGACAGCCACAGAAGAAAGGTCTAAAGCAGGGGTTTGTCCATGAAGTAAGACGTTGTCTCTATAGGAAGGTGTCAAAGAAGATGCTAATGTGGATTCCACAGCACAGAATCCAGCCTGTGAAGCCTAGCTTATTGACGAAGGCAGCTACCTGCATAACCAGTTCTCAGTGTAGACCAATAGCTTTCTGTTAGAAGATGACACCATCTGAACTCTCATGATGGGAAAAGAAAAGTGAAAGCTTCTAAGCACAGGGTGACTCTCACAGCTGGGGCTAAGCACTTGGTGACTTTATATTTAAGCCGATGTCCAATCACTGTTCGTAAAATCTTAGGTCCTTAAGAATTACAGTAATTCTACTCTGCCTGTGTTCTATAAGGAATAGATATGGCCAGATGACAACACCTCTGTTTAATATATGGTTTAGTCAATAGCTTAAGCCTACTGTTGAGAACTACTGTTAGAAAAAAAAAAAAAGATTTCAAAATACTGCTGCCCATTGATAATGTACCTGATCACCCAATAACTCTGATAGAGAGGTGATGGTGCAGTGGGTGAAACACCTGCTGACACAACATCCATTATGTAGCCCCTGGATCAAAGGGTAACTTTTATTTTCAAGTCTTGTTATTTAGAAAACAATGAGATTATAGCTGTCCCAGGTAGTGCTTCCTCTGATGGTCTTAGACAAATCATGCTGAAAACCCTCTGGAAAAGACTCGCCATCCTACACGCCATTGAAATCATTTGTAAATCCTGGAAAGAGATCAAACATCAACACTGGAGTTCGGAAGGAGTTGCTTTCAACCCTCGTGGAAGCCACTACATGGTTCAAGACTCCAGTGGAAGAAGTAACTGCACTTGAGAAGAAAACAGGACTAGAGCTAGGATTCCAAGAGGAGGGTGAGGATTCGAAAGAATAGCGTTTGCCATCTTACGACAAAACTGGACTTCAGATGTGAACAAAGAAGAGTGGTTTCTTGAGATAGCGTCTGCTGGCAAAGAGATGACATCATGGGGTTTAGACCATCACAGAAGCTTGGCTGACAAGCAGCAGCAGGCTTTGAAAGGACTGACTTCAATTCTGAAGCAAGTTCTACTATGGGTAAAACACTACTAGAGAAACCATCTGTGTAAGGAAATTGAACTTGAACTGGAAAAGGCCCTTAAATTCAGAGACAGTTCACACAGTAGGTCTCACTGCTGTCTTACTTTGAGGAATTGCTGTAGTCACCCAGCTCTCAGGTACCACCATCTTGATCAGTCGACAGTCACTGACAGTGGGGCCAGTAAAAGTCAGGACTTGTTGAAGGCTCAGATGAAGGCAATAAAGTGCTTCAAAGGTTCTATGCACTGTTCTTAGAGACGTGGTGCTTAATAGATGACAACAGTATAGTGTGAGCACAGCTTTCCTATGTGCTAATAAAACTTCTTGATGCTTGCATTATTGTAGTATTTGGTCTGAAATTAAATCCAGAACATCTCCACGGCATGACAACAACTAATTAAACTAGTCTTTACAATGTAAACAAACCAAGAGCATAGACAGTGTGAATTAAGGTTCAGCTTTTAAAGCTAGAAATTCTTCTAAAGAGGAAGTCAAAACGAAGGGGTTAACAGACTTGCCTAACCTAAGGCAGTTCTCTGCTTTTATGGGAGCCTGACTTTTGAGACCAAAAGTCTTGAGCATATCCCATCACAGAGAAGAAAGAGTTACAGAGAAACTTACGGCAGTCAGTTCTGTGATTTGTTTGAAGGGCTAACAAAGGTTGATACCCTAGGTGGATTCTGAGAAACATGGACTTCAATTATTTAAGACATAAATGTTTCCTCTTGTGATGTTTAAACAGATCATGACAAATCTGATACAGAATTTTTTGCCATTAATAGTCACATTTTAGAGTATTGTGATAAAAGGGTTTTTGATATTTTTATCAAAAGATTTTATGACCAAATTGTCAGAAATTGGGGGATTTTATAGAGAGACTGTACAATTCAGCTCATAGATTCATAACCTTAGTCTGTGAAAAGGGATGTGGCTATAGATTATATAGTTCTAGTTTTCACCAGGAAAATTTATATGCTGTCAAGATCTTTATTCTATTGAAATTGCACTGGAAAAGGCCCTTAAATCTGCAGACTGTAATAGAGCTGATTGATAAAGAGATTCAGAATCCCTTTTCAAGGTTACACCTGGGGAAGGCTAGTAAAGACCTTTCCTTTCCTGATGGGGAACTCACCTGAATTTTCATTTAGAGTCTGACTGTTGGGCCAAAGACAAACTCTATCAGGTAATGGGTTCTTACCCAAGTTACTTAGGCCCACTGGGCCTTAGTTTCCTCATATACAAAACAAAAGGAGTCCCAGTAGCATCTCAAAGCGATACTGTGAGGACCAAATGAAGTAGTCCAAATGAAGTATTTGAATAGGTATAGTGCCTACAGTAAGTACTCACTTGGTGTCAGTTATGTCTTTATTACTTCCCAATATCTACTTATGACAAAGACCCTCTGTCTGGGCAGGGTGTGGTATTACCAGCACCGCCCAATTATTCAGAGTGAAGGAGCAGAACCTTCAAGGTGAATATTCATCTGACTGTGACCAGTCTTTGGACTGTCTTCTGTGTCCTCCTGCAGCTGCTCTAGGATGATGAGTAGACACCTTAATAAAAACAATGAATGGTGAGTGTCTACTGTAGACCAGGCATTTTGTGTGTTTATATATGCATCACTCACAACTCAGTCAGCATCTACATTTTATAGATGAGGATGCTGAGGCAGAGAGGAGAGTTAAGTAACTTGCCTAAAATCTAAAAGCAAGTTAAACTCATTTCATCTTCTCAAGTTTCTTGTCTATGTGGACATGCAATACAGATGGACAGTGAGGTATCTGGGATATTTTTTAACTGTAGCAGGAAAAGGCGGGGGGGGGGACGCTAGGGAATCCACCCTAGGCAGAAGGGGCCAACCATGTAAATTATACTGAATGTCAGAGTCTGAAGAGATTATTGAACTCTGCCTAGACCCAGATTGGCACCAAATTCTAGTGGCTCGAAGCTGGAAGGCAGGATAAGGGGTTCTTGGAAATGGTTAACGGAATGAGAACGCAGTGGGTACTCTCGGCAACAGCTTCATTTTAGAACAAGCTCATAGCTTGACCAGCAAGAGTTCTAGCCATCATGGCAGGAAAACTGGACAAGGACAGCTAAAGTTTGGGACAAGTTCTCATGCTAAGCAGGTAAATGCTACAAGGTGGACAAACACCGTGAGTAAAATCAAAGGGTGAATTTGGGAAGGGGTTCCCTGAGATCCACTCGGACAGGCTGTCCTCACTGTATCTGAACCCATTCTCCACACCAAACACAAAGAACATGTGGCTCTCTAGTCTGACCATTTTATTTCACTACTATAACCTGTAAATGCCTTTCCAGTGTCAAGATTAAGGTCAAATGCCTGACAACTCTTAGAATGCCCTTCATGGTCTGGCCCCTGCCTGCCTCTACAGTCTGGTTACTTTGTATTCATCTTTTGTCTCATCTGTACAAACAGAAACAGGGAATACCAGCTACATCAAAATCCTGGTCGATATACATTCTGTTGTTGACCTCTCCACAAACACACCCCCACTCTTATCCCCTCCCCCCACAATCAGGTAATTCCATCTTTCAGGCCTCATCCTGACCAGAATGACCTCAGAAGCCAGTCTTGCTCTCCTCTCCTGTAACTGGCCTGCAGAGGAAGAATGGATCTATTCTGAAGAGACATCTGAAGAGATATTTGCACTTCTCTTTGACTTTCAGACTATTAAAACAGTGGGCCCTAAGGAATTAGAATTTCCCCACAAATCTTCAACTGAGAGAAGAAAAAGAGGACCCTGCTTGCCAGAGGAAGAATAGTCTCTTGAAGAAGGATTCATAACTTGTTAGATGATCTCGCATCTGAGATTAACCTTGCAGGAGAGACTTGAACTGAGACAATGGTGGGTGGAGCCACACCAAAGAAGATAATGATGTGGTGTGATGGAGGTGGGGGTAGAAACCTGGCTTGTTGGTACACAGGCTGTGACAGGTCTTCATTGGGTGCCCTTTTGCTCAGTGGCTTGCACTTCCCTTTCAGGATTACCTACCCGGAACACCAATTAGCTGTATCTCCTCAACTGAGAGTCTCTGGAGGGCAAGGAAGTGTCTGTCCTATTTCTTTGCACACAGTCCCAGTCTGCAGTGGAGGAGATGCAAACAGACAACTTGTTTCCCAAACAAAGGAAAATGAAAGCCTGAGGGGAGAGGAACACAGGGCAAAGACTCCCCTTATAGTGGCTGAGGGACACACGGGAAACAGAGCACATGTTGGTCTGTCTAGTGAAGTGAAGAACACACCCGTGATTAGGGCTCTTAGGAGCATTTGGAAATGTCTACAGAGAGTTTAAATTTCAGTCACTGACTGGTGTAGCCACAAATAACAGGTGTCTATAAAGAATTGGAGGGAGTTACTCAGGACATCACAAACCACCAGAAGACATGCAAGTTGGGGTTTTTGTTTTTTTTTTCCTATAGGACCAGTTGTAAAGTTGGGATACCAAGACAAAAAAGGATGACAAAGAGACAGAACAAGAAGAGCAAAGGACTTCAGAGAATACTGACTACCTCTGTTTAGAACTTACTACCAATCAGAGGCTAGGGAAAAGGCCAGGCTCACCAGCATGCTTCTTTAATCCCAGATCTCAGGAGGCAGAGGCGAGCAGATCTCTTGAAGTTGTAGGATAGGACTACATATAGAGACCCTCTTGATGAGTGTATGTGTGTATGTGTGTGTGTGTGTGTGTGTGAGAGAGAGAGAGAGAGAGAGAGAGAGAGAGAGAGAGAAAGTGAGAGAGAGAGAGAGAGAGAGAGAGAGAGAGAGAGAGAGAGAAGACAAGAGACATCTCTCAACAAAGAAAACCAGAAGCACACGATATTCTATTAGAACATGGTAAAGGGTAAGCTACAAATACAGGCTATTTTGTTTTAATCATCTACAAAGCTGCATCTAGGAGATAAATTAATTCAAGACTACTTATTTTGTTATGGCTTAAAGCAAACAACTTTTTAGCAATACTATGAAGCAAGCTGGTAAAATAAATAGAAATGAAGTCCAAGGGATTTAAACATGAAAATTTGGGGAGAAAAGAACTCCACAAAGCAAAACAGATAAAATACAAGTCTACCCAAACAAAAGCTAAATCAAATAAATAGGAATTGCCGTGTGCCCTGGAGGGCTGCCAAGGAGCATGAATTTCAACAAAGAATGCTCTGCCACCAGCTCAGAAAAGATAAAGCAGTGAGTGCCACAGCCACTACTGGAAAGGGAGTGGAAGTGTGTGTGTGGGGGGGTGGGGGGTAGGGACAGAAATGCAGCAAAGCTGTTTCAGGACAATGTCTATAAACAACACTGGAATTGTGCCCCAGACCCAATGTGCAAGCTACTCCTTCCAATGTGGTCTAGCCACACACAGTCCCTTATAAGAATCAAATCTATTAAGCTAAGAGACAGATCCGTGGTGAAGAGCATTGGATGCCCTTGCAGAGGAGTTGGGTTTGGTTCCCAGCACCCACAACTTACACCTTACAACTACTTGTAAATTCTAGTTCCAGGGGATCTGATGCCCTCTTTTGGTCTCTGCAGTCACTGCAACACATACATGTTACAGATTTACATATAGGTAAAACCATACACATAAAAACTTTTTTAAAAAGGAGAGTCAAATCCTAATCAAACCCAGGCAATATTAACCTAGACAAAATTTTGGCATGAAAAGTAATGGTGGTCAGGAAGTGTAGCGCACAGCCTCGCCGATAAGGAGAACGCCACACTCAGGATTCTTCTGACAGCATTTATTGAACAGCTCTCAGGATGGAGAAAAGGGGAAGGACGCCGAGCTCAGAAAGCCCGCTGCTTAAATAGAGCTTTGTGAGACGTGCAGATCCCTCATTGGCTCAAATCTTTCATCCAATTGTCATACTCGGTTTTCACGCCATGCACAGGCGCATTCTCAAGTAAAGCTTCTGTGAAGAACCAGGAAGCAGAAGCCTGTGCCATCTTTTAATGGCAAATGCGGCTCCTCACAAGGAAGTTTCACCCTTGGCTGAGTAGTTATTGGCAATTCATAGCTGCCGATGGAGGCAGAGTCAGTTTTCTTCAGGATGCAGCCCCTGAGAGGCTACCGATGCTCTAGTAAATGGCCTTACATACATGCACATACTGGCAGCTAAGTGGTGTCAGTGAGTTAAAAGAGAGAGTAAGGAAGAGAACACATGACACTGGCAGGGGATAGGGTAAGAATTAGCGTATGTAAAATACAAACTGTAATGGTCTATTTTCAGTGTGAGGTGTGCTTAGAGTTCAACAAAGAGTTACAGATGAGGGGGAGCCATCTCTTTCCCCCAGCTGGTGGCTGTGCCTGATTGTCTTAGAACTCTGAGAGTTGGAGAAATATACACATTAATCCCATGATGACAAAAGGGGGCAGGCCCAAGCCCCAAATTACTCATTTGATAAGCTTTGTGTCCTAAGCCAATAAGATGGGGAATTTGAGAAGAGGACTACCCTTGATTGTGAATCTGTAGTCTCTTGAATTTGTTAGTATAGAGTGAAGATTGTATTTCCCAAAAAGAGAGGGAATGCAAGGTAAATTTGAACAAGACGCATTATACGGGTGCATAAAAGTTTTAAACATAAAATTCACCCAGGTGATAGGTGAAAATTTTGCATCAAAGATTCCCATTGAGCAGCTTTCTTCTGCAATTAGCAAGCATTACTATAAACCGAGAAGAAACATGTCCAGAGGGGCCAGGTGAAACAACGCACTGGCAATTAACTTGTGAAGGCAGAGCTGGGAACAGTTCTGTATCTTCGGGATTGGGGCTGAAGGAGACTGACTGCATCCGAGTCCTCAGTCTTTGGCTGTTGGTAGTCATAGCAATAGCAGCCACACCACCAAGACCACAGTCCCAGCCAGCTGAGCCCTTATCCCATGTTAGACCAGCGCTAAACCATTTATGTGAATTCTCCCCAATACACTACTTAGTCTTATAGCTACTCACTCTACTCATGGGGAAACTGAGGCAAGCTGGGCCTCCTCTAATAAGCAATGGAGCAGGGATTTAGACCTAGTTACTTCAGAAAATGCTCTTTTAACCAAAGGAATGTCCAAAGCCCCTACCCACCCACCCACCCACCAAAGCAGAGAATAACCAACATACATTTATTAGTAGGCACAATATCTACTCAGAACCAAATGCAATACAATTAGGGTAAAATTATTTTACTTAAAAGAATAAGAAAGTCTTGACATGGTGGCACAACCTGCAAGTGGAAGCAGGAAGATCTCAGGAACCCCAGGCTAGCCTGGGCTAGATAATAAAACCCCGACTCAAGAAGAAGATGAAAGATAAAAAAAGAAGGAAGAATAACTAAAATTCCTTTGCCTGTGCTATGGTGGATTTTTGAACTTTATGAGCCTTTAAAGAAAAAGAACCCCTAGTCTTTCAGATCTGCCATGTCTACCTAACAGACACCAAGGATGTTCAGACAATCCAAGAGACTAGAGAAACAGAAGTTGCTCGTATAAAAAAATTCTCCAGGAGCTTTTGTGGGGAGAGGGGGAACAGCATTACTCAAAGTGTGAAGTTACTTAGGTGGAAACTCTGGGGGCCTCAGAATGTGACGTTCCTTAAGCTTCCCTGGCTTTCCCTCAAAGGTTTGCTCTGCTCTCCTTATTGGAACGTCTGTACATTAATACAAGCTTTTCTTTTTCACATGACCTATTTTTCCAAAGGGACTGAGAGGGGAGATTATAAATGCATGTTTAAAGCCACACTCATATTTGAATTTTCCCTATTTCTGTCATGCATTTTTTAGTACTTTCTATGTGCGATGAAAGATAAGAACTTGTATGCATGATTAATTGTAATGATGGAAGAACGCGAGGCAGTTGCTTAAGAAACGGGAACAACAAAGGAATAAACTACTGCAGACATCACCAGGACTGAAATGACACTACTCTGTGTACTCCATTTCCATGGCAACTAGCAATGGGAAGATGAATGTTTCCTAGTCACTCCGCTCTGCAGTTCACGTCTATAAATCAAACTTGCATAAAGAACACAAGATTTCTGCTTCGGACTGGACTCAGAGTGGGTTTATTTTCCTTTTACAGTATAATTATGGAAAAGCAGCAGAAAACAATGAGGTCATTTTTAGTGGGGAACAAACTCAGAAATTACTAATACACCTGCGGCATACAATGCCATTCATCTAGCAAGAAACAAGAAGCAGGCGAGCCAACCGGCAAATGGAAGCCTGTCTGCTTCATGGGCACAGCCAAGCCACCACTCCTTGGCTCTGGCTGAGAACTGCACATGCAGAGCCTGGTGTGCCCTGCCTCCCCTAGCCGGCTCCACCATGGATATAGCAGCTCCTCACTTACCTGTCTCAGGAGCAGTCCTGCACTGTGTAATTGTGCAGGAATGCATTCCATATTTAGTATGCAAGTTTACTGAGGTGGAACAATATATAGTTGTTTTTATTTACATGGAAAACGGCTCCCTGTGTGGAAGTCAGGAAGGAAAATAATATAGTATCGTGGAATTGGAAGTCAGTGGATCCCAGTTAGGATCCGATCTACGTGACCTTGAGTAGACACAAATGTTAGTTCGGACTCCATCTTCTGAGCTGAGAAAAGAGATGGTGTATATGATTCCAGAGTGTCTCTGTCATTCAACTCCAAGGTACTGGAAAGGCCAAATCTCAAAGACCTGGATCTATCAGTTCAACCACACAACAGATACTCCTATAACCTATTTTTATATATTTATAATAAACATTTAAATCTAGGCAACAGGACTATCTATTAATTTCTACATTGTGGAAAGATCTTGAAGCTTCTATAAGAATTTTTTGGGGGGGTGGGGCGGGGACTGAGGTTTGACTTCAAGGCCTGGTACATGCCAGGCAAGCAATCTACCATTGGGCTTCATTCCTGCCCAGCTTCCTGCCTCTTTAAGCCCACAGACTCAGATGCATTCAGGTTCTCCTGGGGTGCATTTTTGTAAGCCCAATAACCAGCAATGCTTGATAAAATTCTGTGGAATAACTGGGTAGCTGAACAAACTCTTAGTACCACCTTGCTATTCCTTGTAGTAAATGGGCACTTCCTTCTCCACCTTTAAACAGCTTTGTTATTGACATACAGGCAGGAAATGTCTGGAACCAAGATAAAACCATGGTAGTGTCTTTTTGGGTAAATCTAACAGTTTTATGGAATTTTTTGACCTAAAAAACATATCACTCAGGGTTTACAGCATAAGGGATCCCTAGACGTGAGGAAGGTATCCTGTCCTTTGCTAAGTCTTCAGGGTTTGCTATCTGTACCAAAAGCACTGAGTCTCTGCACATAGTCACGGAAGCATTAAGGTGGACGACAGCAAAGGTTCACCTGGTCTTATGTTCCTGACCTCAAAGAATGTTTATGCCACCTCTGGGGAAGGCAGTCTATACAGAAGCAGAGGAACAGGCAGGCAGTTATGAATTGTGCTGTAAATTCCAAGCAGGATCAGCCTGTGTAATGCTGCTGCTCTACGTGGGCCTCGTCAGAGCTTTAAGCAAGGGCTTAAAGGGTTAAAGAGACAAACCTCACTCTAGAAAAGCAGTGTGCCTGCTGTCACAGGAATACATCCACAGAAAAGCATAATAGCAACAGGACATCAGCACTTGTAAATCTAAATCTGGCACATGAACATGACCAGGAACACCACTTCACTTCTCCAGCATCCATTACTGGCTGCACCCCTCTCCTCCAGATGAGCTGGCTCAAAAGGCTATTGCAGGATGGAGTCAGATGTCACACAACCCTGCAGTTTCCAATCGGTGGGCATTAATGTGGGCCAACCATCTCTACAAAGGAACTTACTACAAATGTATTCTGCTGGCCATCTGAGAGATTTGATCCATTTCGTAAGCCTAGGAAGTAGATGGTTTGGCCATACACATTTTCTGCTAAAAATTCAAAACCTAGTAAAAATAACATTTATTTTAAAAAGCTTCAGGTTTAACTTCTTCTCCATCCAGTCAGTAGAGTGTGTGTGTGTCTGTGTGTGTGTGTGTGTGTGTGTGTGTACACGAATGTATTAAATCAGCGTTCTTAGCACCACCAACTGGACAAAGAGATCTACTACACGTGTGCTAGGCACCCAATTTGCTTTATTCCTTGAGAGCAGGTCATACGTTTATTTCACATTTAATTTATAATAAGGTAATTTATTTCACTCATCAAGGAAAATTAAAAACACCTCTTTTGTCAGCCAAATTAATGCTCACTCACACTGGCTCCTTCACACAAGGAGGCAGATTCTGGTTAGCTGAAGTCTACCTACTGGAGCTAATTTGATTTATTCTACTATAAACACAGACTCCAAAGCAAAGACTAAGGACTTTACTAAAAACTAGAAACTTGAAAAGGGGCAAATTCAATGGACAGCATACCATGCTAGTCTTTGGTGTCTATAGCCGACATCAGTTTGGTTGCAAGCAAAATGACTGAGGATATAATTCACATTTCATATTTTTTGAACATGACCAAGACTCTTGAATTAACATGTTATTATTGATCTTGCCTTCCTAGTTAAGGGCACATGCCTGGCAATGGGCTCTAAACACAGAGAGTCTGGGAGAGCCCTTAGGGTGAAGATATGACCATAAATAAACCTGTGAAACAACCATCCCCAAAGAAGTAAATTAGTTTACCCCCAAAGCACAGATTTGTGGATACTTGCTGCCACAGAAAGTGCTTCTAGTCACTTGTGGTCATGACAAACATACCCTGAAGAACGAGTAACAGCTTCAGTATGAAAATCTTCAGTACGAAAAATCTAGTCTCTGAAGACCTCTCTACTAGACTATGTACAGACAGGCAGGCAGGCAGGCAGACAGACAGACAAACAGACAGACAGACAGACAGACAGACAGAAGAGGCTGCAAATGTGTAGTCAACCTCTACATAAAAATATACAATTGAAAGCCCAATAAAGAAGACAAGTGGGAGCTGGCTCAACTGCTCGGTGGGTAAGAGCACTTGCTTGTGCAAGCATAGGATCTGAATTTGAATACTCAACACCCATATGAAAAATCTGGGCACAGATGCACATGCCTATAACCCCAGCATTTGGAGGTGGGGAAAAGTAGATCCCTGGCAGCTGCCAGACAGACAGACAGACAAAACAGAGACCCTCTGAGCCAGAGAGAGAACCTTTTTTAATGAGAATAAGGTAGAAATCAATAAAGAAAAATACCTGATACCCCCTTCTGTGTATACACCTATACACTCACATTCATGGACCCACACATCACACACACACACACACACACACACTCACATTCATGCACCTTACACATCACACACACATCCACGTACCCACACATTACACACTCACTTTCATACACCCACACATCACACACAAACACACACACATTCATGTACTCCACACACCACACAGACACACATTCACATTCAAGCACCCCCACCCTTACATGCATAACATCCCCTGACTCAAAGGAAATAAATGAATACGGCAATTAGTAATAGGGAAATATAAAACCAAAGGCCAGTAGCTGCTCTCTCCAACGTAACAGGTGACTTTGACATGTAAACTCTGAACAGGCAAACTTCCTCTTGTTCTTTTTGTTCATAGCATTTACTCATTCACATGCTCACTAGTTGCTTTCTCCAGAAAGGTTGGATATATTCAAGGAGGGAGCATGAGTGAGCTGCTTCCTCTTTCCCACTTCCTCAACGAGTGTTGGTGTGTTCTCTCCCAGACAAGGCTTCTATCTGAAGGCATGACTGCTATAAAGGATCTTAAATAAGACAGTCAAGAAAAGCATTGTGCCCGCCGGGCGGTGGTGGTGCACGCCTTTAATCCCAGCACTTGGGAGGCAGAGGCAGGCGGATTTCTGAGGCCAGCCTGGTCTACAGAGTGAGTTCCAGGACAGCCAGGGCTATACACAGAAAACCCTGTCTCAAAAAACCAAAACCAAAAAAAAAAATTAAAATTTTAAAAATCTTTTAAACTTTAAAAAGGAAAGTATTTTGTAAGTTTTGTTTTCATTTCTATGTATACTATGGCATGACTCTTGAATAATACTTAAGTTTGTATATATAGACTTAGTTTGAGGTATAATATCAAAAATTTTATGTTTACAGTATAAAATATGGTACATTAATGTACTCCCTGAGCAATGATTCCCACAATCAAGCTACTTCACATACTCTTCACCTGACACATTTCCTTGGTGTTTGTGTATGCTTTAAGAACACTTAGGAACTTTGGTAAAAATACAGTATGTTTAATTACAGAGAGCATGTGACACATCACATCACTAGGATGTATTCACTTTGTAACTACAAGTGGTCCTTTTAACCACTAATCCCACCCCGCCCACCCACTGCTTGGACTCTGGCAGTTACCATTCTATGGTTTCTATCAATCTGATGATGTTTAGATTCCACAGGTGAGAAACACTGTAAAATTTGTCCTTCTTTGCCTGGCTTATTTCCTTTAGTATAATGTTTATCAAATGGTGGCGAATAGCATTTATAACATTCTGCTTTATGTGTGTACGTATGTGCATATATGGCATAAAGGTATGTATTTACAGTCACATACCATAATCACTTTTGTCCATCTACCCACTGATGAGTACAGAGGTTGTTTCATATCTTGGTTATTGTGAATAAGGCTGGACTGAACATGGGGCTGTAGATTTTTAAATTTTTAAAAAACTTCTTATTAAAATATAATATCTGAGTTTCAGGACAGCCAGGACTACACAGAGAAACCCTGTCTCGAAAAACCAATATATATACAAAATATCACTTTCCCCTTTCCCTTTTCTCCCTCTAATTCTTCTCATGTTCCCCTTTCAATTAATGGCCTCTCTTTCTTTCATTATAATTGTTATACACATACATACATACACACGTATGTGTACACATATATACACACATACATATATGTATGTGTATACATACATATATACACATACATACATACATATGTGTGTACACACACACCCTACAGAGTCCATTTAATTTTGCTTATGTGTACATGGTTCAAGGCTGACTATTTTATATTACACAACCAGTTATGGGGCTCATCCCTGGGAGAGACTAATTCTCCCCCTCTTAGTAGCCATTAGTTTTCTATATCTCTTTATCTCTGAGTGGGACCCCATGAGATTTCCCATTATGTATTAACATGTCTATTGGTATTGTAGACATTTGAACTGTGAGTTCAGTTTACTCCCCCATTATTATCAGACTGGTATTTTTAAATCAGGAGATACATTATTGAGATATAACAAAATATTTGACCATTAAGGGAAGAACAATAGGATATATAAAATAAAATGTCTGGATTATTTATCAGTTTCCTATGACTTTTATTTCCTTTGACCAAAAGGTAAAGGAATTGAGAACTAACTAGAGTTTGGCTTGAACTAGCAAGGAAAGGAGTCTAGAAAATGGGCAGATGTTACCACTGATGTGGAAAACTGTCCTAAGGACTCAGAAGTTAATGGTGTTGAACGAAATTGAGCTATGGTCACTGAGAATGGCGCCACATGGTGCTAAGAAAGCTGGAGTGGATGGAGAATAAAAAGCAGGGCTTCTAGGCTGAACGCCATGGAAGTTGACGATAACCCCAGAAAGGACAGAGACAACTGGAAAGAGGAAAGGGAGAGCAGCTTTCTAGGCTGGGGGGACTGGGCGGATCTGTAGCAGGGAAAGAAGATGGCTTAGGGTTTTACTGCTATGAACAGAGACCATGACCAAGGCAACTCTTATAAGGACAACTCATTGAGGCTGGCTTACAGGTTCAGAGGTTCAGTCCAGTATCATCAAGGCAGGGACATAGCAGCAACCTGGCAGGCATGGTGCAGGCAGAGCCAAGAGTTCTACATCTCCATCTGAAGGCCACTAGAACAAGACTGGCTCCCAGGCAGCTAGGATGAGGGTCTTAAAGCCCATGCCCAGAGTGACACACCTACTCCAACATGGCCACACCTCCAAATAGTGCCACTCTCTGGGTCAAGCATATTCAAACCACCACAGAAGTTACAAACAGGAGAGGGAATGGGCAGTGAAGAAATATCTTCCATCAGAATGGATGGGGAATGAGACCAGCACAGAGGAGAATTGGTGAAAAATGAAAAAAGGAGAGACAGGAGACAGTACTCGCCTGTCTCTCTTAAAAACAAGAGGAGAAACAGAGAAAAGACTGGAGATGAAGAGGAGGTAAAGCCAATGGACCTAAGCAGATCTGCGATGTTCTTCACAAGGCAGAATCAGAACCACATCTGTGTGTAATAGTGGGAAGGGTCTGTAATTATCAGAGAATGAGCCACTACAGAGGGTTGACTTGGCAGAGTTACACCAAGAACACTGCATCTTGTTGTATGCTTGTAGCCATAGCAACAGGGTAGGTCAACATTAATGCTGTAAGAGGGAAGTGAAGACAGCTGAGCTCAAGTCCTTCTGGACAGCAGTTGGGTATGGCATGACTTGAGGTACAGCACATCTGGCTGTGCTTGGGAAAAGAAAGTATTCTACCCAGGCTTAGAGCGGTTAACTAGGTGCAGAAGACAGCTTGGCTAATACAAACTTTACTTTGTTAAAATAAAGATTATAGTCAGAATATGAATGTGATCTCACACTGGGGTCAAGGCAGGCTACTGAGAATTTGTGCAAAAGGATCCAGGAAGATGATAGGGGCGTTTACACTATGCCACTATGCCTCTCTGTCTCTCTGTCTCTCTCTGTCTCTCTCTGTCTCTCTGTCTCTCTCTCTCTCTCTCTCTCTCTCTCTCTCTCTCTCACACACACACACACACAAATTAATTGATATGTGTTGGGTTGTGTCTGGGGAGAGAAGTAGATGTACCACAGAATGAAGGCACAACTGTTCTGTGTCACCTGAGGTTGTCCTGGGGACAGGAGATACCCAAGTCTTTAATGAGCTATCAGTATGCTCAACAGTTACACAGGCAGAAGCCCAGGGAAAGACTATGCACGAAGGGCTTCACCTCAAGTCTACCAAGGATTTAATTCCAAGTTTGTTCTGACTTTCTCTAGCAGCAGGTTTCACACAAGATGGGAATAAGAACAGCGAATGTAAGCAAGGTAGAAATTAGAAGCCCCGGTGTTGAACTTACTGTAACTGAGGAAAAGCCTTCTAATGAATCAAAGGACAATCCCCGTTTTATGAGGACAGGGAATAAAGTTAGGTTAGCTTATTCACCTCAGTTAAAAGTATGCCTCCATTCACCAGCTTTCTGTATTTGTTTCTTCACAATGTACCTGGCAGATATTTGGTGCTGTGCTAGAATTCCCCAGCCAAGACATGGAACACACACAGGTCTATCACAAAGCAACTGGAACGTGGATGCTTGCAGGTTTTCACCTGATAAAATGCTGTCTCAAGTTCCCTTTGTGTGCATTTTTGTAAATGTTGCCTTTTGTTTATATTGCAGATAATCAAATGAAATCTCAACAAATCAAAACCAAACCGAGCCAATTCTCAGGAACAGGGAAGAGCTACACGATTATGCACCCTGTTTCTCAAGAACACACTTTTTGGGCAACATGCCTGCCTTTCTCATGTGGTGGGGGATACAAAGGCATATCCTGCCTGCAGAATGTTGACAGTGCTAAAGGAAACAGAGAGTGATTGAGAGAGTAAGCTGCAGGGTCAGCCTGCCTCAGTCCGAATCTTGGTTCCATTACTAGCCAGCTAGTGGTCTAAAGCAAATCCTTTGACCTTTCCACGATATTTTCTCATTTGTAAAGTGGACATAGACAGCATAGTCCATGAGCTTCCACACAGTGCCTGGCACAGAGCAAACCCTCCGGCAACAGCAGTTACAGTCACTGATCACGCTAACACGGCACTGGGCCTCAGCAGCTCTAGAGAATGTGAAGGATGCTTTGTGGGCCAGAGCAGCAAGGGATATCATTTACAAAAGTAGATGAGGACATGGGAGGAGAGAAAAGCAGTGAACCTGGCGTGAGTAAAGCTGTGGGAAGATAGATGAGATAGGACCAATGCATGGTAAGTGGACTGGAATGGTATTTAACCTGGGAAATGCCAAGAAGGCATTCCAGTCTCTGTCTGTCAGCTTTATATGCTAAGCTAAAGAATCTAGATTTTTCTATGGTAAGCAATGAGAAGCTAGTGAAGTAAGAAAGTAACATTAAACTGTAATGATACTTTACTCTCATTTGCCTAAATTTAACTAGAAAAGTAGACTAGTGATTTCGAAAGTTTAATATGAATATCAACTATGAAGGGATCATATTAAAGTAAATGCAAGTGACTCAGTGGGCTGAGATTAGTATTGTCAATAAGTCCCTGTGCTGATACCTGTCTCTAGAGCTCACTGAAAAAGTAAGGGTATATTTATTCGAGGTACTTCGGTTAAAGAAAATGGCTGGGTAAGAAGCAGGTAGACAAGCTGTCAGGATTTAAGGGAGCAAACACATAGGCTTCTATGTTATAGATAAAAAAAAAAATAGTCCTAGAAAACTTCAATCTGATTTAGGATAACAATTTTGATATGCCTCTTTACTATGAACTGAGTTTTCCATAACATTTAAACACAATTTTGAGGCAGAGGAGAATGGCCTGGAGTACAAGACCAACTTGGCCTACATAGCATGTGACAGGCCGACTTGGGCTGCAGAAGAAAACACTACCTTAGGGGGGAAAAAAAGAAGTGAAATCATTTTAAGTATCTCATAAAATATAAAGTTCCTTTGGCAAATGCATACTTTATTTGATAAACACAACATACTATATGATTAAAATTCCAACCCCAAAGTTCCATGAAGAGAAAAAAAACAAGAAATTGATTCCTTTTGTGATAAAGGGGCATGAATACATTCATGATGTGTGGCTATTAATAACAGCAAGGATGACGGAACGGGTCAGCAACGTTTGGTCACAGAAAGAAACCATGGTGGCAGTCTCTTTGTGACAGCTGAATTAAAAGAAAATGGTCCTTATGCTGGTACCACAGGAACAGTATATTCAGACACATATGGAAATGAGGAGCTGGAGACAGTGCCCATAATACTTGCTACAGTGACATCTCAAAACTGAACCTAGGACTGGACAGCTGTCACACTCAGCAATTTCGTCTCGAGAACAGTCTTTGTTACAGTGTCAGAGCACATCTGTATTCATACTTTGGAGGCTTATGAATATCTGTGGAACACAGAGAAAATAAAAGTCTGCCATGCCAGGCTCCATGATAAATAACCCCACCAGTGCATTTCTGACTTAGACGACTTAGGAGAAGCATGGCTGGACCCCTTCCTGTAGAAATGAAAAGAGTCCAACTGGAAAGGCTATGTGATGTGAGGGAAGACAGGCCAGAGGTAGAGATTGGACTTGACTCCTAGCTAGGGGCTTGACTGAGCTCCGTGACCCTGCCATGACATCAGTGTCCCACTAGCAGAGTAAAGCAAGCAAGCACACCACAACAAAGTGTAATAAAGCACCCATTCTCTACAGAAGCCATTTGTTTCTAATGTAACCAACTGTAGTAAAAACTGAGCAGTGAGCCGTGTGGAGGGTGGTGATAAATATTCCACCGTGTCTGTCCATGCTAAGTACACATTCTAATGCTGGAAAGAATGTGTGTATACAAATAACTGGGTAAACACACAAAGATGAAGATGTTCATGGAGGATTAGTAGTTTAAAGCACAATGTCGAGACAATTTCCTTGGTAGGGGATGGGAAACATCTGAGCAGAGTAAGGGTAAAACCAGCTTTCACTTTTTAGGTGAAGTAAAGAAATCAAATAAAAGGTTCTACTACGACCCTGTGTAATGAGGCCATCGCTCTTCTCTGCTCATTTTCTCATCCAGTTCCTGCCCTTTATTTAATTCCTGTGTCACTAGTTCTAAACTTCATACTAGCAGAATGACTGTTCCTCAAGTAGAAGAAAATGATTTATGTCAATGGGGCTCAAGTGGCAGTAAACATGACTAGCGTAGAACTATTTATGTAGACAAATTTCATATTTTTCAATTTTGAGGTGTGTGTGTGTGTGTGTATGTGTGTGTGTGACATATGGCATCATATTTCAGGAATCTACCTGTTTTGGCAGGACACACAAATATAGCTAGTGACCTCTGCCTATGTATGGCTATGAATGATTTCAAGTCTTTTTTTACATTTTTCTATACAGAAACTTGCAAGTAGTTACAGATGAACAACCACACTCACCAAAGTCGGCACCAACTACAAGAACTCGGATCTTACAAAGGTCACATGACTGTACTCAAGTCACATTCCAACATACAAAGTAAAGCCAGGAAAACAACTGCACAAGAGACGGTTCAAGAAAATGATACACAACAAACTTGTTGCTTGCTCACGGGCACGGACGGGGACAGCCAAAGAACACAGTGAGGGATAACACTTCAAGAGATGCAAATGATCTGAAGAAACACAAAGTTGTTTTAAATCTCTGTCCTTTAGGCCCATGGATTCTGAAAGACTCCTCACCCAGTAAAACAGAAGAGTCTGTTGGCTCGTTTACCCCAGCGCAGGAAAATCCTTCTATTACAGCTGTGACATGAGGCATATATATTTTTTTGCCGAGAATATCCATCACTCCTTTTAAAATTGCATTCCTAAACTACAACCTCCTACCAACACTCAGACATTGATCACATATTATTTAATGTTCTGATTTTCAACCAATCTTTAATACCCCTCAAAAGAGAGTTTGAGGGACTAAGTGCTTTGAACTTCCCCCAAGTAACATGAAGAAGGGTATTCTCACATGAATCACTTATAACTTGGATGTCTCCATGCACTGCTGGAGGGCGCAAGGCAGCTCAGTGTTTCCACTGTTGACTGCTCTGTGGCAATCCAGCTATGCACTCAGGATCCAGGTCAAGGTGCTGGTCTTTTGAACATGCACTTGCCATTTAAAACCCGGGAAGCAGAGAGGGTTTGTAGAACTCTTAGCTAGGTGGTAGGAATGTAGAAATACCAGCACTCACAATAAGATGGAGAAATGCCTGACTGGAGTGAAGTAAACATACACGCAAGGAGAGATGTCCACTCCCTGATGACTACTGAAGCTAAACCATAAACTAACCCACCCAGCCCTGATAAAGCAGAGTCAGTCAAGAGATTAATTCATGAAAATCACATGCAGGAAGAGAAGACGGAAAGTAAGGCCACATGTGGCCATCAGGGTCTGCTCGTAAGTTTATAGCACTCCTTCCTAGTTTGCGAGAAATAAGTCATGAAGAAAGCTGTAAACGAGAATTTTTACTATCACTGGGTGTTTCAACTTAGTGACAAATAGACCAACAATCTTTTCTTAACCACAATGCAGAAGGCAACATGCTAGTGACCAAAGACGGTGGGAGATTTGTCCATAAACTCAAAGAGCTTGAAGTACTTTATGGAGATAATCACGAACACTGCATTTTTGTTCAGCGCATAACTGCTTAATGGATAACAATAAATTCTATCCAAGTTTAAAGAAATGAGACACAACTGTTCAATGCAGGAATAAAGAGGGTTTACTAGCAGAACTATAGAAGAAAGTTCAGATCTGGACGTGCAGGGAGGAGGGCAAGTCCATGCTATGCAAGGAAAACAGAATGGAGTGAGAACATAACCACACAGTCAACGGCACAAACTTGACTTCAAGACAAGTAAAAGACGAGAAGAAACCGGATGTTGGAAAGGAAGCTGGATGTTGGAGGGCTAGGTTAAAGAGTTTTAACTGTACTCAGTAGACTCACAAAAGAGGGTTTTTTTTTGAACATAACAAGACAACACTATCAAGTTTGCAGTAGGCTTGATTAGTGTTAAAGAGGAAACATGATGCCTGTTTTGATCACTAAGTGGGAGAGATCAAAAAAAGAGTTAACTAAGAACTTCTGAATGCAACATCACCTTGCATGTAGCCTCAGTGCCTTTAACACACAAGTACACAACTTATGACTACAAGCTCTAAGGTGAAACTTGTTTCAAATACTGAAAGCAGTCTCTCTCTCCTCTTTCCTGTTTTGTTTTGTTTTGAAACAGGGTTTCATGTAGTTCAGGTCCTGCGAGAACTTACCTGGATGAGTCGGGCCTCAAACTCTTGAACCTCCTGTGTTCATCATCTCCCAAAAGCTGATCTTATAGGTGAGTGTCACCATATCCTGCCTAACAATAAAGTCTCCAAACTTAGTGCTTCCCCAATAAAGCAACTGCATCTCTACAATGAGATTGAAAATACACATAAATGGCATAGAGGAGATATTGTAAAACAAGGGTACAGCAAAGTAACAAAAGGACAGGAAGTATTAGTCACTGTAGCTCAACCAAGAAATAGAAGGCAAAAATCAAACCAAATCAGATAATGAAAAGCCACAGTGGCCAGGTCACATACGAAAATAGACATTACAGGAAACATGCTAAAAGACATGGGGAGATGATTTCACAACTGTGACTCCAGCTCCAGGAATCCAATGCCCTCTTTTGGCCTCTGTAGGCAACTACACTTAAATACACAAACCTTCACACAGACACACATGCCTACAAATAATTTAATATAAAAATAAAAACTTTAGAAAGAAGGAATTTTAACATAAAAAAAACCAGCATTTCAAAAAAAAAAAGAAGTTGACTAAAATATTTTAGCATTGACTTAATATATAATTTTATTCAAGTACAATGTTCCAGGTAAGTACTCCTAAATATAAAAGGTAATCAGAAATATGTTTTTTGTGATCTTTAGAAGCAAAAGCATGGAACATGAATCAGAGGCAAGCTTTGAACTCATCTAACTATAGGACTAACAAGACAGTAAAGGAAGAGGTAATAGGTACAGAGCAGACAGAACATGAATTTTAGAAATAAATATATACATTGAAAGCCAAATTGCTTTCAGTTGTAATTTATATTACACAACTACTCACCAATATTATAAAAACATCTTATTTTGTTCTTGTGGCACTTTGAACTACTTATGGACATGCCAACGTTCTTGTCAAGTTAGAAAGTAAGGTTTACTCTTTGTTGCATTGTGTCCAAGAAGGCTTTGCTTTTGCTCTTTGCTTACTTGTCTTATCATCTGATTTTTCTGTGAGTCTGACTTGGTTTACAGAATGAGAACGTAACAAGGGTGGTCACCTCTGAAGCTGACTCCTCTTGCTCTCCAGACATTTCCCCAGAAGAACCAGGCGGCCATTAGATTCAAAGATTCATTTTCTCCCACGTCACTCAAAACACAAGGAACTTGTCCTGTTGGAATCCCTCTAGCTTCTCTGGCCTCTCAAAAAGCAAGCCTAGCCTTGGACACATCACAGCAAGGTACATCATGAAGAGCCCCAGAGCAGCTCTTTTTTATTTTCCTGTGCCTGAGGAACACCCATGCCAGACACAGGGATGCTGACTGTGTGTCAGACATCTCTATTTCTTTGGCTTATTTCAATCTGCACAAAGAGGAAGCATTTCTCTTTCCTTTTGAGTTCAAGAATTGTTTATGCTTATATCTTTTATTTTTAGTTTATAGATTATGATGTTAATATAATATACTAATTTTAAAAAGATCTCATTTTTCTGTGTTCAGGTTCCCTTGGAAGCTAGGAGCGCATCAAATGGAATGGAAGTCACCCAGTGTGTGTGCTGCCTCTGCAAAGCCAGCAGATGATTGTAACTGCTGAGCCTTTTCTGCAGTCCCATACAATGGATTTAAACAAGGAATGTGCAAGCACGTAAAGTGCCTTGTTCTGGCTGTAGATTATGATCTCCAAGTTGTTTTGTGCAGACAACACTAGTAAATAGCACACGACTTGCTCGCACAAAATCCACAATGGAAATACATGCATTTACAGCTTATGTGCACATGTACAACTGTATTAATATATTATGTAATTATGAAGTATAATAGAAAATAGGTAAGTAATTTAATATGTAGCTTTTGTTATTAATGGCAAAGAATTGTATTATCACTAGAAATCTTTCATAACATTTAATAATAATGTGATTTTAATTTACTTAATTATTTTGGAACATCTTCACTTAATCGTTTACTGACTGCAATTTAAGGTTCAATTTGTTTTGAGACTTGGTTTTAAGAGCTGCCATAGACACCTCAGGAGATTATGCAGCTCTAAATGAGACCAGGTGACATGGTCCTGATACCCTCAGCTTTTAGGTCCATCCTCTGATAATGAAAAGCTTTAACCGGTTTCAAATCTGTTTAATTAATACTGTTTTGCTATAGCTGACTGGAATCTAGGAATAAGTATTACCTTTGCTGATAAGGCAGGTAGTTTTTGAAAATGTATTAGATTTTAGAACTTATTATATAAAAATGAATTTTAATGTATCCTTTGGCAATTTTAGCCATGGATACAATGTATTTAGATTGTCTTCAGTCTCCACCCTTTCCCTTTTCCAGGCTCCATGCCCTCTCGATCCCTCTGACCTTCTAACACATCTCCTTTGTAATCCCTGACTTTTTTTTTAATGACGCACTGAGTCCAAAAATGCCCACATGTGCATGGGTGTGGGGTTAATTACCAGTGGCTACACTCTTGAAGACAGCTGCCACCCATTCATTGTCAACAGCTCCTCAGGAAGAGGGTAGGACCTCAAATACCCCTTTCCCATACACAGTTACTCTTGAAAAAAATTAAAACTACTAAAACTGCAAGATATTTTTAGCCAGGTCAGGACATTCCATTTTCCAACTCAGCCCACACAGATACAAAGACTTTTTAACAGGCAACACACATGATCTTGTAAAATGACGTTATATTTATGTGTTTTGAAAATGCTCTCTACAAGGTGGTAGGGTGGAGTTTGGACTGGAAGCCATTACTCTCTTCAAAAAGGGTTACGCACTGTCTCTGTCTTAAAGGGCTATATTAAAGTATTTTTTCCAAGTCTAACATGGTGGTACAGAACTGTAATCCCAGCTACTCAGGTGGCTGGGGAAAAAATAACACAAACTAACACCCAGAATGAGTTTCAGGTCAGTGTGGGCAACTGGGTGAGGTCCTACCTAAAATAAAAACTACAAAGTGAGCTGGGGACATAACTCAGTGACAGGGCACTTGTGTAGCATACAAGAGCCTGGGCTTAAGGCCCAGTACCAGAAAAACAATTGTCTCCAAAGTCTCTACAAGGCAGCATCTACTCTAACCATGTAACAGACTCTACAAGGCCAGAAAATGTGGGCAACTCCTTTGTTTCTTTATAGAAAGGGAAATAAATGTCAATGTTTAATTCCTCTCAAAATCTACCACTGTAGAACTATATTGAGATTCCCCACTCGTCACAACACTCACAAAGCACATAAACAGATGCTAATACACATTTAAGAACTTGCTTTTACAAAATCGCCTAACATTCTCCTGTAGCACTTTGTATGCATCAGGATACATGCTCTCCTTCAATAGCCTGCTCAATGGCTTGCCTGTGAGCGAGGCAGCAAATGAATTTCATATATGTCACTGTTAATGATAATGCGCGCAATCCTTATTCAAATAACCTGCTTGATAATTTCTATTGAACAGGGCTGGCTTCCGGCCAGATTCCATTCAATTACTTTTCTCCCTAAGGGGATATGTGCCAGATGCCCCCATATCCATCCCCCATCTTTCTTCTTCTCTATCAGGACCTCTGTTAAGTGGGCACAGAATTGTCCAAAGCCCCTTCCTTTCGCCCCTGTAGTTACAAGCCAGAGAACCTAAGTGTTGGCTACTGGGATGTAAGGGAAGGATACACAACCTCAAAAAAGGAGTTGGGCTTCTGTGCCCTTTCCTCCTGATGCTGGTACTCAGGCTAGATGGCTGCCATTTAAACAGCCATCCTGGAGGAAGAAGCAGCCAGCAGTTAAAGCTGCCATAAGGACAAGAAATGGAGAAGCTGGGTCCCTCACAACTATGACATTGTCATTCAGGCCTGGGTTGCTTACGTTTATTAGAGAGAAATATACGTATATCTTTTGTGATCTTTCAGTATTTAGATTTTCCTGGATGGTGCTAGTGATTAAAGCCTAATTAATATAGCTGGTGACAGTTGAGGGTCGGTTCTAGCTAGGGATCAGAGAAGAGGGCTGCATGTGCTGGTGCTAGCACCACTAATATTACAATCTGCAGGTTCCCAACACAAACTTCCCTCAAGCCACACTTTGAATAACTACATAACACAATCTTAAGATGCACTTAATGTGTACACCGCCACTGGGAAGTGAATGAATGAGGGGCAGCCATTGTGCCTGAGGTAACAACCTCCAGCTCTTCTCCCCAACTTGAAAACCAAAAGTTGCCTTGTTGACAAATTTAGACTGTGTCGTGTATCAATCAATAAGGCTTTTTCATGACACATAAGCTCACAAGGTTCTCCTGTACCTCTCCTTACAAGCCCCTGTCAAAGGGAGTACCTAGACTCACAGCTAACTTAACTACAGATTTCTCTCCTAATGTAAGAGGGGAATGTTCAAAAGTGAAAAGTCAGCATACAGAAGGTTCCCTGATAAACACAAAATACACGAGAGCAAATAGTAAACACATGAGAAAGGTTGGATGCAGAGGTCTTAGCGCCTGTACCTGAACACCTCCAACACTGTCCTCACTGGGAGCTTGGGAGCCACTTGACTAAAGGCCCTTTTGAAATCTTCTAGAGTTAAAAATCCACGATCTATACAGAAACAAAATAGTAAACATTCACTTGTCTATAAAGCCTGTGAACTATGACTTCAGCCATAATAGTTATGGGAAGCTAGATTTTAATATATTGTTAAATTAAGGGGAAAAGAGAAGTAGTTTACAGTTGATCTTATATAGGTCTTATATACATGCAGTGAACACATCTCCCTGGAAGAATTTCAGAATGTGGTGGTGACGCCCCGCCTTTTGATGCAGTGCTAGGTCAACTGGAAGGCTGGTAGCCCTGCACTGTCTGAGTCTCTAAGTCCTAGGGAAAGGACTTCATAGACATGATACACTAGGCCTTGAGTCTTTGTGCTCTGCCAAAACACTTCAGTCTTCCAAACTCCTTGTTTTCTGTCTTGGCATCAGACCTATGATATATTAATATTTAGGGGAAATTATAACGATTGTCAATGCATGAATCTTGGAAGTCACACCTAGTGTGGAAAATGATTCTTCCAGTCATGTATGGGTCACAGTGAGAGTTGTAGAAGTGTCTCTCACATGTCCATGGGTGGCTTCTGGCTTATGTCCTGACAAGGCCAGTCTTTTGGCTATCACCATTACAACATGGGAACAACAGGCAAGCACATAGGTATAGTATACAATCCAATTATACAACTGTAGCTATTTCATCCAGGGTATCTGCTAGAAACTTAGTATCCCAAAGTAGGAAAGGCTCTCCACCGACACCTGTGGTCACTGCCAACAAGTGCGGGAGTCATCTGCCAACCATACTGCACATTTAGTTCACTGTGATAAATCCCCATTCACAGTTCCACAGCAGCAAATCTTACATGAAAACACTTTAAAGACACTTACAGTGCACGTCGAAAGCTGTGAAGATGTGCCTTATCTCATTCCGATAGACTTGTGCTTCCTTCTTTCTTTTTACGACATTCAAAAACCCCTCAAGTGATACACCTAGAAGTTGTGGGAGGAGAAAAAAAAATTATTTTTTTTTGCCAAAGATGACTATATTTCTCTTCAAGAAAAAGGAAGCCAGACTTAAACAGTGAAAACTATCACAAGTCGCCTGATTTGTATCTTTCACAAAGGGTATTTACTCATAAATACAGAAAAAAGGTATCATGTGGCGCTAGGTACTAAGCAAGTCCAACCCTAGCAATCAATAGTGAAAACCAGAGACACGCAGGCCCACCGAGCTTCTGAAGGGATGGAGAAACCATGACCTTGAGAAAGCATAAAACTCTCCCTCTACTGGATCCAAAGACAGGCAAGGAAGTGCTTATTAAAGAAAGTCAGAAAATTGTCCTTCCCGTACGCTGCTTTAATACCTTTTTCTTTTCCTAGCCAGATGTCATTTCAGCAGGTTTTCTTCCACCAACTGAGAGATAGGGTCAGAGAAGTAGTTTCTCAAAAGTCAATACCAATTGTATGCCACAGACGAAGGTGGCGAGAATATTACATAAACAATGGAGCTGGCGCCATCCCCAGCCCTGGATACACCCCACAACGTGTTCAGCAGCCTCAGGCTCTGCTCCCTGCCACTCTCATAATAAAAGAGCCCAGCGTGATGAGATGAGTTTGGGCACTGTGCTTACAATGTCTATTAAAACGAATTCTAATGTGATCTTTGTAGCAGATTTAAGGAGCGGAGCCAAGAGTTGAGACATTTTCGTGAACGAAGCCTGAAATATATAGAAAGAGCAGTTAATTTGCATAATGTAGGACTCCATTTACAAAGTTATCCTGTTGTTTTAAAAATAGCCCCAAACTATCTAATGATTATGTGTAACTCTGTCTTTTGGGTGATGTAACTAATGATATTGAGCCATGTTTTTCCTAAAATAGCTTCAAGTGTTGACAATGTTAAGACAATTTTCTTAATTTCATTTTTGTGAGATTAATGACTTAGAGGCTTTTTAAAATGATCTATGTAGTTTTGTGCTTTTGAATGACTATTTTCCACATTTTAAGGACCCACTATGGGCCAGCCACTGTAGTAAATGCTGGAAGTAGAAGGTGAAAAAGAATGCAATTCGAGTTCCCAGGGAAACAGTATACTAGGGGAGGTGGCCATTATGTGTTTGACAGCAAGTGTACATATCCCTGAAAACTGTGGCATGCACAATGATGGGGAGGGGATGGAAGGTTGTGAAAGAAGGACCCAGGAGCCCTTGTAGCATAGACTGGAGGAGGGGGCTCTTAGAGGAAGAGATAGTTCAGCTAAGAACTAAACCATGAAAATACTAAAAGTAGCTACAGGATGAGAAGATGAGAAATCCAGGCAATGGACAACACATGCCAAGGCCACGGGATAGGGAGGGAAAGGAGGCCATGCAACTAGAATGGGTTCAGAGTGAGAGGAAGAAATACAACACAAAGTTAGCAAGGGACAAGGTCTGGCTCTCAGCCCTCTGAGACTGCAGAAAATAACAAGGGCTTTACTGAAGTGGCAATAGGAAGTCAGGAAAAGGTTTTCCTTAACTAGTTGATATGACCTGATTTAAAATTTGGAATTGTATTTCAGGGTACGGCTGTTGTGAAGAAGGACTGGGAATAAAAGCAACAGTGCTAAAGGAGAGACGGGTTGGGAGGTAAATGCTCCAGACACCAGCAGTGAACGGGACAGAGGTGGAAGGCCATGCTCTAGAACAGCACTGACAACTTGAAGAGGAGGCAGATGTAGCAGGTGAGATGTCAGAGATAACACAGAGGTTCTGGATTGGGTGCTCGGTGGTCTGAGGGGGTAAAGGGATGAAGATGCCTCGGGAAGGGTAGGGCCAGGAGACAGAGAAAGTGCTGTGGGTTAGATGGGTTAACTGTACTACACTTTGGAGCTAAGAGGAAAAAGGACCAGAGGCAGCTGGCCTTAGTCTCCTAGGCGGAAGGTATTATCTCCCAGCAATAATGTCCGGCAGGTAGTCAGTAAATGCAGCCATCCATGTCTGTTGGTGTCCATGAAAGATAGGGGTTCCAGGATCAAGAGTGGAAGGTGCCAAAATCCCTTATATGAAATGATGTAGTGTTTGTGTGTAACCCTACACAATTGTCCTATAAACTTTAAATTGCCTCCAGATCACTTGTAATGGTAAATGTACCATAATCGCTACGTATGTAATTCAGCTGTATTAGGCAACAATAACGAAGACAAACTCCACACAAATTCAGTTCAGTTGTGACTTTTTTCATAGACTTCCCACTGTGGTTGGCTGCAGTGCATCACCCTCGGATGCAGAGAGCAGACTGCACTGCACTAAATTAGCATATGCAGTGTTTTTTTTTTCCTGCAGTTGCTAAGGACAGAGACTGATGCAGCTCTGTTTGCATCTAATCACCCCGTGACCAGAGAACATATTTTAAAAGGCTAGCTGAGGTTGAAATTGAAGTCTAACCATGCATGTTCCCAAAGATCATATCCATAACTTTAGTTTCATGAACTCCAAAACCTAATAAATTAAATCACATCTAGAGTTGCTGATACTCCTGAGTAATTTATTCCCGGGTGATGTGCATTCTGTAAGATCTATCAGCATGCTGCCCCCGCCCACTCCTCAGCCCCTCTAGCAAACAGCCTGGTACTTTCTGAATCCACAGGCTCATAGCACCTGGTGCCTTGGCACTTGTAAACACACTGCCTGAAAGCACCTCTTGCTTTATTTCTCCTAGAGAATTTTTATTACCCATCTCCTTCCAGATGCAACTGAAGCACTACCTTTACTTTAAAGATTCCCTGACGTGTCTCAGCGCAGTCCCTTTGCTGTGACCAGAGGTCACAACACAGTCAAGGAACGCATTAGGCTCATGGCAGTGATCTGAATACAGGGCCAGCTAAGAGATGCTAGGAAAAAGGAGTGCGCGCTGTTCAAGCGTTCATTTCCAGCAGTCAGCACCATGCCTGTGGAGAACAGGCATTCATTACATGCTTGCTGGGTAACATGCAATGAACAAAGAAGGATGAACATGGAGATGTCATTTCTAATTCTCAGCAAAACAAAACAAACAACAACTTTAAGACGTGTGTTGTGCAAGGTCAGCTCATGCTGGTGAGGATATGCAAGGGGTCACTTCTCTACTGCTGGTGGGAGTGCAAACTTGTACAGCCACTTTGGAAATCAACATGCTGGGTTCTCAGAAAAGTAGGAATTGATCTAACTCAAGGCCCAGCTATACCACTCCTGGGCATATACCCAAAAGCTGTTCTACAATACCACAAGGACACTTGCTCAACTATGCTCATAGCGGCTTTATTCATAATAGCCAGAAACTGGAAACAACCAAATGTCCCTCAACCAAAGAATGAACAGAGAAAATGTGGCACATTTACATAATGGAGTACTATTCAGCTGTTAAAAACAATGACATCATGAAATTTGCAAGCAAATGGATGGAACAAAAAAAAAAAACCATCCTGAGTGAGGTAACCCAGACATAAAAAGAAAAACATGGTATATACTCACTTATAAGTAGAAATTAGCAGCTGGGCGGTGGTGGCGCACACCTTTAATCCCAGCACTTGGGAGGCAGAGGCAGGTGGATTTCTGAGTTCGAGGCCAGCCTGGTCTACAGAGTGAGTTCCAGGACAGCCAGGGCTACACGGAGAAACCCTGTCTTGAAAAAACAAACAAAAAAAAAATTAGCAGTAAAAATAATCATGCTTCAATCCACAGACACAGAAGTTAAGTAACAAGGAGGGCTCAAGAAGGTCGATTGAATCTCATTGTGAAGGGAAAATAGAATAGACATGGGTGGATGGGGGTGGGGTCTAAATGGGAGAGTGGAGATGGAAACACAAGGAATCAGGTTAGGGGCAGATGAGGGAGAGAGTCCTGGGAGAGACAACTGGAATCAGGGCAGCAGCTACTGGATAAGCTAGAAACTTTGGACCATGAAAACTCCTGGGAATCTAGGGTGACCCTAGCTAGCAATGGGGGACACGGAACCTGAACCAGCCATCTTCTGAAACCAGGCAAGACTTCCAGTAGAGCAATTAGGACACCAACCCAGCCACAAAACCTTTGACCTACAAATTGTCCTGCCTACAAGATGTACTGGGGTAAAGGTGGCCAACCAATGACTGGTCCAACTTGAGACCTATGACATGAGAGGGAGACCATCCCTGACATTGTCTAGAGGACCAGGACCCATGGCTGGATAGCTAAGAGACCTAAGGTAGAACCAAACATGTCTGGCAAAAGAAAGGGAGAGAGAGAAAGGGGGAGGGGGAGGGGGAGTGGAAGAAGAAGAGGGAGATAGAGACAGAGGGAGACAGAGACAGAGAGACAGAAACAGGGAGAGAGACAGAGAGGAAAAAGAAAAGAAGATGAAGGAGAAGGGAGGAAGAGAAGGTAGTGGAGAAGCACAAGAACAAGAAGAAGAAGAACAAAAGAAGGAGAAGAAGACAACTCCTAATGCTAGTCTGCTAGTCTCATAGACTGGCATCTAGCCCGTTGTCATCAGAGAAGCTTCACCCAGCAACTGATGGAAACGGATGCAGAGATCCAAGGCCAAATATTATGGGAAGCTTGGGGAAGCCTGAGGAAGCAGGAGAGGGAGGATTATAGGAACCAGAGGGGCAAGGGTACCACAAGAAAATCAACAAAATCAACTCTCCTGGGCTCAGAGGGGCTCACAGAGACTGAACCATCTAGCAGGGAGACTCATGGAACTGACCAAGGCCCTCGGCACATAAGTTAAAGTTGTGTGGCTTGGTCTTCCTGTGGGACTCCTCACAGTGGGAGCAGGGGCTGTCCCCAACTTTGTTGCCTGCCTTTGGGCCCCTTTCCTCCTGCTAGATTGTCTAGCAGAGGAGGTGCCTGGTCTTGCTGCAACTTCATCTGCCATGTCTGGTTGACGTCCATGGAGGCCTGCCATTGCTGAAGGGAAATGGAGGAGGAGTGGGTGAGGGAGCGGGGAAGGGGAGGAGAGGAGGGAGGGGAAACTCTAGTCAGGGTATAAATATAAATAAATAATAAAATATTTAAAAATGTGTGTTTTGAATCATCTTTATCTCCAAAAAGTAATGGCAAAAAGCAAATCACTTTTCATTTACAGGGCCAGTAAAATAAACCATCGCTTTAGGAAAAAAAAAAAAAAAGCATTCAGTGAGAAAGAAAGCAATGCCTAAAGTCTGCTCTGATCACTGCAGTTCACTCAGAGGGATGAGAGGCGGAGTGCAGCTGCAAGGGTCAATGGGTGATTTGTAAGGGAGCATACGGATGCTGTTGTCTTTTTAACTACATATTCGGATAACACATCCACATTTGGAGTTATAAAGAATGCAGGTCATCATTCCACAACTGCATAGTATAAAAAGCAATCTAATAACACAAATAATTCTATTATGAATAATCATGTCTTTTCATACTATTTTCCCCCAGAGTCATACACCTCATATTTTAAGCTCAGTGGGTATCAGAGGCACTGGGTACACATTAGACCATGTAAACACATGGTCCACAGCACGCCCTTAGGTTGCCTACCAGGGCCACCCACATCCAAACGCAAGCCTCTCTCCTGGAGACTGTATTTGCATTTAGCACAGCTTTCCTTCTGCAATATCACAATTGCTCTCCAAAGCTAATACTTAATAATTTACTATTCTAAAGCTTTGCAACAAATACACTGATGTAAGATTTGCAGATTTTGCTGCCTTTTAAATGGCCTAGAAATAGAATTCTTACTTCTAGCTCCACCTGCTGTCACAATAGTCAAACCGAAAATTACCAATTCACAGACTCTCAATAATTCCGTTTATGTCAGATCTCATATGCAGTGCATTATCCGTGCCCCGACCTGGGAGCTAAAGAGTGTGTTCTAGGAAGTTCTAAATTCAAACACAATGTTGAGTTCTCTGTGTACACTGTTCCACAGTTACCTACATACACACCACTGGAGTTACAAACCAGGGCCACACCACCAGTGGCACCACGTATTACAGGGTCTGGATGTTTAGTTGTGTTCACTAACAGGTCTACAGAGGTGTAGACAATCTGCCAGTGTACATGGTCTTTACTGATGTTTTGTAAACTTTTTAAATAACAAGCCAGTACCCACAGTCCCCTGTTCAGCAGTGTCACTGGGAATGGCCTCACAGGATGCCAGCCTGAGGCTCACAGCTTAGCAACTGTCAGCTTCCGGCCTTGGTGACAAACAAAAGACAAATAATCCAAAAGAAACACAGGCTGCTTTTTGCCTCTGGTTTTACAGAGCTCAGTCAGTGATCCCTGAGTCCTAGTCCCACAGCTGCAGTGCATGATGGGAGAAACTGTACCTTTGACAGTGTCAGATATATAAGAAGGAGAGACAAGTGCCCCAATGTCCCCTTCAAGGAAACGACTCATTTCCTTGGACTGGGCCCTACCTCCTAAAGCACCACCACTACCACCACTCAGGAGTGTCACAGATTGTCAACCCAGCTGTCAATACACAGTCTTTGAAGAAGAGCATTTAGGATCCAGACCATCATAGACTCCGATACTTTTACAAATCCTTCCTGATACTGTAAGTCTGGGCATTTTCTACACAACTGGAAAATATGTCCCTCCGTTTTGTTATCTATCCTCAAAATAAATACTTTTCATGTTCTATGATGAAGATACGTATTTATTTTTACTTCCAAAAATGCTTAATATGTGTGATACAGATATGCCGTATAGAAAGAGACTGAAAAGGTGATTTTTTCCCCCCTACTTTGTGAAAAGCTGTTTCCTAGGAGGGTAATCAGCTTTCACCACAGGGGTGAATGTATTCAAAAAAATCGAATAAAACTATCAAAATTTTTTTCTTTGAAAGTTCCATTATGTATATCTTTTTGTGGTTCACAGTTCCAAGCTTCAGGGTCAATGCACACAGAGAAATCCTCTTGAAAATGAAGCAGTCTGGTGTCTGGCTATCATAGGGAGCTCAAATTAGAAACTGCAATAAACCCAGGGAGAGTGAAGGAGAAAACAATAAAGATGCCAGGTTACTTGACTGTAAGGCTGGCCCTAGGTTTAGCAAAGAAAGCAAGGTTCGTGTTCACTGTACCATACATTAATGTTCCCAAGGACTGAAATGCCTAAAACCAAGGGCTTGAAAGGATGAAGTGGCCTTTTTAAAAAATGGGATAATGAAAGCCTTTTCTAGTTTGAGATATAAAATTCAGACTCTGAGTTTTGGAAGCCATGATTGGGGTGTATAATTTGTTTGTATAAAAGCACTGTAAGGCCAGAAAGGAAAAGTGACAGGTAACATCAATATGCTGTCTGTCCAGAGCCCAGGGGCTTGCAGAGGACTGATGTGTCTTTCCACCTGCCTGCAGAGAAGTGGAATGACGAGAATGGGATCTATATGATGAGAAGAAATGGAGCTTTTCTCTATCCCTGGGAGGGAAACGAGGTAAAAACAGGTTACTTCAGAATAGACACCGTACCCTAGGAACACAGACAGGAGCCATTCATTACCTTTCCACTGCGCACATTTCCTCATCATAATGCATCAAAGGTCTTGGGGTCCACAGTGCCAAGTCCCACCTTACTCAGTTAAAGCCTCCACCCTCTCACACTGGCCCTTAACTGCCCTTTGGCTCTCAGCTCTGTGAGATCAGTGAATGAGGATGGACGGGCTATTTCCAATCACGTACTATACTCTCTATGGTGCGGGAGGGAGCAGGACTCCAAGGAACTGTGGTTTGAGGATACTTTCTTAATAGCTTGAGGCATGAAAGATTCGGGTATCCAGATCTAAGAGGAGAGTGTGTGTTGGGACAGCCTTGCTACAAGGAGAGGAACAGAGATCTGAGAGGAAATGCCAAGGGGGGAGAGTCTCTAAGAGTGTGCCCAAGAAGGCCTTAGAGCAGACAGCTTAACCTGCCTTCTCCACAGCCAGCCTTGGAGTGGCAGTGATGGGCACCTCAGCAAAGCCATGATGATATATCTTGGGCTTTTAGGGGAGTGGAGTGTATGGAGGGCAAGTCTGAGTCTACGTGGAATTATGCCCAGCAGAGTGAAGGGATCCACAGAGCTGGAGGAGAGCCCCCGGCAACTCTCTGCATTCATTTATTGCATTCTTTTCTTGGCTCCACCCCTTACCCAAATCTTACCCACCATCAATGTCAGCTTCCTGGAAGGGAGCCCCCTGTCCTCTCAAGAGTTCTTGTCTACATATTAGCACAACATCCAGCCACAAGAGAAGTGGTAATACACCTTTCCTGTAACTTCCCTAGTGAAATGTGTTTGTGGACAAAAATTTCCTTAGGTCACACTCTGTCTCCTAATTCCCTTCTGTCCCTACAATGAAGCATATATGCCACTCTCTAAACGGAGAATGAAATAAACTTATGGCTGTATATATGTGGGCAATGCAACTGGTCTTCAGATTATGATTTCAAGATATAGCAGCTTGAGTCCCTATGCAGCTTCCTGCTGATAGAAAGAACCAAAAAGCTAAGTGGAATGAGAAAGACTTCACTCGCTGGGCGGTGGTGGCGCACGCCTTTAATCCCAGCACTTGGGAGGCAGAGGCAGGCAGATTTCTGAGTTCAAGGCCAGCCTGGTCTACAGAGTAAGTTCCAGGATAGCCAGGACTACACAGAGAAACCCTGTCTCAGAAAAAAAAAAAAAGAAAAAGAAAAAGAAAAAAAAGAGAAAGACTTCACTCCAGTCACACCTTGACCTTTGTTCTCATGTAGGAGCCTACGGCTCAAGATCCACACAAGGACAGGACCTAAAAGACTAGCATATGGAAATTTAAATTTAGGAAAATATTGTATTTACTCAGCTAGCAAATCAGACAAGACAGTAATAGACAAGGCGCACAAGTCAACTGACCATTAACCTAATCATCTACAAATTATTTTTCAATTGAACTTACATTGGATTGCATGACTGAGTCAAACAGCCCATAATTACCATGACAATGAATCAATCCCTTTGATTTTCCCATCATTCAAATCTGAAGGTTAAAATTAACTTCCAGGAAAGCCTTTTCTTGAATAAGTATGAACTTTTTTTTTAAAGTTATTTTTAAAGAGGCTGTGATATAAGGAAACAAAAAAGTCTCCATCTAGTCATCAAACAAAAGCAAAATTCTGTGTCCTTCCCATGCCTCCACACCCTTAGCCCTGGACCATATTCTATAAAAAGAATTGAGATAAAAATGGAGATAACTGTGTGAAGGAGAACTCAGAGGAACATGCTCGCTCCGTTCTTATCTATAGTGTACTTAGCATATAATAAGCAAGAGCACCATAAAATTTATATGCTGCTACTTATGCAATTTGTATGGTTTATCCTGCAATGGAATAGATCATCTGGGAGTCCTATATTCAGAGCATACGGTCTTCGACTTTCATAGAGTTATGCTGACATGTCCTGCTATTAAACATGGACCTACACTGAAGAAACTTGAAGGAACAGCCATGAAACTCACCACTGTGTGTACTCAGTGGTCTAGGGACTTGGATAACCATTCATTGACCTCTCCCCTATAAGACAACATGGAAGAACTATCCCAGGCCTGGGACTGGCCCGTTTTTACTGTATGAGCACTGACCATTCCACTCTTTTCTCTATTTGCTCTGGATGCTAAGATTCAGAACAAACTCTGAAACAAGTGACTACTGAGATAGAACCTGTTCATTTGCCATTTGTAAACTGACACCATTCCTGATTGCAACGCATGTTCCTTAGGGCAGTGAATACCAGCCTCAGCCCTGTTGTAATCATAAACACGATCCATGGCACTAATGAAAATCAATGGCCATAAGAGCTAGGTCACAGAGCAGATGGCTTCCGTCTGCTCCTTACTAGCCAGCTGTGGCATTCTGGGTAAATGACTTAACTTCTCTAAGCTTCTTATTTTTCACTTTTCAAAGGGGGAGCTCTGATAAGATCATGAAGTTGATTATATAACTACTACATAGTGCTCAGCACAGATCTGCATATAACTGTTCAAGAAATGTCATCTGTAATCATTGTCTATAAAGTAATAAATGATGTTGCACATGCAAGCATCTCTTATAAAGAGTTATACAAATGCCAGGGTATGTTCTCTTCTCTTCTGTATCAGTCTCCCCGTCTTAAAATAGGGGACAGGCAGGTGTTTCTAGGTCTCTTCTACTTGCCAGTTTGTTTTACCAATGTATTCGGAGAAGCTGTGAATGAAGTCCTCTGAGTGAGGAAGCCTGTATACTGGCATCAGTCTCACTGGAGATCTGACACTTAATTACATGGCCTGACTTTGTGTTCTTCATGCCCTTTGTCTTGGCTACTCTAGATGGTTATCACTTATACCCACTTGCTTATTGGGTGTCAAAAGTAAAATTGTCAGTACTACCTTTCTGCTACTCATGTGAGAATCCCTAACCCCTAAATTCCCCCAGTATGAACTTTTCTCCCAGCTATCCTATACCTACTTTTAATAGCTTTGGTTCAACTTTGAATTTTTCTTAATTTTCACAAGGAACTTCTAACAGGCATGATCCATCTTCTAAGAGGACTTTGAACAAGCCCTTGGAAAATATGACCTGGGCATCCAGGTACTGTCCCAAACCAGAAGTGAAGCAAATCTTTAGAACTTTGCCCTTACTTAGTTGCAGCTGAGTCAAGGCAAACCCAGGGTGTGTGTCTAGACCTCATCTAGGAAGCTCTACAGCCAAAGAACCCTGCAGAAACACCTGACATGACCCTGTCTTGAAAAAGAGCTATGAGGTCAGGAATGGTGATACAGGTCTGTAATGCCAATACTTGGGAGGTACAGGCAGGAAAAGCCTAAGTTCAGGGTCATCCTTAACTATGTAGAAAGTTTGAAAGTGCTATCCTGGGCTAGCATGAGACTCTGTCTTTAAAAAAGAGAGAGAGAAGCAAAAGGCCAACAACAACAACAACAACGACGACGACAATGACAAACGATGGGTAGAAGAAAGAGAATTCTCAAACACAAACACCCAGAAGAACTTTGGGAAATGGATTACCAAGATTGGTACATTCCAGGAAGCTAAGACCAACACTTAACTCCTTCGGTGTCAAAACCATGTGGAGAGAGACTGGAGATGGTTCAGTGGTTAACAGCCCTTGCTGTCCCTGCAGAGGACCCAGGATCAGTTCTCATTACCCACATGGTGGCTCACTACCACCCACAGGCACACCATACATGCAGACAAAAGACTCACACTTGTAAAAGAAATATGTGAAAAACACATTATGGAGAGAGACAACAAATTTGAAGACATTTAATCTGTATATAATCCATTTCCTTCAAGAAAAATGCCATGTGGTAATAGACCCTTATGATCTATTGAGAAGAAAAGGAGCCGATGGTGTGAAATTGGTTTAGGATTGGCAGTTCTATTAGAAGAAATTCATGTCCGCAGTGGAATTCAATGGTAATTTCTTGTGGAATAGCTACTTCACTGTTTCTCTTAGATGTTTGTGGCCTCGCGTTTCACTAGTCAGGTAAACACAAACTGAAGCCAGATGAAGAGAGCTGGTGCCCTGGTTATATAAATTTATTCCCTTAATCCTGAAGAAAGAGTTGCTCTAAGAAAGACAATTTGATATTGATCTCAAACCGGGAGAAGGAAGATACTAGAAATTTAGAGACGGCAGTAGGTCTGCACAGGTCATTCGGAACAAGCACCTACATTTGATCTCAACCTTGCAAACTAATCCTCCCTCGGATATCCACCTGAATTTCTCAGACGTCCAATTTACTTAGTGACCTTTGAGATACTTTAAAATTACGTTACGGAAAGAAGCATCCTAATGATCTGGTTGAGAGACGGCTCTGAGCATCATTCTTTGATATTAAATGCAAGGAAGTGACCCTTGGAGTAAGTCCCCAAGCACATTATCAAAGTTAGCCCTGAGTCTGTTTTCAGTTCTGAAAAACTCCAGGTGAGGCAACCCTTTGGCCATAATGAATCTGAGAAAAGGAGCCAGAATAGGGCAGTCTCCACTACGCACAGACTCATGCATAGGAGAAGCCACGCCAATGCACTGAGTGTGAAATACTTGCGCCTGTGCCTGCACAGTAACACCATCCAAAGGAAGCTCTATGACTACTGAAGATGACACGAGCTCCCTCTGAGTGAAGGCAGCATTCAACCACTAGAAAGCCATCAAGAACGGGGAGCTCATGGTCATAAGCTATCTTCAGGCACAAGTCAAACCTTTCTCAGACATCGCAGATGGCGTCCTGCAAAGCGGCCCTGATGTTACAGCAGAGCACTCATACACACAGGAAACATCTCTGGACGGAGGGAGGACAGGAAGCCTTCTGCTGCGGTTTATCCTTCAATACACATGGCACCTTTGACACTGGGTGAAACCCTATGAATTTAACTCATCTGGAAATGCCTTTTCATGGTTATATCTTATTAAATGTGACAGAGCATTTACTAGGAGGAGGCCTAAGAACATACTGAGTGTAGAGAAAGTTACCCTGGACATCAACATTTATGTCAAAGAGCTCCCTCCACAGGCAAAGACTTAGGAAATCTTTCTTTCAGAATCCAAACCTCTCTGTATACCTCAGAGAACTAAAGAAAGGCAAGGTAATCTCTCAGTTAATCTCTCCAGTTAAAGAAAAAAATTTTTTAGTGTGGGGTGCTAAATAGGTCAACTGGTAGAATGTTTCAAGCATTCAAGAGGCCCTAAGTTCAAATCTCAGTTCTACATTAAGCCAGGTATGATAGCCCATACCTGAAGTCCCAAGACTGGGAAAGTGGAGACATCTTCAGCTTCTTAGACAGCTTCAGACCAACTTAAGCTGCATGAGACTCTAGCTTAAATGAGGGGGAAAAAAGTAGAGACCAACACCAGCTAAAATTCCTCATGAGGTCAGATCCTTAATTCAAAATCAGAAAATATCCATAAGAATGAGACCTATGCAAATAATGACTGTTGAAGTGCTTTTGGCCACAGTCATACTTATCATACCAGAAGGGTCACAGGACAGAGAAATACTATATAAAAATAATACATTAGGGAAGAGACTTGTCCTGGTGGAATAGTCCACTGATTATCAGGGGACTCTCAGGACAGAGAAACCCAATCAACACTAAGGAAGCACCAAGGCCTCATGCTAAAAGACAGAACTCCTTGTACAGTGGAATAAAAACACAGAAATCCTAAGGGGAAGAATGTAGGAAAGGTTTCACCAAGACATTACAATTAATTAAACATCAAAGAAACAATATTTTGAAAGTGTGAAAATTTCCAACAGGAAATTAAAAGCCTAGAGAAGCTATATTAAGGTAGGAATTCTGTAAAACACCCATTCTTCTGAAATTATTGTTCTAAAAGCCATACTTCATGCAGAATATCAAAGTTTGTTTATCAAAACATAAAATGGGCTGGACAGTTAGTTCAGTTGTTAAAAGCACTTTGGTCCCCGTCACCCACACTAGGCAGTTCACCCAAACCTATAACTTTAGTTCCAGAGAATTCGGTGCCCTCTTCTGTTCTTTGTGAGCACCTGCGCACACATGGTACATACGATAAAATATATATATATATGAGTAAATAACTGTGTTGTGGATAGCCCTGGTGTTGCTTGTAGTTTGATGCTAATTCTGCTTTCTCAGGAGGAGTGAGTCATGTACTCAGGTGACTTATTGTGAACCTCCCCCAAATGAATAAAGGAACCAATCACTAGGTGAGTAGGTGGGACTTTCTGGTTGGGCAGAGGAAGAGAGGAAACAGGAGAGAGATAGGGGCTTTTGGATGGGGGCAGTGAGAGGCCAAGATGTAGTTACTAGTGTCTCCCAGTTTAGATGGTGAATCCACCATGAACTGCCACCAGAAGATTTAGATTTAATATGGCTTACAAGATTCTAGTTGTTGTGTCCAGCGATTGATTTAGCATTGATTCTGAACTAAGTTTGTGTGGTATTTTCCTTCATGTGGCAGCTTGAAAGCATCCAAGCAGGTATGGTGCAGGAGAAGCTGAGAGTTCTACAGCTTCATCTGAAGGCCTCTTGGAGAAGACTAGCTTCCTGGCAGCTAGGACCAGGGTATTAAAGCCCACACCCACAGTGACACACCTACTCCAACAAGGTCACACCTCCTAATGGTGCCACCTCCTAGGCCAAGCATATACAAACCATCACACTTATCCTGAAATATTCCTTCTTCTCAAGTCAGCTTACTGTACTTTATTTTCTGATTAATTTATGGTTATCTTTTGATCTATAGTAGTACTATATATTTTTTCACCTTCTTAACTGAGACAGGGTTTCTCTGTGTGTCCCTGGGTGTACTGGAACCCACTCTATGGACCAGGCTGGCCTCAAACTTGCCTGTGCTTTCTAAGTGCTGGGATTAAAGGTGTGTGTCACCACTGACCAGTGTGCCTTTATATTTAAAGTAGACTGTTCTTTGAAAAATAAAACAAAAAGTGAGAACTCTATACTCACCAAAATTATCAACAGTATCAAAAGGTTACGGAAACACTCCAGATTATAGAAATATAACAGCAAAAAACTAATTCTTGCAGTAATAAAGGAAAGAAGCTATTATGGACATTATTCATTAATTGGTCAAAATAGAATATAGATGGTAAATTAGATTTAAAAAAAAACAATGTACTGGGAAAAATACAGTATAGAGAGACAGACAATATGGCAAACTGGAAGACATTAACAATAAATGAATTTGGATAAAGGGTATAAAGCTTTTTTCTTACTGTTTTTATTTTGTAGCTTTTGTAAGTTTTAAATTATTATTATTTCCCAAAGAAAGGCATAGTTTCTTCCAGGATGATCTCGATCATAAAAAAAGAAAACTGGAAAATCTGGATGAAATGGACAATTTTCTAGACAGATACCAGGTATCAAAGTTAAATCAAGAGTGATAAACCATCTAAATAGTCCTATAATCCCCTAAAGAAATAGCAGCAGTCATTAAAAGTCTCTCCACCAAACAAAAGCCCAGGATCAGATGGTTTTAGTGCAGAATTCTATCAGACCTTCAAGGAAGACCTAATACTAATTCTCTTCAAATTATTCCACAAAATGGAAACAGAAGGAACACTACCCAATTCATTCTATGAAGCCACAATTACGCTTATATTTAAACCACAAAAAGACACAACAAGGAAAGAAAACTTCAGACCAATCTCCCTTATGAATACTGATGCAAAAATAATAAAATTATTGCAAACTGAATCCAAGAACATATTAAAACAACCATCCATCATGATCAAGTAGGCTTTATCCCAAGAATACAGGGATGGTTCACTATACGGAAATCCATCAATGTAATCCACTATATAAACAAACTCAAAGAAAAAAAAACCACATGATCATCTCACTAGATGCTGAAAAAGCATTTGACAAAATTCAACATCCCTTTCATGGTAAAAGTCTTGGAAAGATCAGGAATTCAAGGCCCATACCTAAACATAGTAAAAAGCAAAAGCAATATACAGCAAGCCAGTAGCCAACATCAAACTAAATGGAGAGAAACTTGAAGCAATCCCACTAAAATCAGGGACTAGACAAGGCTGCCCACTCTCACCCTACCTACTCAATATAGTACTGGAAATCCTAGCCAGAGCAATTAGACCACAAAAGGAAGTCAAAGGGATACAAATAGCAAAGGGATACAAATAGCAAAGAAAGAAGTCAAAAATCACTATTTGCAGATGATATGACAGTAACTTAAGTGACCCCAAAACCTCCCCTCCCCTCCCTTCCTCTCCCCTCCTCCCCTTCTCTCTCTCTCTCTCTCTCTCTCTCTCTCTCTCTCTCTCTCTCTCTCTCTTCCTCCATAACTCATCTCCTTCTTCATTAGGCCATTTTGCTAATCACAGAAACATGTTCTTCCACCTTTTAAAAAAACAACAAAGGAAACGTCTCCTGACCACAGCCACGCCAGACTTACCAACTACTCCCATGGTCACATTTGATCACACCATCATCTCCAACCTGCTCTAGCCTGGCTGGTGACATCACCACACACTAATTCTCCTTGCTAGGGTCACACATACTTCCAGGTGGCCAACTGCAGCTAAAAAGGCACCACGCTCTTCATAAACTACCACTTCCTCTTGCTTTTCAACCAACGTCCATGATTTTCCCTCTGTCATTCCTAAGTCTCCTTTACCCTTTCCTCATCCTCATCCTGCCATTAAGTTCTTAGTCTGCCTATCTCTGTCCACACAGTTTCATCCCACACATGATTTTAAAAATCATCTACCTGCTTATAGTCCCAATTTCATTTCTTCACCCCAGAGCTGTCCTGAGTTCCATGTGCAAACACGCAACTAATCTGACATGGATTAAGACTTCTGAAATTTAACATCCTAAAAAGTGAATTCTCTACTTCCCCCAGTCTCAGTCAATTATTCCCTTTCCTCTTATTTCAGCATTACTCTGAATCCTCCTGCACAGGACAGGCAACAGCATCAGAGCCATGGTGGGGCATGCCTGTGTTCCCAGCATGTAGAAAGCTGAAACAGGAAATCAAAATTTGAGGCTGCTGTGGGCTACACAGTAAGACCTGGACTGTGACAGTTAATCTGGATTGTTCGTTCAAAGGGATTTAGAATCACCATGGAAACTCACCATGTGTGTGAAGGAGCATCTAGACGGGCTACATGTGGGTGGGACCATTCCTCTGGCAGGGGCTGGGGCTGAATGAAGGAGAGAGGAAGCTGAATATGTATTCATTGGTCTCTCCTTCCTGGCTATGGAGGAGATGTCACCAGCCACCTCAAACTCCTTCCACTGTGACTTTCTGCTATGAAAGACTGTACCCAGGAAACAGGACTCAAAACAAACCCTTTCCTCCTAAAGTTGCTTTTGTGAGGTATTTTATCACAGTAACAAGACAAGCAAATGGTTCAAATCCCCCCCACACACACACATGAAAAATTAAAAATGGAATCATTCTATAAATGTAAATTACAAGTGACACTTTTGTCTTCATGTTTTTGAATGGTTTAAAATTTCCTATTATAAACTCATCATGCTTGTAAATTAACTAAATCAAAAGGAAAAGAACTTCTTGATAAGACAGTGGATGTCTTAGTTTAAGCTATGTTGTTATGATAAAACACCCTGATGACAAAAGATCTGAGGGAGAAAAGTTTATTTTAGCTCAATATTCCAGGTCACTGCTGCCATGGCAGACTTACAACAACTTGTCACATGTCGCCCACAGACAAGAACAGAAAGAAGGGAATGCGTGTCTGCTCAGTGCTCAGCTTGCTTTCTCTCCTCATACAGTCCAGAGTCCAGCCCATAATGGTGCTGTTCATATTGAGGGTGGGTCTTCCCATATCCAATAACCCAATTAAGAAAAACACCTCATAGACATGCCCACAGGTGCCATAATCACTGAGACTCTTTCCAGGTGATTCTTGATTGTGTCAAGCTGGCAACTAAAATGGACCACTGCTGTGTATGAGAAAGTGCTTCTATGCAACCTGCAGTAGGAGATACCATGGAGAAGTCAGCCTGAGAAGGGAACCTCTCCACAGTTGCCTCAGTCAGTGTTGGAGAACACAGGAGCATACTGAACACTTGGCCCAGCAGGTGTGAGTAAATCTGGCAGCCAGGAAGATATACCTAATACAAAGTTAAATCCAACTAGCCTGGCCTTCCACACTCTTTTTCCACATCCTTTACACAGAATTCCACATGGAAACACCGCACATGATGAAATCGGTTGCTGGCAGTGGAAAGTGTTAGGCCCAGACTATGGGAACATGAGTCCGCACAGCAGGAATGACACAATAATGTAAGCTGAGAGTAACCGACATCAGCAGAGATGACCACGAAACCCCTTGAGGGAGGACCAGAAAGCACATCTATCCAAGTGGGAAGTTACTGAGTTGACAGCATCTCCAACTGCAGTTCATTTCTCTTACTTTTAGTTTTTTTGGTACTTTTCTACTTCACTTATTTGAGTTTCCTTTCTGTTGCTTTGATAAAAAAAAAAAAAAAAATCCTGACAGAAAGAACTTCAAGGGAAGGGGGTTTTATTCAGCTTACAAATACAGGCCATGGTCTATCATTAGGGGGAAAGGCAAGGCAAGGACTTGAAGCAGCCATAGTGAAGAGTAGAGAGAGAATGAATGAATGCCAGTGAGTGCACTGTGCTTAGCTCACTCCCTTGCCTTAGACAGGCCAGGATTCCCAAACTCAGGAATGGTGCCACACAGTGAGCCAGTTCTTCTCACATTAATACAATCAACATTGCCCCGCCCACAGGCATGCCCACGTGCCAATCTAACTTAGGCAATCCTTCACTGAGAATCTTTTCTTAGTTGGTTCTAGAGTATATAGAATTGATAATTACAACTATCATACTTATATGATAGTTTTGGCTTATAACTTGTCTGAATGTAACTTCAATGGCTTGTCCTATGAATTTTCTGAATATCTGGGGTTTTTTTCTGTATCTATTCTATATTTCCTTTACTATTTATCATGCGTCTAACCCACATATTAACCCTCTCCCACCCATAACCCATTGTCTTAGAGTTTTACTGCTGTGAACAGACACCATGACCAAGGCAACTCTTATAAAGGCCATCATTTAATTGGGGCTGGCTTACAAGTTAAGAGCTTCAGTTCATTATCATTAAGGCAGAAACTTGGCAGCATCCAGGCAGGGATGGTACAGGAGCTGAGATTTCTACATCTTCATGTAAAGGCTGCTAGCAGAAGACTGGCTTCCAGGCAGCTACAATGAGGGTCTTAGAGCCCACACCCACGGTGACACACCTACTCCAACAGGGCTATGCCTTCTAGTGGTACCACTCCCTGGGACAAGCATATACAAACCATCACACCCAAACATTAAAACTTCCTGTCTATTTATATTTTATTCTCTCATTCCCCCTTCCAAATATCATTTTACTACTTAATTATTAATCCTTTAGCTTTAAGAATTATTAAATGCTATTAACAAGTAACTTATTTCCCAACCTGTTCCTCAGTGCTTCTGCTTCTGAACCAAGTCAACATAAAAAGTTCTGTCCAGTCATTATATCTGTTCCTGCTTGCTTAAGTATACACAGTATACCTTAGTATATCTTAGTACATACAGCCCGGTCCGAGATCCTTCACTCCCAGTTGATGTTTAAGGAGTGACTTTTTAAAGTTGACTATTACTGTAATTATATACTGGGCCTATCCATCAATTGTGGTTGCTTCTGAAGATAGTATCCTACTCTTGGGACAGCACCCAGGTCACATCTGACGCCCTGAACACCTCAAAGTCTTATCTACTGAGCCCTGTACCTCCAATCCAATGGAGGTATTTTGATGGGTTCGCAATAAACCTGTAGATTGTCTTTGCTGGTACACCCATTTTCATGATACTGATTCTGCCTATCCACGAGTGAGATGCCTCTACCCTTCATCTTCATCTTCAATTTCTTCGCTGTTTTCAAATTTATACTGTAAAAGTCTTTGTTTTCTTGGTTAGTTTATCCCTGGGTGTTCGGTTGGATTTTGTTTTTTTGTTTGCGTTTGTTTGTTTGTTTTGAATCTATTATGAATGGGGTTGATGTCCTGATTTCTTTATAAGTATGTTCATTATTTATATAGAGAAAAGCTACTGATTCTTGTCTTTTTATTTAATACCCTGCTACTTTGCTTGTCATTTTTAAGAGTTTTCTGATGGAGTCTTTAGGGCAGTGGTTCTCAACCTTCCTAATGCGTCAACCCTCTAATACAGTTTCTTATGTGTGACAACCCCCAACTATAAAATTATTTTTGTTGCTACTTTATGAATGTAATTCTGCTACTATTATGAATTATAATGTAAATATTCTTGGAGATAGAAGCTTGTCAAAGGTGTTAAGACCCACATGCTGAAAACCACTGCTTTCGGGTCTCGTCACCTACAGATTAGCATAATTTGGGTTGTTTCTTTCTTGTATCCCCTTTAGTTCTTCTTGTGTTATTCCTCTAATGCTTAAACGGCCATACTAAATAAGAATAGAGAATGAGACTATATCCCTTTTGGGTATATTTCTAAAGAACTGTGCACTAACATACCATAGAAATACCTTCATGTGATGGCTATTCTTGGTTGTCAACTTGACTACATCTGGAGTTAACTGTAATCCAAAAAATGGAGGTCACACTTGTGAGGGATCTCTGCTTAATTAGAAGAAGATCCACTTCTAATCCAGATCATAAAGTGGGAACACACACACTGTTAATCTGAGGTACACCTTCTGCTGGAAGCTTATATAAGGACAGGACAGGAAGCTTTTGCTCTTTGCTTGTTTGCCCTTGCCTTGTTAGCAAGTCCTCTCTCTCACTGCCATTAGCGCCTACGTCATTGTGGTTCTAACAGCTACTGAAGACTACTGAGACACCCAGCATCATGGACTGAGCAACTTCTGGATTCTTAGACTTTCTATTCATAGCCAGACATTGTTGGATTAGCTGGACCATAGCCTGTACGTCATTCTAATAACTCCTTTTATATATAATACATGTATTATATATATACTACATGTAATATTTTTCGAACCCCTACAATCACAAAGGTATGCCACTGTCCTGTGTCCATCAAGCAAAGAATGGGTAAAGAAAATGTGGAATAAATACACAATACTTTTTATTCTGCCATAAAGAGAATAAAATTATGTTGTTATTTGAAAAATAAAATGAGTGCAACTAGAGACCATTACATTAAATGAAATAAGCCAGGCATAAAAAGACTAATTTTCTCTTATTTGAAGGTCTTAGAATTTTTTATAGAAATATAACCCCCAACACACACACACACACACACACACACACACACACACACACGTGCGTACATCATAAAAGAAAAAAATGAGAGTAAGAAGGAGATTAATAGGGGGAGCACAAAAGTTGGACTATAGGAAAGGAATGGAAAGACAGTAAATATGGTCAAAGTACATGATTCACTTGAAAGAAATTATCTCCATGAAACCCAGCATAATGTATAACAAATGTACACCAATAAGAAAAAAGAAAAATTAACAAACACCACAATGGGAAAGAGGAACCCTGGGTTATTGCTGGTGAGAATGCAAACTGATGCAGCCACCATAGAAAGAAGCAGAGGGTTTTTTTTTTGTTTTGTTTTTTTGTTTTTTTTTAAACCTGAAGCTAAAATTACCATGTGGCTGAGCTAAGTGTTCCTGGGTCCTTCCAGAGAGCCTTGTACATCCATGTTTACTGCTGCGCTGGCGCTGTTAACAATACTTCAGAAATGGAGCCAGTATAGATGTCTATCAAAAGACAAATGTGTCAAGAAAATTTAAAACACAGTGGAATTTTATTCAGCCATTCAAATGAAGTCATGGCATTTGTAGGAAATGGACAGAACCACATGTTATGTGAAATACGCCCAACTCAGAATAACATTCTCAAATATGGAACTCAGATTTTAATTCACGTATCGGTTATGAAACTGAAAGGGGAACTGAGAGGGGATGAAGAGATCTTAAGTGGGTGTATTGGCAGGTTCTGTGTGTCAACTTGACACAGCTGGAGTTATCACAGAGAAAGGAGCCTCCCTTGAGGAAATGCCGCCATGAGATCCAGCTGTAAGGCATTTTCTCAATTAGTGATCAAGGGTGGGCAGGCCCATTGTGGGTGGTGCCATCCCTGGGCTGGTAGTCCTGGGTTCTATAAGAAAGCAAGCTGAGCAAGCTAGGGGAAGCAAGCCAGTAAGTAACATCCCTCCATGGCCTCTGCATCAGCTCCTGCTTCCTGACCTGCTTGAGTTCCAGTCCTGACTTCCTTTGGTGATGAACAGCAATGCAGAAGTGTAAGCTGAATTAACCCTTTTCTCCCCAACTTGCTTCTTGGTCATGATGTTTTGTGCAGGAATAGAAACCCTGACTAAGACAGTGAGGAAGACCGGAAGAAAGAAGAGAAAGTTAAAAAAACTCATGTGACTAGAAAGCAGGCTGGGGTGACAAGAAATGAGGAAGGGAACGAGTAGTGGGGGAGGGTCAGGGGACCATGATGAATAAAGACAAACATGTATGAAAATATTATAAGGAAACCCATTACTTTGTATATTAGCAAATTTTCTTTTCCATTTAAAGCTTTTTTAAAAATAATGAGATGCAACTACATGTTTTAATCACATTGTTCTTAATTTTAGCTTCTTGACCATCTACTAAAAAATATTACCTTTTGTATTACCAGAAGTGTTGAGATTTACTGAAGACATCACAGCATCTGCTTCTATCTAGAAAAGAGGAAAGATTAAGAGGACATGAAACTTTATCAGACGTTTCAAAGTACAAGTTCTGAATTCCTGGCATAAGGGAAGACGTGTTTTATGGGCAGTCAATTTTATTGAACCTAGTAGACAGTAACTTCACTTGTCCTTATGCTGGTCATTTTTCTTGTTCTTTAACACCCACAACAAATACAGATCTGCAATAATGGTCCCCAAAATTTCATTCCACTGACCAATAGCTTAAATATATGAAATCACTTCGGCAGTCTTATATAGATTGTAACCTAAAATCTTTCTATTTCATTAATAAACAAGTAGTTACAATAGCTTTATTTTTCAATATTCCTGATGCTAAAGGTAACCCAAGCCAGGTGTGGAGGGTCTATTCCGGGTGGAATTACACCTGTAATGTTGGCACTTGTGAGTCTCAGGCAGGAAGGGAGACAATGGAGCCAGCATGGGCTATGCAGTGATGGCCTATTAATAAAAGAAGGTATTATAATAAAACAGTAACACATGATGAGTGCAGAAACAGGATGTATATAACTTGTTAAATTTATATAAATGTTAGATACCACTGTTAACAGTTTGGTCTCTTCTAGAGCATTGCTTGTTTTTGCCTAAACAACACAAAACCTTGTAGTGAGAACACACCACTTGTAAAGCTCTGAGACCTGCTTTCAGTAAATATTAACACAGAGGCTCTTCCCTCCCATTGGTGATAGGGGTAACTGATGGTAACTGACATTTTTTTTTTCTGGTGCCAGTCTTGAATCTTCCATAATTTTGAGTCCCTGCACCTCCCCTGTGTCCCTTCCCCTGGGAGCCTAGTCCATCTCTTTCATGAATTCCCACCCATCTTTAAATGCAGGCTTCCCCCAAGCTCTTTCCCTGGACTAGTGTTCACAGCCTTGCAGAAGCTTCCTATGGAATGGCACTTGGTCTTCCAATTTGAGCTACCCCTTATAAACTGAGCCCCAAATCTACCTCCAGCACCCCCACCACCTCTCTACCCCAATGAGGTTCCTGTATTTAAGAGGTAGACCCTCAGAACTCCATACAGTATCTAATAATCACATGTCCAGGGAATACCAGTTACCACTTCAAACTCACTTTGTCCACCTACCCCCGTCTCAAAACTGACTTCTCTGAACCCACTTCCACCTGGATTCTCTCCTCCTAGGTGATGTGACCACTCTTTGCTGCCAGTGCATCCAGGAAAACACCAGGGCATAAGCTTGTCTTACGGTCACAAAGGGCTCCTAGATGCTTCATAGAATATACATGGAGCTTCTTTAGTACAAATGACAGCTGCCATAGCTGCCCACCCATCTTGCTCCCCTCCTTCCTATTGGTTAAAAGATCATCTCTTTCTTGATGTCTATCAGTTTGCTAAGCGCTATACAAAATGAAATTGTTCCAAAGCAGAGACTGTATGTGTTCACCTTGACATCTCCAGCAGCTGGCAGATACTCCTTTTATTAAACAGATTCAATAAATTTCATTGTGCAAACATCAATGTATAAGTGAGTTATATAAGTCTTTTATGAGATGATATTGTAGTGTTATGGTTGCTCAAAGTAACAATTCATATTTAATTCTTCAAAAGACATTCTATGATAGGAATTTTTTATATGTCTCATTTAGTTTGCTGACTTCCAATCAGTATTTTATATATTCAAAAATTGTATTAAAAATTAAACTCTAGCACTGAACCTAGTCTAAAATTTAAAATATGAGAAGGTATACATTGAACATTTCCTCTCTGATAAAAAATTCTTCTCTGGTAAATGCCTGGCAAGTGAAGAGGTGACTTACTATGTTTGTGCTTGATTGTTTAGTGACCTACAACCAGTTAAATATGTCACTAGCCTAAAAAATGTGGAGAAACCCTGTCTCGAAAAACCAAAAATAAAATAAAATAAAATAAAATAAAAAATAAAAAAAAATAAAATGTGAGGGCCAGTGCGATGTCTCAGCAGGTAAAAGCACTTTCTATCATGCCTGGTAACCTGAGTTACCCCTGAGACTCACAAAGTCAAAGAAAAGAACAGACTTCCATAAGTTGTCCTCCCATGGCCACGAACTCCCCCATATATGCCAATACACATAAATAACTAAGTTCTTTAAAAGATTTAGTAAAAAGTCCGTAAACCCTCAACCCAATATGTAAAGTAAAAGCTGTCAAGCTTCATCAAGGGTATGTACATTACCACACCACTGTCCCTGTCATTAAATTCTTTACATGGCCTAAGGTTAAAATAAGTAGACTCAAGGGGAATAAAAAGAGGTATCTTTCCAGATGAGCCCAGGTTAAATATGAAGCTTTAAAACATTCAGCCTTCACAGGTCACCTGCCTTGGAACTCCAGGAGAAATGATTGCAGGTTAACAGAGCAGCTGCAATTTCAGAGCCAGTCCAGGCTAGCACTCTGATCTCATAACTGGCCTCTCAGGAGCTAAAAATCTCCAACCACTCTGAATCCACCCAAGGCTGTCTGCAAACCCTATAGGGGGAAGGCAGATTATATTTACGGTGGAGTTGTGCATTCAAGCATACTGAAGGGCACAGAAAGGGGACATCACAGAGTGAGTCCCTGGCTACCCCAACTCATGAGGAGCAGGAGAGTCCTGACTGTCAGTTCTGGGGAAAGGGGTTTGGGGGGCATTCTAGGAAGACTTGAGTGCTCCTTCTGCTTGATGGTTGTAGTTTCCTCTTTTGTATTTGGACAGTGTCTTGACTCTGATTAGTTCCAGTTTGGTAGCTAAACAAGAATGGCTCCGTCTCTAGGCTGCTTCTAACAGTCGAGCAGAACAGCGCAGAGACGGGTAAATAGGAAACTATCAAACTAAAATAGAAGGTTCACTGGGGTTCCACTGTGGTCTGATTACTGAGGAGCTATGCAGCCCTTTCTGGAAACTAACAGCCACAGTGTTTCAAGTACACCCTCCACAGGCTCCAGAAACGTGTGGAAGGAGCAGGGTGGAAAGAGTGTGAGAACCAGAGGAAGTGGGGGCAGTGATACGCAGTGCTGATTTCTGGATATGATGTGCTTTCTGCACCATTGAATTCACAACAGCTGTGATTACCTATACAAGACTTGGCCTGTCAAAAACCCTGCCAGGGAAGGCAGAGGTGCTCTGTAAGGTGCCCACCTTCTTGGAAAGCACCCTAAGGAAACTCCTTGGGCCACATCTCCCGGCCTGCCTATCTTTATCTATCTATCTATCTATCTATCTATCTATCTATCTATCTATCTATCTACCTATCTATCTATGAATGAATCCATCCCTCTATCAGCTATCTACCTACCTATTTCTTTCAATAAAGGGGAAAAAAGGAAAGATAATAAAAATTCAAATGTGTACATCCTGAGACTTAGCAATTATATTTCTAGAAATTTTGATATTTTGTCATTGTTCTAAAATGTTGTCTCGTCATGTAGTCCAAATTGACCTTGAATTCCTGGTCTATCAAATGCTCCCAAACACAGCAATTAAATACCCATGATTTATTCACACACACTCTCTCTCTCTCATATGTATTCCACAAAGACATGATCTATGGGTGTCTGTAGATGTAAAATGATGCTCACCAAGACAATGCTTACAGCTTAATTCAAACAACAACAAAGGGTAGACTGGTTAAAGAGAATATTATACAGCTATAATATAAGGTGGTAATGTGTGCTTTGGGTTTGCTGCTAAGTGGGGAATGCATGTCAAGATAAAACAGTGTGGAATTTCAGTAGAAGATTATGCCTATCCCTGAACGTAGAACAATACAGAAGAAACCGGTTAACCCCCAGTAAGTCGGACCCTAGTCTAGTGGAAGGAGAAGGGATTTTGTGGACTGTATGAACATATTACTTTTACCAATTAAACAAAAACACGCAGAAATTTTACAATACACATCTGCTAGTAGGTGAATTCTTCCTAGTACAACATCACCTTCCCCTCCCAGCCTTCCCCTGTCTACCATCCCATATTTCTTATAAATTTTAGGTCACTTGTGGACATGTTTTGTTGGCTCTACTAGCATAGATATCTAATTTGCACCTGTTTGGGCCTTTAAAGGGAGGAGGGGTTTGCGAGGAATTCAGCGTTAGAGACATTTTAGGCTCATAAATCAGAGACTTGCTCTACAGATATCAGAAAGTACTCCTGGCCAATTTTCTTAGGATTAACTTACAGCATTATCCGCCCCATCCAAAGAAGGGAGAAGAGGAACAAAGAGAGAAGTGGAAAAGGGGAAGAGAAAAGCAGAAGAGGGGAACAGAGAAAACGTTCTAACCTTGGAGGGTTTGTACCCAAACAGCATTACAATCGCAACCTTAAAGTCCTCTCGGCTTAGGTAGCCTTTGTTGTCTTCATCGCATGCTTTGAATACCTAAGGAATATTAAACATACACAGTTAGTAAGCCAGAAACCAGAAACACAGACATCTTAAACTCAACCTGGGTGTGGAGCTTTCAAAATGCGGTTTCATTACTCTAGTTTTAATTCTCAAGCAATATAATCATTGAGTTAAAGATTTCCCACCGCCTGCTCTCCCCAAAGTTTAAGGAACTTGACAGTTTAAGGGGCTGACAAATCCATTCCTCTAAATCACTGGAATAAACTGCACGCAAAAGCGCAGATGCTAGGGAATAAGAATAGAGGTGATTATCCGTGGACAGTGTGGTGGACAGGGAAGCGATCAGAGTCCTGCAGCTATGCGTCGGTTTTAAGAACAGTTTTTTTCAGGGCTAACTAGAACCTGGTTGAGGGAGACATAGAGGGGTGACAGAAGTGGCCCTGGTCACGTTTAAGTCCAAACTCAGGTCGCGCTCCCACACCTACTTCCACCCATTTCTTCCGTTCTGAGGCGCTGACTTCACCAGTTCGGGGCCTGGCGCCTGCCTCTGACAGAAACATCCCGACACCGAGACCAAGCCGGTAGCTCTCTCGGCACAGCCAGAACTCACAACAGCCACCGCGGCCACGCCCACCACCGCTGGGACTCAACTTCGCCGCGCAACTCCAACGTCTCCTCCCATTGGCCAGCCTCTGAGCCACTGGCGTTGACTTCGTACTGTCATTGGTTAAAAGCGTTGTTTAACAACGGGGAGGGGCTTTCAAAGCCCGCCCCCAGATCTTGGTTCCGCCCCTTCTCGATTTTCTTGACTCCTTGAGAGCTGGTGAGGGAGATCCGGTATCTCTGTGTTTTCTTAGCACGTTTTGATTGCTTTCAGGCTCTCTACCAAACTTACAATAAACTCTTTGATTATTTTGATCCGTGTCTTTGCTAGATTTGGTAGGAGACACACGAAGAATGTGAAGAAAGCACGCAAACACAAAAATTGACTGAACTCCCAAGATTTATTTTTTAAATCAGCAAGCCATTGAACGGCCTTCTCAGAGCAGCTGCTATGTTTATTTTCGCCCTCTTGGTAACTCTGGCACGTACCATTGTGTCTAGCACAATTAAACGAAATGACCCGTTTTGAGGGTTCACACAAAATTATTCAACTCCCTGAAAGCGATGCCTGAGGTGAGGCTGACTTAAAGAATAGCACAAGAATTCCATACCAGACATCTTTATAGAAGATGAGGAATATGGACTAGAGCTTGGTTTTCCGATAATCACAGCCCTCTACTCTAATGGCAAATCGGTGAGATTGACAAGAACATGCCCGTTTCAAAGGAGAAACCTTCAAAGGAGGTTGTGAGTATGGGGACTCGTTTAACTTTTTATCTAGAAATCGATTTTAAAGTCTGAAGCAGCCGCCTTTTTCTTCAGCTTCCCTATCTCCCAAAGCATGCCTTTGTCTTAGCCCTGAGTGCCTGAAGCTGCCTAGAATGGAGGTGTTGTTTACAAATTATCTAAGAGAGAAGCTAGCCACAGCTTTCTGTTTCTGTCTTCTTACAGAGCCCTGTTAGTCTCAGGCAAAATGAGGCGGTCTTTAGGACCCAGCGGGGGCTTCCGGAAGAGGAAGGCCTGGCAAGGCGGCGGCGCCTGCGAGTTTGAGCTGTGCGCATGCGCGGCCGCGCCGCGGGGGCGTGGTCTCGGCAGCGGCGGACTGGCGGGTCAGGTAGGTGTTTGCGGCTGCGGGCTCCGGCTCGGGGCGGTCTCTGGCGGCGGCGGTGACTCTGAACCCGCCCTCCTGATGGCGGCGCGTTGGCCGCCGCGATCTGATGTGGAAGTGGAAGGCCATCAGGTCTCGGTGGCGACCCCGAGGAGAGCGGCGAGGCTGGAGTCCTTGGGCAGGGTGCCCTCCGCTGAGCCCCGGACCCCGCGGTCCTGGCCCTTGGGACGCGCTACAGAGCCGCTGGCCTTCGCTTCCTCCGTGGGCCAGGCTCTGAACCTCTCTGCCCTCAGTTTCCACATTAGGAACACCGCCGTGAAATAGGGTTGTCTTGAAGGTGAAATGAATGTGTACACTCTTGGGATTATGTCTGGGCAGAACTGAGCGCCCGGGGAAAGTTGGCAGTTTTACGATGTGCTTACTGTACCCCCAAATTACCCACTGCTCCTTGACCATCTTCTTCAGCACCCAGCTCCTGCAGAAGCGTCCTTATCGCCACGTGTGCACAGAGTTGTATTGTATATAATCATTTTAAAAGATTAGACGGAATCGAGGCACTCTTACTAAAACACTCACTGGGAGTCCCATTGTTTTTAGAATAAAATTCAGCTTTTAACAGTTTTGCCTTACTGCCCCCACCTCTTCTTTCTGGACCAATACTGTGTTACAGTTAGAACCTAGCTAGCATCTCCTGGCCTTGAGCAGGTTGGATTCCATCTGTCTGGAATGTTGCTCACCTGTCTTTTAGCTCGCTGATTCCTTTTCCTCCCAGGTCTCACATGCTACTCCACAAATGATTCCAAAGAAAGGGTACAATGTAATGAGAGCATCTGTAGCCATCTGGACTTTTAGGCTTTTTAATGTGTTAATTTGTGCCTTTCACCCTGAAATTAAACTTGTTAACTCTACTCTGAGTTCTCAATTCTGCTTACTTCCGGGCTCAGAAAGAACAACTTGGAGGAATCTGGTGCCTGGGTCTTAAAGGTTTGAGTAGTGTCTGTGTAGAAGGAATACTCTCTACAGGGTCTGCTCAGCCAGCCAGCAGATAGTGAAAGCAAAGTTCTAAATGGTGTGCTTTTTTGCATCAACTGTGTGTGTGTGTGTGTGTGTGTGTGTGTGTATACAGGCAATTGTGGAGCGTCTTCTTCCATTGCTCTCTACCCTGTTGTAGTCAGTCAGGATCTCACAGAACCTGAAGATGGCCGCAGTTTTCTTTAAGGGTGTCTGACCACTGAGCTCTTGGGACCTGCTTCACTATCACAATGTTGGGGTTACAGGCATAGAAATTATGCTGGGCTTTGGAACTCATGGCAAACCCTCTTATCCACTGGTCAAGCTCTAGCCCTTCGTGGACATTTTTAAAGCCCTTAATGAAATTTCTGATGACACTTTGAGTTGCTGTCTGGTGAAAGGATTCCATAAGGGGGTTTGTTTTTTTTGTTTTTTGTTTTTTGTTTTTTTTTGTGTGTTTGTTTTTTCTTCCCCATCTTGGTGCAGTATCCAACACTGCCAAATTTCATTGCCTTGCCTGCCTACTTAGTTTTTATTTATTCTCTGTACACATATGCTGTTATTTTCTTAATATTTATTTGAATCCACTCCTATGTAAATACTTTTACAAAGTCGACTTTATTTTGCTACTGTAGCTATAATGGAGCCGTAAGCTGCATTCTGCTGACAGGAAAACAAGTCTTACAGGTGCTTGTGGAAGAGTCTGGGGCCCACTGTGGTTCAGAAGCAAAACGTAAAACATATTTTACACTACAGCTGTCTCCTTGATTTAAGTAGAGACCGAATTGGAATGGGAGAGGGGTGCTGTCATATGCGGTCAGTCAGTGGCAGGCCCCAGTTACTTGCACTATAAATCACTGCTGCTTTGAATCTGACCTGGGACTTTGGTGGGTAGAGGGGGTACACCTGTATTCTCATTCTTTTGATGCCCCTTACTGCTGCTGAGACTTTGGTCTTCTGCTATGCTAGGCACTGCCTGGTGAGATAGAAAATAAACTGTGGAAAGAAAGTCATGGGAAGTCTGTCAGGCTGGGCCTTGGTTCCAAGCTGGGGACCTGGTCCTGTTTGAGGGAGCAGTGAAAAACGATGCTGACCGGATCCAAATTAGAAGCCATCTCCTACATGATCTTGACATGTACATCACAGCAGTTCCTCCTCAACAGGAGAAGGACCTTGTTTTCTTAGTGAGGTTGGTAACCTCGTGGACAGAATGACAAGGCACAATTTCATTAGCTATTTCTCTCCATGGTAAACAGCCCTCCAGCGCATCTTTGAATGTCAGCAATCTCTACACTTAAAGTGTGTGTAAAGCCTGGACCAAACAAGGGGCTTTGTTTCCTGAGAAATGTCTTTTGCAAAGCTTTGTTTCTGTTTATTTTACCAACTCGTTCAACATTACTGGTGGGGATGCCCCCCAAACCCCAGTGTGGTTCTAGAAAATGTAAATAACGCTAAAAACTGGAGAAATTGTCTGAAGAGTTTAGAGTTACCAGAGAGTTTGCTCACACCTTTCACAGTTCCGGCATGGTGGTTTATGGAAACAGGCCATGGTCCTTGTATTCACCTGGGAAAGGGATGATGTGCATCTTTTAGGATTCTGTAGACTGTGCTCCTGGCAGCAGCCAGCATCTGAATGATAACGATCAGCATAGTGTCTGTGTAAGAAAGAATGACACACAACTGTGAAGTATTTCATATGCTGGGAGGAGGGAAAACCCGATTTGTGGCACATACTATAATCTCAGCACTACAGAAGGTAGAGCCCGAGGAATAGGTGTGCCAAGCAAATGTGGACTACAAAGCAGGTTTCTGCCTAGGAAAAAATCAGGAATCTACAAACAGCTTCTTTCTCAGGCTGGAAGGGTTTTGGTGGTAGTGGTGGTGGTGGTGGTGGTTTGTTTGTTTGTTTTTTTGGTTGGTTGGTTGGTTTTTGTTTTATTGTGTGTTTGTGTATGTTTCTTGGGTTTGTGTGTGTATTTGTGTATGTGTTTATGTTTCTGTTGGTGGTACACACACACATACATACATACATACATACATGCAAGAAGATATCCTGAAGTATCTTTACTCAGTCTGCTCTTTTTTGTTTGGGTCTTTTAAATTTTAATTAAAAAAATTAAATTAGCATGCAAAGTGTTATTTACAAACAAAGGGTATGTTTTAGTAGATCACACACACACACTCCTCTCATCCTTGTCTCCTGTTTTCTGGTGTCATGCGTCTTTTTGCCCTCTCCCGGTGTTAACTCACCACCACTTCTTACCCTGTCTTCATCTCTTTTCTAATTTTTTTTTTTTTTTTTAGGCTTTATGCACTTTTACATCCATTTATACACAGACATACAAGGAAAAGAAGACCTACATTTAATATGAGAGACAACATATGGTTTTTTACTTTTCTGAGTTTGAGTCACCTCATTTAATGTAATATTTACCAGATTTATCCACTTCCTGAAATTTTTCTAATTTCATTTTCCCTGCAGCTGAGTAAAATCCATTATGTCTGTGTGGCCACCTTCATGATCCATTCCCCTACTGACGGTGTCTAGGCTGGGTTTATCCCTTGCTATGGTCAATACAACAGCAGATATATATACTTTGTGGTTTTGTTTTTAGGTTTGTTGTTTTTGGGTTTGTTTGTTTGGTTGGTTGGTTGGTTGGTTGCTTTGGTTTGGTTTGGTTTTAGCTGGTTTCGCTGGCTTGGAACTCACCGAGAAGGCTAGGCTGGCTGGCCACTGAACCTTAAGGATCCACCTATTCCTTGCAATCTCCAGTCTCTACCTCCATAACATTGAGACATAGTGGCTAGAGAGACGGCTCAGCAGTTAAGGGTAGACATTGCTCTACAGAGACCTGAATTAAGCATCTAGTCCAGAGATCATAAAACCACCAATGACTCTAACTCTAGGGCATCCAAGGCCCTCTTCTGGCCTCCTGGGGTACATACACTCATTGTAGACACAGGCATTCACATAATTTTCAAAAATTTTATTGACTTAGTTTTGAAACAGTCTCACTAGGTAGCTCATGCTAGGCTCAAATTTACTGTATTATCCAAAACTAGCACAAACTCAAGATCCTTTTGCCTCAGCCTTGAAATTATAGGGGTGAGCTACCATACCCAGCCTGAGAACTCTTTTAATTGAAGATTCTGTTAGTAAGTTCCTTACTATGTTGATTTAAAATTTAAGAAAACTAGAACTGTTGTCCAGAGTTTTTCTTTATGTTGTTCTTTTAAATTCATAAGATTAAGTCTCTTCAGAGCAAATTGGGTCTACTTAAATAGGTCTATCCACCAACCATAGAGTCTAGAGTAGTGAGGGCACACTAAGATAAAAAGATACAAGCAAGTTAAAACAAAACAAATAAAAAAATAACCTACATCTGAGCTCCTTTAAGGTCATGTGTTGCAAACTGCCTTGTCCACGGTACACTTGTCACAGCTTGGTTAGCTGGTTTCTTAACCCATGGAGCTTAGAAACTGTTTAAGAAAATACCTAAAGTAAGTTCTCACAGCCTCTAGAAGTGAATTGGACATCACAGAAACGAACATAAAACTTTAGAAAGCAGATGCAAAGGTTTAAACTCCATGCAGGAGCAGGTGACCCCTCTGCAGCCCTCACACTGGCTATCGAGTGGTGTGCAGGCCAGTTGAGTTTAAGCGTAGCACTGAGTTGTGAAAGATGTGAGGATATGTCTTGTGCTCTCTGTGTAAGAGCTCCCTGGAATGTGTAATTTACAGAAGAGACCTTGTGTGAACGAACTGGAATTAACTGAAGAAGTAGGTTTAAGGGAGAAACTGTGAAAAGTGATCAGTACCTTAAATGCAATTTTCTTTTTTTTTTAAAGCTTGAAACGTGCATGTGTATTCACTTGAAAACCTGGTGTCAGATCAAGCTTTCCTACTTTTGGGAGTTTGGGACTTTTTTTAATTGGTGAGGGTTTGCAAGGTCTGTGGTGTACTGCTTTTATCTTGGTTTTCCCAACTCATACTACATCGTTCTCAGCTGTGAAGCAAGCCTTGAAGACCTCCAGACCACAGGAGCACATACTTCTGAATATTTACTTCAGTTTTCCTTGGAACTTTGTATTTATCTGTCAGTGCAGCACATTGGGAGCCTCGGGAAAACCTATTTGACCCTTTCCTGTTTAGCTGAATGCATTTTGTAGTTACTGCCAAAAGTACATCTGTCCTGTATTTTCCCCTTCTGAGGGTGAGGGTGTGTGAATCAGACCAGCTATATGATTTGGAAAGTAAAGGTGTTTGTCTTCAGTGCAGATCCTTGCCTGGAGGTTTCAGTAGCCTGAGTTGTGCGTGGACAGTAGTGATGTGGAGTTAGTTAGCTCCTCGTGGCAGTGCCGGGACTCTGCACACAGCGTTGGTCCTGCCTCTCAGGCTTGGCTAAGCTAATGTGTAAATGCCTGGCTTTATTCATTACTTAAGTCTTGTGGGTTCCTGTACATGAGTGAAGATAAATTTATAAATTCTACTTTTACTCTTAAAAAATTCAAGTGTGAGCCAGCAAGATGGTACGGCGAGTTAAAGTGCTTGTTGCTAAGCCTGACATCCTGAGTCCAATCTCTGGGACCCACATGGGAGAGAAAGAGAAGTAACTCCCTGAAGTTGTTTGCTGACCTCCATTGGTACCCTTCCCTCCAGCAAATAACATACTTATATTTGAGCCAGTAAGGCAATTTAATGGGTAAAGGTGCTTGCCGCCAAGCCTAAGGACCTGAGTTCAGTTCCTGGGCTCCGTGTGGTAGAAGGAGAGAACAGACTCCTAAGTTGTCCTTTGATCTCCACACCATGCCACACATAATACGACTCCCCCAACATAGAGGTGTCCACATACACAAAAGCAAGTGTAATAATTTTTTTAATTAATGGCAAGCTTGCCTAGCAAGCACAAGGCCCTAGTAAGTTCAGTCCTCCCCCCCCCCCCAATACCAAAATAAAATAAAAAATGAACATGCTCTGAATTACTCTTAAAATTCCTTAAGATGACCTTAACCTTAACTCCCTTTCTGAGGGCTTCTAAGACCAAGGTTTAGACTGAAGGGCAGCAGGAAAGAGAAGATAGTTAGGATTCTTCCTTATGGTGTTGAGTAAGTGGCCCAGCCTCTGGTGACAAAAGTGCTGTGTGTTTTGCAGTCTCCCATCTGACTTGGAATTCGAGAGCCATGAAGTTATGTTGCCAGTTGTCTACTGAATGGAAAATGTTTCCATCATTTCTTTTCAGAAGTATAATGTCCCAGGAAAGCAGCTATGGGAAGTGGACAATATCCAGTAGTGACGAAAGCGAGGATGAAAAGCCCAAACCTGACAAGCTGGCAACATCCTCTTGCCCCCACGCTGGGCAGGGCGTGTCGAAGGAGCCCACGTACACCTGCTCAGAGGCCCGCAAGGCTGCACACAAGAGACAGATCTCACCTGTGAAATTCAGCAACGCAGACTTGGTGTCACCCCACAAAAAGCAGAAGAGTGGTTCCCCGGAAGGTCTCGGCTGGTGTCTCTCCAGCAGCGATGATGAACAGCAGCCAGATGTGACACATCAGGAACAGCCTCAAGAAAAAAAGCATGACTCCTCACCCAGTGTGACTACTGCCCAGAAAGTTGAGGATAGAAGCCCTCCTGCCAGCCATAGGCCCCACACGGCAGATGAGTACGAGACCTCAGGGGAAGGCCAGGACATCTGGGACATGCTGGATAAGAGGAATCCCTTCCAGTTTTATCTCACTAGAGTCTCGGGGATTAAGGCAAAGTATAACTCCAAAGCCCTCCACATCAAGGGTAAGAACAGGGGATTTTAGGAGGTAATGAGCTGTTTCCCTCTTGATAAAGCAAGGGGCACAGCTTAGAAAGAACCCATCTTAACTACTGGGGTTGAGGGGGGTGAGGCAGGTATGATTCAGGTATGAGACAGAGGATGGTCTTCAGTGTTTCTCTGCATCCCATGGAGGAGCAGCGGAACATACGGACTCAGAGGGCACAGATCTTTCCCTTTACCACTCGTTGGATGTACGGTTAAGACAGTATGGAGTGAGAATTGAGAATGGAGCAGGTGTGTGAGGTGAGCAGTGCACGCATCATACACAGGTAGACACAGCAAGCATCATACTGCAGGGAAACACAATTAGCATTCTCTCTAGTGACATGTTTCCTGGCCCATATTCATGGCATATTATGTTTGTTCTCAACATAAAGTTCTTCCATAACAAATGTATGATAGTACTTTATGCTTTGCCATATGGTGTGTAAATGTTGGTGGCTTTAATTCCATAGTAGTAAGTCCGGTTCTACAGATTTTTGAGCATCTCTTACATAGGTACCTGAAGATATGAGATAGTTGCTGGTGGTTTTGCTTTGTCTGGGAGAGGCTGACATGGGAAACGCAGGAGTCTGGAAGGCTGCTGTGTGTAATATAATAGTAATGACATGGCTGTCAGCACCAAGATTTAAGGAAGACGAGATGACATCATAAGGGTTTTACATATATTTTAACTGTCAGAGCAGGCAAATAAAATAATCAAATGTCCTTGGACATGTGACAGAACTGCAGTTCAGTAAAGTGGAATCACTTACCCTAGGTCACAATACTGTTAAATGGTAGAGCCACACTGGAATCTAGTTCTTCTTGTATCTAAATCCATGCTATTTGATGTATTTGGCTAACACTCACCATAATTTCAGATCCTCTAGATCTCATGGAGGACAGTGGCCTTCCAGTGGACCCTGGAGATGGGCAAACTTGAAACAGCTAGAGGTGCAGATGGGGCAAGCTGGAAGACTGTTACAGCTTATCTCTTAACTCTGCTGCTCTCAAAATGAGGAATTTCCCCACTGGTCATTTTTGTTCTAATTGTCCAGAAAACCCATGAAACAATTCTAGAATCTACTAATATTGATTACACACTCTTTACATCAGCATAGAACATGGATGCCACTAACAGGCAACACCTAACTCTTGATCAGGCCACAAACTCTTTGTACCTAAATAGTTAGAGAGGATAGGAAGTCCAAGTGACTACCAGATAAGTGAACTAGCCCACTTCACGCTCAGAGGCATCTCAGTAGATACCAGAAACCTAGAGTGAGACACCCAGGCTCAAACTTTAACTCTGACCCTTCCAGTTGAATGGCCACACATAGTCTTCATTTGAGACTCCCATTATTCAGAAAGGAAAAATAATACCTTACCTCAAAAATTCCCTGGGAGAATTAAGGTCATTCATGGAAAGTGCTAAGAACAGTGTCTGCCCCTAAGAAGTCCTGTGCAGGGGGACCATGGCATTGATTGTGGCATTGGTAATAACAGCCCTTCCTAATCTGTCCAAAGTCAGGCTCCAGAGGAACCAAGTGGAATGTCCCCAGAGGTGACCTAGCATGCTAAGGGTGTGAATAATCTGTCGTGGGAAGCAAGTGCCCTCTGGGTACAAGGGAGCAGCACTGGGAACATACAGAAGGAGGTAAAGGTTCAGAGGTCCAGGAAGAAGACTCTCTTGAATGGCATCGTAACAGAGTCCAAAGCTGAGCAGCCATCCAGGACTTACGTTCAGAGTGTAGTCTGCACTTTATGTGTTAGAGAGTGCTGATCGATGTTAACAGGTTCGAGAATTGTTTCATGGGTCTTCTGGACTATCACACCCAGCCTTGTAGTGGCTCTCCATTTACTCTTTCTTGGCTGTCACTGCTGCTGAAAAGGATGCTTGGTATGTTATGAAATCTAGAGGATTTTTATCTGCTAATCCATGTGCTTTATCATTGTAGATATTTTATCCCCTCTGTTTGGGACACTTGTCTCTTCAGCTCAGGTGAGTTTATGGTAAATTGTGTTTTCTTTGGGTGATGAGAGACAGACAATTAAGCAATTTTATAAGAAAATATGACAGCAGATGGGCTTCTCAGTCCTATACAATGTCCCCTAAGCTGGCATCTGTCTAGAGCCTGGCCTTATTGTAGAATCTATGCCTCCATCAGCATAGAACATGGATGCCACTAACAGGCAACACCTGACTCTTGATCAGGCCACAAAGAGTGGCCAAGAAGTCATTGCATCTTCTACCTGATAAACCTTGGGAGATATTTGTAACCTCAGGGGATGCTGGTGCAGCCTGCTGAGGAAGGGCGGGTGGCATGGTGAAGACCAAGTCAGGGTTGCATTGCTTTAGGAAAATGGCGCTCTGCAGCGACCAGAAGGAGGAGTAGGATTTATGACAACTTCTGCAGCTTCTAGGGCTCTTGGCGCACTGAGCTGGCCCCTTGGTGCTAACAAGTCATCGTAAAGGTCCAGAAGCTTAAGGACTAGTCAGGAAAAAAGGGTCTTGTTCCCGAAGTAAGCAGAGATGCCACCTTCCTGAATGATGGGGTCCTGATCTCTAGATCAAAGCCAAATGAGGTGCATCTGCATTCTCTCTCAGCTCGACTTGAGCTCCTGTGCCCAGGATTGACCATGCATTAGGAGGAGGCCGCCTCCTCAGTAAAGCCGCTATGGAGCCTGTGCTCAGTAGGTGCTAGTTACAACAAGTAAGAGTATGCCAGCCTAGCTGATGAGCTGTATTGAAAGGAAATGGCCTTTCCTAAAAGCCCTGAGATCTTTATCTCTGTCACTTTAAGGAAGCTTTGTAAGTCTGGAAATAATAAGAAATAATGTAGTAACACTATTGTCTAATAGAGATGTTGCCCAAGTATACACAGCTAATATCCTTAGAACCTCTTTGGGCATCTGGCTCCATTTATGCAGATTCCTTTAAGCAAGTGTTCTTCAAGATGAGATTTGGGTTGACTTTTGCAAGCTGCAGCATAACTGACTAGGTTTGTGAACGCTGTAGCAGGTGGGTGCATGAGAAATTCTTTCCGTTTAATAGCAGTTCTCATGAACGTACCTGTGGCTTACTTACTTTTCTTTTTCCCCATCTAGTTTAACTACTGCTTTGATGTGGACTGGCTTATAAAGCAATATCCACCAGAATTCAGGTGCGTCCTGGGATGCCTGACACTCAGGTTGTGCTGTCTAATGGAGATTTGCACTTCGCAGAGTTAGCCATCCATCTTTTCCCCATATTCCACTTGACATCATTGTAAACAAAACATTTGTTTTGGGAGAACAGCATTTTAGTTAGTTATTTAGTGTGTGCGTGCATGCGTGCGTGTATATGTGTAGGCTTGAGTATTGATTTTCAGGAGCCATCTTCTCATTGTTTCTTTTATATTTTATTTTTATTGTGGGTTTTTTTTTTTTTTTTAGACACGTTATTTTGTTGCCCCAGTCCCAGAGATCTGCCTACCTCCGCCTCCCCAGCCTTGGGATTATGAGTGTACACCACCAAGCCTGGCATCTTTTACATGGGTTCTGGAGATCAAACTCAGGTCTCCATGCATACAGTGCCAACACTTACCAGATGAGTTACCCCCTCTGCTGAGAACAACACGTTCTACCTAGTCAGTCACACACATTCTTTTCATAGACTGAAGTATGATCCACTTTGCTCTGTCCAGCAGTAAGTAAGGACAGATTCCAACTCAGTGACAGGACTCATTGGCAAAGGTGATGTGAAGGATTATAGTCAGATGTGTGGTGTCTAGATGCAGCCAGCCTGTCACACAGGCTGCACACCAGAGCTCTCCTTTTCTAATGATTCCTCCAACACTGTCTCGAGTTAGGAAGGGACTGTGGTCTTCCTTTACCAAAGCTAAGGTGATGTAGAGCTTCAGTGCTGGCCACTCTTCAGCCTCCTGTGAAGCAATGCGCCACACACAGTGACGCACAGCTGTCTGTTCATAAAAGACTTATACAGCATCCCTAACAGTCAGTGGATAGAGGGAGACACACTGAAAAAGAAAAACAGTGCCAGCCTCATCAAGTCCTCGGTGCTTAAGGCATCAGTTGGGGACACCTTTGTCATTAGAGAGTGAAATGTACAGATTTTCCCAGCAGCTTTGTCACACAAGGGCTTATATAAATAAAAGAGCATTTGTTGTAGTTGCATATTAACGGAAAACTCAAAATAACATTAGCTTAAAAAAACAAAACAAAAAAAACCTTTCCAGCCTAAACTACAAATGGTAGGTATCTGCCATTTAGATAGAGTACCAGGGTTTTTCTTGTGACCTAGCTACCCACCTCTTCAGTCATTCTGTCCCACTACCCTGGTATTTGACTTCAGTCTTCACATTTACCTCATGGTCCCAGATGACAGCCTAAGAAGCTCCAGCCCATTTGTCTGTGTTCCAGGTAGAAAGGAGGAAACAATAGAGAGGACTCACATGCCGTGTGCCACTCTGAGGTGTTCTGGCTGGTCCTGAGTGTCTTCTGTTTTGTGGATCAGAGCTCAGTCACTTGACACTGGCCATCTCTAAGAACAGATGTGTGGTCTTCTGACTGAGCCCAGCTTGTCTTACATGAATCCCTTTTGCTAGGAAAAGGGAGATTGGATACAGAGGGGTAATTTGGTCCTTGCCTTCAGCTCCTTTTGGCCGTGTGTTCCTGAGTGTTACACTGTTGTTTTCTTGAAATCAAATGTCACCTTTCCACAGTATTGACAAAGTGTAGGCTATAATTCCTTTAGTGCCACTTACTGGTTGAATTGATGTTTTGGATTTCTAAGCCTTAGTACCTCTGCATGAGACTGTATTTATACATGGAGTCTTTACAGAAATCATGAGTCAAGCTGAAATGAGCCCACCAGGCCCACTAATCCAACATGCTGGCATCCTTATAGAACAGAAGGAGCTGGACACAGGAGACTGAAGACAAAGGGGAGTGTGATCAGTAAGCCGAGCAATGCTTATGGTCTCCTGAAGCCAGAGTCAGGCCTGTTCTTCCTCAGGCCTCTTCAGGAGCCAGGTTGCTGGCACCAGATCTCAGGCTTAACTGCTCGCAGAACTGTGGCATAGAGTTTTGTGACATAAACCACTGGGTTTGTGCACTTGGTTACAGGAACTCTAGCAAAGTCAAAGTCCTTCTCCCCACCCCTTGTTACCAAATGGGAATTTGTGAAGACTGTCCCAAATCTTCAGAAAGTTATGAAGGTCCTACAGTGCCAAAGAGGGATGGAAATGCCAACGAGAAACACCCAGGTGGTGAGGGTCTGCATCTCACTGTGTCTGAGTGCTGCCCTCTGTAGGGTCCACAGAACAGTCATCTGAAGGCATGGATGAGCGCTTCAACATCTGTCCTTCATGCCTAGTGCTCTGATATTTGAATGACGAGTGACCCTAGAACATGCACGTTTCTTACATTTTTCTGTGTGGTTTGCTGCTCGCACTGTGTCTAAGTAGGGAAGCTTTAGGAATGCATCTTTATCTGTTTGTGTGCCAGGCCTGCTAGAGCAGTGCTAGCGTGGGGACGAGGCAGCCAGACAGCACCTCTGAATGGCCGTGCCCCAAGGTGCTTTCCAGTTGAATGTCACCTTTCGTGCCTTCTACAGTATAACCTAAGTGCGGCTGCAGTTGTTTATCTCATTTGGGTGCTTGTGAGAGAAAACCCCTCTGTTTTTCTTGTTTGAGGGGAGTTTGTAAAGATACTTTGATTTGTAAGGATTAGCTGAAGAAGTTGAAGTATCTCTTAAGAGCCTTTTAAAGCCAGGTATGATGGTTTGTATCTGTGTTCTGTAGAGTGAAAAATTATAAAGGCCATCTTATCAAATATGTATAAATTTTTCGCCTTAGACCTTGGGCAGAAAAGCACCTGCCAGCAGGTTTGGGTCCATCTAATTAGTTACAGAGGAGGGGGGAGTTACAGTACAAAGGCCTGTTAAGAACATCCCAGAAACTGACTGGCCAAGGGAAGAACTACACCCTCCCCCATGGTACGGCCTACTAGTGTTCAAAAGAGGTAAAACAACCAATCCTGTGCACCCTCGCGAAAGTTCGATTTTTCCCTACCCCGCCCATATATAAGCGCTATGCCCCTGAGCCACGAGGTCAGTCCCTCTATCCCCTATGTGAGATATGGGATATGGGCTGGCCCAGAGCTCTGATATAATAAACCACCTCATGTATTTTACAGCAAGACGGTCTCTCGTGTGTCCTTTGGGTGCGTGTTATCCTGTGACTTAAGTGGACCCCTTTTTGGGGAGTCCCGGACCTTTCAGTTCCAGCACTGGGGAGGCTGTGGAAGGAGAATTACAGAGTTTGAGCCTAGTCTGGGCAATGCATTGAGTTCAGGCCAGCTGGCACTATGTACCAAGACCCTGTCTCAGAATAAGTAAACAGAAAAAGTCTTTTTAATAGGTTGCTAATCTTTAGAATTTGAAAATGTGCGGTATACTCAGGGCTGTAGTTCATTGCCTTCTAGCAAGCGTGTACCTTGCCGAGGACTTGGCTTGTCTGCGTTTGTGTCCTGGATCTTGTACAGTATGAAGAGCACGTAACTGGTGAATAGGTGCAGGGTAAAATGTAAAATTATTAGTGATTTAAGACAAGAAGAAAAGGACACATCTATTCAGCAGTTATTGTCTTTGTTTGTTTGTTTATTTCATGTGTGTGTGTGTGTGTGTGTGTGTGTGTGTGTGTGAGAGAGAGAGAGAGAGAGAGAGAGACAGACAGAGAGACAGAGAGAGACAGAGAGAGAGAGCGCATGTTTATCTGTGGGCATACTCATGCCAAGATGCACTGTGGTTGGAGGACAAGTTGCAGAAGTTGGTTCTCTCTTTCTACCATGTTGGTTCCAGGGCATCATACTGAAATCATCAGCCTTGGCAGCAAGCAGCTTTATTCACTGAACCTTCTCACTAGCTCATAGGTTTAGTTGACTCCATCTTAAACATTGCACAGAACCTGCTATGTGCTCTTTTGAGACAAGTAAGAACCTTGCAGAGCTCCAGCTCACCTGTATTACAGCAGACCAGGCCTGGGAACGAATGAGTGAGCCTGACAATCACCACATGATGTTAGCCACAAAGGCCAGAAGCAACCGATAGGGATAAGGTGCTTGTGTTCCTCAACGAAGCAGGAAGCAGCTCTGACCAGTGCGTTTTAAACACTTGTGATCTCTTCAGGAAGAAGCCGATCCTGCTTGTGCACGGTGATAAGAGGGAAGCCAAGGCGGACTTACATGCCCAGGCAAAGCCCTATGCAAACATTTCCTTCTGCCAGGTAAGCTGCCTCTTGCCTGGACCTCATGCTCAGTCTGCAAGTTAGTTGAGTCCACCCTCCCCCTTGGGCAGCAATCCTTCCCCCCTCCCCCCCTTAGCTTTACCAGCAGTTATTGTGGCTCAAGAAACTCACTCCAGTAGCAGGGACTCCCATGGTCAGAAAGACTGGTTTCTTTATCTTGACTTGAAGTCTTCCTCCTAGTGACTGCTACCTGTTGGTCCAGAATTTCCTGCTCTCTGGAACCACACAGAGCAATTCTCTTACTGGCTCATGTAGAGATTCCTTATTTGATGTCAGCTGTCCTGATCACTTAGTCTGTCTCCAGGCTAAGCCTTCTCTTCCTTTGTTTGTGCTCAGTGCAACATGCATCTCTGCTCAGGCCAGCTAGCACTTGCTTGTGCCTAGTTTGTCCTGTGCAACTTGGATTTCAGCATGGGGCTGGTCTCCTGGATACATTCAGTCCAGTGGCTTCGGATCTCTTTGAATGCAGCCGATGACTGCTTCCGTGGCACCTCTGACTTGTGTTAGCCACCACTGACCCTTAATTGTCCTAAGTTCCTTTTCACATCAGCCAAAGAAATTGAGAAGCCTATAGATTAAGAGCCTGTTATGAACCCAGCCTAGTGAAGGGACATCAGTGACCACATACTGGAACCAAAGCAGAATGCAAGATGGGAAAGCAGAAGCCATTGTCCAGTTTCTCTCTATGCGCCATAATTTTGCTCCCTGCTGGATAGTCAGCCTGCAGTGTGACTGATGATCTTGGGCCTGTTATAGCAGCTACTTATATTCTAGGTCTGAAAAGATCTCTTTATTCCATGTGTTATTTTGAGCAACAAGCAGGCAAAATTCGAAGGAAAGGAATTCAGGGGATTTTTTTTTTTTGTTTTAAGCTTTTCTTTCTTTGGAAATGCTAACTGTAAAATTACAGATAGAACATTCACCATTTCCTGAGTCTATTAGCACAATTGCCGTCCATTCCTGAGGAACCATAGTGAGACACGGTTACATTCTCTCTCCTTGCCTTTACTATCGTAAAGTAGGCTCAATGTTTTTGTCCCTGGCCTGGGGACCTGGCTCACTCCTGCACAAGTATGAGGAGCTGAGTGTAATCTCCACACCAACTTTACAAGCCAGGGGGCTGCATGCACAGCTGCCGCCCCAGCACTGTGTGGGGTAAAGGGAGGGCCCCTGGGCCTTGTTGGCTGACAGCCTAGCCTCGGGCTGAGCGAGAGAAGTCCCCTAGCTGCCCTGCACATACCACATACACATACAAAGTGAGATTTCTGTTCTTAAAGTAGAGACGTGCTATTCTTTCCTCCGTAACTTTCCTTCTAGGGTCTCTTTCCTCACTCAGGACGTGAGAGTTTCACATTTGATTACTTTCCTTCCAGCTCTAAGCAGTATCTGATTTTATTTTAAAGAGAACACAATTGGGTTTGTTTTAAACATCTTGAGGCATTTTTTTTTCTGATTTAACCCATTGAACATTATATCACTGTGGCTTCAAACCATGCCGTTTTTTGGACTGTGGATGTAGCTCAATGCTAGAATGCTTTCGTAGTACCCACAAGGCCCTAGGTTCTACCCTCAGAATCACTGAGAAAACCCTCTTCCATCAAAGGTGTTTACAGTTCATCTTGTTCATAGAGGTGTGGTTATGCCTTTGTTTATAAGTTACCTAAAGTTCTATTGTGTGCTTTGATGTACCAACAGAAGATGTTAGTTCCCATCATACTAAAAGTAAACTGACAGGAATCCTGACAGCCCATGATTAAATAAATAGTCCTCAAACAACAGCTACCTGATGCCAGGTTTAAGAGAGCCTTCTGCGGGGTGAGCGGGATGGCCACTAGAGGGCATCAGGACACACGGCTCCCAAAACCTTTACAAAGAACTTCACTGAGTGCCTGGCTCTGGAGCACTGGTTCTCAACCTTTAATACAGCTCCCCATGCTGTGGCGACCCCCAACCATACAGTTATTTCATTGCTACTTCATAACTGTAATTTCGCTACTGTTATGAGTCATAATGTATATATATCTGTTTTCTGATAATCTCAGGTGACCTCTGTTCCACTCCCAAAGGGGCTTACAACCCACAGGTTGAGAACCACTGTTCCAGTGGGAGATGCAGAAATATGGCCCTGTCCTGTGCTGCTGAATCGTCTTTGCATATTGAGTTTTTTCTGGTAACGGCAGTCATCAAGGAATCAGTTGGCTGTGTATTTAGTGCAGGGGGCTGGAAAATGAGGTGATAGTGGTGGTGGGGGGGTCACTTTCTCCAAGTTCTGCCTCAGCTCTATGCCTGGGCATATGAATTACCTTGAATACTGTAATAACATTTATAGATGGAAAACATGTTTTTTGGACTGGGCAGCTTAAATAACAGACATCTAGGAAGCTGAGAGTTCAATTCATTGTACAGATCATTCTGGTTCTTGAAAAAGACTCTCCTCGTACCTTGTGGTTAGCTGTGTTCTAGTATTCTTCATGGTAGAGAAGTGGGGTGCACTAGCTCTCTACTATCTGTGAGGACACTGAGTGTATTGGAGACCCACATACATCACCAAGTCCCTCTCACTAAACTCTGACCCGCTGGGGCTTGCGCTTTGATGTGTGAGTTGGAGTGTGGGGACAGCACACAGGTTCATTCTATGATGCTCATCTGGCCTCGCCACTTCCCATTTGTTTAAATCTCATCTGTTCATGTATAAAATGGATTGTTAATGGCATTTGTTGCAGCATTTGGAAAGAGTTGCTCCATTAGCCAAAAAAAAAAAGCATGCACTAAAGAGTATCTGTTGAAGTTACATTGATCCTTGTTGTTTGTGCTTAGTCTGGCCTGAAGCATGTAACCTGTAGCCGACTAAACTAGGGAGCCAGTTCTCCTAACCACTGTTCCTTCTCAGTTAAAAATGAGCTGATAAAATGATTTTGTAACTTTAAAGGCATAGCTTTCTTCTCAAGCCAAACAGCACAAATGCATGCTGGTCTACATGTATTCCTCAAGCTGCATGGGTCTGCTAGGAGCATCTGCAGACTGTGTGGTACCCACTTGCATATTCTGGCTGTCCATTTCTGCCCCTGGCAGCCAGTCCTGTCCTTCCATCCTATGGTGGGGAGAGAATACTGTTTACATAGATGCATTGCTTACAACAAAAGGCCTCTTTCCTAAGCACGTATGCATGTCTTCTCATCCTCCCTAACAACTAAATCTCATAACAATAGCCCACTTTAAACAGGCAAAATCATAGAACATACGTTATTTTCCAAAGTCAGGCAAACTGTGAGGCAGGATTGAACCCAGGCAGTATATTCCTAAGCTCAGCCATTTGTAATCCATAGCTGTGTTCTGGCTTATTCTGCTTGACTGGGGTCTCTTGTGCTAGATGTTAGATGAAATTTTTTGCCCTCAATATACCTGCACTTACTTGTGAAACTGTCATCCTGGATTACAAGGTGGGCTTGGCATTATTTATTTCCAGCTTTTGCTACCTTTGTATGGAACTTTCTCTTTTAATTTAATGTCATGATGTCTTTATGTTGGCACCACATTCGGTGCTGCTTTAAATGTGTTCTTAAAACTTTGTTCATATTCACTTTCAATGGGAGCTAAGTATCTCATTTAAAACTTCGTTTAGAATCACATTTATCTTTATTTTTTTTTAAGATTTATTTATTTTCTGGATGTGTGTACACTGCCGCTGTCTTCAGACACACTAGAAGAGGGCATCGTATCCCATTACAGATGGTTGTGAGCCACCATATGGTTGCTGGGAATTGAACTTAGGACCTCTGGAAGAGCAGACAGTGCTCTTAACCACTGAGCCATCTCTCCAGCCCTTATCTTTATTTTTTTGGCAACTGAAAAAAAAATTAGGCTTTACACTTACAATTTCTGTAATTAAAAATGCAGTATGTATCATGTTGGATAACCCCCAAAAACCCCCACCCCAAAAAAAGTGTTTTAAATGAGCCTGGTGCATGCTGTAATAAAAGCTGTGTTCTGTTTGTCCAATAGAGGGCAGTAAAACAGTTTTGGTTTTGTTTTTAAAGAGTTGTCTTGGTCCCTTCCCCATTTAATTTTCAGTAGATAAGAATATTAAGCATTAAGTGAGCCTTTTTTAAAATAAATTACTTTTTTCCTATCCTAGGCAAAGTTGGATATTGCATTTGGAACACACCACACGTAAGCAACTTTGATGAAGTGGGGGAAGGTATGATTTTAATTGGTCAAAGAACAATCAAGGAGCTCTAAGACTGATACCAGGAATCAGTCTGTCGGCATGGAAGCGTGGAATCTGTGCCTTGGAAGTCTCTGCCTGTGCTCAAGACATGTGCCATGGCTGCTTGAAAGCACAGAGTTACAAGAGTGGTCCTTGTCGTAGTCAATCCTGTGTATATAAGTCGGTGCTTTTGGCAACCCTGCTTTTAAGAAGTTCTGTGATTGGGCAAGAATGAATTACGTTGACTAGTCGATTATTAGTTAGCCCCATACTCTGATAATTATCAAAAGTTGCCAATCTGCAAGGCCTGTCCCAGCTCCAGTGAGCTCCCTGGGATGGCCTGGGAGAAGCTGGCCCAGCCCTTCCTCTCACATGAGCCAGTGACAGCTCGCCTTAGTTTTACTTAGTTTTATAGTCTTTCACTAAGTACTTTTAGAGTAATTCGGTTTTCCAAGTGGGAAAACAACAAACCGTGGCTGTCCTTACTTTAATATTTTTACAGATCATATTTATCTTGAAAGGATTTGTCAAGAGACAATGACAAAAGATGCTTATTCTGTCTTTTAAACCAGGAGTGGAAGTCTGGGGCTTGCTGACCTCCCATTCCCTGAGAGGAAGCAGTGGACTAGCAGGACTGTTTTCCTCAGCCTGGCCTGACACTGCTTCCTGCTGAAGCAGTGATGGGAAGTGACATACTGTGGCTGCCTTTCTCTCCGTGTGCAGACAGAAGTATTTTTGCCAGTCTGTTGTGAAAAGGAGCCAGAGTGGAAATAGTTAGGACTCTGCATGAAGTGACAGTTCCACCATCTGACTTGTCCTGAGTAGACAGGGGTAACATCTACAGACCACCCCTAATTGATAGCTTTTGTCCACTAAGGGACAGGGCTTGGGGATTTAGAGTGAATTCAAGTACTGACTCATGCATAAAATATTCATTTTCTAGCTCTGAGCACACAGGATGCCAGTTTCAGCTCAGAATACAGATCGCTGTCAATGGGGGCAGCTTAGCCTTATTGCAAAGCACCAAACAGGAAGTCCTTGTTTCACTGTTAGCTGAAACCCCAGGATAAATACATCCATGATTCTAGAAGGCTTTTTGCCAGCCCTGTCACCATTTGGGGCCCTGGCATGATTTGTTAGGCCACTGGTGCCATATTCCTATGCTGAGCATGTGGTCTGCACTGTGTAATGAGCTTCACAAGGGAAAAGTTCCAGTGTCCCTCTGGGCTAGCAAGCAATGGAGAGCTTGTTGGGCATGCTGTCACCCCTGGGAGGGACTTGAAGGCTCAGAAGGCCTTCTCAGAAACTGTCGTGGTGAGACTTCACTGTGAATGGAGCAGGAAGGAGCAAAGGGGAAGCGCTTCTTGGTTTAATCATGTCAGAATTATTTGGTTCTTTTAATATCATACACCGGAAACCAGAGACCTAGAGTAAATGAGTTTATGTTCCTTGGGGATGAGCATAGGGATAGGACTCATCTTTAACCTCAGTTTTTAATTTGCTCTTGTTTGCTCACTGCTGCAATTGATTCATTATTTCCTTTGCTCCACTCAACCCTTGTTCCTTAGATCAGCTCACACATGCACGTTTTGTAGGTTAAATCTAACAGTTCTCAATTCAGAGATGTTATCGGAGTAGAGCCCTTCTCAGCCGGAGAGGATCTATGGTTTACATTTTGAAGAAATGTCAGTGTCTTGTAAAGGATTGGGATCATGTCTGGAAATTATGGTTGCTTATTATTTTAAAAAATTAGGAGGCTGAGCTAGGAGAAGCAGGAATTCAAAGACAGTCTACATGAGATCTCCCCTTTCCAAAAATTATTCAACCAATTCCTGCAATGTTACTGAGTCTCAAGGCGGTCATTCTTGTCCTTATAGCTTTTCACCTTTGGGTGAGAGCACAAAGCATGCAAGATAGAGGAGAAAGCCTCAGATCCTGGTGATGCAATAACAACTGTCCTCCCAGCCTGGAGTGACAACAGTGACTGTGAGGCAGATTCTGGGATGACACAGCTGAGCAAGCATCAACTGACCAGGCAATTGGGTGGGTACCATGTGCAGGGCACATAGAAATAGTCAAGATTTCACCCCATCTACAGATGTGATGTATCCAGCATCTCTAGGGTGCCTAGCAATCCCAGGCACGATGTGTTGCATGGTACTTTAGAGTGGGGAAGCTCTTTGCTTTTCCCCAGAGTTGGGCACAGTTACCTCTGATGGCTCTAAGATTAATAGGGAGAAACAAAGCAGCTGAATGGACAATGTCTTCATCTAAGTAGGAGCCAGCCAGAGCCTTCAGGGGCATGCCTCCCAGCTATGTCTCCAGCTGGTCTTCTGTCCCCAACTCACTTCCTAGTATCATAAAATGTTAACCATCCCACCTCCAGCCATGTCAGAAGTACACACACAGTGCCCTGGCTCGTGAGCATGTGTGAGTTCACGCTCATTTGTGATCTAGATAATCCTTTTCCTCAGCCACAGGTTCTGCACTTGTAAAATGAGAATACTTCTTGGGATTGCCTGGATACATCCCAAAACAGTGCCTGGCATGTAGGTGCCTGTGTGCACTTGCCACCTTTACCTTTGGAACATAGCCCATTGCCACCCTCCTACTTAAGGACCGTGCTGTAACCTGCTTCTTTTACAGGTGGCTCCATTCCTTGTCTTCCTATATTTTTAACTGGGACTTTTGTAACACACATAGTGCTGTCTTTGAAAAGACTAGTATGTCTCCCATTAATTCATAATTCTATTTGATAGGATTCACTGACATTGATATATGGTTTCCTTGTAATTGATGCCTTGATTAATGGAAATATTTGTAAAGTTTTCATCATAAATCCCTAGCTGGCTTATCCTTAATTATAATCAACTGCTGATGTGGCAACTGTGCGTGTCAGTTTACTGAGATTTCAGGCACTGTAGTTTCGTAACTACAGAGAAGAGGGCTTGGCAGCTGTCATTTCTCCATCCTTGCATTAATTTATTGTCTGCCAGCTTGAATTTCTTTCTCCTTTTGGCAAGAACTAAATGTCTCATTCCCTTTTCTGATCCTGTCTTTTCCTTATTTTTTTTTTTTTTTCTTTTTCATTTAAGAGGCAGGACCTTAGTCACACCAGGCCACAGACAAACAGTAGCCTGAAACGTAGCATTCTAGCGCAGAGCTCATGGGCATAATTCTGCAGCAGCCTCCCAGGTTGCTAGTGTTACAGGCATGCACCACCATGCCTGGCCTCAGCCTCCCAGGTTGCTAGTGTTACAGGCATGCACCACCATGCCTGGCCTCAGCCTCCCAGGTTGCTAGTGTTACAGGCATGCACCACCATGCCTGGCCTCAGCCTCCCAGGTTGCTAGTGTTACAGGCATGCACCACCATGCCTGGCCTCAGCCTCCCAGGTTGCTAGTGTTACAGGCATGCACCACCATGCCTGGCCTCAGCCTCCCAGGTTGCTAGTGTTACAGGCATGCACCACCATGCCTGGCCTCAGCCTCCCAGGTTGCTAGTGTTACAGGCATGCACCACCATGCCTGGCCTCAGCCTCCCAGGTTGCTAGTGTTACAGGCATGCACCACCATGCCTGGCCTCAGCCTCCCAGGTTGCTAGTGTTACAGGCATGCACCACCATGCCTGGCCTCAGCCTCCCAGGTTGCTAGTGTTACAGGCATGCACCACCATGCCTGGCCTCAGCCTCCCAGGTTGCTAGTGTTACAGGCATGCACCACCATGCCTGGCCTCAGCCTCCCAGGTTGCTAGTGTTACAGGCATGCACCACCATGCCTGGCCTCAGCCTCCCAGGTTGCTAGTGTTACAGGCATGCACCACCATGCCTGGCCTCAGCCTCCCAGGTTGCTAGTGTTACAGGCATGCACCACCATGCCTGGCCTCAGCCTCCCAAGTTGCTAGTGTTACAGGCATGCACCACCATGCCTGGCCTCAGCCTCCCAGGTTGCTAGTGTTACAGGCATGAGTCACCATGCTTGGCGTTTCCCCCTCTTTGTTGTATACCTCCTCCTGCCACGCTTGAACTCATGGGGTGGCTCATTGTTGTCACATGTGTCACCTGAGTTACACAGATGAGTAGTAAGTAGCAGAAGACAAGAGTCACAGACTTGAGAAGTGATACTCTAGTTCTGGAGAGAAGACATAAAGTCCCTTAATAGCTATGCTTAGGGACTCAGAAAGCCCCCGTGGGAAGAGAAGGCTCAGCTCAGTTTCACCTGAGAGAACTTACTTCAAGCCCACATACACAGCTGTGACAAGAGTGGCATGTGAAATACATGTCTGATCAGGACAGGGCATCATGCAATGTTCAAACTGTAACCAACAGTAAGAAATACATTTTACTCCTTCAATGTGTGAGCACATAGCCACAGGCTGAAGGAAAGGCTTCCAGGACTGATACTTTAAAAATATACTGTATATATTCAGTTGTTTGAAACATGCTAGCCTGTTACACAGCAGAAGATTCTACTCCTACCCTGCTTGCAAAACATGGGGCAAATATGTCCCTGTGGTCCTTCATAGAAAAAATGATAGCCATGTGTTCTAAGGGACCGGTAAAGGGATGTGAGTTCATGCCCCAGATATTCTGAGCCTTTTTGAAAGATAGCTTTTTGCGTGTCTCTTTAGATTTTCAGAAGGCAATGTGTAGAAGAGGAGTTTATAATCATTAAAAGTTTGGGTAATATAAGAGACTAAGCATTCCTCCAACTGTTTGTTGCATTCTCACTAGAAAATCTGTTTATTTGGAAAATTCTGTTCATCATTTTTTTCACCTCCCTCTCTTTGAAGGAAAATGATGCTCTTGCTCTATGAAGAAGGCCTCCGAGTCGTCATCCACACCTCCAACCTCATCCGGGAAGACTGGCACCAGAAAACCCAAGGGTTTGTAGGGCTGTGCATTGCATGGCAGTCCTTTGTGCTGGGAAAGGGCCACAACAAATGTTGTTCGCTTTTCTCTTTTGTTTTTCTACTTGCACAAGTTAATACCTGTGTGCGTAGAAAAGAGGCATACCAGAAACAATCAGATTCTCTAGCAGTGAACAGCAAGTGTCCTACCTGAGCCACACCTCCATCCCCACAATCCTCTTTCTCTCTGGCCTCCATCCCGCTCTCTTGAAATAGTTAACCAGTGTTATCAGCCTGGTGCAGAATCGTCCATAACTATCGCTGGTACACAGGAATATTTACATGCAAGTGTTTTGTAAAATTTATTTATTAACATCTCTTTTGTTGTTTGGGAATTTCACACATGCATATAATGTTTTTATTCTAGGATTTGTTTGTTTTTATCATATCTGCCCCCTAGTTCCTCTCATCTGCCCCTTCTCAGCTTCATGTGCTCTGTTTATTTTTAAAGCCGCCTGTGTTTACTTAGCGCCTCCTATATATTCATGGGAGTAGGACCATCTACTGGGATGGGAGGGCAGGGTAGAGAAGTAGGTTTTGGTCTCTTTGTTTCATCATGGTATCCATGTTTGTGTGTACATATAGGCACATGTATGCCACTATGCACATATGGAGATCAGATGCCAACCTAGAGTGTTAGTTCTCAGCTTCATCCTTGTTTGAGACAAGGTGTCTTGTTCGCTGCTAGCTAGCTGGCACACAAGTTTCTGGAGATTGTCCTGTCTCCACTTCCCGTCTTGCCATAGGGGCACTAGGATTATGAATGTGAGTCACCTTGCCTGGTGTTACAAGAATTCTGAAGATCCAGAGCGAGGTCCTCACATGTGAACAAGTTCTTTAACCATTATGTCATCTCCCCAGCCCCACTGAGCCATTTCACCAGCTGAAGGGTTTATATTTAAGAGGAATTTTTAGGGAAGTGTCCAACTCAAATTGAGCTACCTCTCTCCTCCTTGGTCAATAGCTTTACTTCTTTTTCTTTCATTGAAGCCATTTCTGTACATCCATGCCTTCCTGGGAAAGCACTGGCTAATGACCTTCTCCCTCATAGAGCATGCAGCCATTGTATAGCTTCACTCCAGGTTCCCAGTATGCTCTGCTGCTGTCTCCCTGCTCTCATCTCCAGTGTCGCCCAGCCTGGGCCACAGCTACTTTATGTAGTCTTACTCTGACGAACTACTGAGCCTCAGCAGCCACATGGGTTGAGCTGAAATAAGGGTCCTTCCAGCTCATCCTCTGTGCCTGCTTTGACCTTAGTGTGGGCTCAAGGTTTCTCACAGTTCTCTTAAACGAATCTTTTATGTAACTCATGCTGGCTGGGAAATCACTACGTGGCTATATAGCCCAAGCTGGCCTTGAACTCTTTATTTTTTTGCTTTGCCTTCCAAGTGCTGGCAACAGGACTTTCTTGATCAGTCGAGTCCTTTGCCCATTCAGCCCCACTGCCCAGCAAGATCTTAAGCCAAGCCTTTCTGAGCTGCTTGCTGACTGGGCCTGGGCACTCCTACTCAGCCCTGTCAGAAAAGGGTGTGGAAATTAGATAAATGTTCTTAGGGAAACAGGGATTGTGAAATGAAATAGATTTATAACAGTGACCCCCAGTCTTAGGTGGCTCTCAGAACCTCACCAGTGCCTCTAGCTCATTCTGGAGTTGTGAACTTGAACTTACGGGCAACAGTGCTTCCTGAGGCTTTTCAAATGATTGTCATGAGAGAGGATAGGAAAAGTAGGGCTGTGGCTGGTCTTTTTATTCATTTTTTCAAAAAGAAATCAAAAAACCATGTTACCTAGATTGTATAGTTCAAACTCAAAGTAAGATATGAAATTTCCCTCCATCTTGCCTCTTCCAGCCACCTTAGTTCAAAGCCCTGTTGCTCTTTGCTTTGTCTGCTCTTGATTCTGATACTATGCAGTTCCACACTGTGATTAGAACAACAAACCCCTGAAGCCCCAAAAGGGGACTGGCCAGATGGCTGAGTCCCTCAGAACACCTGCTACTCACTTTTATGCAGAAAACCTAGGTCTGGTTTCCAGCTTCCTCATGATGCCACAACCATGTGGATTCTCTGTTCAGTTCCAGGGGATCCAGCACCCTCCCTGACCTTTGTAGGTACCTGCACATACATGGTGCACATACACAAATGCAAACGCTCAGAGACATAAAATAAGAAAAAAAAAATCTTTATAAAAGAAAACACCTTTACAGACACTCTCGTGCACAGCCATCCTTTACTGATGGTCTGTCTTAGCTGTGCTTAACCCTACTGTGTTGGTGTTCCAGTTGTCCACCTCAACCGGGGCTTGAACACTTGTTGAGGTCATGGGTTTCAAATCATCTGCTGGGTTCGAGAGTAGGATTAGCACTTGTTGCTCTCGCAGAAGATCTAGGTTGATTCCTATCAGGCAGTTCACAACTGGCTGTGACTCCAGTTCCAAGGGATCCAATGTCCTCTTCTGGCCTCTGTGGGTACCTGTATGCATGTGGTACACATACCTATATACAGGTGCGCACACACATAAACGCGCATTCCAAATTCTTTATCCCACTGTAGTATTCTCATATCATTTCACAAAGTATTAAAAAATGCCTCCTATCTTAGTATCCTAGTTATTAACTGCGATGATCCTCATCTAGAACGTACCTGTTTGTGAGCCTTTTGCTCTTAGGCTTCGAGGGATCGGTGGGAGGATACCTTACACATCTAGCCTAGCTGGTCACTTTATACCTAGAGTCAAAGAAAATCCTAGAAGTCTGACTACAATGGCAAAGCCAGCTAGCCGCAGATGTGGTCCAGATGAGGCCCATCTTAGTCAGACCTGTCCCTCCTATACTAAGTTCCCCCTGAGATAAGCAGGGGTGAATGAAATCTCACTCTGTTGGGAAGGCAGACCTCACACACATACAGCCAAGACTTCTCATTCAGCCTGCCTAGCATCCTAGTAGCCTGTAGCCATCAGCATCCTCGGAGAGCAGTAAAAGAATTGGGCCATTCTGTTTGGTTTTGGTGGGAAGAACTGCAGGGGAATTAGCTATGGAAGGGAAAGACAGACAGCAAGTACAGTCTGGGGTCTGACTCAGCCGTCCATTGCCTCTTACAGCTCCTGGTGACAGCCCTTTGAGGCTGAACTCTTAATCTGGATTTGCCCTAGGAGAACCTCTAGTCCTAGAGGCTCAAAGTCACTGTTTTTATAGTCTCCCTATGTCATGCTGTGTTGTATCCTTCGGATTTAGATATGGTCATTTCCCATTTGTGGGCATGTTGTCAAAGTTAGGGCAAATACATTGTTTCTTTGAGGAAAGAAATTGATGAGACAGAAGATGTAATATTTTATCACTGTTACAGCTTAGCCTTTTGAGGCTAATGTTACATGTGTTACATATTTTAGGCACCAGAAAGTATAGGGTATGAAAATATCTCAAACCACTACAGAATGTTCACTATAAAAAAAAAAAGAGTTTTCTTATTTAAAATAAACTTGCATATATATGTTTCTTGATATAGATAGCTTTTGATTCTTAATTTGGCTAAAAAGCTATACTGATAAGAACATGGTTTTACATAAAGAGATAGCATTCAGAAATAATTCCGTGATGGGAGGTGTTGGATGAGTGTGATCAGATCTGTTTCCTCCTGCCAGAAATCACTGTTGCCACTTGAAGACAGTGGCATGAGTTCACCTCTTGCTTTGGGTGAAGGCATAATCAGTACAGAGGTATTATCACTCAGAGCGCTCCTGAGTGTTAACCTTTTTTTCCCATTCCAGAATCTGGTTGAGCCCTTTGTACCCACGAATTGACCAGGGAAGCCACACATCTGGAGAGTCAAGCACCCATTTCAAAGCTGACCTCACCAGTTATTTGATGGCATACAATGCTCCCCCTCTGCAGGAGTGGATAGACATCATCCAAGAGCACGATCTCTCTGAAACCAAGTGCGTGTCCCCTTCCAGTATGGGGGCCGAAAAGGGACTCCTGGCTTGCAAACCAAACCTGGAAGGCAGAGGCCTCAGGAATGGGTGGGGTGGTATTTGACTGTGCTGCATGAGAGGGTGAGAGGGTGAGAGCAGATCTGTTCTCACTGTGTCTCATGGTTCATAGGCATCAAGGTGGTAGTAGGCCTTAAGCCTCCCACTGGGGTGGTTGTAGAGTTGCTGGGTTCTTTGCCTGGAACCCTAATGTAGGTGTCCTGCTTTTTAATTGGCTAGCTAAAAATGAACTTCAGAGTAACAGTTACTATGAAGGAGGCCTGGCCCTAAGGTGAATTGGCTCCATGACCTCTTATGTTAGTTTTATATGTATTGTGGGTTCGGAGTGTCAAAGCACAACTTGCATGTCATTTACTATATCTTACTTTATTTAGTGTTTACCTTATTGGTTCAACCCCTGGACGATTTCAAGGAAGTCACAAAGATAATTGGGGACATTTTAGGCTTAGAAAGGTAATAAAACTTGTGCTATTTTAACATTTAAAATCATTTAATGTGTATTCTTTCTCCCTTTAATTTATGATGGATCCTCATCCCCAGATTCAAATCTCAGCCTGATACACAGGCCTTGTGGTTCTTCGGCCTTCCTCCTGTCGTCTGTAGAATGGACAGCACTGCATCTAGTAGTGAATGTTAAGTGGTGTTCTGTAAGCCGGGGAACTTGTGCACTAATGGTGTCCAGCCTAGTGATAGAGTGCATCTATGTCACCACAAACCCTGCACACTCAGCAGCATCTGCAGTTTTCAAGCCATGTAACAGGGCTTTTGTCAGATGTCGACATTTCTCAGGAGCTGAGCCCACAGTAGACCGAGTCTGAGAATGGTCAGTTTAGTTGTTTCCTACAGCACACAACAGCTCTGGGAAACTGAGAAATGTGTGCATGTGTGCGTGCACGTGTATGTGTGTGAATATTAATGCCTAAGCTGTGGAAAGGAAGGCAATGCATAGTAAAGTAAACAAAGCATCAGTTAGACTGCGTTCCACTGGGGCAGGGGCCATCCACACTCCTCTTGCTGTCTGCTGCCTCTAGACAGTGCATAAGTGAATACCGTTTCCAAGGACTTGCTCTGGTATGCCTCGGTTTGCCTAAGTGTCAAGGCAGGAAATGTCCATCAACCTCTGCCTGCTTTAGGGGCTCATATCCATATACAGCATCCCTTCCATGTCAGACAGGCACACTGCAGGCCGAGGAGTTTGTCTGTGCTCCCCCCCCCCCCCTGCTTCCTCAGGCCCTTGTACATTCTAGGCTAGTGCCCCCAACTATGACTACACCCCAGCCCTGGAGTGCAGTGCCAAGCTGAGAGCTCTATGCTCTTCAGAAGGAATGAGCCAGAATGCACAGTGATTTCATCATGTTGGTTTACTTGATGTATATTAGACGATTGTGATTTCTGGGTGGGTTCATCCATTTCTGCTAAGATAGGCCTTTTTAAATGATTTATTCTGCTTTTGGTTTTAATACAAATCAAAGACTTTTGGAAAGAGACTTTTCCTGTCTACATAGTGGGTTAAAAACAAAATACATACTTTTAGTATTTAAAAAATATTTTTCAAAGAAGAAAAAAAAAAGTCTCTGCAGAATGATGTGGATGGCTGGTACTTTCCGGGTTTCCTTGTAAGTAGGCGTCCCAAAGGCGCAGTCCGTGTTGTAAGCAGTAGGGCATTTCGGTTTTTACTGTGAACACTGTGACTGTTGCATTTGCTTTTCTTCTGGAGCAGCTTCTGCAGGCACTTGCCCCATCCGCACCCAGTGGCGAGAGCTGGCCTGTCGTGGGTCAGTTCTCAAGCATTGGCTCCCTGGGGCCTGATGAATCCAAGTGGTTGTGCTCAGAGTTTAAAGAGAGCTTGCTGGCACAGAGAGAGGGTGGCCGAACTCCGGACAAAAGTGCAGCTCCTCTTCATCTGGTGAGTCCTCTTGCTCTAAGAAACAGTCTCCCTTGTCATAGACCATAGTGGGTGCTGATGGGGCGGGGGGCATGAGGGCGAGGTTTGTTCAGGAGCTTCAAACAGCCACAGACTTGCTGTGCTTTCCGATTCTTTCTTTTAAGTTGTCAAGTCAAGGGAAGAAATACCAGGTATCCCACTGCAGCAGAAGTTTAAGCTCTGTTAATTATGTAGAGACCTGTAAATTAATGATTGATTTTACATTTAATTTGATATTAATTTGGCATATCAGAGGGAAAATCATTTAAATTTGAGTGTAATTTCCCATCAGTTATTTATACTGGTTCAGGAGCTTAGTTACCAGTTTAGTTATTTTTTCCAGTAAGATGGGGATTTTCTTTTAAGATATGATTTCTAAGTTTTTTGGTTTAACATCTTTCATTAAATTTTCCATTTTCTTAAAAACTAGTCAACATTCCTTTCTCTCAACATGATTCATGCCAAGTTTTTGTCTTGTCTTGCTTATTTTTAGATCTATCCTTCTGTGGAGAATGTGCGGACCAGCTTAGAAGGATACCCTGGTAACTGCTGGGGACTCGGGTTGCGGCTTCTCTGTTTTTCTTGTCATTCCCAAAATGCCTTGGGGCATGTTTTGGTTTTTTGTTTTGTTTTCTTTTGTTCTCAGTGGAATTGGTTAGAAATGTAGAATGGTTTACTATTATTCAGATGAAGCTAATGAAACCAATATTGTTGAGCTCTGCAGTGTTCCAGAGAAGAGGGGTGCAGACACCCAGTTTCACTCTTACGGTAACTGTGTGGTGTTTTGCCTAAGTTTTACTAGTAAGGTGTCTAGCATGATGGGTGTCAAGACAAGATCTCCAACTAAAGTGAGCTCCTCTGGCCCCCACTGCTGCCTCAACAGCGTGGCTAACATCCTCTGCCTGTGTCTGAAGTCTACATAGTCCTTCCAAATTTACCTCCCAAAACAGATACATTTAAGGCCTAGAGTTGGTGATTTTGTTACCTTCTGTGTAGCTCAGTTGTTATGTCAATTTTAAGACTTCTAAAAACTCTCTCAACTTTATTCTTCATTTCTCTTTTTCTACTGCTGAGCACTGAACTTTTAAACAGAGGCACCCTCCATAATGCCATCAGGTTATCAACAAAAGCCCCAGAGAGTATGCCTTTGGAAAAAACCAAGTCTGATTGGCATTCACTGTCACCTGGCAGCAGAATGCACTAAATTATGACTAATTTTTCCCATTTATTGCTTATGAAATTAGATGTGACCTTGCCAAAATAATCTCAATGAAGTTCAAAGAATATTTGCTGTTCAGTTCTTTTTAATGGCAAAATAAAATTATTTCACTTTGACTCTGGGACATAGGTAGTCTTTTCTTTCTGTACTTCTAATAGGCTAGAGCTATTCAAAGTGCACTTTTAATGAGAGAGAATGTGGCATTCTCAATGCAGCAATTTTATAAGTGGTTCTAAAATAGAATGTGTTTTTAGCTGTTTGCAATAGGAGACAGGCCATACTTTATTGGGCGTCAAGAGTTATTTAAAGCCCTCTCTGCACATAGTTTACTATGGGGAAGTTCCAAGGTGTGTTTGGAAAATCACTGATGAATCTACAGTGGATTTTTCTTACAAAAAAAAGAAAAAGGCAGAAGTCTTTCTTATCTTCCAGTTCTGAAGAAACTCCTCTGCCACCTGTTTGAAAATGACAGAGTGTAAAGGCAAAGTAGACAGGACTGAATTTGTCACTTATTGCTCTCCCAGATGTCCTGCTTGGGACAAAAACCTAGTGATGTTCTTCATACCTGCCTCTGAGTGTAAGACAGGCCCAGATTCTATTATCCCCTCTGCGTAGTTAAGTAAGACCTTTTTTTTTTTCCCCCAATAGTAAACTGTCCAAAGGAAAGAACCCCATGAAGAAAATGTACCCAATTTGAGTTCTGGTTAGTGTAGGCCCTTGACCCCAGCTACTCTGGAGGCTGAGGCAGGTGGATCACAAATACAAGGCCACCCTGGCCTACAGAGTGAGATCCAGGCCAGCTTGGACAAGTAAGTAAGAAGAAAGAAAAGAAAAGAAAAGAAAAGAAAAGAAAAGAAAAGAAAAGAAAAGAAAAGAAAAGAAAAAAGAAAGGAAGGAAGGAAGGAAGGAAGGAAGAATGAATGCTGGTGTATTGCTCAGTGGTGGGCTCCTCCCTCACCTGTGTGAGCCCCTAGGCTCAGTCCCCAGTGCCACGACAGAGCCACAAACACAGAAAGAGAAAGTCATATGCCTAATACAAGCATGGGTGGTTTTCCATGAGCTGTTACTTAAGATGAAATCATGGAAGCAGTTGTTCTTCATTTACCTCCTTACTCTTAATAGGGAATTTCTTCTTAATTATATTTCATGATATTGTTCATTATATAGTCACTAATTACATTTCACTCTTTCTGTTTGTTTTCCCTCTTTTAAAAGCTGGGGGCTCTCTTCCCTATGGCATCCAGACGGCTGAAAAGCAGAGGTGGCTACACTCCTACTTCCAGTAAGTGACGGGTCCTCAGGGCTGCTGCTTCCCTGGGATGAGACTGTTGTGTCAATCTGCTCTTTAAAAAAAGGGCCTTACATAATACAGCTATATTCTTTCATCTGCATATGTTAGGGATGGAAATAATTTAAAACAAGGTTTTGAAAAAATTTTGGAATAGGTTTTTAATACCAGAGTAAAATTTATCTCTGTTGGCAGCCAAAAAAAAAAAAAAAAAAAAAAGATAAATAAAAGATGGTGTTGGGTAGTTTATGGTTTACATAAGCAGCAGCATTTATCTCAGTTTGCTGAAGCATGAAGTGTAGCCATTCTGACTGTGGTATGTAGGGCCCATACTTGGTGAGGGTAGAGCCCAGGCCTCTGTCTCCAGGATGAAGATGGTGCTGGTTATACCAGCAGAGCTCAGTAGGCGAGGGTGGGCAGGGAAAGAAAGGCTCGTCCTCCCCATCTTCCAGCTCCAGCACTCGCTCATCCCGAATGTTCTAGACCCACCCCTGAGTCTTCCTTCCATAGAGGCTTTTCAGCTGAGCAGCCAGAAATGACAGTAGGAGTCTTTCTGTAGCCGCCTTCTGAGATTCCTGTTGGCCTGTGCGTTCCTGTCATAGTCTATCCTGACAGCATACTTTTATGTTGGCTCCCTTCAGTTCAGGATCCTAGGTTCACTCAGATGAAGAAAGTGTTGGCCCTCTTCATCCTGATTCTGTGCTGGCAAACTGCCGGTTACTTGAGGGATTATCCTCTTCCAAGCCAGAATCACTGTCTGCCGACAGAGGCCATTACGCCTTGGAACCTTAGTCCTAAAGTGTTGGAAAAATAGAATCAGTATTTAAAGCCAAAGCGAGAGCATTGCTGCGTTATCCTCTCGCCTCTTCAGCACTCACCTATGACAGGCTGGGTTCTACTCACTTGGTCTCATTGGAGAAGCTTCTGTGGAGACTCTGCTCAGTAGTGTGTACTACAGGGCATGTTAGCTTCCTGTTTCCAAGAGCTCACAGCCTAGCCAGAGACCTGTGTACACACGTGACAGAAAGCACAAGGAAATCAGTGTAGTGTACAGGTGCATGCATGTGTGTGTACTGTATGTGAAAGGACAGAAGGCCCTACCTATGTCCACAGGGTTTGATGCTTTTATGGCTATGGCTAAACTTCCTTGTGTGGCATCCTCACTTTTCAGAATGATTCTGCTTTCTTCTGTTGTCTGAACAGAGTTTCGTCAGCCACTACAGTCACAGACTGTGCTCCTGTTGTCTTTTTAGATTGGGTGCTGCCTTTCATGCCGTTCCCTAGTATAAGAATGTTGTCTGTCTTGAATTATTTCCTAATTTGTGTTTTATATCTCTCCTGTCACTAGCAAGTGGTCAGCAGAGACATCCGGCCGGAGCAATGCCATGCCACATATTAAGACGTACATGAGGCCCTCACCAGACTTCAGTAAACTGGCTTGGTTCCTTGTCACAAGGTAAAAGGGCTTTATATGTTTCATGGGAGGCCTTGTGACTTCTGCTCGTTCTGTGAAGTGCCATCAGTTTTCAGCCTGCTTCTGTCACTGAGCCTGAAAGAGACCTGTAACTAATGTCTTACTGAATGTATGATCACTGCCTGGTTTATTTTGTCCCTCTAGATATCTGTAAGATTTGCATAAATTTTGGATTTACTTCTTTTTATATACTGTAATAGTAATAGCAGCGATTAAGCAAACTGACATTTAGGGTAAATACAGAAGAAACATAAAATGTTAAAATTGATACTTTTTTCTTTTGTTAGCTTCTCTTTCAGATAATTAAAACTTGAGCAATCAAATCTCTTATGTTCCCTTTTTAAAACATCTTTATTATGATATAATTCACATATCATAAAATCCGTGCCTTAAAGTCTACAATTTAACAGTTTTAACATGTTCACAAAGTTGTACATCTATCGTCACAATCTAATTTTAGAATATTTTAATCACCCCTAAATGGAACTCCCTACTCACTGACATTTTGTTTCTCTCTCACTCTCTTTCTCTCTCTCTCTCTCTCTTTTTTTTAAAGATAAATTGCTTTGCCCTTTGGAAAGTAGCGCTGTGAGACATTAGTACCTCGCTCCTAGTCAGAACTCAGCCACTGGGCATCTCTTTGTGATTCAGTAACCTAATTGGTGTCAATCACAACTAATTAAACTATCACAGAGCAGAATTAGTGCTTTAAGAATGAATGAAGAATAGAAAGAACTGTATCAGTTTTTGCAGCTAACATTTGTGCCTGGATCAGGTGAGAAACACTGCCCCAAAGAGATGGCTGATAACCACAGTGCCAGAGGGCATCCTAAAGACTTTCGGCCTCAGAGCCTCATGGAAAAGCAGACTTTGAGTTCTAAAAATAAACATTTGGGATGTGTTTCTGTCATTTAGCAGCAGTATAGTCTTGGGGAATTTATGTAATCTATGTTTGTGTCTTGTTATAAAAAAGGAAAAGGTAATGGCTACTTCGAGGGCTCCTGTGATTGTTAAATGAGGGGACAGATTGGGTACCTGGAATGGCACCAGTCCTCTATGTGGTGGTGGTGGTGGTTGTACATGATAGAAGTGGTTGTACATAGTGAACAGACATACGTGCGGGCAAAATACTCAGATACATTTTTTTCATTAATGAATATTTGATCATTAAGCCACCTTCAATAACCAACTCTAAGCTTGTACAAAGGCCAAGCCATCATCTTTAAGATTTTACATTATTCGACATGTCTTTCTTTTCTTTTATGTAGTTATTTATTTTGTTGAAACAAGTTCTCATGCTATAACTCAGATTGGCCTTAAACTCATGGTGGTCCTTCTGATTCTTCTTCCCCAGTGCTGGAATTACAGGCATGAGCCACATGCCAGGCACATATCGGTGCCTATGTTCGTGTGTGCATGCGTGTGTGTGTGTGTGTGTGTGTGTGTGTGTGTGTGTGTGTTGTGCACACATATATATCGGATAAGGTCTTACTGTGTGTCTCTGGAAGGCCTGGAGCTGACTGTAATACCAGATTAGCCTCAAACTCACAGAGATCCACCTACCTCCATCTCTTGAGTGCTGAGATTAAAGGTGTGTGCCAACAGGCTCACCGTGTATTCTACTAGGTGTTAAGACACAGACTATACCATTTCTTCATTCAGGAAGTCTAGTAACCCTATATGAAGGATCTGTGTGAGTTTCTGTGATTAATAATTGCATAGAAAATGGTCCATGTTAAATAAGAGCACTAAGTAATGTATTGTTTTCCCATATTTTCACTACCTGCTTGTTGAGAGAGTGAAGTGTCCATCAAGACCTCAAAATCATCAGATACTGAATATTCTCTCCATTTCAGGCACTGTCTGTATTTGTATTTTATAGAAAGCAAGAAACAAAGTACCTCCTAGTATGAGTCTTTATTTGAGGTATAACAGCTTAAGCAGGGCCAGTAGTATATTAAAAAAGAGGAGGAGAAAGGAGGGAAAAGGAAGGAAGGAAGAAAGCAAAGAAAGAAGGGAGAGAGGGAGGGAGGGAGGGAGGGAGGGAGGGAGGGAGGGAGGGAAGGAGGGTGGATGGGTGGGTAGGTGGGTCAGATCAGGCCTGTAGCAGATGAGATATATTTGGAGCACGTCTGAGGGGGTCAGAGGCTGATGGAGGAGAATGCACCAGCCCAACAAGGGAAGAACACATTGGTCAAAGGGAACAACTCACAAAGGCTCTCAAGCTGGAGAAAGTGAAATGTTGAGCTGTCCCTGTACTGATATGCAGAGCTGAGCCAGATAACAGGAGGCCCTGAAGTGCCATGACGCCATCTAATGAGTGCATTGAAAGCTAGGTCAGGCTGCTGAGTGCAGAGTGGGTGCTTAGGAAAGAGTGGCTGTGGGCAGCCTGCAGAGCCTGTGCTCTTTATAGGGAGAGCTGGTAAAAGCAAGCTACCAGAGGTCTGGGAAGACTCGCTGTGTGTAGCATACTTCCAAATCTTGAAGGAACCATGCTGAAATGATGAGATACACACCAGTACAGAGGTCAGCACAGCTAGCCCCGACTGCAGCTCAGCCTCTTAGAACTCGTGAGTCACTGAACTCCAGCAAACACATTTCCTGAAACACAAAGGCAAGATACGAAAGTATGCTGGCAGTTTCGTGGGGAGATGAATTATACAAGCACTTGCCACCAGGAGCTCATGAAATGACACTTCCTTAAGGAAGCTGGAGTCTTAGTAGCAGCCATAACTATAAGTAGCATGCTTGTTCATTGTAAGCATGTGAAACAGCAGCTGCTGTAAGACTGTGGTACTCACCCTTTAGAGTAGCCCCTTAGTCTCTAAGCTCAGAGATAGCAACAACTGTGCTAACCTCAGGCCCATCAGCAGATCTGCGCTCCACCTGGGTGATCACTACCAACATGGAGGTCCTAACCAGCACGGAAGAAACAACTGTTGTTTCTGCATGGCGAGCATATGAAGAAAGGGGCAGGAGAGAGAACTGACCTCACCTGTCCCTTTCCGTCATCTCAGAGTTTTGTGAGGTGGCGTGGACTTCTAGACTGTCCATTGAGGCAGCTCCACCAGCCACTCTGGCTGAGGAGTCATCCCCGGACGATGCTGTGGGACCAGAGGGAAGCTAAGTTGAGCTTCTTGCTCCTGCGGAATATACAGTTAAATGACGAGACTAAGCAGGTCATGCCAGATGAGTTAGTTGATCCATTAGTGCTTTTCTGACTATTCTGCAAGGTAGATTCTTCTCCCCACGTAGTTCCTGAACTTGCAGTCGTCCAACACTTGACTTAAACATAGCTTCCTCAGCTAGTTGGATTCTGCAGTCTCCTGGACTTTTACATCATCAACGTGCCTTTCCCTTCTCTATAGTTGTTTATGTGCTTCCTCTCTAGGCTACAACGTGAAGCCCAAATTTATCTTGTTCAGCCTATCCCAGCGCCTGATGTGCAGAAGATGCTCAGGACAGATTTCTCAGCAAGGTTAATGAATGAAGGCAGAGTTGAAGTGGCAGTGGTGACAGATCTGCCTAGACTCCGGCTATAGTAGGTTAGGAAAGAGGCCTCAGAGATGACTCTTCAGCCAGAAAAATGGCTGAGAGGTAGATGGCCTGACATCATTATCAACACTATGGAAATGAGGAGACAGCTACAGGAGGGCAGCAGATTTGACTGCAGGGCTAGCTCACTGGTAAAGACCCTGTATAGAGTTTGTGAGGTCCTGGGCTCCATCCCAAGCACACATCAAAATAAGCCTAATTGCATACTTACTGTGAGATCTTCAAGAGGGATTGTTGTCCACAGAGGTTTGAGGCTTTTTGTGGTGGCTGTTGTAACTTTTGGTGAGGTTTTAATTTGGTTTAATTTGGTTTGGTTCTCTCTTGTGCTCATCACTGGTACCGTAAGGCTTGGTGACTTTTCTCTCTGGGAGCAAGCAGAGCAGGGTGATGCCTGACGCTGAGGACATACACATTAAGAAGATTTCTCATAGCCATGCATGGTGGCACATACATGTAATTCCAGTCCTCCAGGGCCTGAAGCAGTGGCATCACTGTGAGGTCAAGGCCAGCCTGGGCTATAAGGCAAGACCAGTCTCAAAAAAACAAAAACCAAGGAAGTGAAGTTTTTCATATGTTCCATCGCCAACAGGCCATCTGTCCTGATTGAAGAGCCATTGACTGTGTAATAACCTTCCTTCTATATTAAAAAAGATTAGTTATCCATTCATTCTGGACACCATTCTTAGCCAGTTATCTGGTGCATCTGTTGATTTACTGAGCACTTACTAAATGCCAAGCACTTTGCTAAGTGCTGGCAGTACAATCATCAACAACCATTGACCTGGTTCTGGTGGTAGGAATTACATAGAACCAAACAAACTTGTTCACACAGTCAACTGGGGTGAGTATAATAGAGGAGAATAAGGCAGAATGGTAATTTAGGTGACGTTTATTGGAAGTCTTCAGGACCAGGTGCAGTTCAGAAAGATCACATGATACATGTGCAATCCTTTAACTTCTCTGAGGGTGTCTGGACCGGTACCCCATGAGAACTGTTTTGGAAGTGGCAGCTTCTGCTACTCAGTAAGATCAAGTTTTGCTGTCTCATTAAACGAATTAAGAAAAGGCTTTTGCAAATTGACTTAAGTTGCTTGTAAAGTTGAGGTGCTATGTCGTCCTTATAGTCAGTAATCAGAGAGAAGTTAAACGAGGCACATGGACGGCCAACCAGTGCCTCCATCACCCACTCCACTGTGCATAGGATGGTATGGGCCTACGTAGGTGCCGCTTCATAAATTGGAGGGTCAGAGAAGTCCCTGTTGATTCCTTTAACTGAGAACTGGAAGTGAGGTAGGTTCCCTGTTTGTGGACAGCAGAAGGAGAGCAAGGCAGGAGTGGGCACAGAAAATAGGCTTGGAGTGTCTGAGAGGCAGCAGTCAGTGCTGCTGCAGCAGGATTGGGAGGAAACTAAGGGAGCAGCTTGTGGCCAGCCTGTTTTTCTTTTATCTTTCTTTTTTTTTCCCCCACGTTAGAGGCAAAAGTTCCTGAGGCTTTACAAGACCGGCCTGGGAGACAGTTATACATCAGTGAATTTTTTCATTTGAATTGGCTGGAATCCACATGTGCTTTTAGAAGGTTTATTCAGAGCTGAAAAGATGGCTCAGTAGTTAACAGCATGTACTGCTCTTGGCAGAGGACCCAAGCGCACATGTTGGGTGGCTCAGAGTCACTTGCAACTCCAACTCCAGGGAGTCAAATGTCCTCTCCTGGACTCTTTGGGCACTTGCATTCATGTGCATTTAACCTGTCTCCCACTTACCCCACCACACACAATTCAAACTAAAACTTTCTTTTTCTTTCTTTTTTGTTTTTTTAAGGCACTTTATCCATCCATGGAACTTTTTAGAATAAGGGTTTTAAGATACTCAACTTGGGCTTATATAAAAATAGTGTGTTTCTCAACAGAGCACTTTTGGTATTGATTCAAAGTATTCAATAATGTGTATAGAATTGATAAAAATGATAGTCTTGTAAGTGATTGTCAGGATCTTAAAAGATCTGAGTTTCTCATCTACAAAACTGCATCACTGTTGATGCTGAGGTGTGCTTTGCTATGGTATTCACTGTCCATATCTTTTGACCTCTCATTTCCCAACCAGCTGTAAGTGAGGCTTTGAGGTTTCTTCTACAAAACAAAGTTTAGACTCAAGTTACACATTCCTCTCCCCCCCCACACACACACACCTTTAAAAAATATTAATTTATGTGTATGGGTATTTGCCTAAATGTCAGTGTGTGTACCACATGCATGCAATACCTTTGGAGGCCAGATGAGGGCATTTGGATTTCCTGGACCTGGAATTAGAGGGCTGTGAGCCACCATGTGGGTGTAAGGTCCAACCTGGGTTCTCTGGAAGAGCAGCTAGCGCTCTTTGCTGCTAAGCCATCTCTCCAGTCCCCTCTTTTAAAAGTGTATGTAGTTTGAGATAGGGCCTTACTAAGTTATGTAAGTTATCAGCCGTCTTGTGTCAGCCTCATGAGTAGCTATGGTTAAAGGAATGCACCGCCATGTGCATTCATGTGTGTTCATTGTGGGCTGCTGAGGCAATCATATGATAGACACAGATGTATGATTTACACAGCATATCTCTTTAGGTGTCTTTGTTTGTTTTTATTTGTTTAATGAGCAGTACACTGCAAGGGTAAAAGTGTAGTATAATAAGTACATACACCAGTAACGTGGTTAGCTGTTATATCGTCAATTATTGTCTACACTCTATCATTGTATGTACTAGAAACTTTATATGGCTGGCAGTGTATTGGGTTCATCTACCCCAGCATCACCAGCAACTTTACCATGACTATAGTAACTAGACAATAGGAATTTGGGGGTTCTAGTATATTATGGGTCACCATCATATATGATGTCTATGTGTACTGAAATGCCCTGGTGTGGTGCATCACTGGATTTGAATAAGAACCTTTAATGATTACTTCCTTCTTCACGTTGTTAATATAAGTACACAATAAAAAGGTATAGGCAGATCGCCCACTGTTCCTATTCCTGCACCCTAGCCACTGTACTCTCCAGCCTGAAACCATTACCATTGGCTGCCTGGGTGCTTCAAGCTCAAAACCCTGTTCAAGCCTAGCACCTTCAGAATGTGATATTTTCTGACCATATATTTGAAGAAATAATATGAGACAAGATGCAAGATCAGAGTCCCAACTTGGATCGCCATTTACAAGTCTTGCCATTTACATTTTGGGAAAACTCATTTATAATAATCTGATTTAATGGAACGTTCCAAGGATAATGATAGAAAATATATGAGGATATTGTCCATTAAGCTATACAGTGTATTTAATATTAGTTTGTTAGTCCTCTTTAGATTCATGAAATCAGGTCTAAAGTCTTTGTCTGGTTTGCATGTATAACATTAACATACAATATGTGACTTACAGACTTGTCTGTGGAGACTAGAGAGTTAGCTCAGTGGTAAAGAGTGCTTACTGCTCTTACAGAGGACCAGAGTTCAAATCTCAGAACCTGACTCAAGTTACTCACAATTGCTAACAACTCCAGTTCCATGGGATCAAGACTGTCTTCTGGCTTCCACAGGGTTCTGCATATGCATAACATACACAGAAGCGTGATAGTAACACACACTCACACATACACACAAACACACACATACACACATCATTTTTCAAAGACTTGTCTTTAGACAACATTAAAAAAAAAAAAAGAAAAAAACCTCAGTTTGAGTCTAATTTGATAATTGATAAGAATTACCCAACTTTAAGACAAGTACTTTCTTCACGCCTTTAATCCCACTCAGGAGGCAGAAGCAAGAAGATCTCTTAAGTTCAGGTCCAGCTTGATCTACAGAACTAGTGCCAGGGCAGACGGAGCTACACAGAGAAATCCTATATCAAACAAACAAATAAACAGAAGACAAGTACTTTCTACCAGATATCTGTGTTTCAGAAATTTAAAAGCTGGAAGTTTAGTTTATAGGTAGTTTGACAGTAGGTTGGCTATTTTCTCTTTTGTCTGGCTGTTTGCTTCCATGGCAAGTACTTTATGGTCTTAATAAGATTTTCTTTCCATCTGTTTTGATCCTACCATGAAATCATCCCTTGTTTGATGAGCGTCCTGTTGTTAACAGAAATTACCAGTACACGATGACAAATACAGTCACCACATTTTGCAGCATCAAATAAGCAAGAAGCCGAGCTTCAGGAAGAAACCTTGACTAGAAGATTGGGCCTTAGTGTAGTTGGCAAACCTGATGAGAACAATTATGGAAGCTATGCATTGTGGGAGGCAAGAAATAAGGTGGTTACTAACACTGGCTGGAGCACTGTTATGGTTGCCTAGCAACTGACAGGCACTGTTTGATAGAGATGGAGCAGAAATGTTGGTGCTGCCACTCAGAGAAAACGAGACAAGTGCTTGACTACAAAATCGCTGTTGGCTTTTCGGAGACTCATAAAAGGCATTCTTCTCCTCGGCTGCAGTGCTGTTCTGTTCTCCTCCTCCCTGCTGTCTGCTCCTTAGAGTGTGCAGCACCCGGCTTTTGTCCCCTCCTTTGTCTGTGGTTTTTGGAGGAAATCAAATTGGATCACAGGAAAGAATACTTGTAGACTTAATACCAGGATACTTTGTTACGAATAATATTATCAGCCCCACAGTCTTCGAGTGATTCCTTTTGTACTTTAGAGATGATTCAAGGCCACTGACCACCTGTGCTTTCTTGCATTCTGGTACAAGCAGAGCAAAGATGGCATTTCTTTGTTTATGCCCATGTGAGCCAGCCTCCAGAAATATTATCCCTGGTGAGGAAATGTTTGAGACTATCCCCGAGGGCCTGGAGGCCTGTGTGTGCTGGCATTCCTGGTCGTGAGGTATACCGCTGGCTTGAGATGGGATGCCTGTGTAGTCCCGCACCAAGGACTGGCTTCCAGAGAAAACCAATAAGGATCAGGAAAAAAAGCATAGAGAACTTAAATAGTGCATGTCAGATGACCCAGTGTGGAAGCTGGGAAGGCGTGAAATTCAGGCCCAGATCATCCATCATAGATAATTTGTGCCTAAGCTTTAGTTATGGATGATGAATAAGACAGGTGTGGCCCTTGCATCCAGGAGCGTGTAGTCCAGTCAGTGTCATCCCACTCACCTCTGCTTTGAGAACGGCACTGAAAAGAGCTCAGAGACTCCTTGCTTGGTGGATCAGCAGCTGCCCAGTTTCCCTCCTCCAACTGTTCCTGTGGCTCCTGGGCAAGACCCCACTGATCTCCCTCCAGGCCTGATACCAGGTGTGCCCTGGCTTCCCACCTAGCTTGATTTTAATTTCTGGCCCAACCAGACACAGGTCTGTAATCCCAACTACTCAAGAGGCTAAAGCAGGAAGATTACAGGTTCAATACAGGTTCAAGGCTAATCTGGGCAACTTACTGAAACCCTATCTCAAAATAAAAAAAATGAAAATAAGTTCAGTGCCTTAATATATGTGAGGCTCTAGGTTTAATCTCCAGGACCACCCCAAAGTTTTTTCCGCCATGACTGTAGCTTATGGCCTTCGAAAAGCAAGTGAGATTGTAGTGTAGTCATTGAGCCTGCAGTGAAATAGCACATCAGGATAGTGAGTACTCAAAGCAGCAAAACCACTTCCTTCATATCCAGGAAGCAAAGGGGGGTGGGGAGGAAGAAGAGAGACTAGAGCCTCAGAATCTCCTTCAAGGGCCTACATCCAGTGACCTACAGACCGCATCCAAGGGCACCTCCCAGGTCTTTAGCTCATGGACATTTGGAGCACACTTGGCCAAATCCTGCTGCTCCTCTCCTAAAGCTGCATACAGTGTTTCCCTGTGAGGGTGATCACCATCTCCCCTAACCCTCCTCCTTGCCATCCATCAGTGCCCCCATGGATGCCCCTAACTGCCATAGCAAGCACACACACATACACACATCCTGATCAATCTATCAGTAGTCACAGATCAGCTATCAATATCCCATCCCAATGGCCACACACCCAGCGTGCTATCTATCCCTAGTGTGTGCTCCCAAACTGCAGAAGAGATGAGTAAAAAAACTGAACAATCATAGGATACTTAACAGTATTAGACAAGAGAACCAGCCAGATGACTCGGGCTGGGTTGCCACTTGCTTTTGCATGGTGTGGCTGACTTTGGTATGAACAGACTGGGTATTTAGAAGCCAGGGAATCTCAAATACTCAAGAAATGTCAGCTGCCAGGATGTGACTAGAAAATGAGCACTGAGTGAGCTTGCAGAAGTGTTTTCGGAGAGCTCTGAGGTCCTTGGCATCATACCCCAACAAAGCCTGGCACAGAACACATACCCAGTGGACAACTTGTTGAATAAATGAACAGAGGCAGGACACACAAAGCCTGTCGGGCAGCAATGAGTAAGACCCCCAGAAGTGGGAGCCAAGATAGATTGTTTGTCTCTGTAAGTCAGTTGTCTCAAGTCATTTGTTGCTCTGATGAATGCGATAGGTTTCAGGGATGCTTTAGGTAGAGGAAGTCATGAACCTGAAGGATTCATGGACTGTGAGCTGGCAGAGTACTATAGAGGGAGTTGTGGGGAAGAACCTAGAAAGTTGTTGGGACCAGCTTTGGGGGCAAGCAAGAGATTTTAGACTTTCTGGTTAAGGGTCACTGAAGGCTTTTAAACAAGAAAGCCAGGTGATCCACAGCACTTTGTTAATATTACTGAGTGTGCCTCATATTCAGATTTATTGTAACTGCCATATTTGTGGTAAATTTCACTGCCGACTTTCTGAGATCTCCATGGCCTCGGTGTTATTACACCTATCTGGATGTAGAAACAGATGCATCTTGTTCATCTTGTATGGTTGAGCTGAATCTTGAATCTGTCTTTTTTTCCCTCCATATTCTACTGGGTTTTTTTTTTTTTTTTTTTGGGGGGGGGGGGGTGGGGGGGGAGTCCATCCGTGGATGGACCAGGAAAACAGAACATGGAGGCAGGAAGCCCTCCTGACACACTTCTAAATGTGGGACAGTATATGACAGTGGAGTGTGGCAAAAAGAGGAAGCCATTCACACAGCCTAGGACTGAGGGTCAGAGTGGTAGCAGGCTAAAAGCAGGAAGGAAAGAACGCATGTCCCATAAGATGAGCACAGGTCTGTTGTGATTGCAGATGTTGTCAGGCTCTGAGTTGGTTACAAGTTGTGAGAAGGCTGTTCCTCAGGCTATCTCAGTGGATGTCAGTAGCAAGCTAGTATTCTCTCTAGAACAATAATATCTTGGCACTATTCTTTGTAAAGCTCCAAAGGTATAAGAGTCTGTGCCACTGTGGGACCTAAGGAAATGAAGCCAAGGTACCAGGCTTCATACACTCAGGAGCATCAAAGGGTATTAGGTCTGAGAGGTAAATTAACCCAATGCTGGCCATACATTGGTCCTGTTGGTCTTCCCATCAGCAGCCAACAGAGAAAGTCCCTGCTGCTCTCTGCCCCTTTTTCCTCTGTCCACTCAAGGGTCAGGCTCAATCTGTGCTGTTCACACTGTGTTCCTTGGAGCCCTGTAAGTTCTGAAAACTCCTTTTCAAGGCCACAACAGTGAACAAAGGGAGATGAGCACAGGCAATTCCTGCTTTTTCTTTAGACACCAGTCTTTTGTTTGTTAAAACATTTCCTTTGACCAAGGAATTCTTCTGGCTTTAAAAAAAAAAAAAAAGAAGAAGAAGAAGAAACTTTGAAAGTATGGTTAAAGTATTTCATTTCCCAGGATCCAGCTAACAAAATTTCATAGTTCTATTTAGGAATGAAACTTCTTCCTCTGTGCCCTGCTTCATAGTTGCCTGGTCACCTTTGCCTGCGTGATTTCATCAATCCTAACCAGTGAGCACGTGGTGGTGATTCCAGATGCGCTCTTCTTAGCGTCTCATGCTTCTAGCTCTTCCACCAGGAGAGGAGAGACTACTAAAACAGTGGTGCATTTCAGCAGATGCCAAACCACTGAGTGGCATTTGATTATCACACTGGCTGTGAGTCAGTACACATAAAAAGTCTGTGATATGGTGCCTTAATACTTGAAAAGCAGTTTTTAAAAGAGGCCAGACCATTGGTCTGGAGAAGTCAGTTGTCTTTTTATTACACTTATTTATTTATGTTTTTACATGTGTGTGTGATCAGAGGATAACTTAGAGGAAATCAGTTCTTCCCTTCCACCATGTGGATCCCAGGGATCAAATTCATGTTGTCAGGCGTCTTGGCAAGTACCATGACCACTGAGCTATCTCACCAGCCCCAATTGTGGATTGTGTTTTTGGTTTTTTGTCTTATTAATTTGGCCTTTTGTTTTTAGGTTGGTTGGTTGGTTGGTTGGTTAGCTGGTTAGCTGGTTGGCTGAGTTAAGTCTAAAGCCCATGTGTGCTAGGCAAGCACTCTCTCACTGAGCTATATCCTCAGGTATAAGGATCTTTGACCATAATTCCTTTCATTTTGAGTCCTTGATGCTAATATGGTGGCCTCTGAAGCCCTTATCATTGCACCTGTGGGATCAAGGATAGATATTCCATTTAAAGACAAGAGTGGTGTGCCCATGGAATGCCAGAGCCTTCCCTTGGAGTTTACTGCATGTATGAGGCACTGTGCTAGGGGACCATGGTTTGCCTGTGACTAGAAGACAGGTAGATTGATGAGACTCCACTGGGCAAATTGTCAGGACATAGAATTGCAGCAGCCCACCCCGAGGGCAGTGTTCCTACAGCACTGTTTGTCTGTCTGGAAATAGGTAAGGGCTGTTCTTCCTTTGTCCTCTGTGCTGGAATCCCTTTGTTACTACATTGTATAAGCAACAGTAACTTCCAAGCACGGGTGCTCCTCGATAGTAGCTAATCTCATAAGATTGTTCAACATGGACAAATTTAATTTAGTCTTCACCATGCTATTCTATAGCTAGTACCTTATTCTGTAAGAACAACAGGGGACGTTTGTCCTATCATATAACGTATCTGTGTTTCTGACTTGGGGACTTGTGCTGTGGTTATGGCATCAGTGATGCAGCCTGGTAAGTGATGTGAAGACCCAGCTATACCAAAACTTTACAACTAGGAAGTCTGGGAAATCTGCTTCCAGAATATTCTGTCACTTCATGAATCACCACAGAGGAAAGGGTCAGAGTCACTGCCCACAAACTTACAAAGTATTGATGTTGGTAGGCTTCGTTTATTAAGTACCATTCATGTGCTGGGACTTTATGCATCTTATGTGGAAGACCCCTCATACCAGTGATAGAAGACAGGCGTCACTGTACTTACTGCTAGAGATAGGAGAGGGCGACACTCTACTTACTGCTAGTGAAGCTGAGGATCAGCAGGATAGCACTAACTGTGGTCAGAGTACATGTGATTCAGGTTCTGTGTATGCTAATCCTCTGTCTTCCTTTGCATTTTTCTTGTGTTTAACTCCGCAGACTTCTTCTCTAAATTTTGACTTAAAATGTTCTAGTCCTCTGTCTACAATCTTGGTTCTCTAACCACAAGTGTTAATCAGTTGTATCTTCTAAGCTGTGTGAATCAGCCCCTTTTCCTGAATAAAGTAGATGTTCCTTGCCTGCCTGACAAATTCAGAATTCAATGTTAGGAAAGATCTGGGGGCTGGAATAGCAGCCGACAGCTTCTGAGAGATGGAGCTTATGGGGGAGGGAAGGACTCAGGCTTATAAGGCGTGGGCAGAAGGACAAAGAGAGGATGTTTGTGATCTGTGGGGGGTGTGGGTAATAAGTCATCAAACGGTCAGAAGCAGAAGAATCATGGAAGGCAGCAACAGGGAATAATGTTGAAAAGTATGGATCCTGCCTTTCTGGAGGATCTTAGATGCCAGGCTGTGGTATTTATTTGAGGCTTTGCTTGAAAGGATGTTTTCTGAGAACTGTAGGTGTCAACACAGAATGAGAAACCTGAGGCAGAGGAGCCATACTGGAGCTCTATTATAAGGTAAAGAGACCCAAACTAGAGCCCTTATTAGAAACATATTACAGGCTACATTAGAAAACTGAATAAATATGTTAACCTATGAAGCCGATAAGTCCATAATGCCTGAGGTATTTGGGACTGACCAAATGAGACTGAACCAGAAGGAAATTAGCCTGAAACATGGAGGAATAGATAGGCAACCAGCCTTTAAATACTGGGGAGGCCAGGTGTGCTGGTATATGCCTTTAATCCCAATCTCAGAAAGCAGAGGCAGAAGAATCTCTGAGTTCTAGGCCAGCCAGTATTACATAGTGAGACCCTCTCTTTAAAAAAAATAAGAAAAATCTTCTAAACACTGGGGGAAATCTCTAGAATTCTTCCTCCAGAGCCTTCAGGGGGGATTTTAAAACCCTGCCAATACCTAGATTTTAGCCCAGTGTGACCCATTTGAAACTCATTACCAGAAGCATGATAGTAAATTTATTATTTGAAGGCACGGACCTTATGGCCATCTGTTAGAGCAATAATAAACCGAAACACACTACCTGCATTAGTCAGACCTTCCATCTCTGTGACAAACACCTGAGAGAAGCTCACAGGAGGGGTTGTGTGCTTTGGCTCACCATTTTAGAGGTGGCAGTCCACTCTGCAGTTCTTGGCCCTGCTGGGTCCACGGCCATGATGAGGCCAAACATTGTGCCAGGAACCTGTGGAGAAGGCTCACCACAGGGAGGACCCAGCACAGAAAGAGACAGAGGAGGCAGGAACAAGATGCCCCAAGGACCTGCCCCTAACAACTAACTTGTTCCAGCCAAGCCTCACCCCCTGACGTCTCTATTACCTCCAGAGTAACACCATGAGCCCAGGAAACAGGCTTCGTGGTAAGAGACACTTCATACTCAAATAATAAAAAAAAAAAATAAAAAAAAAAGGACATAATGTTAAAGCACGATTTCACACAATTAAACAGACACAATTAGAAACTCTGAACACCACTCTTAATCAGAGCAATCCTAGTTGAAGATGTATCCTGTCTATTAGTATGCACAATTGTCCTAGATAGTAGCTACCGAGTGTTCTCAGTGGCCCAAGAGCACTGTTGTACACAGAGATCATCTGCATAGGGAAAGGTTTTAGAGGGAGATTTGACAGTGTCGGAATTCCAACTTACATGTTCTGAAATACAACATGAATCATTTATAGTGTGAGACTTTCTTTTCCTTCACAGTGAGGGTTTTTTTTTTTTTTTTTTTTTTTTTTTTTTTTTTTTTTTTTTTTGTGACATTTAATTGCAGTCCATAGAGGGAAACAGAAGCTCAGGGCAGTATACAGAAGCCTAGAGCCAAAGCAGAGGAAAAGCATGGTGTCCCATCTGTGTGTGTTTGCAGAAGGTGTGCTTCTGGGGGCGTTAGGGAGCAGATGACAGTAGCAGTGGCTGTGGTCTGTCCCTCCCTCCTCACTGCAGCTTCTCAGACTGAGCTTCAGCAGTCACTGTTGACACTGTGACGGATATCTGTGCAAGTGTCAGTCCCCACCTCTGACAGTCCCAGGGGTGTGGTAGCCCGCGCTTCAGGTTGTAAACCGTGTCTTCTCTTTGAACAGCTGCTGCCTAGACTGCTGAATAATTAAGATCCAAAGAAATGCTTCTTCAGCCAATGGGTCCCTGTGACAGCAGTCACCCTGGAGGACATACAGCTTTAACAAACATGTAACAATGAACCCAGTCAGCAGCTCTAACGATGCTCAAGCAGGTGCTGGCCGTGAGAGCCACTGCATCCCCAGCATTTAGACTCTGGGTTTCTCATCAGGACTGGGTGTCAGCAGCTCTAGCAGTGCTCAAGCAGGTGCTGGCCGTGAGAGCCACTGCATCACCAGCATTTAGACTCTGTGTTTCTCATCAGGACCAGGAGTCAGCAGCTTTAACAATGCTCAAGCTGGTGCTGGCTGTGAGAGTCACTGCATCACTAGCATTTAGACTCTGTGTTTCTCATCAGGACCAGGAGTCAGCAGCTCTAGCAATGCTCAAGCTGGTGCTGGCCGTGAGAGCCACTGCATCACCAGCATTTAGACTCTGTGTTTCTCATCAGGACTGGGTGTCAGCTTTAATGATACTCGAGCTGGTGCTGGCTGTGAGAGCCACTGCATCACTAGCATTTAGACTCTGTTTTCTCATCAGGATGAATCCAAGAGTCTTAGGAGTGTTTGGAGGGTGGCTGAGACAGCTGTCTTTTTATAACACACAGTCTGTTACTATGTCACCGTGCGCTGGCTTACTCAGTTGGCATAAAGTGGGAGCTGAACCTGGTTCTCTACTTAGGTCCTCCAAAGCACCTCTGACTCCTGGGGCTCATCTGTGTTTATCTAGTTCTGGGATATACAGTCTGTCTTCTCTACAACACCCACCCAATGCCAGAGGCCACACAACCTGACCTGAGTTTCTGTGTTTGTGGCTTTAATTCATGCTCATGGCTCTAACGTGCTGCTTTCACTTTGTCTAACTTTCACCTGCTCTGTGAAGAATCCCAGCTCCTGGGTCAGCTCACACAGAGCAGTATCTTACATAGCCGTATTAATCAGCTCCCACATTTCAAAAGTCTTGACAAACGCTTGCACAGACATACATGTTAGATGCAGTCTCTACCTCTATAGCCTCGACCTGAGCTTAACTGACACACTCAGAGGTTAACTAACCCTCAGAGGTTGCTTTTTTTTTTTTTTTTTTTTTTTTTCCTTCACTATTTATCAGTAGTTTGGGCAGTTTCTGATGGACAATAAAATTTGACACACCACGAATCCTACCCTTGCCTACAGCCACACCACCCTAAATGTACCCAAGTTTATCTGAATCCTACGCTCTAGAATTCCATCCCTCAAAGAATGAAGTAATCCTCCCCTTTTTAATACTCAAGCACCACTCTAAATATAGCAAGAACAAGGAAGTGGACCTTGTACTTTGAGAAGAAGGTTTCTCTGTCCAGAGGGAGGCAGGAGAGAGCTGGAGGATAAAGGCAGTGGACAGCGGGTCTGAGTGGAAAATTGCATCGGGGATGCCTTCCGAGTTCCAGGAACACAGAACTCTGCATGAGCATTGGGGATCACTTTGCCTTGTAAAAGACACTGGTGGCTTCTCCTGCCTGTCGATACCACCCACACCCAGAGCAGACAGCATGAGAGTTTGGAAATACATTCCTGGTTTCCTGGCTGCCCCAGGTGCCAGTGATTCAAAGCATTAGTCATAGTATAAGAAATTATTAAAGATGACATTTCAAGGAATGTTGATTTGTCACCCAGACAACCTACAAGTGTCTTTCAAGTCTTCCAGTGCTCGGGATAGAATTTTGAAGGCTGTGGATAGTTGGGATTCTGCTAGACAGCAAGTGCAAAACCAGGCTAGGAGGAAGCCGTCTTACAGAGTGTCCCTGTGGTCTCCGTCTGTCCTTGCTATGGAAAAACCCTCAACCTGTGGCATGTGAAGCCTTTCTGTGGGCACCGTTGGCCCGGGTATCATGTTGTTGACATTCAAGGGAGTTACCAGAAGGTAAAAATCTAGAAAAGACTTTGAGAAGACAACCTCCACCTCAGCCTGCTGGTTAATTTTACCATTAAACATTTGCCTCGGCGTGAGAAAGGTGCCATTTATTACTGACGGGTGAGAAACCTAAGAGCTAGCTGACTTTCAAAGGAAATGATTTCCTAAAATGATAACTCTCCTTCTACTTCTGCCGTGTTTCTCTGCGACCTTGTGCTGCACAGAAAGGTTCCCGATCCCCAGTGTGCTCCAGCTGCTTGAGAAGGCAGTTACATCTGTAAATACTCTTTGAGCAAGGTCTCATGTAGCCCAGGCTGGCCCTGGACTCCTGATCAGCCAGCCCCCACCTCCAGAGCTGGGCAGTTACACTCATGTACTGCCACGCCCAGCTCCTCTTCGTCATCTTTAAAGAGAAATAGCACTCGGACAAACATAGTGGATTTTTTAAGGCCATGTGGCAGGTTTAATCTGATGAGTCAGAGAGGATCTTTCCTAAAGTTGCACACATTTGTCGGGAATGCCATATACAACGTACAGTGATCAAGTCAGAGTAAAAACTGTTTTCGTTTCTGTAGACACTCGCCTTTTAGAGTTTCTAACTCCTGCCATTTAGCTCTTTTTATAATGTGTAAGAAGTTCTCAGTAGTTACAGCTGGTGGGGCTGTTTTCCCTTGGTGCTCACGTAGCCTTCAGACACTCTTAAGTGCTGGTCCTCAAGAAGGAGGCTTCAAGGTCCGTACCGACGAGATTCCCCAGTGAGACCTGCAACTGAGTGTGTATAGTGTCTTCAGCAATAGACTTCACCTTCATATTCTGGGAGGTAACCAAGGACAGTAGCAATACTCTATATTGTTTAGGGGTATGGTGAACCTTTCTGACCAACAACTTGAAGGGAAATACTCCCTATCTGGCACTGGAGTTTTTGTTTGACAGTATTGACAGTATACCGCTCCTGAGGAACACCCTTTTGTGTGGAGAGATAAATATATATAAGCTTATAAAATAGTAGGTTTCCCTGTAGCTTTTTCAGATATTTTTAATGTCATTTCTTTTTCCCTGTCACCCACTCTCCTCCCTCCCCTCTCCACAGCTAGTCCCTGCCCCCATTTTTTCTCTTTATAGCACCTGTATCCTGCTACCCTCAAATTACACACACACACACACACACACACACACACACACACTGGTTAATTTTGACTGTCAGCTTGTCAAGATTTAGAAGACAAACTTCTCGGCATTTCTATGAAGATGTTTCCAGAAGGTTTAACTGAATAGGGAAGGTCCACCCTTTATATTGTCAGACTGCCCCATGGTCCAGCATTCATCTCTCTCTGCTTCCAAACTAGGGGCACAATATCCATATTGTGCTGCCATGTGGTCCTACAGCCACAGCTACAGTCACTGTCATTGCCAAGCCATAGTAGATTGTACCCTCAAACTATGAGCCACAATAAAGCCTGCCTGCCTGCCTGCCTGCCTGCCTGCCTGCCTGCCTGCCTGCCTGCCTGCCTTAAATAATCAAGTATATAAGAAGCTGTTTCTAGCTGTAGGCACTGAAGGCAATGCTCTAGGACTCATTTTGATACCAGCTGTCTGGCCTTCCTCCACCCTGTCTGAGCCTTACCCCCTCCCATCCTCCACCAGTGCCAGGCTCCTGCCCACTTCTGTGAAGCTAGCTTCTTAGCATAGTCAGGGATATAAATGAGAACCAGAGTGCATCTTGGCACTTCCCTCATGTCTGTCTGTTCAGGTCTCCTTCCTTCTGTGCTGGGATTTTTTTTTTTTTAAGCCATACCCACAACTCTGTCTACATTAAACATGATTCTGTATAAGCCATTTCTTTTTGACTCCAAGCACCAGGCTAGTAGCTCCAAAGCTGCTTTCTTCAAAGCAATAGTAGAAATTAGCTGTAGTTATCCTTCCCCACAAAACGACAGAAAGCAGCTACATGTTAGGATAATATTAACAGGTTTATTTATTTTTATTATTTTTAGTTACATGTATGTGTCTGCATGGAGGTTTGTACACATGAGTGTAGTGCCCTTGGAGACCAGAAGAGGGCATCGGATCCCCTGGATCTGGAAACCATACTCTGGGTGTGCAAAAGCCTCCTCACTCATTCACAACCTTAATCACTGAGCCGTGTCTCTGGCTCACAGATTTGTCTTAAGTGCAGCTTTTACATACAACAAAACTAGAAGCCATGACAATCAATACCAGGACTATAAAAAGAAAAGGGAGTTGGGCATGGAAAAAAAATACTTCTAAGGCAGATAATCACTTTAATAACTGCCCTGGGGGGTCATGCCTACAAGAGTGAAGCTATCCCAAATTAGCAGTTAGATAAATCGTGAAAATTACAGTACACTGTGACTTAAATTTCCTTTTCAATACACAGTTGGGCTTGGGATTGAATCAATGTGATTGCGGCTCTGTTCTTTGACCGGTGCTCTCGCAGCTGTGCATGTCTGACCCGCACAAAGATGCCACACTGAGATAGCTCCTTCTGTATCCTCATCTCCACAGTGCAAATCTGTCCAAGGCTGCCTGGGGAGCGTTGGAGAAGAACGGCACCCAGCTGATGATTCGCTCCTACGAGCTCGGGGTCCTTTTCCTCCCATCAGCATTTGTGAGTAACATTGTATCTACCCTTCAGTCTTACAAGTTATGAATGGGACCCTGTCCTCTTCCTCTGATCACTGTGTGGGCCAGTGTGCTCTGGTGTAAGGTCAGGATTCTAATCCAAAACCTGTGCTTTTAATCTGGCTAGCTGTTGAAGGCGAGGCTAATAACCACAGTAAATAAGTACTGTGAAGCACGAAGTGAAGCCTCATACAGTGGGAAGGGACAAGTTGTGAAAGGAGTAGCCCAGCCAGGTGCAGGACTTTGAGGGGTGGAGTGGTAGGAGGAGGGAAAGATGGGGAGGGTTGAGAGGACAGGGAGAGTTGGAAGAGGCACCACAACTGAAGAGGCGTTGGCAGTAGCGAAGCTGAGGAGCACAGAGTTCAGGCCGTGGCTGAGGACGCATGTGATGTGAGCACCCAGAAATGCACCATGTTGGAAGTGCTCCCACAAGATGTACATCAGCTCCTCCTCGGCAGCTTTCAAATGGCTAACAGCTTCCGTGGCTAAACACCAGATGAAGTGTCTGCTGTGCCTGTGGGGACCAGGTGGCCTGAGCCATATGCTGCACTACGCACGAGAATCATACTTCCAGAGACTCATCTCCCTGAGGTGCCGATGCCCCCCCGTACCTTCTTCAGACTCTCTGGGCACACCCTTAACCAGGGGATACAGCCAGGGTTGCCTACACAGGGAGACAGCCAATGCCCCTCTGTTTCCCTCTGTACTGCTTGCTGTAGTTTTAGGATAGGTCCATTGTGAGCTGCTTGGGATGAAGTAGGTGAGCTAAGGGTATCATGAGCTTGGCTGTAGGTCTACATCAGCCATGAGCAGTAATGGACTTGAAGTCTCTCTCTCCCTCTCCCTCTCCCTCTCCCTCTCCCTCTCCCTCTCCCTCTCTCCCTCCCCCCTCCACTTGCCAGTTTTCACCTATCGTCCTCCACCCCAGGGCTTCAGGATGTAACTGCTATCCTGCATTCAGTCCCTTCTCTTCCCTACTGTGTAAATGTGTTTGCTGCTCACAGCTAGATTTCAGCGTCACAGCCCCACAAGTAGATGGTGACTCGAAGGACAAGAACATGATGTCTAGTATAGGATCTAGCTGGAGGCCTCTGCATTCTGCCCGCTCTGTCTGATCTTTCAATTCTATCACAATTTTGGGAAATGGCAAGTTCATGATTCTAGACTACAGTGCTCAGATATTTGCTGTGATTGTGGCTTCTCTCCAGGTAAAAACTGCCTTCCAGTGCTGACCCAAAGGGTGGAGTACACTGAATGTCTTTCTTCTTTGGCTTTTGTTGTTAGCATTTCTAAAGTCTGTTCTAAGCTGATCCCTACGCAAGGGAATGTTCATAAGATAGAAATGTACTGTCGCCCTGGGCTCCAGGCCCCCATCAATACAGATAGTCTTTTCCTGTAAATCAGAGGAAAGCCATAGAGAATAATGCTCAAATTGACTTAACTAAGAACAAGGCACACATACAATTTGAGGTAAAAGAGAGATTGCACTAGTTATTAAGACTGTCTAGCAAACGTGAAAGACGATGCCACCCCTTCTGAGCTATGCCACCCAGGAACTAGGCTCCAAGCACTGGGACCATGTTTTTCATGTCCTGGTTACTGGTAAGCTTTAGATTGACCTTAGCTTTCTCAACTGTCAGCAGATGTACCAGTTATAGCACTGGCCAAGGAAAGATAAACAGAATAGCCATAGTGGTTTATACATGTTGTGGTTTTGTTGTATTTATTGAGTCTTTGTCTGGAAAGCTGAAGAATAAGTGGTATTTTTAAGTGGGAGGAATAGAAAAACAGGAAGAGAGAGACAGGAAACACAGTGACTTGAACTTTGAGGCCACACTAATCATATGACTGAAAGTGCTGTTCCTTGGTCTTTCCATGTATGCACTTCTCTAGTTCACCGTTTTTGCTGGTCTTATGTATATCAAATAAAAGGTATTTGGCGGGGGAACCATATTAAGAAAGGTCACAGATCTTCAGCAGCTTCTTCTATAAAACTGGTAAGGACTAGCCAACCATAACCCTGTCCCAGCATCTTCCCATTCAGTTGAGCTATCTGTGCCCTTCAGTAAGTCATAAACAGCTGGACAGAGTGCTAACATTAGGCATTGTGGAGAATACACAGAAGCGTATTGTGCTCTCAGGGAGCCCGTGATCATGATCACGGTCAGACACCCCATCCGTGGACTGCAAGATACATGTCTGGCTGTGAGCTGAGGGCTAAGCCATGAGCATGGTGTGCAGCCCAAGTAAGCTGACACTAAGGAGCTACAGAGATCTTTTGTTTGCAGTTTATAAAAATATGGTTAATCCCACAAAGGGAATTAAAAAGGAACCAAAGGAATTATTGATAATTCAGACTGGAAGATGGGGAGGAGCCAGCCCAGCTCCGGATCCAATGTGGTCCTTTTCTCTGGCTACTGCCACCAGTGGGCTTCCACTCAGTGAAGACCACTCTGCATATTTCTGCTTCTTGGGCTTCTGTCTGTATTCTAGATCTGGGCCCTCCCAGTGCATCCCCCTGTTGTGGGCATGTCTCTAGAGAAGGGGAGGGTACTGTGAGTTAAAGCCACCCCAGAGATGGATTTCCAGAGCGCATCACCAAAAAGTGAGCTGGCATGGGCCTTGTTGGTCTATGGGATGAAGTGTTTGTTTTTTATATAGGAAGAGACTATAGCAGAACTTCTGTGTGATGGGAAGCTTCTGGAAAAGGAGCAGAAGTGCTATGTGTGGTATTGACTCTGAAGGAAGCCAGCAATCACCCAAGCTCTAGAATTATCACCCTTCTCTGCAAGAGAGGTATGCCACAGAACTGCTCAGTTTCCTTCTCAGAGCCCATTGTAGTGGTCAGGGTCAACCTCCTCATTGGCAGCTCATGTCCACAGTCACACAGGGCCTCCCCTATGGGGCGCCCTGGGGGAAGAATGAGAACAAGAATGAGAACAATGTGTCTATACATTGAGATGCATAGATGCAAAGTGTGTAGCACATGATCAGAAGCCTGGTCAGACATTTCCAGATATAAGTAGTCCCGGTGGGTGGGGAGCATGGGCTGTGCCGGGGACCTGGGAAAGGATTCTGGGAGGTGGCCTTCAGTGAGTTCTCAACCCAGTTTCAGGCAGAGGCTTGCAGGGATCTATAACATTATAGTCAAGGAGAAAATGGTTTTCTGTGTGCCAGGACTGGGGTATGATGATGGAGCTAGCCTAGGAGACTGGGCTTCCAGTCTGGGGGTTGCAAGGCAGGATTACTGGGACAGACTGGGTCCCACGTGGACAGTGAAAAGATGATCTACATTACATGTGAGAGCCTCAGAATCTTATAAAACATAATTCTTAAATTATAGATTACCACTTATATTATTCAGAAGGTACTTGAGGATATATGGCATTTGCAAATGTCATCAAAATCAGCTAAATCATTTAAAGGACACTAGCCAGACGATCTGATTGCTAATGAGTTACTGTTACTGGTCACCCCACTTCCCTGCTTAGAAGCATGAGACACACCCATGGCAACTCTTTCTCCCTATCTTTTAGCCACTGGTTGTTGTCATCCCTAACTGCTCAGTGCTGCTTAATAGTGTCACCTCTGGCCATCCATCCCTGCAGCCACTGTGACTAGGGCATGCCAGCTGTTCTACATCAGCCTCTGCTTCCTTCCCTGCGGCTCCTTTCTTCAGGCTTTCCTCCCAGAAGCCATCTGCAAGCTTCGCTGCATCCTGCTGCCAGATGGTCTCTGCTGACCACAAGTCTGCTAGTGCTACCCACTGGCTGCAGATCTGTAACACACAATTCAGCCTCCTAGTGGACCTACCTTTCCCCCCAGGCAGTAACTCCTGACTGCCCAAGCCACACCCCTCCCCTCTCACTGCCAGCACCTCTTTAATTTTCTTAAATGTATTTTATTATTTTATATGTATGAGTGTTTCCCTGAATGTGTGTCTGTGTGTCAAGTGCTTGCCTGGTGCCCATGGAGGCCAGAAAAGGGTGTCCATTTCCCTGGAACTGGAATTACATACAATTATGAGCCATCATGTAGTTACTGGGAATCAAACCAGGGTCCTCTGAAAGAGCAGCGAGTACTCTTAACTGCAAGCCATCTCTCCAGCCCCTCCTGGCACTTGGTCCTACGTGGGCATATGGAGGGCCCATGGTTCTCACTGGGCCCTCCTCTAGCCAGACCAAATCCATATTAGAAAGCAGCTCTAACCTTAGCTATGGCACCTGCCCCTGCAGGCACTCTTCTCTGCATCCCACAGCTTCTGGGATCCTGGGCTCCTTGCATATCCCACTTATAGGGTGGTTGTTGTTATTCCCTCATCCACTGTGCTGTTCTTCTGTGAGTGTGTGGAAGCTCTGAACACATGGCCATCAGCTGGTGTTGCTTCCTTTAACTTTTTGGACTTTGCAGTCTTCTCTGAGCAGCTGGCACAGAAGCAGCATGCACAGCAGTGTCTGGTCACTGTGCATAGTAGATACATCAGTATCACCATAGATTGTGTTGTTTGAAGCATTTGAACGGTGGATGAGCTTGCTTGAAGCAGTTGTGTTGATGTTATGTGCCTCTCTCTCTCTCTCTCTCTCTCTCTCTCTCTCTCTCTCTCTCCCTCTCCCTCTCTCCCTCTCCCCCTCTCCCCCTCTCTCCCTCTCTCTCTCTCTCTCACACACACACAGTTTCCTACGTCTGTGTTTGTGTCTAACTTTAACAATACTGTTATCAATACAAATTGCAATGTAATATCAATCCCTGTATATTCACTTAATAAATGTCTTAAAGATTTCTGTGTTGCTAATAACTTTACAGAGTTCACTGACAAGAGCAGGGCTTGCTGTGAAATGAGGTCAGAAGTTACATCTCTCTTAGTGTCCCCTGTTTGGTGCTGATGAGACACACTTCAGTGTGTTTCATTCCGTGGTTTCTGGAGAGTTAGCTCATCTAGACTCATGCAGTCAGCCTCCTGGCCAGACACCATCCGGATCCACCTTCCCCATCAGTCTCTGTGTGCCTTCGAGGCAGAGCCCTGTGTCCGTGGCATCCATGTTCCTGGGTCATCAGCAGCCAGCAGTGCCACTTCTGTCCTAAGCCCATGAGGCATTGCAGACTACTGCATCCTGCACAGTGCCTTGAGACCAGCGTTGCAAACAAGAATGTGTAGCATCCAGTAGGCAGAGGCAGTAGCTAGAGCGTCTCTGCTTTCCCACAACTGTGACAAGACCTGACATTCAGCAATCAGTAATCGGCCATGTAGTGTAGCACTCCTAGGGCCCCAAAACTGTATTGGGTACAGAGCCAGCATGCCTCATTTACAACAAGGATGCCATTGGCAATTTTAGAATTGATCTAGAACAGCAGTTTCCACCCCTTGGTGGTCAGTGGGCCCTTTCACAGGGGTTACATATCAGATATCCTGCATATCGGGTATTTACATTGTGATCCGTAACAGTAGCAAACTTATAATTATGAAGTAAAAATGTAATAATCTTATGGTCGGGGATCAGTATTACTGTTGGGGAACTGAGGTCGCCGCATCAGGAGGGTTGAGTACACTGATCTAGATGCTGATAATATTTCACCGTTGACAGAAACAGAACCATCCCCAGCTCTTCTGAGCCCCAGGTTCATTTGCTTCTGAGGTAATGGATTCCCACTTTTCTGTAGTCAGGGTTAAAGAGAAAAAAAATCAAATTCTAAGCCTTGACTTCAATCACGTCTACTCTCTCCCTTCTCTGTTTGGTTAAATCATTATTTTTGTTGTTGCTGTTCTGAGTGATGGTGCATACCACAAGCAAATGATGTCTTCTCAGATGATCGATGGTCAGTCTCATAGGTCCCACTAAGACGGGTGTGGCTGAGAGAGCTAGTGAAATTCACAAGCATTGCACCTGAGCCCTCCTCCATGTCCCTTTGTACACCTCTGCCCAGTCCCTCGGGAGGCCACAGCTGAGCAAGTGCTCCACGGAGCATGTCTTGTAACCTTTTAAATTCCACCCATGAATCATTCCCACTGAAATAATGTAGGAGGAGACAGGCTGGGAACACATTGGAGAAACACCCAAGAACCAAGAAAAGGAACTCTCCAGGGCACCAAATTGAAAGACTAAGGGACCAGGCTGGAGAGATGGCTCAGTGGTTAAGAGCACCGACTGCTCTTCCAGAGGTCCTGAGTTCAGTTCCCAGCAACCGCATGGTGGCTCACAACCATCTGTAATGGGATCCGATGCCCTCTTTTGGTGTGTCTGAAGACAGCTACAGTGTATTCATAGACATAAAATAAGTAAATAATTCTTTAAAGAAAAGAAAGACTAAGGGACCTAGATCTTTAGCACCAAAATGACACATGGAGAAAGGACTTGAAATGAGATCAGGATAGGACAGCTGGACTAGACTGTCCTATAGTGGGGGACCATCTAGTAACAAATTCAGAAAGTCACATGAAAATTAAAAGCCTGAACCTGCAAAGGGTTTGAAACAAGCCTGGTTGTTTCCCAGACCTCAAAAAGGCTGCTTCTGGAGATGGGAGTGGCTCAAACTTCAGGGCTGAAAGCAGACGCCTGTCCTCTAGGCTTTCAGCCAGATCAGTCTTCTTGCACCCCACACTCTTGTACTGGTCCTCCTGCCCAGAAGCTGCACTGTCACAAGCATCCTAGCTACCAAAACCCCTACTCTCCAGAGCCCTATGGTGTACCCACTTTGTGAGCTTTCCCCAGACCCTAGCTGTAAACATCTGTGGGCCAGAGGTACAGGCCACTTTTCTGTCATTTCCTTCCTTAACAATCAGCCCATCTGATAAAGAAGGCATATTCCCTCTGGCCTCTCCTGGCTCCTACCTACAGACTCTGGGTCTACAGAACTGGGTGCTATCCCAGTTCCAGGGAAACCCAGTACCTTGGGTCTTTGTGAATTCAAGGCCAACCTGATCTATATAAATAAGCCAGGTCAGCCAGGACTCAAAAGACAAACAAAACAAAAATCAAACAAACAAAAAACCAGTGTCTCATGGAGAGTTTTAGACTTGCAGTTGCTACGGGAGCTCATGTGGCTAATGGCGTAAACCACAAAGACTGCATAGACTTCTCTGTGATTGAGACAAACTGCTGAGCCTACATGATCCCAGCAATAACTAGTGCTTTCTCCCTCCCAGCTGAGGGAGGGAGAAGCCAACAATTTGTCATGTGTGATTCATGTCCACCCTCTCACCTGGTGTTTTATAAATGCATTGTCTTAAGTACTGTGCCTGGGAGGGTGCCTTTCTCTGTTTTGTAAAATGCCAAGCAATACCACTTGTGATATATAAATAATGATAATTAGGAGACAGCCTCAAATGATTTGACATGCAGATTGAAGGGAAAAGTGGTGCTTTTTTTTTTTTTTTAATACCCTAGAATTTGGATCAGAAATGGCATTCAAGAAAAAAGCATATTGGTTCTTGTCAGATGTGGATGGTTCAAACATTCTTATGTCTGAGGTCAGACATCCCAAGAGGAAGTTCAGGCTTGGAACATGTAGGGCATCAAAATTGGCTTAAGGCCATAAAGACTCTCCCATAGCTTCATGGCTGTTAAAAAAAAATGTTGAGTCTATGAGCTAAAGACTTGTACAGTTGCCAGACTTTTCCATTTTTCTGGTTCTCTTGTAGCAAATATGAGGCTGGCTATTTGTTTCATAGAAAGGATAGGACAGGGTGTGTGTGGACAGCTGCCACCCCAGGTTTGTTTCCTTGTCACTAAAGTCACTGCCACAGAGCACACCCTGAGAACTCAGACTGGTGCATCCCTGTGGCCTGCGTCCCCACAGGAACTCTGAGTTGGGTGCTACCACTACAAAAATAAGAGATGTTTCCCCAGATGCAGAATGGTCAAAGGTGAGACGTTGAGAAAGGACAAAGTGGGGGTTGTGGTGACATGATCCAGCACCTACTGCTAAATGGGGAATGTGTGGCTGGCAGTGCCAGCCAGCAGTGTCTTTAGCTTACGTCACCAGGCCCAGGCCTGCAGGAGTTCTTGGTCTCCAGCTTCTTTCCTCTGCCTTTTGCAGTTCTAATACTTAGGTTTGTGTCTCTCATTACCAAGACCACTTCCTGTTTCTCTTGTGAGAGCTTGTGGTCACCTGGCTGAGCAATCTCCAGTCCAGTCCCTTGCCCAAGCTATTCCAGCTACCTCACGATGAGATGTCTCCTTCAGAACCTCTGCATCTCCTCAGTCAATCTCTAACTGCATCCCTGGGGTACATTTGGGTGTCGATGATGGGTAGTCATCAAACAAGTATAAGCAACAAGGCAAGCATTGAAGGTTCTTTGCTTCAAAGCAGGGCTCGAAGGCAGTAGCCAAGCCGTATCGTCAGTGTTCTGACATTTCCAGTTGATGGACATGAGCTCCCAGCAACAAGGCATCTCCCCCAACGCCTCCAGGCTGACTCATGCCTGAGTCACTAATAACCAGATAACATACCTGGCTTAATGGAGGCAAAGCACAGATGTCCAGCTCTCTTCTCATTTAGAGACGTGTTAACAGTCCCCAGTGCTAACATTTCCCCACTCCCATACCAGTGCGCTCAGCTCCATGAAATGAGCCTCCTCTAAGCTTTTCGTTGAATGTATTGCTCTCCCCTGATGCTCTTCCTGCCATCGCTGCTTGTCAAAATTATACTCAAGTTTTAAAAACCGCTACAGTATTAATTTTCTACAAAGCCTTTCCTCAGCCTGCCACAGACATGAGTCATTCTTCCCTTTTTAATTTATTTGTCTGTCTGTCTGTCTAGCATTTCTGCCAGGCCTTTGTCACATACTGCATTTCTTCGAATCAACCAACATCTTTGCCATAACAGCTATAACCCCATACCTGCCTGCAGGTCCATATGGTGTGGTTTTCCTGTAGTGCTGGGGATTGAACCCAGGGCATTCCACATATTTGGATAGTTCTCTACCACTGAGCCTCACCCCCAGCCCTCCTCTGTGCTCCTTAATGTGCACAAGACCCTTCCCCATGTGTTAGTGCAGCTGCTGGTCTACAGAAGCCAATAAAACAAGCAGAGCGGGCACTTTAGTCTCCTGCCTGCAGCTCGGTGTTTCTTGCGTACCCACTGAGCAGCAGGGCTTGTCCTGGGGATGTAAGGTTGAAACGTTGTGCAGGTTGGTTTTTTGTCAGCCTGACACAAGCTGGCATCACCTGGGAAGAGAGAAACTCAACTGAGAGAATGTCTCCACCAGATTAGCCCATAGGCAGGTGCGTGGAACACTTCTCGAGTCATGATTGATGAGGGAGGGCCCAGCCCACAGTGAGGGGTGCAGCCTCTCACAGAAGAAAATAATTTGGGGGAAGGAGTTATAGAACATATTTTCCTGTCCATCATTGAAAAATAGCTCTGAAATCACTCAGTATTCTTGGAGGTATCATAAAGATACATCATCCTTAAGATCTTCTGGGTGTTTTAGAAAACAAGATTAAGTCATAGCCTCCCTCTGTGTCTGCAGGGCCTGGACACCTTCAAAGTGAAACAGAAATTCTTCTCCAGCAACTGTGAGCCGATGGCCTCCTTTCCTGTGCCCTATGACCTGCCCCCAGAGCTCTACGGGAGTGAAGGTGAGATACAAAAGAAGGGAACCGTGACCATGCGCAGTAGTGGAAGTAAGCAACTTGGGAGGCAGCCGTGGTCTCTGTGTGAGCCTGGGTCCTGGAAACCACTGGAGGCTCAGACTTGCAGCAGGTTCCTGCTTCCGTGTCTGAAGCCACTCAAGGGATGCAGTTCTCTTAGAGCCCACGCACACTCAGTTGCCAGGAGTCATCAGAGCCTTAATTTACATGAGCTTCACGTATATATTGGTATTTACTATAATAGAAACGAAACTGGAAAATGCTTAAATGTTTACATTGACTTATTAGTTTTAAAATAATAAGCCACCCTATTATGCCTTGTGGCCAGTTCCCAAAGTAAAAGACAAAATTAGTGAGGGAAGTGGTGTCATTTCATGGTTTTCAAAAGCATCTTTATTGTGCAGCCTAAACGGTGACTGCTGAACCCTCTCATCTGCTGCTGCTTCCTCTGTTGTGATGTCAGCCATACATAGCCTGTAGACACATTAAAGCCAGGATAGCACAGGATGGCATTGTGTCACTAAGAAATAACTTTGATTTATAGACACACCCCAGGAGAGGTCAGCACGCCACACTTTGAAACTTGCTGCACTGGACTTTCCTAGAGGCGGTGACCAAGTACAGTTCCCACTAAAGATTCCATAGGACAGTCCACAGCAGTGATTGTCAATCCGTGGGTCAAACCTTTAGGGTCAAATATCAGATATCCTACATATCAGATATTTATATTACAATTCATAGCATTAGAATGTTTTATGGCTGGGGTCATCACAACATGAGGAACTGGATTAAAGGGTCACAGCATAAGGAAGGTGGAGAACCACTGGTCTACAGGGTCAGACATCCTCACTGGGGATCATCCCAGGGTGACCATCCTCCCTGGGCAGCTGTTACCACCCAAAGAATGTCAGTCTTTAAAGTGGGTTCAGGGTCATAGAGATGTGCAATCAGGAAGCACTTCTGACTTCAAATACTTGTGTTTACTATCCAACCATAACTGACACTCTGTAGAGAACAGACACCTCCAGGAATGGCCAGGTTAGAACATGCAAATGTGCTAAATCTGAACAAGGACTGTATGTAGTGTGGTGGGGAGGTTTGAATGGCGTCACTTCATTAACAGTCCCAAGTCTTCAGTTCATGACAGACAGTCTGGTGCAGGCTTTCCTCCCACAGCTGTGCCAGCTGGCTTCTGGGAAATTCCCTCCCACAATCACCTTGGGGCTTTCTTGATGAACCAGACCTCTTCATCTGGTGAACCCATTTCCTCAGACTGTGTTGATATATGCTGCCAGTGTGCCATCCTAAACGCTACAGGTGACATTGCCCCTCCCTAGCTGTTGACACACTTATGAAGCATGACTCTTCTATGAGCTTTCAGAGTTTGTATCTCATACATATTCATTGTAACAGCAGGGTTGCAATAGATTTCAACCAGAATTTCACCAAAGGTGAAATTTTACCTTAGGCTCTGCCAAAATAAAATTGTAAAAAGGAGGCCATGTTTTAAAATAACTTGTTTATGTGCCATCTGTCCTGCTTAGTAAGTAGCCTTGGGCAGTTTGCTGAGTTGTAGGCCTGTGTCAGTTTGCAAAATGGGGATGCTAGTTCCTCTTGCAGGCTGTTGAGAGCGTTAACTGAGATGAAGTCTATCAGGTGCCTACCACAGTGCCTAGCTCAGCTAGCAGTCGGTAAACATTGGCTGGATTTATCATAACTACTCTTCTTACAAGGTCTAGTTCAGTCCCCTGTGCACTGGACATTGAATTAGTGTGAGCCTCTCTCCCTGTCCTTACTAAGCACCGGCTTTGGAGTCTATAGCTCTTGTAGCTCAGTCCCCTCACCTCTGGCTTTGTGCTTTCCTTTCTTTCTCTGTTTGTCGTGTTTCTCCTCTTTTAAGTCAAGTTCTAGAGAAGAATGACCTGAGATGGTTGCTTTGGGCCCTGCCTACTGGGGTCTGACCCTGGGCCTTGCCCTCCTTAAGCCATGGCCGGGTTCCTTCCCTGTCCAGTAGCCCTCTCCAGAGGAGGAGGAAAACAAGGGAGAGATCACAAACACTCAGATGTCCTGAAGTTCCTTCCCTCTAGTAGGAAAAACATTTGCAACAGCTCAGAATTTTGCAGTGGGCAGGTGTTAACCTAGACTGTAGGAAGTTTAAATCTTCTATTTGACCAGCAAACAAGGTGCTTTTTTAGGGTGTTTTGTTGAATTTCTTGTTTCTTAGCCATTTTCTTTGAAAGATACATAGAAAAGAAATTGGAACATTGTGCTTTATCACTGTTATTTTGTCTTCTGCATTCCTTCAGCAGTGTGCAGAATAATGTTAGTAATTTAGATATTACTTTCCAAATGCCCAGTGTTCTGTAAAGGTCTGTGGCCCATACAGAGGTGTTTTATTAAGGCAAAGGAAAACAAGTGGTTAAGGCCATTTCAAAAGCACTTCATTTTTAAAAGTGATTTTTGAACTGTGGCAACACACAGAAGGTCTCATCCCATATTTTTTTTTTAAATCAGAGGTCCACACCGAAAGCTTAACAGGAATATCCCACTGCAAAAGCGCAGCCAGGTGTTATCTTGGAACAAAGAAACTGGTCAGATAACGTGACGGAAGCTAAGCTCATTTCCTGGGGTGCTTTGCTTTGAACCATAGTTGACAGTTCTCTACAGAGTCACAATATTGAGAGCCTACTGTGTGCAGGCACAGTTCTTAAAGTCTCTGGGTGATGCAGATAGGTATGGGTTCCCCCATTATCAAGTTTAGGTTGTGCTTTTGAAAAGAGAGATCCACTTTAAGAATAGGAATGGTGAGTTGGGTGTGGTATCACATGCCTTTAATCTTAGTACGTGGGCGGCAAAGGCAGGCAGATCTCTGTTAGTTCAAAGTCAGCCTGGTCTACGAAGCAAGTCTAGGACAGCCAGGGCTGTTACACAGAGAAACCCTGTCTCGAAAAACCAAAAAGTAAATATTGTAGTAGTAATAATAATAATTGGAATGGTGTTTGTCTTTTTATTCCTTCCTTCCTATGCTGGGTTAGAATCCAGGGCCAGCACATGTTGGGTGGGCACTGTGCTACTGATCCACACACACAGTTCTATGGGCTTTTAAATTTTCATACAAGTATGTATTTTATGTTGAACATATTCTCCTATACCCTCCCCCTTCTCAGCCCTCCCCTCCCCCATTAGTCCCCTGTGTCCCTACACTGCTTTACTTCCCCCTTCCTGGCATGTATACGTGAATAATTTTATGTGAGTATATAAAAATCTAGGAGCCAAATGAAAGAAAGCGTACTCGTCCTTCTGAGACTAGCTTGATTCTCTTGATGTGGATCCCTCCATCCTCCTGTGTCACCTTGCCTGAAGTCAGCATAACTGCATTCTTGTGTGTGACTGAGTGTTCTCTATTATACATGCATACATACATACATACATACATACGTACATACATACGTACATACATGTAACAGTCTCTCATTCCTTGGTGTTAGACCCCAGGTTGGCTCCATAACTGAGCCACTGTGAGTGCTGCTTCAGTGTCGTGGTGTGTGAGTGTCTGTGTGTGTTGCCTGGGAGTCCTTTGGGAAAATCAGCCAGGAGTAGTGTAGCTGGGCCATATGGTAGATCTGGTTTTAGATTTGAGACACCTCTGTGCTGACGTCTACACTGTCTGGACTAGTTTACATTCTCAGCTGCAGTGTAGAGTAGCAAGCGCTGGCAAGGATGTGTGTAAAGGGAACCCATCGTGCCTTTGGGAGCAAGATCACCAGCCCCTTAAATGAACATGGTAGTTCAGTTTCTCCAATTGACAACCTTGAGTTGGAAGAGAATGTGAAACAGGTCCTATACTGATTCCAAGGGCATCTCTCCATTTTTTTTTTTAGCAGATATTCTTTGTATCCTATATTAAAAGAATAAACTGCCGGGTGGTGGTGGCGCACGCCTTTAATCCCAGCACTTGGGAGGCAGAAGCAGGCGGATTTCTGAGTTCAAGGCCAGCCTGGTCTACAGAGTGAGTTCCAGGACAGCCAAGGCTACACAGAGAAACCCTGTCTCGAAAAACAAAACAAAAACAAGAAAAGAATAAATACAGTGATGTTAGAGGAAAGTCTGTCATACTTTGACCTAAGAAGTGTTGAGACCAGGGCTGTGGCTCGGCATTCGAGTGAGTGCATGAGACTCTGGGACTAGATCCTTGGCACTGGAAGGAACGAAGCAAGGAAAGAAGATAAGTAAGCACAATGGTGAGAGCAAGCACATCTGGAATTTACAAAGTAGGTAAGCGTGCAGAGCTTCAACTCTGATAGTAGCTTGTTTTGTTTTGTTTAGAATTTCATACATGAATCCACTATTTTTACATCATTCCCACCCCTCCAACCTTCCCCTCAATCTCTGCCCCTCCAAACCCTCTAAATTCATGACCTCTTCTGTAATTATTATTAAACACACATACCCTACTGAGTCTAGTTATTGTTGCCTGGATATACATTACCAGGATATTAAAGGATAGCCACTTAGGATTAAGAAACCCCTCAGGGGGTTGTCCCTAGAAACCCTGGTCCTACCTCCCTTCCTCCCTCATTAGCCGCTACCTGTATTGTTTTGGAGCTCTCTTGGACCCCATGACCAGCAACTCAAAAGACAGTGTTTGTGTTAGACAGCCTGTGGCTCCTGGAAGGAATATTATCTATCACCCTATGTCAGGTAACTCCATTGGAACTCTGTGTGTGTGTGTGTGTGTGTGTGTGTGTGTGTGTGTGTGCGTGCACATGCCTGTACGTGTGTTTTTTATATAAACTGTATTAGAAACACATGTACACACATGTGTGCAATCTTAAGTAGGCTTATAAATAATTCCCTGTACTTTTGTCAAACACCCTTGGAGCTGTCACCCTGCCCTCCTTCCCCTCCCCATGTTGCCCTCTCTTCTCCATTATAGTGATGTCACCCTCCAGTCTTCCTTCCCTTCCACAGCATCTGTGCTCTACTGTTCCTCTCTATTTAAAAAAAAATTATACAAGGTCATCCATATATAGTATTTTGCAAGAAGCACACAAGAATTTCCTTGTGCCTCTCACCAAGTTTCCTGAGTCAGTACTGTGTTCCATTTGCATCCGTCCTCGCACATTTCCCAAGCTGTCTGAAATTTGAAGATATAATATCTTTCCCCCCTAAATAAAAGCATTTTCTTCCATAAGTCGGTGTCACTGTCAGGGCCGCAGTTTGTATGGAGTCTGTGCTTTTCCTGTGCGGAATACGTTCACACTTCTTGCAGTGAAAGAGAGAGCCTGGATCGTTATATGTGTCACTCATTTAGCCCACCTGTAGCCTCCATCAGCGCGGGGCAGGTCCGTAGCCGTGTGTGTCCTGACATTCAGTTTTCGCAGAGCACAGGCTAGTGACTTTGTAATCCACAGGAAGCATTCTATGCTGTGTTTGCCCACTGTTTCTTCTTCATGAGGCCCAGGCAGTCGTACTTTTGCCACGAGAACCACCAAAGTATATTGTGTTTGTCCTGATGTTTCATGTCAGGAGGCACCTGGTACCAACTGCTCCTTTCACAACTCTTCTCTTTGGAGGCTCTGATTGGTGTCTACCAAGTTATATGTAATCTCTCCTAGGCAGCATGTATTTGTACATACTAATTTCAGTGGCTGGGAAAGGCTAATAAACTACAGGTGTACAGACTCAGCAGACGAGGTCCTGGCAGCCTGCTTGAGCTGAGATACCAAGTTCAGACTGAGCCCATATAATCAGATATATCACATGTATCACATTTACTCACATAGAAGCAGATATATCATATATATCACATATAATCCCGTATAAGCAGATGGAGCACATCCTCTAAGCCATTTCAGAACCACTGATCCCAAATAGTGTAACTATTGTTGATTAGCTTAGAATAGTTCCTTGTGTTCAGATATCAGAGTAAGTTCAGCTTAGACCAGTCATAACTATCACTAAATTATGAAGTCCAAACTGAAAGAGGGAGATGGGAAGTTGATTCAGTTGTCCTTTCCCAAAAAATAAAAAACAATTAAAAAAAGGGTAGTTACATAAAATTGGTATGTTTTATTTTTAAAGATCTATTTTTCCAAAAGGAAAATCTTGAGAAATGAGGAATGTTTTGGGGTTTTTTGTTTGTTTGTTTGTTTGTTTTGTTTTGTTGGTTTTCGAGACAGGGTTTCTCTGTGTAGCTCTGGCTGTCCTGGAACTCACTCTGTAGACCAGGCTGGCCTCAAACTCAGAAATCCGCCTGCCTTTGCCTCCCAAGTTCTGGGATTAAAGGCGTGCTCCACCACCGCCCGGCATGAGGAATGTTTTAATGAGGCATCTAGAAAAAAAATTTTAGAATGAATTTTTTTTTTAATTGCTATGTAGTACTGGCTGGTCTGGAACTGGTTATGCGTAGACCAGGCTGGCCTGGAACTCACTAGCTCTTTCCCTGTCTCCAAGATTAAAGGCATGGGTCATAATGCCCAGCTTTTTAGACTTTTGGTCTCCTTCTTTAATGAAATCTGCATTTATTTCATAGCATAACCAGAAAGCAGGAAGTAAACTACCAGCTCAGCTTCCAAAGAGGGTGTGGTAAGGAATCTTAAGGAAATTATTGTTGAAATAACCATGCAATTGATCCAGCTCCCTTGAAATAAACACCTGGTTTTCAGCGAAGTGAGTTGTTCTTCCTCCCACCAGACAGTGTTCTGCTCCAGTGTAGACACTCCCAGATCAGTGGTTCCTCAGGAGGAAGCAGTGGGCTGGCTCACTTAACAGTGATGCTGCCCATATACACCATTTCTGCTAAGTTTGTTAAAGCAGAGGACCATGTTTTAGAACTTCCCTTAGATTTCAAGTTAGATTATCTTTATTCATCTGGTTTCCTGGGTTGGCTGAAGTAGATGTCACTGGAACACACTTGAGTTTGTCTCTTTACCCACCTGCCCCCCACACACACAACCCAGGCTGCTTCTGCTGGGGATCTCTGACCTGAGAAAGAGTCCTTTAAAGTGAGTCCTTAAGTGTCCCTGCACAGTGGGGACTGGGAAGAGTACATGTGAGGTTGGCCCTGGCAGTAACAGTTCTAGGCCCTTAACCCTGGACCAGTCCTTAAAAGCATCAGAGAAAAGAGCAAGTCGCCTGGCAGACAGAGATTGTGTGGCTTATTGGGACTTGTCTGTTGTAAACCCTGTCAGAACTTGCACAGCACACGGGACACTGCTACTTCTTACCCTGAGAGAGACCGTGATGGTTACCACAGCACCCTGCACTGCTTGAGTCCCTCTAGTATGCTAGGAGCTGATGCAGGCTTGTGACATGAATTAATTCACTGTATTTTCATAACCCCCCAACAGGACTGCTACAGTGCAAGTCCCACTTTCCAAATAAGGAACCTGGGACACTCGGGTTACCTTGGTCAAGGCTGCACAGGCAGACTGGCTCCACCTTCCATACTTAACATAAACATAGATGCCCACTCCAGAGCCAAAGGGGGATGAAGTAGAAACACAAAGGTATTGAACCTGCAGACTGTTATCCCCAGCCTTCCAGCTTCGTTAAACCTTAGCATGGGCTTCCTTGTTCGTCACCTCCAAAGGTGCCTTCTTGTTTATCTTCCTGGTCTTTCCTCTACCTACAAGCAGTCTTTCGTCCCTAACTGCAGGCCTGGCCATGCTCCTTTGCCGTTCCACTGTATTCCTGGGGGGCTGGGAAGCAGGGGTAAGATTTCATGTTCTTTACCTTGGATCCTAAGCTCTTACTGGGTTGAGATCAGCTTTAGAACTTAATCCAAATATGCGTTGCTTGACCCAGCCCAGACCCAGTGAGGCAAGCTGTCTGGTCAAGAGGAAAGATCTTACTCTAACAGGCTATCCAGGGAGGCTCTTACCAACCTGCTAGGAAACCAGCCACAGACACAGTAACAGCTACATATGGCCACCTGCTTTTCTGCCTTCCACTTTGGAATGTAAGTTCCCTCAACGAGGCTGGCAAATCTGGCTCACCTCCTTTCTGTCTGCAGTATCTAGCAGATGATTCCCTGGCATCTAGTCGCCACTCCGTAGCTATTCTGGATGCATGTGTGAGTAGATTACAAGGCCGGCTCTCTTTTGAGGGGTCTTTAGAGGATTAAGAGGATTGGGCACAAAGGTACAGTAGTGGCACAGCCACCCTCTTCTCCCTGTGGCTGCAGACCTGTCAGCCAGCCTGGGAAATGATCCACCCAAGAGTGCTGGCACTCTGCTCCTTTATAAAGCAGAGCTTCAAAGATCGGCCAACAGGGAGCTTCCCAGATCCTTGCCTGGTCCCTGTTGCCTGAGGGTGAGGGACAGGAATAAATGCAGTACTAAATAAATGAGGTTACTGGCTGCTTAGTAAGTCTGTCTGGTGCCAGGCATTGCTGTGAAGTGCGCATGGCAAGAATCAGGGTGTCCTCTGCCTGGAATGAAGTGGGGCAATGTCGCCCACAGAGCGACATGGGAAAGATAGGTGTATAATGGATCCAGGTACAAAAGACGGTGCCTCTAAAGGAAGAGAACGGCACTGATAGAGGGCAGGAAGTCAAGTCCAAGGCCATTAGTCCCCAGGCTCTCCGTCTTTTTGGAAAACAGGCCCTGGGGTTACCAGGTTCCAACAAACTTGGCGAGTCAACAAAAAAGGGTTTGTTTCGTACTTTCAAGGCCAGACGAAGGAAGGATGTTAAGATACTTTGTTGCCATCTTTGGAACTCCTTCAGATCCTTCCGTGAGTGGCTGTGGGCATGATTGCTCTGAGGTTACTCAGCACAAACAGGCTGCCCTCTGAGCTGCTATCACTTCTTTAGAGATGGGGAAGGGTTCCCAAAGTCAAATAGGTAGGGCTGGGTCAGTCCTGGCGGTCCTTAAGACTGAGGGAACCTGTTTACAATAAGCACTGTGGCCTTAGAAGTTCATCTTCCATAACACTGACGGAGGCAATGATGGGGACGTCCTTTAACCTGGGATTAACCCCGGCTCATGGTTCTTTTGAAATGGTTCCACTCTACCCATTCTCTGAAGAGAATGACTTGACAGACTGGGAGGTGAGTTATTAGTGCTTTAGGCAATGGTTACACAAGTATGGCGTCTGGAGTGTGAGTCCCCAGAAGCCATATAAGGTGGGCATGGTGGCACACTTGTCATTCCAGTGTCAGAAGGTGGTGGGATTGCCACAGTAAACTGGCCGGTCAGACTAGCTGTATTGGCGAGCTCTGGGTTCAATTGAGGACCCTGCTTCGATACATAAGGTGGAAGCTCTGGGTTCAATTGAGGACCCTGCTTTGATAAATAAGGTGGAGAATGACTAAAAGATTTCTAATGTCAACTCAGGCCAATGTAGAGAGAAGGGGAAGCGCTAGTTAGTGAACATCCTCATTGTGCTAGGAGCCCTCACAGGCCTTCTTGCCAGAGGACAGGCCCAGGCCTGTTGCTTCTGTGACGTTAGTCTTCGGTTATTTATACAGATCTTGTCATGTTGATCATTAACCTTTAAAATAACAGTATAACAAAAAACATTCTAGGAATATGACCCAAGACTTCTTGGTTATGTGTGAGCAGCTGAGAGCAGAGACATGCCAGTTGCCACCGTGCTTTTGTCAGCTTCCTAAGAGAAGAGAAAGGCTGGGGTGGCTCTGTGGGTAAAGTGATGTGCAAGTGTGGGGACCACACAAAGAAGAGCCGTGGTGCGCCTGTAACCCCTGGCCTCTGCACACCACATGCACAGGAAAGAGTACACTCGTGCACATGGCGGGGGGAGGGGGGTCATCTGTCGGGTGTTATGTCTTACATGCTACATGGCTTCATGTGGTTTTCTCCTGGCCTGTTCCCCATGCTCATTTAACCCTCGGTTCTAACATGAACCTTTATAAAAGCTATTGTCTGCAGACGGTACCGTGGGGTTTGGAAGGACTGATTCAGAAAGTATTCTTCACAACTTGGAAAGCTGAGCACCAAATGGTTTGATCCCAGTAGGCGAATAGCTCTGTGACAGTCCGAATAAACATATGTGCTGTGCTTCCTCCCCAGATCAGCCATGGATTTGGAACATTCCTTATGTCAAAGCACCTGACACGCATGGCAACATGTGGGTGCCCTCCTGAGGCGAAGTGCTGTGACATTTGAGTGTGACACAGTGGATGCTCTTGTTTGTACTGAAAATTCACCTCTCTTAAAGTCTTGCACCCATTCAAGACTCCTCACGAAAGTCGATCTGGGCTGTGTCTGATGGTCATTGTCAACATTCTTATTAAAGAAGAGGTGTTATTTTCTTAATTCACTTTTATATGTCCTAAAATGAAGCTATTAAATTTCACGGTATTTAAAAATGTGTACAGTCCTGGAATGAAATTACCAATTCCCAGCAAGCATGCAAAAAGCAGGCACGGTAGCGGCGTGCCTGTGACCCAGGGAGGGCAGTGGGATCCCTGAGCTTCACTGGCTAGCCAGCCTAGCCCAAGTGGTGAGCTCAAGGTTCAGTGATGGTGCCAGCTTTACAGATCAGTTTGACTTTGTGCCCTTCCTTCCTTCACCTGCTCAGAGAGAGCAGGGCCATTTGTTCTCTCCATCCTCAGTTTTCAATCTTCCTGGATCCCAGGAACCAGCCTACTATGGAAAGAGGCAACAGACCTCAGTGCTGGCAGCAGAAAGCAAGGTAGTGGTGGTGCCAGCCCTAAGCCAAGTACCTCAGATCCCCATGCATTGGTCCTCCAACTGCAAGACAGTGGCAGTGCTATTGCAGGGAGTCCCCACCAGCACCTGGAAGGAACTGGGGCTCAAGCCACAAGTGTGTCAGGCACAGCATACACAAGCTGAGAAAGGTATGAGGCTGCTCGGCCTGTCCTGCAGTTAATCATCATGGTGAACCGTAAGTTCATGACTTGCTTTGTGTGCTCGTTCTAGTTTGGTTCTCTGATCACACTCCTCTAGACCAGCAGGGCCCTGACGGCTCACTTAATAGAGGTTCTATAGAGTGGCCTTGGAGAAAGCCTGACAGTACCATTAGAGACTATCTGCACCCAAGAGGTTTGTGCTCCAAGCATCTGCGAGCCTGTGCCCCTCTCAGGAGCATGGGCCCTGCAAATGGCAGGTCTGAGCCAGGACCACGTGCTTTCTAGACACAGTTGCTAGTACACAAAAGAAGTAATGCCCCAAGAATAAAGGAGAACACATGGGCGCCTTTACCTGTATGGGCCCTTCTTCTGTCCTTGTTCTCATCCTTCTCTTCTTCCTCCTCTTCTTTCTCTTCCTCCCCCTCTTCTTCTCCTTCCTCTGTCTCCTCTTTCCTTCCTCCTCCTCCTCCACTTCTTTTTTCCTCTTCTTCTTTATTTCTTCTTTCTTTTTCCTCACGGAAGTAGCTGATTTCTTTAAAGCGCTAGAGGTTTATGCCACAGATCACACTGCTACAGTTCTGAGGACGTTGTACTTCATTATCCACAGGTTCCGGCTCAGCTTCCCAAGCTGAAGCAGCCAGCCCCTCTGCCTATGTGAAGCGTGGTGACCCCTTCTGTCCTTTGTTTCCCGCCTCCTCTCTCTTTGAGGTCTCTCAGTGGCACTATAGAGTGACTTTCTCCACCTGCTGAGGCCTCGGCACCACGTGAAACAGCCGCCTTCTGCTTCTCTGTCACTGCAGACAGACTGATGAGAGGAGTGTCCCACACGTGACCACAAAGAACCACAGTTGGGGAGGCTGTGTTTGTTCACGTGGCAGAAACGGTCCGTGGTTCCTGAGGTTCCCTCTGTATCCTGTGCTTAAGTCCCTGATCTACAGATGAGGAACCGAAGCTTCAAGGGCTGTCCACGTGACGTTCTGGACCAGACTCAGTTTTGCTGCCACAGAAGCTCACACCCTCTACACCACCCCATGCCCCACAGAGCAAGCTCAGGTGTCCTATTTTGAAGTAGATGTTAGATGGTTTTCCTGAATAGAAATTTTTAAAATGTCGTACAACTTTCAAGAGAATATGGTTTATGTACAAGACTTAGGATGTTTAGAATAAGGATCTTGGATCAATTTTGTCATGTCTTTTTCCTTTGCAAAAAGCCAGTTGTCTAGGCTAACTTATAAGTATTCTTACTGATTATGAAGCCATTTCTGAATGATCAAGCTGGTTTATTTTAAGTTTTACTTATGTGTCTCTGTAAGTATATGTCACATATGTACGGGTACCTTGGGAGGTCAGAGAGGGCATTGGAGCCCTTGGAAGCGGAGTCACAAGGGGCTATGCACTGCCTGACATGGCCACTGGGAGCTGACCCTGTCCTCTACAGGAGCAGCCATGCTCCTAATCCCTGCAGCATTTCTTTAGATGTTTTTTTAGTTTAGGGAGAGCATTTGACTTTCATTACCAGAGAATTACAGCTATAATCCCATCCTAAGAATACAAGAAAGAACTTGAGAACACGTGCCTTTGACTGAAGAACACCTTAAAATGGAGGTTTGCATGGGTGTTCTTTACCTACATCTATAGAACAGTGGTTATATTGGTGGATTAAGATAAGGCAGTACTGCAGTCTACCTTTTTGTGTGTCTTTTAAATAAGGCTTTATTTTGACTTAGGGGAAGCTGTACTTTACCATTTCTTTATATATTCCTGTCAACTATGATTTAGATGCATTGCTCATATAGGGTCCACACACAAGCCACTTGCTCCTGGGAACTGCCTATAGTGACCCAGCATGGAGCAGGTAGTCATGACTGAGCCCGATGTGCCCACTGGTCCCTGAGCTCTGTCTTTCCAGAACTGTTGCCTGTGTTTTTTGTTTTTTTTTTTTTTTCCAGTCTTCTAATGACCCTATCAAAGAGGCTCTCTGATTCTCATTTGTAAGCAGAAAACTAAGAAGATTATTCATTCAAAATCACATCACTGGGATTTGAACCCAGACAGTATAGTTCCCATTCCCTGTCCTGTGGCCAGGCAGTGACTGTGGCAGGTGTTCTGGCCAGGGACAGGCTTTGTATACACCAGATGCAACTATAGATACAAGGCCCTGTGCTTCCATCCACTGTAATAACAAATTATGGTTGGCATGTCAGAACCAACTAGAAGCACATAAACCCAAACACTAAATGCCACATTAGTATGCAGGCCTGAGTCACTGAATAACTTAAGCCAGGCTAGCTTCCTGCCGAGCAGGATCCTTTCTAGTTGAGTGTGGAGGGCTGACAAATCTGCACAGTTGAGTTTATTCTGTTATATTCTCTGACTGAAGCCTGCTCTTTCTACAGACTACAGCAAAGTACAATGTAGCAAAAATTAGACCGGATGCCAGATACTGGAGAGAGCAAGAGGCAGCCTGCCCAGGAAATTAGGTACTGGGATACTAACAAACAGTGACATGCAAATGAGGGTGAAAGCTTTCAAAGTCTCAATGTAATCTGGACCCTGTGTTTTACAGTGTTCCAAGTCGTCCATCTCCGTGCAGAACCCAGCTAATTCATGAAAGCAGCCCTTCCCTTTAGACAGTGAGAAGCTCCATTGAAACCAGTCTGACAAAACACAAGTTGCAGGGGGCAGTATAGCTCCATTTTCAAAGAGGTCTCTTGCTATTTATTAAGTGGGAGGTATTTGGGCCAAACTCTTATTTCCAATACTCACAAGTGAGAAGATATTTGGGATGAAATGTATATAGGAGAATTGGTAGCTGTAAGGCATTTGTTGTGGGTCAATTTGATCATAACTGACTATGTATCGCTACATTGTGGCGAAGGTGAGATTGATTCTCTTCAGTGGGTTAGAGGTCCAAGGTCACACAGCTAGCTAGTGAACAGCAGCTGTGCCTCCTCTCTGGTGCCGGATCTGTCCTAGCCAAGCCAGCACATGTCCTTTTCTGCGCCCAAGGACACAGATGATGTCACAGTGTGTGCCTTGCAAGGCTGCCTGTTCTTAGGTTCTTTAGAAATTATCCTGACAACTGAATGCTGATTGTGTTCAGATAATTGACTTTGCTATAATTTAGAAGTCTTTATAATCATTTGCCATTCTGTAACCTTTTTTCAGTATTTTAATGAAAGGATACATCAGTCAGTCAGATGCTTCCATAGTTACAGAAATGGGATTAATGAGTTTTGAGAGTTAAGGGAGGAGACTTTAACTGAGATTCAGTGAGGATGCCGGGGCCAGAGGATCCACAATACAATGAAGACTGTGTCCAGATCTCAGCTTTGCTCCTAAGAATCTGAATCTGGCCATCGTTCTCACAGAAGCTCCCCCAACCTGGAGGCGGAGATCACCCCAGAGTCTCATCTTCCTACAGCTAGCCAATCCAGAAAAAAGAAACTATTTCCCAGACAACTCCAGCCAGAGGTCTAGATGCCCCCATGGACCAGCTTGAGCCACAAGTACATTCTTTGAATTGCAGGTGTGTGTAACCCTGACTCCCTCCTCCCCTTGTGGCCCTGATAGGGAGGGAAGGAACAGGAGAGATTGCCAGAGACAGATGGGAAACATGGCGGCGATTCCAAGCAAGAAGTACATGTGTGAGCGGTGCTGACCCTGCGCTGGAGGGCCCTCTCTGTGCCCACTCCTCCAATTGTATACAACACAAGCTTGTAGAATGTGTTTTGAAATCCAAGTTTTTGAACAACTGCATAAATAGATAGGCTCTGTGTAATCTGAATGTACTAGAACTAATTTTCAAACCAAGGATGACAACCCACGGTGAATCATGAAATCCCTGTTAATCAAGTCAATGGGTCACAGCCACTTTTGGATGAGATGGAGTCAAAAATACTTGTATTTAGCATAGACATAGTGGGTTAGGTTGTTTGTTTTTTATTTACACAGCTGAGTGTTTACAGGATTCCAATGTAAAACATACGCTGGTTCAGCCACCCTGAATGGACAGTCACCCCAGTTAAGGTTTGAGAACTGAATTGACACCTGGGAGCTTTAGGGTTCTGGAGACTCATTAGAATTGGCTGGCTCTGTCCCTCCAAGCTCCGAGACCTTAGGCAAGATCTCCAATTCCCAGATCCTCCTCTTCTCATCTGTAAAGTAGAGGCTTATAAGGACGGATGGAAAGGTACCCTGAGCAGAGGGACAAGAGCTCCATTAAAGTCACAAGGGTTCTGTCTGGTCCATGGTAAGCAAGTCTGGACCAGGCAACTTCTGGAGCCTGTGGAACCTAGCAACCAGCACAGAAAAGGAAGTCACCCCCACGGAAGCCAGCACTCTTCCACAGCACTAATTCCAGACTTGAACCCCACTTGCTTCAGGAAAATGAGTAGATTTAAGAGTCCCAGCTGCTGCAGTAACCACAGGACCTTTGGATCCCCTGAGCAGATGCTCTGGTCATGGGAAGTCTTGCCTCCAGGCTCTGTTTTAGAAGCTGCAGAGCTCAGCATGCTGGTTGGCTGACACAAGAGGCAGCAGTGAGTTCGTTGATGTTTAGTAAAGAGGGGGAATGCAGAGGTAAGGACCTAAATACATAAAGAAGGAGACAGGTTACAAGCAAATGGGTGGGAGGTGATATTGGGCAAATGTCAAGTGTTGACAACCGCACTGCCTCAAGTTTGGGGGCCACTATGTTGCTATCCACACTGCCCCAAGCTTTGGGGCTACTGTGTTGCCAACCGTACTGCCCCACACTTTGGGGCTAAGTGCTCTGGTCAAGAGAGAGAGTGGGGGATGGAGGGGCAAGAGACTTGAAGAATGGAGACAAACCAGAGTGTGTGATCAAGTCCCGTTTCTCATTTATTGTCTCTCCTTATTATCTCCTCCTGCAAAGAAATCCTGGGTATTTATAAGCACAAGCAGGAGAACACAGCTGAAGACACTTTACCACATGCACCACGCAGCTGGGGTCACTAAACAACAAAACAAGATATGTGGGATAAACAAGATGTTTATCAGAGTGTGCTCAGCTGTTGTAGGCTGTTGAAAAACAAGTCTCTTGTCAGGGTATATGGCTCAAGATGGCTGTAAAGTTGATAGCTGCTTTCTGCTAGAAGTCTGCTCCCAACAGTCAAACAAAGAAGGCTGTCGTGACTGGATTGGTATCACATAAAATCCTCTGCAAGGCATTCTACATAAACAAAACAGGAAGAGGACGAAGAAAATAACTGTCCATGTACCCTACGGCTCCCAAAGGCTTGAAATGACACTGATAGCTGGTTTTAGTACCCCTATTTTGCCAATCCAGAGAATTACCTAGAACAAGAAAAGAAGCTAAAAAGCACTCATAGATACTTTTACCAAAATGAAGTGGTCACAGTTCTGCACACCTACAGCTACAGAGAGCATTTGGTGTGTTCACTGAAAGCAGACCATCTAACTAGACTATTTAAAAAAAAAAAAAAAAAAAAAAAAAAAAAAAAATATTGAGTACACGAGAAATAAGTTAGAAATAATCAAAATTTTTGTTTCTTAATCAAAAATTAAGCAAACTATTTCTATATGATTCATAAGCCAAAGGAGAAAAAATGAACAAAATATTGTGAAAATACTACATCCCCCAGAAATGTTTCTGGTTCTGGTAATACTGAACTAACTGGAAAAACTTTAGAAGAAATTGTTAGTGGGAAGGAGTCTGCCACAGAAGAGGGGGCAGGGAGGTTTTGAGAGCCAGAGGAAACATGTCTATAATAAAACAGCATTTGCCAGGCATGCCAGCACAATTGCACACATGAACTCCCAGTGTCTGGGACCACATACACAAGACTTGCACAAGACCAAGCCAGCCGAAATCGCAGCATGGATGGGAGAGGGGCTCAAAGTTCCACCCCTATCTGAGGATCGATTGACACCTGCTGGCTGCTAAGGGAAGGAATGTCAGTTTTCTTCAGGGATGAAGTCCCTAAATCTACCCATCCTCTAGTACATGGTCCCATACAATGCACATATAGAATCACTAAAGGGACTGTGTGTGTGTGTGTGTGTGTGTGTGTGTGTGTGTGTGTGTGTGTTGTGTACAAATTCTATGCAGTTAGGAATATTAAAAGACTCTTAAGTAAGAGTTTAATGGCTCAGCAGTTAAGAACCCTGACTGCTCTTCCAGAGGTCCTGAGTTCAATTCCCAGCAGCCACATGGTGGCTCACAACCATCTGCAATGGAGTCTGATGCCCTCTTCTGGTGTGTCTGAAGAGAGTGATATATATGAATACATAAAATAAATAAATAAATCTTAAAAAGAAAAGAAGGAAACAAAGTAAGAGTTTAAATCAGTGATCTTGCCATCTACATGGCCAGATATTTTCCTCCTAAGTAGCTAGGAGGGAAAAACACAGCAAACCTAAAGAGAAGTAGAAAAGTCGAAATGGAATATAATCCCAAGTAGACTTTATCTCAAAACTTCCATACTTTTAAATGTTCATACTTTTTATAGTTTATCCTTAACTAATAGATTGATGAAATCTGACATATTATTAGAATAAAGAAAAACATAAGATTATTATAGATACAGAGAAAGCATTTGACAAAACAACAATCATCTCTGCTTTATTTGAAAGAAAGAGAGAAAGAAAACTAGAAATAAAAATAAAGAGAAATATCTTCACCCTCAAAAAGAGCACCTCACCATCAAAGATAGAATCTATGGCTGGGCAGTGGTGGTGTATGCCTTTAATCCCAGCAAGAGGGAGGCAGAGGCAGGCAGGTCTCTGGGTCTGAGGTCAGCTAGAACTTCACAAAGAAACCGGTTGTCTTGGGGGATGAGGTAGCCCAAGAGCATCTATGGCAATCCCACAGCCCACAGCATCTGTAATAACAAGCTGAAGGATTTCTTAGAGCTTAACAAAAATAACCTGCTTCCAGCTCTTCTGTACCTTATTATTATTAAACACAGCAATAAGACAAGATTTAAAAAAAATAAAAAGGTAAACCTTCGATTCAGATGACATAGTTGCATACGAAGAAACTCCTAAAAGACGACTGACATTAATGAATGAATGCAGCAAGTTTATGGGGTACAACAGCAAACATGAAAAAGATAAAACATTTAAATTTCTATGCTCAATACAATCAGGAGAACATCTTTATGTTAGATTCATAAAAGATGCGCAAGATCTCTGTACTATAACAAGGGAGAGCTACATCTATGCAGAGACAGACTCATTCATGAATCATCAAAATACCACTTCTTCCCAAAACAGATCTAACACAGTCCTAATCAAGATAACAGACTTCTTCTGTGCCTGTGTTTAAAACGTCTGTCTTAAAAACCACAGTTCTTTGATTTTTAAAATGGAAACAATTTATTACATCCAAAGAAATACTGAAAAAGAAGAGCTAAGTTGGAGACTTTTCGTTTCTTGACCTCAAGAGCTATAAAATTCATTTAAATGCTTTTTATGGGCATAACAACTAGATAAATAGATAATGGATTCCTATGGTGCCGCTAGATAAAAGATTCCTGAAATAAATATATTCCTACCTTCCTTCTCAATAAATGCCATTAGAAAACAGTGAGTGTGCTTTTGGACAATATGAACTTTATCTCACTTGCACAATAAATAAACTCAATACCACACAGACCAACCATACAAAGTAGGGGAGAGAGACAAAAAACATATACAACCTTGAAAGCAGCAATAATATAAATGCACAAAGGGGATCAAACATTACAAACTGGAAAATTGGACTTGACCCAAACTGAAAACTTTGTCAGGAAACTTTTTTTCTTAAACAAGTGGGTATTCCAGAGAAGAAAATAATAATAGTTGCAAAATATACATCTAAGAAAGGACTAGTAGTCTAAATATATAAAACACTACACTTCAATAATAGGGACCAGCTTGTGTGTGTGTGTGTGTGTGTGTGTGTGTGTGTGTGTGTGTGTGTGTGTGTGTGTTGTATTGTGTGCACATGTGTGCATGTGGAAACCAGAGAGGATTCTCACTGAACCTAGAGCTCACTGATTTGTTAGGGAGGTGCCGCTAGTCAGCTCCACCTGTCCCTATCTACCCAGGAGGTCGAGGATTTCAAAAGTCCACCACTATGCTCATCTTTTTTATATGTATGTTGGGAGCAGAACTCCTGTCCTCATGCCTGTGTGATGAGCTCTTTACTGCCATCTTCCCAGCCCCAAGACCAAGCTTATAAATGGGCAAAATATTTCAGCCATTTTCAAAGAGATACAAAAGTCCAATATACAAGGTATCCAGAAAACAAAAAACCCCAAGGAGATAAGTTTCTGTACCTGTATACAGAAGACTTAAAACTAAAATGGCTGGCACTGTCAAGTGTCTATAGGATGTGGACACTGCATTGTTGTTGGTTAGAAGAGCTGCTTTGAAATGATGTCAGGCGGTATGCTTCAGAAACACACTTTACACAAGACACGTAACTGGTTCTCATGAGTCCATAGGCAAAACCAAGCTCTATAAAGGAGAAACGATCCACGGTAGAAAAAGAGATCAGAATAGTGGCTACCTCTGCAGGAATATAGGTGTGGGGTTGCTGGGAAGATACTTTCATGTTGGTGGCTTTTAGATGATAAGGGAGGGAGGCCACCCTTGTTTGGCTTCCGAAGATAGTTTGTCAGAACTCACCTAATGATACATTTGCATGTCATTGTATGCAAATTTTACCACAAAAGCAAAAATCGGAATATGGAGCTCTTGATAATGGCCAATACTGGTTGGAGATGGAGTGAGAGTGTGTGGATGACTACAACCATTCAAACTCCATCCTGAGTGGATTGCTGAGTAGAAAGGAACAGGTAAATGTAAGCAAGCCTGGTGAACTGTCACTTGTAGAATCTAGGTGGTGTTGTGTTGTACCATTGTGAAAGTCATTCAATTTTGATGTACATGAAATTTTTCTTAAACTAGTGAAGGTAATTATGATACTTGCCCTGGCTGTGAACTCAGTACTCTCCCTCTAAAGTTCTTCCTCTCCGGGAGACACAATGCAAGATAAACGGTCTGTTAGTTATTCTCACAAAAACCATTTGCATCTATTCCACAGGGCTGCAAGCTTTTCTAGTTCCGTTTCTGGCGAGTTATCGTGGGTGTGTCTCCTGGGACCACTCTCTTCAAAGGCGGAGAGATTCTGTTTAGACCGTGGGCGGCTATGAATCCATTCCTTCACACAGATATATTCGATCCCCTGTGGCTAAACTGCTGGGGACCAGGTGTGTCTGAAGGGCACGCAGCGCCCTCTTCTGGCCCCAAGGGGACCCACGCGGACCATCGAGGCCCTCGACCTTGCTCTTAAGCAACCATTCCAGGGATCTGCACACCCGGGTGAGAGCATCGCTGCTCGGAAGTTGGCCTTTCGAGCTCCAGGCGAGCGCGGGCGGAGACCTGCGCAGGAAACTGGCCCTGAGGCCAGGAGGCGGCCACTGGGTGGAGTCGCCACGGTTGGCAGCTGCAGGGCTCCACCTGTTGCAGTGTTTGAGCACTCCACAGAGAAGGCAGCTCTAGGCACGGACTTCTGCTCACAGCCCCACTGGGCAGGGCAAGGCCACTTGAGAAGGGGAACCAGGGACCACCCTGAACCTGCCCCACAGAGCAGGTGCGTTTGGGGAGGTGAGACGCGAACGCGCCGGTGGCTCCAGCGCCCATGGCAAGTTGGGGTCTCTGGGTGGGCGCCCCAGCGGTTCGCTGGAGAGCCTTGCTGCTGCTGGCTTGCATGTTGTAGCTTGGAGCACTCAGCTTAAGGCCATTGACTGCGCAGGAACTACTGAACCGAGGCGATCAAAACCGGGTGGAAGAGATGGAACTCTTCTGGCCGCTGGCCTTAGCCAGCTCTCCCGGAGATGGGCTGGCAGGGCCGGCACTTGGCGACAGAGAACACCCGGTGCAGGGCCTAGAGGCCAAGGGCGATCTGGCTAGGGGGAAGTCAAGGAAGGCTCCCTGGGAGGATGCGTCTAACTTCCTTCACTGTTCCAACCTCCCCCTCTGCTCTCCTCCCCACAGCGGTCCGCCCTCGAGCTGCCGCGGAGCCTGTGTACCCAGCAGAGATCCAGCCGGCTGATCTGCTTCTTCGCATTGTCCCTGCGTCCGTGCGTCCAGCCTCTGAGCCCTGGTTATTCTGGTGGATAGAGGTTCGGCGGAACATTGTCACTACTACGCCAACACAGATCCACCTGGAGAGGCACCGAAGACAGAGGACAGCCTGTATGCCAGCCGTCACAGCTTGGAAAGCAGTGTTCCGTGGAACCCGGACCTTCATGTTAAGCTTACCCGCCGATTCTCTCTGAACCCACGACCTTTTCTTCCAGAGGAGTTCAAGTTCTATCGAGTTTGCCTTGAAGGCACGCCACGCCCCCTCCCCAATCTGAGCCGAATTAGGAGCCCGGGTGAACTCGAGTCGCCTGCACCCTCACCCCAAGCCGAAGCAGACTCCGTGCCCCGACCCTCTGGTCTTCAGCCTTAAGGAGAACTCCAGAGCGGACGGGGAGGCGGCGGCGACAAAGCGGATTCGAAACCACGAGTCCAGGCGGACGTGGGGAGCTGGCTTCACAGGAAAGACCGAGGAGGAGGCGGCCGGGAGATCCACGCCGCCTTGGGGAGCGCGCGGCGGGCATGGGCGAGCCCGCACGCAGAGCGGGCTAAGGTCGGCAGAGCAGATCCTCCCAGGGGCGTGGGCACGAGTCCGCGGGCAGCGACCCTCGCGGGGTTGTCCTCCAGTGCCATGGCTGGCCGCGGTTGCGGCTGCAGCCCCGGTCACCTGAACGAGGACAACGCGCGCTTCCTGCTGCTCGCGGGGCTCATCCTGCTCTACCTGCTGGGCGGCGCCGCAGTCTTCTCCGCACTGGAGCTAGCGCAGGAGCTGCAGGCCAAGCAGCGCTGGGAAGAGCGCCTGGCCAACTTCAGCCGGGGCCACAACCTGAGCCGCGAAGAGCTGAGAGGCTTCCTCCGCCACTACGAGGAAGCCACCAGGGCGGGCATCCGTATGGACAGCGTGCGTCCTCGTTGGGACTTCACCGGCGCCTTCTACTTCGTGGGCACTGTGGTGTCTACCATAGGTAAGTGAGCCGCCTGGTCACTCGATGCCCCTAGTACCGGGACCTCGCAGGACCCAGCATCTCGCCCTTGGGGTTCTCCACTTTGGGCGCCCGCCGATGCACCTAGGGATTCCTTTGCGGCTAATCAACAGGTGTGAATGGATCCCAGCCACACCCGAAGATTATTAGAATTACCCCAGACCTCTGCCTAGACCAGTACCAGCCACTGTTTGTTGACCAGTCGCCGGGAATTTGAATGGTTCTTGAATTAAGGAAGCGCTTTTGTAGACAGTCAGTCTGGTTTAGGAGGCAGGGTTGAGTTCTATGGAGGGAGCTTACAAAGACATAGAAAAGCCAGGAGTGTTGACTGAATGTTGACTGTGTACGAGCCACTAAGGGAAAGCCCGTAATTTCAAACTTACAGAGACGCTCGGAATTCCAAACTAAAAAGAGGCAGAAGAGTGTAAAATGGGGCTCAGAGAAGGGGACGTGTTTCCTTCCGTCAGGAACCAGGGGAAAAGTGACCATGGGTCTAGCCAGTTTGAGTTCCTATGAATTGGGGTTAGGGACTAAACCGAGGGGCCTACATTGGGGCAGTAGCGGCTTGTGTCCAGAAGTCCCTGAGGGGCTGGCTGAGCTTGGACTAGAGGAAGGACTGTTAGGACAGATGGCCTGGTGGTGAATGAGATGGAGTAGGGATAAGAAGTCAGAATTTAGTAGGAAGCAGCTGAGCCCCTAAGAATTTTGAGAATGATGTGGTGGGTTGCCATCGGTGACATTCCCCTGCAGAATGAGGTGGGAACTGGAAGATTTGTGCGGCACCCACCACCACCACCACCACCACCACCAAAACTACTCACTAGTGATGTATAGCTGAGTACTGAGTGGGCTGGAGAAAGTACTGTAGCTATCCTGGGGAAAGAGGCCTGTGATGGGGGAGGGGCACCGAAAGGGGAGGGGAAGAAGGGAAGTAGTACAGAAGCCACTGCAGGGGCTCTTGGCGACAGCTGGACACATTTAATACAAGACTCTCGGCAGCCAGGGCCCAGGGGCTCTCTAGAAGGGTTTGCCGGTGGCAGGTGGCATCAGTGACAGTTGAACCACCTTGAGATATCATGCAGACATTCTGCCAGGAGAAAAGTACGTTCAAACAGGCGCCTCAGGCTATAGACCGGATTAAGCAAGAAAGACTTCCCAAGATTAGCCAGGAACCCATGACTCAGCTGGTCAGCAAATGAGAAGGCCGAAGGGGCCAGAATGACTGGGGACATAACAACTGTACCCAAGTGCTTCCTGCTGGATGGTCCAGCTCATAACCTCATGTCACTCTGTCTTCCCGCTCCCCCCCACCCCCACCCAGGGGTCCACTGTCACCTAGAAAGAGGAACAGTTTTCATTTCCACATGTCAGGCTTTCCTGACTGCCTTCTTCCCTCATGCCTGTGTTTAGAGCATCTTTTCTGCCCAGCCCCTGTAAGGATGAGAGGCATTGTTCAAACTGCTCTCCACGTCCAGGCACAGCGGGAGTTCCTGCTGGGCTTTGAGATGGTTTTCTGTGGGAACAATGGCAGATGCACCTGAGATTTCCAGCTGAGGAGCAGTACAAACCCCGGGTGTGCAGAGCAGGAGTGAGAGCAGCCAGTGAGATTTTGTGCCCACTCGAGGGAGGGTAAGAGGCTCATTTCCTCTGAGACCCACTTCCTAAGATTTCACAGGGAAGCTAAGGCTGGCCATTCTGAGAAGCTGGAATCCCGTCGGTTACTCATGTCCTACCTGGAAACTTTCAGGGTTGTGGCATCGGATTCCTGACAGAACATAGCTCTCACTCTCACCACAGGCCTTCCTGTCCTTTCCTGTGTCCATCAGAGCCTGTTGCATCCAGACTCCTTTATAGTAATAGAAATCCAATGGTTTTTCTGTTTGAATTCTCAATTCTAGTCTGTTATCTCTTCCTTTCCATGCCTTTCTCTGTGAAGAAGAGGTGGGTTTGATGTGGTTGTAACTCAAATCGTTCTTGAGGTTCTGTATAAAGTGGCTGTCTTCTCAAAGACTAGTTCAATAGCCAAAGCATTGAAAAACTAAATTCAATGTTCCCTTGCCTCTTTAAAGAAACTTAAAGTTTCCCCTTATAACACAAAAGAAACAACCCTCTTTCCTGTGGCCCTGGGGCTTCTCATCTCTAAGATCCTCCGCTAAAGTCCTCCCCTCAGATCCTCTTCTAAGATCCTCCCCTAAGGTCCTCCCAGGCTCGAGCCTTCTGACCTTTCAGGTCCCCTCTTCCTATCTCTTTTGGCTCTTCTCTCAAAAATGACATGGCCTCTTCTGTTTCTTTTGGCTTACTCTCATTTAACCTATTACCTGGAATCTCCAAAATACAGGACAGTCCCAGGAGGTGGCCAGCATCAACCTTGTCCCCTTCAAAGCATAGAAACGAAGGAGCTTGTAATCAGTGTGTGACTTCTTCAGCCTGTGATTTCAGATTCGAAAGCAACCCAGTCCACCTAATAACAATAAGCACCCACTCCTGCCACCCCTCAACACTGTGGTCTCCCCCTCCCCACAACCACTGTTTTTCCCTTTCCTATCCCTCCCTCCAGCCCTCTCTTTCATTATGAATTGCCAGGCATTTTTCCAGTGATGCCTCTTCAGCACACGGGTTGCCTCTTCCCTTTATCCCGGGGACCATCTTTGGAAGCCTAATTAAGCTCTTGGGTTACAGCTCTTGGGATGCTTGATCTGATCACACCTGTATCTCTTTTATTGATCACCTCTCCTTGTGGGATGGAGAACACTGGTAGTCAGTAAACCAGAGATCAGACCATGAGTGGAAATGGGTATAATATGGGGTGCAGGGCATTGGGGGGGGGGCGGGCAGCTGGTGAGAGCAGCGCCACCACAGGAATTCCCTGTCTAAGCTCAAGACCATGCTAGCTAGACAACTATGCAGACTTGAAGTCCTCAGATCTACTTGGGTCACATGGGGAGAGAAATCTGGACTTCCTTGCCTTGGGAAGGGATGACAGGAAGCTCTTCCTTCTCTTGCAGACCCTTGATGTTGCAAGTTATTCTAGTCAAGTGCACACAGGATTCTTGGTTACCCTGGAGGGTGACGTGTGTGCACACACTTCTTCCTGAGATAGGGAAATGCATTTTCTCAGCTCTTCTGATAACCACAATGCTTCTTCATCCGGGCACACATACCATTCGGTGTTCTCTTCCCTTTAATGTGCTGTCCACGGGATTTACATGTGTTTCCATGAATGTGGAACAGCATAACTGTCCTTTGGGGGGCCAAGCACAGCACGTATCTCTGTACACATTGAACTCTTACAAAACCCGGCAATGCTGGCCACACTCTTCTTGAATAGCAGTGGGTTCTGAGGCTCAGGGGAGCTTCTATGATGGGTTGGAAGTTGCTCAGCTGGAGGTGACGGGGCTCTCCCTTCCAAGCTGATACTCAGAACTGTCCCCATGCCTTTTCTTCCTTATAGATCCCTTTTGTAGGAAGAGTTGGTCCCCAGTTAGATACCGCGATCCCTTTCCTCAGTTGTGATGGGTTTTAGGTGCCCTAAAATAATGACAAGTGACAAAATCCCCAGCGTCTGCTTGTACAAGGCGAGATTTAAGCAAAACCTGCCACGTAGACAAAGACTGACCCCCAGCATCGAGTTTCGAGGTCCTCACCAACTAAACATCTCCCCACATACTATGATGATTGACAATGTCTGTCCCACTTCCACTGTCCCCCCAGAAGATCCCAAAGCCACTTCCTGGCTTTTCCTGTTGGCTCTTGACACATTGGTACCCAGGTTGTCTGTGTCTTGGGAATTCCCTTTGAGTAAGCAGCTGATGGATATCACGGTGAATCTGGGCCAACAAACGGCCCAACCATTGAAGAGGTTTTCAAATTGTTCTGAGGAGTTCATGGGGTTCTCTATGCTACATTAAGGCCATTCTTCAAGGCTAAGGGCCCCCATCCCTTGTGATGAGGTGACAGGAAGCTTCCCTCCCCTGCTCCCATGTGTGTGTTTGTGTGTATGCCAGGGTGACAGAAACACAGACAGAGACAGAGAGACACACAGAGAAAAACAGATGGGGGAAGGAGGAAATTAATTGGATGAATATTCATCTTATTCAACTACCTTCTTATTGACTTGAATTTTTGGTGTAGAAAAAAATACTTATTTGATTGACAGAGTATTTTTCCTAGTTTTTCATAATTCACATCCTTTCCATGGCTAAGATAAATATTCTTGCTCATTCTCTCTGTAGCTGTTTAACTCATCTCGAATGTTATTCAGAAAGATTGCTTTTTAAAGGTTCTGTGAGGTTGGCTCTGTAATTATGCTTTGATTTATTGCTAAAATTATCGCATAATGATCTGAGAATGTGCATGTTGTACAATTCTCTGTTTTCTTCTTTGAACATTTCTTTGTGTCCTGGAGTCTGTATATATTCGAGCCAGTTTTCCCTTGGGTCACTGATTTCTGGAGGTAAAGGGAACATTGACACCCCCACCCTGCCACCAGCCTTTAATTCTTACAAATGCACCAAAGACAACACTTCACTGTGTTTCAGGACATGTAAATTTATCATTTTTTTTAAGTCAGTAACTCCATAGCCTGCATAACGTTGCTCATCTTCCTGGGGCTAACTTGGTTACCCTCTTCATGCTTTCTGCCCCCAGTGGCCATCTTAAACATCTGAATCTGGAATTAAAGTTCTGCGTCATGTGAGCAAATGTCTGTCGACCTTTAAATCACTGCTCGAGGGGTGATCATCAGTAGTTTCTGGCTTAAGTAACCACTTAGCATGTTTTCATCCTTTTATTTTTAACTGGCTCTATATTTTTCCTATGTGTATGAAAATTTGGCACGTTCACTACTTGGCTTTCTCTCTATTCTCCTCCTCCTCTTCCTCTTCTTCTTCCTCTTCCTCTTCCTCCTCCTCCTCCTCCTCCTCCTCTTCCTTCTTCTTCATTCTTTCCATCTCTGGTTTACCTTCAATGCTGATTATCGACTCTGGTAGGTGAGTGTTTCTTTTTGGTCATTCTAAGTGTGATCAAGACAGAATTCTGAGGCCAAAAGCCATCTCCACTATCCTTCAGTTTGGAGATAAAACTGAGATGCCTTTTCTGGACAATGCAGAGCCTTTTGACCTTGAGTCTAGTACCACCACCCCTCAGCTTCCAGCCTCCCAAGTCCTGGTCTCACATTCCCAAACCTTGCTGGTATCTTCATATCTAATAGCCAAGAGTCCATCCTTTCCTGACCTTCTTTATACCACTTCTGAAGACCACTACCACCAACGCCGCCTCTGCCACCACCACTGCCGCCACTGCTGCCACCGCCGCCACCACGGCCACCACCATCATCCCTTCCCACCCTCTCTCCCCTTTCCTTCTTCCACTGAGCTGTATTTCTAATCCTTTCTGGTTTCTTTATTTTGTGACAGAGTATTACTAAGTTGCTCAGGCTGAACTAGAACTAACTGGAGCCTATACTGGTTTTCAGCTTCAGGGTTTTCTACCTTAGCCTCCTGAGTAGCTGGGATTACAGTCTTGTGCGAGCAGACCCAACTTGGACTTTCTTTCTTTCTTTCTTTCTTTCTTTCTTTCTTTCTTTCTTTCTTTCTTTCTTTCTTTCTTCCTTCCTCTCTCTCTCTCTCTCTCTCTCTCTCTCTCTCTCTCTCTCTCTCTCTGTCTCTCTCTCTGTCTCTCTCTCTGTCTCTCTCTCTGTCTCTCTCTCTTTCTTTCTGTGTTCCTTCCCTCTTTCCCTCCCTCCCTCCCTCCCTCCCTCCCTCCCTCCCTTCCTTCCTCTCTCCATCCATCTCTCCTTCCCTCTCTCCCTTCCTTCCTTTCTTAGTTTTTGAGACAAGATCTTACTCTGTGGTCTAGGCTCTTGGAACTTGCTATTGTGGTCCAGGCGACCCTCAAACTCACAGCATCTTTCCTGCCTTAGTCTTGCTAGGACTGCAGCGTGCAGGCGCACCACCAGGCCCTGTAAGGACGTTTCTTTCTCCACAGCTCCAGATCTCCTCCAGTCCCTTTCTTCCCCTGCCTCCGTACCTGCCCTGCCTCCGTACCTGCCCTGCCTCCGTACCTGCCCTGCCTCTGTACCTGCCCTGCCTCCGTACCTGCCCTGCCTCTGTACCTGCCCTGCCTCCGTACCTGGGAGCTGCACTGGTCTTTACACAGCATCACAGATCTGTCTCGAGTTTTGCTTCTGATTTCAAACGGAAAGTGAAGGTGGTAGAATGAACCTTCACGAAAGTTACTTTTCCTGCGCGGTCTGGGAATAGTGCCCCATTTAGCATGGGGTGAAGCAGGAGAAAAAGAGACCCCCAGCTGCACATGCACCTGCTGCTTCTGTGCCAGATGGAACCTGGGGCCTCTCACGCTCATGCCTACACTGGCACCTCAGCCTTTAGGCAACAGCAGCATGCCCTTCCGCTGCCTGCAGTGCCAATTCTCTGTGTCTGTAATCACAAAGGAGAGAAAATGACAAGGAGAGCTGTTTCAGGTGGCACTGGGTAGCCTGAAAAAAAAATATGCCAGGCAGTGGTGGCGCAAGCCTTTAATCCTAGCACTTGGGAGGCAGAGGCAGGCGGTTTTCTGAGTTCGAAGCCAGCCTGGTCTACAGAGTGAGTTCCAGGACAGCCAGGGCTACACAGAGAAACCCTGTCTCGAAAAACCAATATATTTGCTAACACTCTATCTATCTATCTATCTATCTATCTATCTATCTATCTATCTATCTATCTATCTGCTAACATCAGTGACAGAGACATGCTGAAATGTGCTGTTGAACACGAGAAGTGTCAAGGCCCATGAGCAGAGTGGACAACAGTCCCTTACCCCACTCTCCCACCTCCCTCCCCTTTGCTCCTCCTTACTCTACTTTCCCCTTACCTTTATCTTATACCCTTACTTCCCTTCCTTAAGCGATCGTCCTCCCTGGTCCCTTGCAGTCTCCCTAACCTCTGCAGTTATTCAGGCTGAAATACACACATCTAAAGCTTAAAAGCTAAAATCCACATGAAAGAGAAAGTACTGAATATATGTCTTTGGGACTGGGTCATCTCATCTAGGATGATTATTTCAAGTTCCATCCATTTACCTGCAAACTTTATAACTTCATTTTTCTTCGTAGCGGAACAATATCCCATTGTGTAAATAAATGTACCACATTTTTGTTGTCCACTCATTAGCTGATGCACATGTTGGTTGTTTCCGGTTTCCAGCTGTTATGTATGAATAAAAGCAGCAATGAGGGTGGATGAGCAAGTATCTCTGTAGTAAGAGGTAGAGTCCTTTGGGTATATATCCAAGAATTGAATAGCTGGACCTTATGGTGGATCTATTTTCAGCTTGTTGAGGAAGTGCCGCCCTGGTTTCCGTAGTAGATGTGCAAGTTTTTGTGCTCCCTAGCAGTGAGTATGTGATGACTTCATTCTCGCCAGCACGCACTGTCATTTGTTATACTGATCTGAGCTATTCTGATGGGGTAAGAGGGAACACTTCTTGTGTTCAACAGCACATTTAATTTGCATTTCCTTGATGACTAAGATGGCTGAGAAATACTTTTAAAATGTTCATCATTTTGTATTCTCAGCCATTTGTGTTTCATCTTTTGAGAATTCTATTTAGTTAACTATATCATATCTTTTAATTGGATTGATTTCTTGATGTTCTGGGGTTGTTTTTTCCCCCAGTTCTTTACATATTCTAGATAATAGCCCTCTCTCAGCTTTACAGCTGGTTAAAAAAAAAAACATTTTCCCACTCTGTAGGCTGCTGCTTTGTTCAAAGGATGCTGTCCTTTGTGGTTCAGAGGCTTTATAGCTTCATGGGGCCCTGTTTATTAGTTGTTGGTTTTAGTGTCTAGGCTCTTAATGTCCTTTTCAGAAAGTCCTTCCCTGTGGCAGTGGGCTCAAGCCTATTCCCTGCTTTCTCATCTGTCACACTCAGGGTGTCTGGTCTAACATTGAGGTCCTTCATTTATCTGGACTTGAGTTTGGTGACGGATAATAGATATGGAACTATTTTCATTCTTCTACATACACCTATCCACTTTGACCAGTACCATTTGTTGAAGATGCTGTCTCTTTTCCAGTGTGTATCTTTGACTTCTTTGTTAAAAATCAGGTGTTCATAAGGGTGTAGAATATGTCTGGCTCCTCGCTCCTGTTCCATGGACTAACGGTGTCTGTTTTATGCCAACGCCGTGCTGTTTTTATTATGATAGTTCTTTAATACACCTTGACATCTGGGATGGTGGTACCTTCAGCAACTCTTTTATTATCAGTAATTATTCACGGGTGTTTTGACTATCCTGAGTTTTATGTTTTTATATAAAGTTGAAGATTGTTTTTAATTTTTGTGAAACATTGTGTTGGGATTTCTATGGTGAGTGCATTGAATCTGTAGATTACTTTGGGTAGGATGGCTGCTTTCACTCTAGTAATTAACTACCAGTTCAGACACATGAAGATTTCTTCATCTTCTGGTGTCTTCTCTAGTTTCTTTCTTCAATTTCTTAAGTTTTGGGGGATGTTATTTGTTTGTTGTTTTGTCTTGTTTTGTTTTAACTATACAAGTCTTTCACTTGCTTAGTTAGAATTATCTCAGGATATTTTTTATTTGGGCTATTGTAAAAGCCACTGTTTCCCTGATTCAGCATGCGTGTTATTTGTATAAAGGAAGGCTACCAATTTTTGTGTTTTAATTCTGCTACTTGGCTAAGGTGTTTATCAACTGTAGAAGTTTCCTGATGGAGTCTTTAGGATTTTTCTATGTATAAAATCATGCTGGGCAGTGGTGGCACATGCCTTTAATCCCAGCACTTGGGAGGCAGAGGCAGGTGGACTTCTGAGTTCTAGGCCAGCCTGGTCTACAGAGTGAGTTCCAGGACAGTCAGGGCTACACAGAGAAACCCTGTCTCGAAAAAAAAAAAAAAATGTATCCTCTACAAATAAGGCTACTTTGACTTCTCCCTTTTCTGTGTGAATCTCCTTAATATCCTTCAGTTGTCTTATTGTTTTAGCTAAGATTTCAAGTATGATATTAATAAATCTGGAGAGAATGGATATCCTTGTCTTGTTCCTGGTTTTAAAGGAAATGCTTTGAATTTCTCTATATTTAAAATGTTGGCTGTGAGCTTGCTGTGCATTGCCTTTATTATGTTGGGGTGTGTCACTTGTGTCACTTGTATCCCTGGTCTCATCGTTACTTTTATCATGAAAGGATGTTAGATTTTGTCAAAGGCCCATTCTGCATCTAATGAGATAATTATTGGGTTTTTTCCATTAACTTTGTTTATGTGGTGGATTACTTTTACTGATTTTTGTATGCAGAATCATGGTGCATGCTCTATCTGATGAATTCTTGAAATCAGTTTGCAAGTACTTTATTATGATTTTTTGACCTGTAATGTTCTTTTTTTCTTGGGTCTTAGTGTGGTTTTGGTATCAGGGTAATAGTGACTTTGAAAATAAATTAGGAAATTTTCCTTCAGTTTCTATTTTGTAGAATAATTGGAAGAGTGTTGCCATTAGTTCTTTGAAAATCTGGTAGAATTCTGCACTGAATCCATCTATCCCTGACCTTTTTTTGGTTGGGAGTTTTTGTTTTTTTTTTAAATTACTGATTCTACTTCACCAGAGGATGTGGGTTTGTTTAAATTTTTTATTTCATTTTTATTTAACTTTGGTACATTATATGTAGTAAGAAATTCATCCATTTCTTTGGGGTTTTCAAATTTGGTGACATACAGATTTTTGAAATATTTCCTTATGATTCTCTCAAATTCCTCAGTGTCTACAATAATCTCTCCCTTTTCATCTCTGCTTTTATCAATTTGAATCTTCTCTCTGTGTCTTTTGGGTAATTTCTCAAAGAATCAACTCTCCATTCTATTGATCCTTTATATTGTTGTTTGTTTGTTTGTTTGTTTGTTCATTTTCTACTTCACTGATTTCAGCTCTGAGTTTATGTCTTCCCATCTGCTTTTTTGGGGATGCTATTTCTTCTTGGTTTTCTAGAGCTCTCCAGTGTGGAGTTGTTTGTATGAGATTTCTCCAGGGTTGTGTTTGTTTGTTTGTCTGTTTTAATTTACTCAACTTAGTTCTATGGACTTGACTCCTAGAAAGTCTTTCACCGCATCCCATAGGTTTTGGTATGTTGTATTTTCATTTTCATTCAATTCTAAAAATATTTTTATTTCCTTCTTGATTTCTGTTTATACACGATTTCCATTCGAAGCCAGGTGTTGGTAGTACATGCTTTTAATCCTAGCACTCAGAAGGCAACGGCAGGCAGATCTCTGTGCATTTGAGACTAGCCTGGTCTACAGAGGGAATACCAAGGCTACACAGAAAAACTCTGTCTCAAAAGAAACATAATGAAACAAACAAAAAACTATTTTCCTTCAGTAGTGAGTTGTTCAGTTTTCATGAATTTGTGTACTTTCTGTCATTTCTACTGTTGTTGCTATCCAGCTTTTTAAAATCAAGGATGCTCTGACAGGAGGCAGGGTGTTATTTCATTTTTTAAAAATAGCTGTTGTGATAAGTTTTGTGTTCTCATATGTAGTCAGTTTTGAGGAAAGTTCCATGTAGTGCTGAGAAAACAGCATATTCTTTAGTCCTGTAGAAGTGTGCTTGGGCTGTTTGACTTATGTCATTATTTAACTCCAGAAGATCTCCACGTAGTTTTTTTCAGAATGACTGGCCTACTGGCAAGAACACAGTGTTGAAGTCAACCACTCTCACTGTGCTGGGGGGGTTAGTTTTAGTAGTGTTTCTTTTATGAACTTAGGTGCCTGTGTGTTTGGTGCTTAGAATTGTAACACCCTCTCGATGGATTTCTCCTGTCCTGTTTCTCTGGATTACTTTTAGTTTAAAGTCTATCTTTTTGGATATTTAAAAACCTACACCCATGTGATGGTTTGTATATGCTTGACCCATGGAGTGGCACTATTTGGAGGCGTGGCCTTGTTGGAGTAGGTGTGTCATTGTGAGTGTGGGCTTTAAGAACCTCATCCTAGCTGCCTGAAAGTCAGTCTTCTCCTAGCAGCCTTCAGATGGAGATGTAGAACTCTCAGCTCCTCCTGCACCATGCCTGCCTGGATGCTGCCATGCTCCTGCCTTGATGATACTGGGCTGAACCTCTGAACCTGTAAGCTAGCCCTCAAATAAATGTTGTCATTTATAAGACTTGCCTTGGTCATGGTGTCTGTTCACAGCAGTGAAACCCTGACTAAGACAGCTGCTTGTTTCTTGTTTCCATTTTGTTGGAATACCTTTTTCAATTCTTTCACCCTAAGATGATCACTATCCTTGGTGGTGAGGTGTGTTTCTTTGATGCAGCAAAAAGATAGATCCTGTTTTCGAATTCAATTTATTAGTCTGTATCTTTAAGTTGGGGAATTGAGACCATTATTATTGAGATCTATTAATGGGCAATGTTTATTCGTTTCTGGGGTTTTTGTCATTGTGTGTGTGTGTTCTCCCCTCCTTTGACTAACTGTTCTGCAATTATTTATTCCTCATGTCCTCTTACATGCAACTAACTTCTCCTCAGACTGTTTTCCTTTGTCTATTGTGATTGGTTGTTCTTCTAGTATAGTAGTATGGACTGGCATCTGTGGTCTCTTACAGCTTATAGAACATTCATCCAGACCCTTCTGACTTTCAAAGTCTCCACTGAAAAGTCAGGTGGACCTGTCTTTTTATGTCACTTCATATTTTCCCCATACAGCTTTTAATATCCTTTCTTTGTTTTGTAAAGTTAGTATTTTGATTATTATATGTCATGAAGTTTCTTTTCTGGTTCTGTCTATCTGGGGTTCTGTATGCCTTTTGTACCTTGGTAAGTATCTCTCTCTCTCTCTCTCTCTCTCTCTCTCTCTCTCTTTAGATTAGGGAAATTTTCTTCTATTATTCTGTTAAAAATATTGTCTGTGCCTCTAACAAGAATATCTTCTTCTTCCTGTATCTCTATTATTCATAAGTTTCGTCTTTTCATAACGTCCCAGATTTCCAGGACGCTTTGTACATGGAATTTCTTAGACTTTATGCTTTCTGTGACTGAGCTATCCATTTCTTCTACCTTGTTTTCAAGCTCTGAAATTCTTTCTGTCTTTCATCTCCTTTAAGTTGTTGGTGAGTCTTACCTCTGAGGTTTTTGTTAGATATCTTGTGTTTTTTATTTCCAGTTTGGGTTTTCTTTAATGATATGAATTCTTGCTAAAGTCTACCTTCTGCTCTTGAAATATTTTCATTATTTCACTCAATTGTTTGTGTTTTCACTGTCTTCATTTAGGCATCTATTCATATTTTTAAAAGATTTTTAAATATTCATAATTGCTATTTTGAAATCCTTATATTGTGTTTAAGCTAAATTTCCTTTCTCAGGGCCTAACACAATAGGGTTGCTGACTTCTGGAGGAGGCACATTATCTTAATTGTTCATGTTTGTGGTTTTGTGCTGGGATCTAGGCATCTTAAATTATTGAAGTGTTTCTTGGTATGGATATCTGGTCTCATCTTTGTTGGGTGGGTGTCCCATTCTTTTGTTGCTGTTACCCACCCTGGTTCCTAGTCAGGTATGATATCCGGGGATCCCTGGTAGAGAACAGTTTTAGTTCCAACTGAGTGGTGGATGTGGGGCCTCTGGTAGAGAGTTGTTTTGTGGGTCATAAGGAAGCCACAAAAGAATGGAGACTGGTTAGGAAAAAAGGCTGAGAATGGCTGTGAAGAATAACTGGGAACCCTGGGTCACCAAGAGGTCTAGTCCCAAGGGAATGAAGGCAGACTGGGAGGAAGGTGTCAGGCAGGCAAGCTGCAGCAGGGTTGTAAGGCTAAGTCTGGAGAGTCTGGAATGGAGGACAGAAAAAAGGAGGAAGGTCCCTTACATGAATCCCAGCCTGGTGTGGCAGATGTGGGTCCCTGAGAGAGACATTCTGCAGGTCAGCAGAGTCACAAAGGACTGGAGATGGGCTAGAAGGAAAGGCTGAAAAGAAGTAATGAGGGGAAATCCTGGGTCTGCACCAAGAGCCTGAGTCTCTAGGATATGGAGATGGTCTAAAAGGGGTGGGAGACTCCTGTAGGTAAGATGCAGCAGGACTAAGCGGAGTCTCAGATGACTGTTCTCCTAATGAGTTTGCAAGAATCTTATTCTTACAACCAATGTGTACTGTATTCTTGCTCTTTTGGACTGTAGCAAGCAACCTGTATGCACAGCCCTCCATCCTCAGGCTGAGGTTGTAGCCCAGTTGACTGAATGCTTGCCTATTGTGCACAAAGCTCAGTTCCTACTGCCACATTAAACTTGGTATGAGAGCATATCCTTGTAATCCCAGTATACCTGTGAAGATCCAGCAGGAGGATCAGAATTTCAAGGTCATCCTCAACTCCATAGTGTTTAAGACTGGCGACATTACGTGAAGACCTGTCTTTCAAAGTTCAAAGTCAATTCTTCATCCTATGACTGAAGACTGGTATTGCCCCATTGTGTGGGGAAACTGAAGCACAGTGGTTAGATACATTATTCTAAGCGGTGGTGCTGTGAATCAAACCTCATTCATCCCTGATTTAAATAGAACATGATTGTCAGGTCTTGAGACTCTCAAAGCTCCAGTGGAAATGGGAATATAACCATGGCCTGGTTCTCTGTGTTTTCCATCACTAGATTTGCATGTGATATTATAGAAGAAATATTTTTCGTGATAGGGTCTTACTGTGTAGCCCAGGCTAGCCTCAAACCTGAGACAGTCTCCTGCCTTAACCTCCCAAGTTCTGGAATTACAGGCATGTGCCACCATGCCTGACTAGAATAAAAGTGTCTGGATAATCTACATTGTGGGGAGGGGTTTTCCCTTCTTGTCTGCATCTCGTGTCAAATATAAATTTCTGTTAGTTCAGCTGGAATCTATTGACTCCCTACTATGTGATCTACTTAACTCTAAGGCTTTTCCTTTAAGGATAGAGTTCAAGGCATGTGTGAATTTGGATAGGAATATCACCTCTCTATATATAATTGCTAGCCTTCAATAATGGGTGTAGAGACAACCCGGCTGGTAGAATGGATGACAGCTATTATTCTGTCACCTGTGGAAATGACAGACCTGTCCCACTCACTTTACAGCTGTGACAGGAACTCCATTGCCCATGTTTTCACCACCACTTTAAACTCATGGACGATATTAGACCAACCTGCCTTCCTGTGTTTTAATAATGAGGTACATACAGCTTGTTACCTATTTGTCTTATAGTTTTAAAACCATGCCTTTGGGTGGTGGCTCAGTTCACCCTGCACATTTTCTTTCATTTGCTTAAAAACGAAAGCCATCTGATGGATAGATCTGCCCTGATTGGCAGAGAGAGACTCCTTGGTACAGAAATAGGAATCGGAACCAGGACTAAGGTGGACTCGATATGAAGAGGAAGAGAGAAACCGTCACACCACTGTGGCTGCCATGTTGTTGGAGAGCAGCTATTGCCTTGTAACTGTTGGAAAGGCATTGGGAGCATGCGTGTGTTTTCAACTGAGTCAACATACCGTCCTTTTCTGATGGCTCAGAAGTTGTTCCAGGATCTTACCAAGTCTTGAGTCATAATGTGGGGTATGAGTGGCCACAGGCTTCAGAGAAGTAGAGAAAAGGTGCCACTCACATGTGCTATGACTACAGTGCACTCTGTAGTACGGGAGACCAAGAGACCACCCCTTCATCCTCGGCTAGTGACAGGGTCCCTCTGACTGCCACCTATCCTATGACTTTAGTGCCACAGGGACTCTTTGTTGCAAATCTCTATTTAACACTATACAATTCTCCTCTGTGTGTATTTAACACTACTTCTTGGTTTCTGTTTCAAAGAGTAACTATAACCAACCACCATTTGTGTTATCTGGCTTACTGATGATAACAAATTGGCAAATGCTTAACAACTATCTCAAAGGACAACTGAGTAGGATGATCCAAGCACTTGCTGGTTCTTATGATGTATATACTCCAAGTGAAGCCGCTGATGGCAGAAGGCAGATCCAGTGGGGCGAGCGCCATCAATTCCTCGGAGCCTCAGTATTTGGGGGAATAGTTGTCTACATGCTAAACTTTAAAAGAAAATCAATTTCAGATTAAAAAAAAAAAACCCAGGCTTCCAATTTCTCTTGGAAAAAATAGGAGATCTGGCCCACATTTCACAAGCTAACCACTCCCTGAAGAGAGATGGCAGATGCTCCCTTGGAGCAACTAATTACATCCCATGGTTCTGCCCATGGCTGAGTGTCACCTGCCTTTCATCTCTGAGTTCGGCTTCTCTCTTGTCTCTTGGCTTAAGAGTTTCAAACTTAACTAAGTTTGAATTCGAAGCAAACAAGCAATCTCATGGCCTGACTTTGGATCAAAAACTCAAGAAAGGGTCATCCAGCAAGCCTCCCACGGGATGTTTTTTTTTTCTAATTGCTCCCTGTTGAATCACGGGGCTGACAGGGTTCTCCTGATAAGATACATGGAGATTTTATTCCATTTTGGTTGGTTTCCTTCTGGTCATCCAAACCAGTAGGCACAAGAGCCTTTTCTACTTAGGGTATTTAATTAATGAGACTCATCCAGAAACTTGTGAACTGTGTGGCAGGCTAAAGATTTCCCTCTAGGGATATTAAAACCCACTGACTGGAAATGGTGCAAAGTGACAGGTTTAGAGGAAACTCAGCCCGGTAATTAAGTCCTGTACGGTGCGCAGATGACAGATCATGGCAGGAGGAAAAAAATAGCATCTCTGAGGCTTCTTTGGACAGCATCCATGTTGACTTTGGAAAATGTTCAACTGTTGGGGTTGTGGGTAAGACTGCTCTCTAGCCGAAAATGTAGAATGCCCAGAGTCTAAAATATCACAAGGGGATTGGACCTTTTTTTTTCCCCCATGAGACTCAAGCAGAGTCACACAGGGGACACGGGATTCAAACCGGGAGAGCAGGGCACGGGTCGCCCTCTGGCAGCAGGCGCTGAAGCTGTACACCACCGCTCATTCACTGATCTTTTATAGTTCTTGAGGGATCCATAAGGTATTAGACATTTGAATGTCCTGATCTTGGTGGGGTAGAATACTTCCACTGATGATCTAGGAATAAGGAGGTTGGAATAGGGTTTGCTGGTGTGTGTGTAGGGTTTCTCCTCCAGCTACAGGCAGAGCTGGAGAACATCTGCCTACCACCAGTGACAGACAGTATGACTTCCCCAAGAGTCCCTTTTCTCTGACAGCCACGGTAATGGGATCACAGTGGTCACTCAGTTGAACTACAGGTGAAGACAGTGTGAGGTTTCTTTTCTTTATAATAAGGATGATTCTCTTTCTTGCCATCAATCAAAGAAGCACCAGAGCAGAGAGGACTTGATTAACTCGCTTCCTTTCCTGCTTCTTAACCTGACAGTGTCTCAGCTCCTGTCAATTGATGAAACTTACCCATCCCCCCACCTCCCATTGGGTGTACACCATGGCATTATTCGATGTCTCCAATATCTGAGGATGAAATCCTTCATCATCGAAGACTTTTGAGGGGATTATAGTTTTGCCTAGATTCGTGTGGTTTGTTGTTGTTTGGTTAGCTTTTTTGGTTTTTTCATAACAGGGTTTCTCTGTGTAGTTCTGGCCTTGCAAAATAGAAGGCTTTGTGACATAGTATTCGCCTGCAAAGACAGGAACAGTTGTATTGTTGGAAAATGGCTGTGTTCTCTGTATTGCCTTCATGGGGGGGGGGGAGGGGCTTTGCCTGCAGGTTTTAGTAGCTCACTTGGATTGGTTCAAAACAAATTATGAAATTCACTTTAAGGGTGCATGGAACTGTGGGGCAGGGAGTACAGGTGAGCCTCATGGGAACCCCAAACCTGGTAGAAACAAAGCAGAGATCAGATCAAAGCCTTCCCCCCACCCCAGCCTCTTCCTTTCCTTCTCTGCTCATGCCAGCATTGTTTTTAGCTCTTCCTTTTGGCTCCTGCTTTCTGATTCTCCTCACTCCAGGCTGCTGATGGCCTCTCCTCAGACACTGATATGCTTATCTCCTCAGTTGAAACGACTAACAATAATTGCCTACTGTTTCTTGGTCCCAAGTATACATTCTTGGGAGGATCTGTTGAGCAAATGTCTGTCAGCTGTTTAACCCTTGTCAAATCAAGAGATCCCTGTGGGTGGAACCATGGCCACACCCTCAAATCTTATCTTCTATGTTGTACCTCTTAGTATAAGTCTTACTTCCTATATACCCAGAGACTCCTCTCCCAGTATAATCAACCTTTTATCAATAGTCACAAGCCCTATCCCCATCCTCAATGGAGAACATTCCAAGTGCTATTGCATTGCAGCAAGAAGGTTCATGAATTCTGAATGTGTGTGTGTCCATCACCTCCGACACACCAATATATTACACTGGAAATGAAAACAATCACACCAAAACTTCCCCTTCAGACTCTATATTGTACCACAGAAACACCTGCACATCTGTGTTTACTCGTACATATTCACAGTAGATAAGAACTGTTTATAACCGAATGCAATTCCATCACCAAGTAACTAGATAAAGAAAATGTGATATGTATACATAATGAGATTTTTTAGCTATAAAAGAAAAATGAAATTTGCAGAAAAGCACATATATCTGTAAAGTATTATTTTAGGCGAGGTACCCTAAACTCAGAAAGACAGTACCACAGGTTCTCTGTCATATGTAGACCCTAGCTTTCTCTCTGTGTGTGTGTGTGTGTGTGTGTGTGTGTGTGTGTGTGTGTAGAGGCTGTAAGGGACCACAAGAGGAGAAGAAGAGTTGTTAAGAAGGGGAGAAGCAATATAACACATATGACATGAAGAAACATGAAGAAAGGAGATACTAACTGTGGAAGGGTGCAAGGACAAGGGAGGTATATGTTTTACTTTTCTGTTATCTGTGATGAGCAACAACAACAAAACCTAAGGCAACAGATAGAAGAGTTTATTTGAGAAAACAGTTCCAAGGGGCTAAAAGTTCATCGTGTCTGGGAGGCATAGCAGCAAGCTGAGAGGTCACATCTTTCAACAGAAGTCACAAGCAGAGACAGCAGACTAGAAGTGGCTTAGGAGTTTTAATTCTCAAAGCCATGCCCAAGTGACAGACATACTTCCTCCAACAAGGCTACACCTCCTCAACCTCCCCAAACAGTGCCACCAGCTGAGGACCAAATGTTCTAATATCTGAGCCTATGATGGGCAGGCTCATTCAAACCATACAAGGGGAGAATCAACAAAAAAAAAATTAAATATATTTCTTATTTAAAGCAATTTTTGAATATGCCGTAATGAAACCTAGTACTTTGTATGCTAACTTTTAAAAGTATTAGTTTTTTAAATGTCCTTTAGGGAAAGGACTGGAATATAGGAACCCACCATGCATCTCAATTTGTTATCCACTGGCGTTGGGCATAAACAGTATCCAAAGGTCAAAGGTAAAATGCAACTCTGAAATACAGATCCAGAGTTAGGATGGAGTCATCATGAGACGCCAGCTCTCTCAGGATCCCCCTTCCCCAAAGATACATCAGTGGATTGTACCAGCAGAGATGACCATCTAGGTCTCTCTCCAAGCCTCTTTATTGTCTTCAGTCTCTCTACTGCTCCCTATACCAATAGCTAATCTAAGGGTTCCAAAAAGCTTTTAAAATACAAATTCAGTGGGTGGGGAGATGGTTCAATGGTTAAGAGTACTTGCTATTCTTGCAGAGGATCTGGGTTCAGTTCCCAGCACCCATATGACATCTTTCAATCATCTGAAAATTCACTTTCACGAAATCTGACGCCCTCTTCTAGCCTCCACAGGTACATGCATCCACATGGTGCATATACAGAGAGGTAGGCATACAAACATGCACATATGTTTTTTTTTAATTTAAAAGTGAAATATGATTGTAGAGGATCTGGATATTCTTACTGCAAGGTTCTCTAAATATCACACCAAGGATATACATCATTTTAAGTAACACATAGATCCTTTGTTTTCATTGTTAATTTATTTTAAGTGATACACAAAAGTATTCTGTGATTTCTTTTGCTAAATTTTTACCTTTGTTATTTTGATTATTATGTGCATGTATGTGTATGAAGGGGGACACATGTGCAATGGCTCATGTGTGAGGGTCAGAGGACAACTTGGGGGAGTCAGCTTTCCTCTTCGACTTTTACATGGGTTCCAGAGATCTAACAGGTCAGCAAGCTTTGCAGCAAGCAGTTTTACCCAGTGAGCCATCTCACAAGTCCATGTTCTGTGGACTTATTGGCTCCCATTGCTTAGGATAAGGTTAAATTAGAATTGTTAAAGTACTACAATTTATATAACACATTAAGGATGTGATTGCTGAGGTTGAAGGTTCATGTGGCCACATCACCGAGACTTTCTGAAGGACAGAAAAGCCTCTTTGGGGTTTCTCATCCATTGAGGGGGTCCACTCCAAACCTTTAGAAAACAATTTTGTATTTACCTTTGAACTTAAATAAAACTCCTAAGTGACTTCTTATATGTCCCTGTTTTTTTAAAAGCACTATCTGCAGGGCTTCAGCAACTGCAGGGGGGCTGTCCCTAAGCTGTGTTAGCAATGCTGTTTTGTGTTCTCTCTCAGCAACAAGGGGTTTCCAGCACAGTTGACCTTGTATGTGAGGAATGTTCCCAGAGCTACATTGCCACATACTGTGAACAACAGCAAGTGTAGAGGGTGACTGACATGGATCTGTCTCCATCCCTGTTCAAGTCACCCTCTCAGTGGCTTTGTTAGTGCCCTAAATAAATCTCTGAGGCATTAGGTTTCTTGTTAATGGGTTTCTTTTCAAAAAACGATGAGTATGAAGATTTCAAAAATAAAAATATGAATTAGTTGAGTTTCAAGGAACCGGAGGTTGGGCAGTGGTGGTGCACGCCTTTAATCCCAGCACTTGGGAGGCAGAGGCAGGCAGATTTCTGAGTTCGAGGCCAGCCTGGTCTACAGAATGAGTCCCAGGACAGCCAGGACTACACAGAGAAACCCTGTCTTGAAAAAACAAAAAAAAACAAAAAAAGAAAGAAAGAAAGAAACTGGGGGTTGATGTGTCTACATCGTACGTTATTAGAAAGAAGCTTTGGGTTCAGTGGTCAGCTTTGGGTGTTAGAGGCAACTGCTTGTGGAGCTAACTTCTATGGGCTCTAGATGGGGCCATGGCTATCGCAGAACAATGTTAACCCTGGGTAATGGAAGCAGCCTGCCTACAGAGTGAAAGCCTCACCACAAAGTGGGTCGATAGACTAGAGGTGGGCAGCACGCTTGCACAGTTATTCAGAAGGGTTCTGAACACGTGCCTGAAGGAGAAAGCCACAGAACTATCCATTTTCTCTTAGCAAGCAATGGGATTTCCCCGGGGGGGGGGGGGAGCTGATGGGATCAACAGCCCCCAAACCAAGTACTGTTTTTGACATACATACATACATACATACATACGTACAAACATACATACGTACATACATACGTACAAACATACATGATTTCCACTCCTTGTAGGACGATACCTGGCTAACATGCTGCTCTGAACCCTTCTCCAGCTGCTGTTCCTTTAGCAACTCAAGTTTCTCTTCCCTTCCCAGCCCGAGAGTAAAGTCACCTTGCACGCTCTATGTTAGGAAATACCTAAGGGTCAACAAGACATTTCTCTTTGGGGTTCATCTTACTTTGGAGCTCAGAGCATAGATCACCTACACCGGGAGTCAAGGACTGCATCTACTCAGAAAGACTGAATAACGCTGCATGTCGGAAAGCCTAGTCCGAAGAGATGGGTCCATTTCCCACCCAAGAAACTCCACAATTCATGCCAAGGATCTCTATTTTTGTCATTGGCCAATTCTCTCATCGCATCAGTGTTGGCCCTGGTACAACCTAAACTGGAAGCTGACATCACAAAATGAAATTTGCCTTTGAGCAAGCCACTTTCTGACTGGACGTGCCGCCCTTTCTTCTGGAGAGAGGATTCCTTATCCAAACAAATAGACCCCCAAGACCTATTCAGCACCAACCAGGTGGCCTCAGGATGCAGAACAGAGGATCACACAAAGGAAAATGGTAATTCTGTCAGTTCAGTAGGGATGGCTTCTATAGCTCTGGTGTATCCACATGAAATAGTAAAAGGATTTTGAAAAAATATTTAAAAGGATACCACCCCTTTAAAATTCTGTTTGCTTCTGAGATTTTGGTATTTGACACACACCCCCCCCAATCACAGATGCCTCTTTGTTTTTAGCTAAATGGCCCCAGAATATAGAGAGAAGTACCCATGCAAGGCGCTTTGCTATCTCGTGCCTGTTTCTCCATCTGTATCAGGAGTTGGTAACAGTAACATCAGCGTAGCTATGAAGAGGAAGTAAAACGACACAGATGCAGCATTAGGATCCTTGTCTGAATGCACGTCATGCATGCTTGCTCTTTAGTCTCAGGACAAATGGTTGTGAGACTCTGTGTCTAAAGTCTGGGTCAGACACCCCAGCATGTCTCTATCAGTTACCTATTCCAAAACCCCTAACAAGAAACATCTTAAAGGCCAGGCTCAGCCAATCAAGACACTGGCTGCCCAGCCGGATGACCTAAATTCAATCTCCAGAATCCATGCGCTGGAAGGAGAGAACTCTCACAAAGTAAAGATAAGTTCTGGTGTACGGTTCGAAGGGATGCAGTCTATGGTGGCAGAAAAATCCCAGTGACAGAGACAGGAAGCTGCTGATCACACAGCAGGAAGAAGTGAATGTACAGTCAGTGAGGGTTAACTCTAAAACGTGAAGGCTTAGCTGTAAAACCCCAGTGATCCACTTCTTGCAGCAAGGCCCCACCTCCTCACGGTTCCACAACCACCCCAATAGCGTCACCAGCTGGGGACCAAGTGTCCACACACGTGAGCTAATGCAGGCCACTCACATTCAAACCACAGCCTAGCTCTCCTCTCTCTCCCTCCCCCTCCCCTCTCTGAAACATTGTCTTAAACTAACAATGCTAATGAGGGTGTCTTGTCCTTACATGGCAAAGCCAGATCTTTGAGCAAGGAATATCCCTGTTTCAGGAACACCATCTTTTAGATAGATGCTTTGGGTGGATAGGTGCTATGGTGATTCTGGCTAGGGTGGAAACAGTCAGCAATGACACGGAAGCAGCATCCAGCACAGACAGCATGCAGAAGAGTTCCTCGTAGGCCAGGCCCAGGATATAGCTTTTTCATCAAATAGAGGATTTTCAACTATGAATATGAAAGTTAAAGCTTAGAAAGAAGAAGAATCCTGCTCATTCAGGACTTCCCAGCTGAAAGGACAGGAGGCAAACCTGATGGACAGACTCCAGACTCCGTCACCTTGACGCCTTTCAGCTCAGCTGCACTCACAACAGTGCCTTCTCTCCCACTGCCAACCTGATTGCACAGAACTCAATCCCCTGGATGCACAGTCTCTCCTGTGTCTGCCTCTGAAAGTCTTCCATTTATATAGGCATGGTCTCTAGGAAGCTCCCATGGATCTTCCAAATCGGCAAGTCCATGTTTGCTTTCGTGTGAACAGGGTTCAATCTCCGAGTCTTCTGTTTACCTGTTGAATTGGGAAGTGTTAGTCTTAGATACTAGGCATCAGATTTAATGTTGTAGTTAGGCTTTCCATTGCTGTGAAGAGACACCATGACCATGCCAACTCTTATAAAGAAAACATTTCATTGGAACTGGCTTACAGTTTCAGAGGTTCAGTCCATTATCATCATGGTGGCAAAGATGGCAGCATCCAGGCAGACTCTGTGTTGAAGAAGGAACTGAGAGTTCTACATCTCTGCTCTGGGTGGAGCTTGAGCATAGGACCTCAAGGCCCACCACCACAGTCACACATTTCCTCCAACAAGGTCACACCTCCTAATAGTGTCACTCCCTGTGGGTGAAACATTCAAACACTCGAGTCTATGGGAGAGGTGAGTATTGCTATTTAAACCACTGCATTTAAGGAACTGAGTTTCTGTTAACATTCCGATTCCAGGGGTCACCTGGGGTCACCTGGATTATTCAGGACACTTGCATTGAAGATGTGGAGGGGATGTCTGGGAAATGAGAAATACAAGGAAACTAGACCCATCCTGTGAAGAAAAGGGCTCCTCTTCCCTCTCTCAGGCCAGGCCAATCTACAAGCGCCATCTCCTGCCAGTCAGACTCCAGTGTGCCTTCTGGTCTTCAGCCTGATGAAAGCACAGACCTCCCCAGATGTTTGAGATTGGCCTCTGGACTTCTGAAGACCCATCTGCACCTTCCCTGATTTTGTCAGCAGGGTTAGCCTCTCTTGTGTGTACATCAGCCTTACTTCTTTCTCTCTCTTTCCCTCTCTGTCAGCTCGAAAAACTTACTCATCGGCCCAATTTTCTTTCCACATCAATTTCCCTCTTCTTGGCTCAGCCCCCTAATCTTGTCTCTCCTCAAGGGCATCTCAATAAAAAGCCTGGCTGCCTTCTTTGTATGTTCTTTCACTATTTATTCTCTATGTTCCTTCTTGCATTGGGGATGAATTATTCCTGAGTTTTCTCTTTGGGCTTTTTTACCCCCATACTGCAGTAGCATTCATTATTTTTTATATTGTGCCAACTGTATTGTTTTATAGGCTATTCTCTGAGTTTCTAGAAACCTTACTGAAAGCACAAATTCTCTGAAGATGGCCTCCTCTCTTGGCACAGCACGCAACCAGACAACAGTGAGGCACAGCCTGTGTTATAACACAGGCTCCTGTGTTTGGGAACTCCTGTGATTTGCTTGATAATATGATCTTTGTTCATTTTTGGAAGCCTTTGTGTGATCATCTGAATTCTAGAATTGCCTTACAAGGTTGACACCTCTGTGATCTTCTGCCAGCCCACAATGTCCTCATGGGATGGCTAGGTTAGACCCAAGGGAAGTTCTACTCTACCCGATATGATACATGGGTGAGCAAGGAAGGTTGGAGAGCCCCCCCCCTCAGGAAGTCCCTCCTTGGTGGGATGCCATTGTCTTGAATTTGGGGATGGCTGTTTCAGCTCTGTTTACAAGTTAGGCGGCAGCGCTGGGCCTTCCTACACTCCCAGCATGCTCAGCGCTACCATTTCCTCACTGGGAGTGTTGTCTCCTAATTCCACCAGTTGCTTCTCCCTTCTGCCTCTCTGGACTTCTTCTCTGAGCTCTTTCAGAAATGGCACCACCCTTCACATGAAGATGTGAGTAATCCTCTTCCTCCACACCCAGCAGTCCTGCCTTATTGGACTGTCCTTCTTGGAAATTATGGCTGCTCAGACAAAGGTAGGGAGGGGCACCCTTTCACGTGCAGGATAACCCAAGTGCATAACCACAGATTATGCCAACACTGAGTGTGGGTATCAATCACCACGCACCCTGTTCCCTGAATCACTGTCACTGAGAGCATCAGTGCCACTGACAGGTTAGAGAGCCAGGCCCTGGCTTGCAACATACAAAATCCACACATTCTAGAGTCAGGGAAATTATTATTATTTTTCTTGCCATTTCCTTAAAGGCCCATGAATCCAACTCGGAACAGACAAGGACAAGCAGTAATTTGTGTCCACCGAAAGCTGGGAACAAAGGCTCTGTTTATTTTGTAGTTTCTGTATCTGCAAGAAAAAGATCCTGAGTTAAATATAATGAGAGAGTCAAGCAAAGGTTTTGTGCTTTCTCGTTAGGCTGTGTGAGTTTACAAATCACTGTCTAACTGTCCAGGCCTTGGTAAGAGCAGAACAAAGAAGGAAAGAACTCTCCAGAGCAAGCCAGGCTGGGCTGGCAGTGCGGGGGCTGGGAGCCAAGCACCAGCTTGGGGTGGCTCCATGGAGATCTGGTCTGACCTGTGGGTCTAACTGTTCCTGTAGCTTTAAGCACTCACCTCCCCAGGGTCTCACTGATTTAATCAGAGTATTTCTTCTCAATCCTTGTCATATTTAACAAGCTCATTGATAGGTAGACATTTTTTCTTATGAAGTGTCTTATTAATTGTATCGCTGCTGCAACACAATACTTGGCAAAGTGACTTTAAGGAAGAAAGGGTATGTGGCTTACAGCGTGGGGTGTCCATCTCTGAGAGAAGATCAGGCCAGCAGCAGCTGGAAGCCATGGATCACATCACACCCGTGATCATGAAGGAGAGAGATGAATGCAGGTGCTCATCTGGCCTTCTTATGTGGTCCAGAACACAAGCCCAGGAATGGTACTGCTGACATTTAGGGTGTGTCTTCCCCACTTCAATTAACCTAGTTAAGATCATCCCTCACAATCCTGCCCAAAGGTTAACCTAGTAGGTAAACCCTCACAAATATACCCAGAGGCTTGTCTCCTGGGTGATTCAAGTTCCTATCTTCTTGACAATCTATATTAACAGTCACATACAGGATGAATGTTTATGAGTAAAATATTATCCTGAATGACATAAATAAACCACTTGGATATATAATTCTAAAAGGATAGCATATTGACTTGTTTGCATAGATGAGACAACATAAAACACTTTACAATATATGGATTTAATGTATTGCTGCTAACATCTGGCCTTAGTGAAGCTAATATCTTCATTGTGAGTGACTGTCCGGAGCTGGATTATCCGTGAATATGACTATGCTCACTACAGCAGCACTGGCCTTGATACTGCCTGGCTGCGCACACACCTCTTTTTATAAAAGATTTTATTTTTAATTGTGTGATCCCTTGTGTAGGCACATGCACATATACATATGAGTACAGCAAAGGCCAGAGGCGTTGGATCCCCTGGAGCTAGATTCAAAAGCAATCAGAAGCCTTCTGATGTGGATGTTGTCAAACTCTGGTACTCTGAAAGAGAAGTAGACTTTAGCTCTGAGCCATTCCTCCTGTCCCTGGTACACAGCTCTTGATCACTCTTAATCCTTCAGGGTCCACGAGATGCTGGCTCTAGGACCCCAACTGATACTAAAAGCTAAGGATGCCCAAGTCCCCTGTCTGAAATGCTGCTATAATCAATTCAATCTACATATGTTCTTATGCTTTGCATCATCTCCAGTGTCCTGGGGCCATGGCAGGTGCATGGCTATCAACTTGTGTTGCTTAGAAAATAACGATGAAAAATAAATTTCTGTATATGTTCAATATAGACATTTTCCTCAAATATTTTTAGAGGTTGGATGACTCTTCAGCTACAGAAGCCCTGGAAACAGAAAGCCACCTGGAAATGTTGACTGTCCCCGCCAGCTGCCTTCCTGGAAATGCCAATATATATTAAAGTTGTGAGTTAAAGAAGTGTTTATTTGTAAAACAAGAACTAGGTAGGCTCAGATCAATGTAGACCGGCTTTCTGTATGCTGGAAAACCCAGCTAGACTTCTGGAAGTCATTCACAATACAAGTTAATTCTTTAATGTCCTGGAAACCTCAAATCCCTGGCTTCTGCCCACTAAATTGTTATGACAACCCAACGACCTGTCAGATAAATGTCCTTAGTGTTATGCAGGAGCAGTGTGGTCCCTACTGAGAACTCTGCCTTCAGTGAACTGAGAGGTATGTGTCCAAACAACCTAGACAATCACATAAAATGCATCAGGTTGGGGACCTGGGGGTAGGTGGCAATGACACCACATTCCAGGTGATGCTACTGCTGGGACTGTTCCTTGAGTTAAAGAAAGTTCTACAAATGTCTCCTGGGCCAAATTCTAAGGATTCATCTCCATTTCCCTCTCCCTTCTCCCTTCTCCCTCTCCCCCTCCCCCTCCCCTCCCCCTTCCCCTCCCCTTCCCCTTCCCCTTCCTCTCCCCTGCCCCTCCCTCTCTGAGAATCATCTGCTATGAGTCACCTGGATGTTTGTCAAAAATACACCCTGCTGGTCCTCGAATACTAAATCAGGAGCCTTGTGTATTTGTGTCTCAGTGCTCATCATCCTGAGCATTGTCCAAACAATTTCACAAAAGTCAGGAAACCCCACAATCTTAAGGATCTTTGAGGGGGAAAAGCGCTGTTGTTCTGTCTTAGTGCTCTAATGCTGTGAAGAGACACCATGACCGTAGCAACTCTTATAAAAAAAGGAAGCATTTAATTGGTGCTTGCTAACAATTTCAGAGCTTTAGTTCATTATCAGTGTGGAGGGAAACATGGTGTCACACAGGCAGACATGGTGCTGGAGACGCTGAGGGTTCTACATCCAGATCCACAAGCAGCAAAAAGGAGAGAGCCTCTAGACCTGGGTTGGGCCCTTGAAACCTCAAAGCCCATCTCCACGATACACTTCCTCCAACAAAGCCACAGGTCCACCAAGGCCACACCTTCCAGAAGTGCCACTCCCTGGTCATCAAGCATTCAATATATGAGCCTATGGGGACTATTCTTATTCAAACCACCATGTGCTCCATTCAAAACGCAGATGACATCCTGGGATGCCCGTCCAAGCTGGGGACTTCCAAGCTTGGAACTCCACTCAAGTTCTGGAGCTTTTGTATGCCCTCATTGGATGGTGGGTACTTAGGTGTCCAAGCTATTTGTTTATTCTCTTTTCTCTGAGCATATGTTTCATTTCCCATCCACATGGCTAAAAAGCCTTCCTCTCTGTGGCTTTAATAGATGTAGTCAATTGGCCCAAGGAAGGATAGAGTCTTACTTCCAGCTACTTGAGCCCAATTACTTTTTCTCTCCCAGCTGTGTCCTTTTTCTATTGATTTCATATAATCCAACAGTGGGAGAGGACAGTTGAGGGACACAGAGAACCAGCCCTTTTTGTTGCTTTGGGACCAAGCAAAGAGAGTGACCTGTACATCTTCAGGATAGGTCATTTGGGGGTGTTGAGTCTCTGGACACGAATGTCCTTCTCCCTCCCTGGGGCCTTCCTGCCTCAGATGGCTGAGTCACAATAGCAAAGCCACTTTCCTTCTGTTCTGGCAGTGGGCTTCCATGCACCTTCTCATGAGAACCCATTTGCCTGCAAAAATAATACTGCATTTTTCTCAGATGAGTGGTCTTTGCTGATTGCTGTGTGTTTACCAAGACACAAGTGACTCTCTGGGCTACACTCAGCATCTTGATGTCCGATCCATTCCTCCCATGCCTCCCTGGGTCACTCAAAGGAATATGGGCAGTAGAACTGTTGTCAAAGAAAATGCAAATTGTCCAGACCAGCCGGTCTCAACCTGTGGGAAGGGGTCATCAGAAAACATGTATTTCCAATGGTCATGTAAATGTTTACCTGAACAGAAAGGATTTTTTTTTTTTAAATTCAAGTAGCTTGTACTGGTATTCACTAAAGAGAATATTGTTTTCAATAAGCTTTCTTCAGTGTTGGTCAAATTTAGATGGTCATACATATTTATAAGGACAGAAAAATCAGATTTGAACATTCAAAAATGCTGGGTATCATTTTGATTAAATGCAATGGACCATCTCAGGTTGATCCTGAGCGGAAACGTGATGTTGGTGCTCATGAAGGTGATATCTAATGTTTTGTTTTGGGTTTCAGTTTTATCAAACAAGTCATGGAGGGAGATTTTAACATTAGATCAGGTGAGGGCTGCTTGGGAATGTCCTTTATTAGCTGAACAATCTTTCTGTAATTGAAAATCATTTCCTAAAATATAGCAGGTCCAAAATGCCTTATATCAAACCCAAAAGCAATACATCCATTGTGCTTAATACCTGCCTCTGTGCTTCATGGAGTCCATTGGTTGGGCCGGTTAATTTCCAAAGGCCGGTTAAGTTTTAAAGGATCAGACGTCTTGATATGCCCACCCAGTCAGCTTTTCATTGCTTATTGCTTCAAACCAGCCTTCCTTGACTTCCAGAGGTGTAGTCAAGAGCATACAGACCCTGCTGCATGTTGGCATCACCAGAGGAATGTCAACAATTCTTGATGACTCCTTGTGGATCTTGGAAATTCTGGCTTACATAGCCTGGGTCTGGTTCCTGGAAATCTGAAAACTCCTTCCCCAGAGTTCTAGAGTGCAGCCAAGGTCTGGGAACCAGTATCAATGTAGCTCTCATTCCTGGTAGTCATTGAAGGACATGAATGAGCCCTGCCTCGGTGACAGCAGCCAGTCCCCATCCTCAGGACCAATGAGTCATCCTCCTAGTGTACCTGCAGGTAGGTATGGCACACCCAGTCCGTGGGCAGTGATTGCGTTCTATGTTCTCTGTCTTTCTACCAGGAGGTACAGGCTCCGTTTTCTCTGGATTTCCTTCTGTCTTATCCTCGAGAGTAAGGATCAGCTTGCTCTTATTTTCTGGAAACAAGATGGCGCTGCCCATCCTGAGAAGCCCTCTGCTAGCTAGGTGTCTCTGGTTCTAATTCAGAACAGCCTTTCAGGCTGGCTTTCTCTTTTGCTAAGTGACCCTCATGGCTCTGCAGGCTCCTGTGGATTCACTTCAGAACCCTTGCAGGACAGAGTTGTTTGAGTGGCGGCCACATGTGCCCTGGGGCAGAGCCAACTCTCTTGTTTGTGCTTGCAGTTGACATCCATCAAAGTCCCTTGGCTTCTACCACTCTAGTGTGAACTCTGGTGTCCAGTTGGAGTTATCTCTTTAAAATAGCAAGGCTTGGTAGCTGGGGAGATAGCTCAGTCAGTAAAGTGTTTGTCCTACAAGCTCGAGGACCTGAGTCTGATCACCAGACTCACATACATAACCGTGTGTAGTGCCATTCATTGGGGTGTAACCCAAGCATTGGGGATACAGAGACAAGAGAGTTTCTGGAGCACTTTGACCAACCAGCCTCACAGACCTGGTGAACCCCATGTATGAGAGACGCTGTCACAAAAAGTAAAAGGGATAGCCCCTGAGGAACAACACCCAAGGTTGACCTCTGGCCTCCACCTGCACAGGAACATGTAATTGTTAATTGAGGAACCGTGATGGCTATTCTTAGTTGTCAACTACATCCACAATAAACTACAATGATCTAGAAACGGGGGGGGCACACCTGTGAGAGATTTTCCTGCTTGGTTTGAAGTGAGTGAATCCACTATCTAGCCTGGACCTTTGAAGCAGGAAGACAACAAGCGTTTGATCCAGATCCTGAGGGGGAAAGAAACACCTATAATCTGGGCCACATCTTCTGCTGCTAGCACATCTGTTGCTTCCCGTACTGCCCGTTCCGGTCCGAGGGTCAGGGTCTAGCGAGAGAAAGAGTGGGGATAAAGGGGAAGAGACGCGAAGAATGGAGACAAGACAGAGATTCTGATCAAGTCTCGTTTATTGAAGGAAATTCGGAGCTATTTATAGGCTTTTGCCACGTGCCTTGTAGGCGCGTGGATACCACGTGCCTTGCAGGTGTTGATATGACGTAAGCCTTACAGGCGTCTATAGCGTGGACAGCACGTGCACCGCAATGCCTTGCAGGCGTGGATAGCACGTGTGCCTTAAAGGCATGTATGGCGTAGATAGCACGTGGACAGCACGTGAACTGCATTGCCTTGCAGGCGTGACTACCACGTGCACCTTGCACCTGGGGCCAGTAAACAGCAACACAAAATATGTGGGATATCAGAGTGTGCTTCAGCTGTTGTAGGCTATTGAAAACCAAATCTTTCGTCAGGGTATATGGTTCCAGATGGCTGCAAAGTTGATCTAGCCGCTTTCTGCTAAAGTCGGCTCCCAACACACATCCATCCTTACACTGGCACTGGGACCTACCTCCTTGGGATTCCAGCATATACAGAAGACCAGCTGAGACACCCAGCCTGGGGGGACTGAGAAACTACTAGATTCTTGGACTCTCTGTTCACAGCTAGTTATTGTTGTATTACACAGCTAGTGTATTGTTGGACTGTTAGTAATTCCAATAAATTTCATATATGTGTGTGTACATATGTATGTATATATGTACATATATATGTATATATGTATATACACATACATACACATATATATGTATATGTGCATATACACATACATATATATACATATATACACATACACACATAGAGATACATATATACACATACACACATATAGAGATACATATATACACAGACACACACACACACACATATATATATATGAGAGAGAGAGAGAGACTTTCATTCCTTAAGTTCTGTGACTAGAGAACTCTGATGAACACAGAGTGTAAATGGCCTCATTTCAGCCCCTAGGTGTTCCCTACTCATCTGTTTGCTTTTGGAGGCTGCGTGGTCTAGGGCATCAGTGACTAAAGACCCACAGACTCCTGAAAGAAGGGTGGTTGTTAGGAACATGAGTTCAGACATCCCTCCTATTTTCTGGGACAGCTGGCCTTCTACCAACGGTGTCTGGTACCTTGGGTATTTCATGACCACAGGGCATGAAGATCAGTGCTTCAAGCCTGTAAGAAAAGCTGGTCTGGGACTTGCAAAAAACTCATGCTGTAACTTCAATCCTGGTGAGCTGGAGCCAGAGGGTCCAGGTGGTGCTGGACAATCATTTGTGTGTTTTACATACTCCATGGGAGCAGTGCCCCAGGTGGGGGGGTGGCTTTTTCTGTGAAGGACCAACTGGTAAACACTCCAGGCTTGCAGACCAGATGGTCCCTGCTTCAATCAGCTGCTCCACTCTGTCATCATGGCTGAGAGCAGCTGGGGGTTTACTTAAGATGTACATGGCTGTGCTCCCCAAACACTTGATTTATTAAAAACAGGTAACAGCTGACTTACTTAGATCGTGGGCCATCGTTTGTCTACCCCAATAAAAGTCACCTGGGGAGCTCTAAAACGGTTCCCCTGTGCTCTGGCCAATTAAATTAGGATCTCTGTGGGTGGTGGTAAGCATTGGCATGTGTTAAAAGCTCTTCAGGTGATTTCAATTGGCCAGGATCAAAAACCACTGTTGTTGAAGCCTGTCATTGCATAGATCAGCTGAAGATCAGGGTCCTGCTCTGATGCAATGTTTAGCTTGTGCCAGAAGGCTTACTGCATTCTTGCTCCCTCTCCCTCTCCTCCCCCTCTCCCTCCCCTCCCCCTTCTCCTCCCCTCCCCCCTCCCCCTTCCCCTCCCCCTCCCCCTCCCCAAGCACATTCTTCTTCTCCTGCCTTCCAAACATATCTTTATAGAGATATGACATAAATACAGCCGAACATACACGTCTGGAGCATACTGCTGGGAACTTGTGCAGCTGGTGCATATACTCTTTGTAACTGTTTCTCAGGTCAAAATTAAAAACACGGAGAGGACTCTTCTTCCTCTTCCCAGGCCATAGCCTCCTAAAGTTTCCTGGAAGCCAGGGCTTATAGTTCCAGAGGGTAAGGGTCCATGACGATTAAGCAAAGAGGCATGTCAGAGGCAAAGTAGTAATGACTTCAATCTTAACCACCCCATGAAGCCTCCAAGCCCACCCCATGAAGCATACTTCCTCCAGCAAAGCCACACCTCCTACCCTACCCAAACAGCACCAGCAACTGGAGACTAAGTACTAAAATGCCAGAGACTATCGAAGACATTTATCATTCAAGCCGCCACAACACACATGTTTTTACACACTCTGGTATCAATATTTGTGGGTATCTGCCAGAATTGGAGGAGCTGCCCTACATTCTGTGACAACTTTTACTCAATGTTTTAGACTCAGGTCTGTGGCTGTGATAAGAAGCCCTGACAAATCAACTTGAAGAAAGAGTACGTTTATTCAGTTTACAGTTCCAGGTTATGGTCCCCCATTGCAGAGAAGTCAAGGCATAGCTTTGACGATGTTGACCATTCCTGCAGCCAAGGAGAAAATGAATGCATGCTTGCTTAGCCCTCAGATAGCTGTCTCTCTATTCCTATACATCCCAGGGCCCCAAACCAGGGAATGGTGCCATGCACTTTCAGGCTGTCTTCCCATACCAGTTAGTTAATCAAGACAATACCTCACAGACATGCCCATGGGTCCTGGTGATGTCTAGGTTGTGTCAAGTTGACAAACTGACCATTACAGTATCTATCAGCAATACATGAGGCTTCCAGTTTCTCCACATCCTGGGCAGCACTTGTTTTTCTTTCTTTCTTTCTTTCTTTCTTTCTTTCTTTCTTTCTTTCTTTTTTTTTTTTTTTAAATTAATAGCCATCCTAGAGGTATTTTTACTGTGGTTGCAACTTATATTTTCCCGGTCATTAATGGTATTGAGCGTCATCTCAAGTGTTTGTAGGCTGCCAGTATGTCTTCTTAGGCGGAATTTCTCATCATATCCTTTGTCTATTTTTAAGTTGGGTTGTCCGCTGCTGTTGACGCAGATGTGTGCGTGCTTTTTGGGCGTGTGTCATCCCAGTGAGGATAGCCAAGTGATCCTTGCCAAGAACTCACTGGGTTTTAGCTACCTCTGTTTACTCAGAATAATCATTGAATCTACCTTATGCTCATAAAAATGCTTCCATGAAAAAGCTTAGAGATGAGCCGGGGACCTATGGCGCTGGTTTCCTGGGGCCGCCACCGAAGTTGGCAAGCTCGCTGTTTAGTCCTGTGCACTCTGTTCATGACTTAGCATTAGGAGTCATTCAAGATCCTCTTCTCGGCAGCAGTGCACTCCTGTGAGGGTCATGGGCATGGTTAACTGTCCACGGTGGCTCTGGCTGGGCAGAATGGGGAAGGAAATGAGTGAGAAGTGAAATCAGGGCGTCTGGGCACCCCCTCTTCTTGTTTTCAGTGTAGCTGATGTGGCATTGTGAGGTGCCCTCTGGCCAAAGGACAAAGAAAATTCTTTATCACTAGGGTTTTAGCCAACTACCTGTCCCAGGAGCTGAAGACCGAGATCCAGCCGTTTGGCCCATCCTCCCCCATCTGCAGTAGCTGTCAGGCCTTTAGTTCTTGGACCTTTTTAGTGGAATTTAGAAAACTTGCTCCTCCCCTTTTTTAAGTTACCAACCTGATTTTATCATAAATGTAAATACTTGGTAGAATAGATTTTCAGGCACACACTATTACACCTTTAAAAAAAAACCCAATTAAGTCTTGATATCAAAACAATGTGCTGCTATCTACAAACCACTTGTAAAATACGTGAACCAGTAATTTTAACATAAATTTTATATTGTCTTATTTTCACTTTGAACCCCAATGTCCTTCCATCCCTCCAGAAATTCATGCTGACACTTTATGTTTTAAACTTAAGTTTGTGGTTGATTACAGTTACTCTACAGCAAAAGCAGAAGTCGACATTTCTTTTTTATACTTTTCCTGTGATTTTAAGGCTTACATTTTTTTTTCTAAAAGATTTCTTTCTAATTGAGCAACTTCTCGCTTGACAGTAACGATCAAAAGCACACAAGTATTTAGATACTTACTCAAAAATAAAATTTTATTGAAAATACATCCCTGTAAGAGCTTCGCAACTTTTCTAATTGATGTGTTATTAACTGACTACTTCTTAAAAGTTAGTTTGGTTTAAATTTTATTCATATTTTCCACCTAACAAAGCTTGTTTAAATGGGCAAATGGGGATGGAATTTTGTTTAACAGTGCCACTCAATTCATCAAATGCCTTCTACCACACATATCCTAAAGAACGACCCCCTCTGTGTCCACATCCATTAGCTTGAATGTGGAGGCAGGGGCCAAGAGCCAAGGGATGTGAGGAACAGTTGTATTGATTACTTAAAGAATATGGTGATGAAATGCCTGACCAAGGTAAGGTTCATCTGTGCCTATGATTCCAGAGGGATAGGAGCTCGTTGTGGCATTTGGCAACAGGGGGGCAGGCCCAGCATCGGGGGTAGCTGAGAGCTCATATCTCAAATCACAAGCAGGAAACCAAGAGCGTGGACTGGAATAGCACATGACTTTTGAAACCTCCCTGCTCCCGAGTATTTGAGTTTTTAAGGTCTGATAAGCTGAGCATGGCTGGGCATTCGATCATCTATAGGTTCCAGGGAATGGACATTGGGTGGGGAGTCCATTACTGGCCTGTGGCATCAGTATAGAGTGCCTTGTGTCTTAGACATTCAACAGTGACTAAGTGCTCTAGTGAAAGCATGAACCTGAAAGCTGGGTGCACATGATCTGAACAGTGTCCCCCGGCTGCTAGGTGTCTTGCTGATTGGAAGGCTTTCTATGTACTTGAGAGCACATTGTGTCCTGGGCGGACAGCATGGCAGTTTAGAACAAGAGCAACTGAGATCTCTATGGAGGATTTCAATTATATGAGATTCTCAGGTTGGGTGAACATTAGAATCGCCAAGGAGCTTAGAAGAGAATCTACGCCAGGGCCTCCCACAAACCATTTATACCAGGCCCTCTGGGGGCTGCTGGGTTAGCTATTTGCTAAAACCCACAGGTGACATTGAAGAAAGAGTAGAGCCACTGGTGTGGAATTAACCTCATTTCTTGTCTAAGTCTTAGCCTGTTCTGATTCCTTTTGTTAGGGATCAAATGGTCCCTCTACCTGTCTGCAGGTTGAAGTCCCAACCCTGCAGTGTCTCAGCATGTGACTGTAGTTGGATGTAGAGGGTTTAATAAGGTCGTTAAGTTGAACGAGTGAGAAAGTCGTCATGGAGAAGCCACAGAATGCAGCCTCAGCGAGACTCAGCCCTGGCGATAGCTTGATAGCTCGATAGCTCCATCACTCTCTGGGCTCAGTCTCCAGGCGGCAATGTCTGTCATGTCTGTCATTTCAGCAGCCCAGGCGAGGGAACTTTGCTATGGCTGTCTTAGCAAACTGAGCCGGATGTCCACTAGGCATGGCTGTGCTTCCTTTAGAAGAACAAATTCTTAGGCAAGGGTATGTGTCTCTCCCTCTCCTTGACAGAGCAGCACTGCACCCTAAGACATGCAACCAAAGCAGCACAAATAGAGCCTATGCAGTCTTGTCTCAGTCCTGACATTTCATTGTATCCCTCTGAGAGAAGCCTCATGAGACTGCTGAGAAGTCTGTGGCTAGGGAATCTACCCAGATCTTCCCAGCACCCCACTTCCTGGCCTGGATGAGAAGGCTTCTCAAGAATGCGCTGAAGGGAAAATAGTACCACAGACCAATGCCCTGCTCTGCTGTAACACTGTGTGTGTGTGTGTGTGTGTGTGTGTGTGTGTGTGTGTGTCTGTCTGTCTGTCTGTCTGTCTGTCTGTTCATGTATGTGTCTACATAAATGCAGGTATATATGCGTATGCATATACATATATGTAGAGGCCAGAGAACAAACTGGCCTGGAATTCACCAAATAGGCTAGGCTGTCTGGCCAGCAAGCCCTGGGGAGCTGTCTGTCTTATACATTCCTGATGTTGGGATTACAAACGTGTTATGATTAATGCAGGCTTCTGATTTTTTAAAAAACGTGTTTTTTTTTTTAAAGTACTCAGGTACTTTTATCTTTCCAGGTTTTCATTATGATTTGTGTGTGTGTGTCTGTGTATGTGTGTCTGTGTGTGTGTGTGCCTGAGTGTGTGTATATACACCATTTGTGTACAGGAACTTGCGGAGGTCAGAAGAGACACTGGATCCACTAGAACTGGTGTTTAGATAGTTGTGAGCTGCCATGTGGGTACTGGGAACTGAACCTATGTCCTCTGTAAGAAGAGTCTTAACTGCTGAGCCATCTCTCCAGCTTCCCTGGCCACATCCGTGAGTTTTAAACTTAGTTGTCACAAGTTGCTGGTTTGTGCCCTTTTGTGTTTATGATGGCTTTAGGCAGTTGGCAAATATCTAGTCCCAAGTGAAGCCCGGCGTTTCACATATGATCCATAGGATCCACCTAGCTGGAAAGCAACAACAGATTACCAGTGAAACGTTCTAAAATACATTCATACCTAAGCCAGCACAATGGTGTATGCCTGTGATTCCAGCACTCAGGAAGCCGGCCAGGAGGATGATTGAAGTTTGAGGCTAGCCTGGGCTATAGAGCAAGCACCAGGCCATCCAGGACGGCATAGTAAGATCCTGTCTCATGTGTATATATAAATCCACATAAATTATCTCTACCATCAGCTCAGCTCTGAGGTGTGTCTGTCTGTCTGTCTGCAGGTACATGTATGTACACCCTAATATTCAGAGATTTCACTTCTGCAACTCAATTCTAAAGAGAAAATGGCTAATCTAGAAGTAGCCTTATTTGGAAATGCATCAGTCATAACATGTGACAGTGGGAAATCAGCCTCACTTTAAATGTCCCATATTGAGAAAGACAAATAAAATACAGCACATGCCTGTCATAGACTATGAAGAAGCTGAAGATGTGAACAATGTCTCAAGATGATGCTTACATAAGAAAGACACATACATAGGTTAGAGAGGTGTGTGTGCATGTGTGCATGTGCATGCATGTGTGTGCGCCTGCATGTGCTTTGTAGTGAGCCGGGAATGGAGGCATGGACTGGTTCCTTCTGCTCTCATTGTCTGCTAGTGCATCAAGCCCTGTTGAGAAAGGGCTGCAAAATACCCATATTAAACCAGTAATCTATAGCTGGAGCCATCACTGTCTTTCTCCAACAACTGTAATATTGTGCAAATCAGAGCTGGTGTATTAGTCAGTCTCCATCACTATCACAAAACACCCCAGATAATCAGCTTTATAAAGTCAAAAGGTTTATTTTGGAAGTCCTAATCTATGATCAGTTGGTCCCATTGCTTTGGGTATGAGGTGAGATAGCACATCCTGCTGGAAGCAGGTGGAGGCGCAAAACCACTCACCTGGTAATGGCCAGGGATCAAAAGAAACAGAGATTGGAGTCCCAGAATCCCCTTAGAGGTCATCATGCCTCTGATGATCCGAGGACCATCCAACAAATTCGCTACGATGAAGGCTTGAACTCCCAGACCTTTGGGGAGATTCGAGATGCAATCAGTAACACTGCCTTTCCTCTGGAATGCATCCTCCTCTCCTCATGGGAGGACCTCCTAAGGACCTGCGCACTTGGTCACTAAGAACAAAACCCACACTCTCTCTTGAAATGCCCGCTCTCTTGAAATGAGGGAGAACGTGTGGACTATATGTGGCCATCTCAGGGTTACCTATGCTCTTTCCCTCTCATGGTGGTGTGGTGTCCAATTCTTTAATTAATATATCAATTATTCAAATCAATAGTCTTCTTTTAAATTTTAAATGAACTTTGAGTTAGCACACACAATGATGAGTGTATTCTGACATTTTCATGTATATGTATGTGTGTGTTTATATATACTAAATATATGTATGTATTATGTATGTATGTATGCATGTATGTATGCGTGTATGTCGCAACCCTCCCTCCAATCTCTTCTCCCTCCTCATTGGTTTCCTTATCTATAAAAGCAATCTTCCTTCTGCTTTCATATCACACACATACACATAAACACACGTATGTATGAATGTATGTATGTGTATGTATGTGTGTGTATGTACGTGTGTATGTAATTATTGTAGTCTAGATTGTTTATGAGGAAAGCAAGCAGTGTTTTGTCTTTCTTCTATAATCCTCTCCTGTCACCTATCCCTGCGTCCCTTTAAGCCACTTCCTCCCCTCCACAGTCTCTCTTGTATGTTTATATTAAATTAATATTATTTGCAAATGACAAATGGCAATTGCATAGCATCTATGGAATGAAATATGATACATGTAGCCAGTGTGGATGGGTTGAACCAAGCTGACAGATCTATCCATCACCTCACTTAACATCTTCTGTATAGGTCTGTACTGTCTGGTTTTGTGTCCGTTTGATACAAGTTAGCATCATCAAAGAAGGAGCCTCAGTTGGGGAAATGCCTCCAGGAGATCCAGCTATAACACATTTTCTCAATTAATGATCAATATGGGAGGGCCCAGCCCCTCATGGGTGGTAGCATCCCTGGGCTAGTGGTCCCGGGTTCTATGAGCAAGCCATGAAAGGAGCAAGCCAGTAAGCAGTATCCTTCCATGGCCTCTGCATAAGCTCCTCCCTTTAGGTTCCTGTCCTGACTTCCGTCAGCGATGAACAGCAATGTGGAAGTGTAAGTTGAATAAACCCTTTCCTTCCCAACTTGCTCTTTGGTCATGATGTTTTGTTGCAGCAATAGAAAACTCTAACTAAGACGGGTTCTATCTGAAATCTTACTGGCAGTTATTCTGAATTACACGCCATCACTAGCCACAGTCTCTATGCTTGTACTGATCTCAAGAGGTTCTTATTCTCTGGCTGACGTTTTGTCTCAGACCAGGGGCCCCCATGCAGCTCCTCACTGTTGCCTACAAGCAGATTACACTTGAGTATCAGTGGACAGGCCATTGTATCAGACACTATGGCTGCTCTGACAAAAGCTGCAATGACTTAGGACAACACATTGGTTCTCGTCATGCTCTAGAGGTTAGGAGCCCCAAACTGGTTTTCCTGATCTAGAGTTAAGGGGTCAGCAGGACTGATTGTTTCTGGAGGTGCTGAAAAAGGGTCTTTTGTCTTTGTTGTGTCGAACTGCTGTGGTGGTTTGAATGAGTGTGTCCCATAGCCTCAGGTGTTTCAATATGTGGTTAGCAGTACTGTCTGGGTAAGCTTAGGATGTGTGGCTTTGCTGGAAAAAGTATGCCACGGGGGTGGGGGGAGCAGCTCTTTGGTTATCCTCCAACCCTCAAATCTTCTTAGTTTTAGAATGAAACAAATAAAAACAAAACAACCATATACACCAAGTAATTTCTTAAAGCAGTGTCGTCCTTAACCTGTGGGTTGTGATCCCTCTGGGATTATCAAATGACACTTTCATGGAGGTTGCCTAAAACTACCAGAAAACAGATATTTACATTATGATCGTAACAGTAGCAAAATTACAGTTATAAAGTAGCAACAAAAATAATCTTATGGTTAGGGGTCACCATAACATGAGAAACTGTATTAAAGAGTTGCAGCACGGGGGAGGTTGAGAACCACTGACTTAGAAAAGAAAAACACAATAATATAGTATGTCAGAGTGACACAGGAGCCAAGAAAGAGAGTGACCTCCTAGTAGCCAAGGCTGACATAATTCAAGCAACAAAATAAAATTATGATGGATCATAGCCCAAACATAAAGTAAGTATTGTGAATCCATACTATTAGTGATTCAATAAATAAATGAGCAGAAACAAATCTTGCAGATTCCAAATGCTCAAATCCAGTTCGGGGGATATAGCAAAATCCCTTAGACTGGTTAATTTATAAGCAACAGAACACCCATTGTTCTAAAGGCTGCGAAGTCCACACCAACAGAGTCGGTGTCCGGGGAAAATCTGTTTCTCATGGATAGTGCCTTCTGAGTGTCCCTGCACATTAGGAAGAAGGCACACACATACTCCTCAGGTTTTATGTGTCTGTGTGTGTGTGTGTGTGCAAAGACTCTAATCTCACTCATTCACGGTTCTGTCCCATGACCTAGTCACCTCCTAAAGGCCATTATACCAACACTTTGGGAATTAGATTTTACTATGAGAATTTTGGAGGGACACAGACATTCAGAACATAGCCATGTCCTTTGCATGGAGGAGGTGGGATATTAGCCTGTGGGCTGAGTGTAGTGACTCCTTACCAAGAGTAGAACATGGCCATCATGAGGGGTGGGTATAGCTTCACAGAGGAGAAGCTGGACAAGCATCACCTTGGCTTCACCTTGGTCCAGGCTTCACACTCCTCAGTGACATCACATTGATAGAGCTTGCAAGTGATATGATGTGATGAGAACATGTCCCATCTCTGAGCTTCCTCCCGAAACCTGTAGCTCCAGTATAATCATGAGCGACCAGGAGTCAAATCTCAACGGACAGAAAAGATGGAGAAATTGTCACATACCAATAGAGTTTAAGACAACAGAATAAATAAAAAATGACATCCTGGACTGAGGAGATGGCTCTCAGTAAAATGCTTGCCTTGTAAGTACAAGGACCTGCATTAAAACTCCAGAATCTATGGGGTAGGGGAAAACAGCTCCTGTGTTAGCATGAGCCTATAAACCTGGTGCCCGAGAAGCTGACACAGGGGAATCCCTGCAGCTCACCAGACTGCCAGCCCTGTCTAATGGGGCAAGATCCAGGCCAATGAGAGGCTACTCTGCCTCAAAATTAAATTGACAGAATTATTAAGTAATGACATTCAAGGTAACTGTGCTCTGGCCTCCACATGCATGTGTATGTGTGCGCATACACACACACACACGCACAGAGGTTAAAAATAAAATACAACATGGCATCCAGAATGGAATCCTGTTACTGAGGAATGACACTAAGTAAAAGCAAAGAAAACCTCAATATAGTATGAAATTCAGTAGTACCGGACAATGTTGGATCATCCATGGTAAAGACTATACCACATTTGTGGACGATATTGAGGAAGGCAGGGGGTATATTGTAGGAGCCCACCCTGTGTTCTAGTTTGACAATTTTTCTGTGACTCTGAATATATTCTCAAGTAAGCTCCTTTTTTCTTTCAGCCAGACACAGTGGCAAATGCGTGTAGCTCAGTTTTTTTTGTTTGTTTGTTTGTTTGTTTGTTTGTTTTTGAAGGGAGGTGTCTTTCTATGGCAGAAAGACCATAAAAACGAAACTATGAAAGTCTTACAGATGTCTCTCCCGGAGATATCTGTAGAAGGTGGAGAACCCTCTGCCTCTTCTGGACAGCATACGGGGTTCTGTGCATCTGGAGCCAGGCCAGCATCAAAACAGCGCTATTTGGGAGAGAACATTTGTTCTTCTCAGAGCTGAGGAAATAACATTTGTGCTACTCGGGCCCAGCTTCCTCTGTTTCACATGGGTGTGGTACATTAACTCTATCTAATATCTGGGGGATGAATGCTTAAGTCCACAAAGCACACCCCAAAATAAGGCCAAATACATTGTAGAAACCTAATGGAGTTGTGGTCAGTGTGTGCCTGGGCTGAGGGGCTCGCCCACGGGCCTGGGGGAATCCAACTCTGGCCCATGCTTTAAAATAAAATGGCCATTTAGAATAACTTTCCACGTGAGACACAATTTCAAATCCATGTGTACATGGAGGTTAAAACAGGTTCCCTCCGTCCCCTACAGTCCCTGGAGGAAAAACAGTAACCAGGCATCTAATCTTTAACAATAGACTCAGCACAAATATTGAACTCCTTCCTAAGGTGGGTGAGTAACCTGTCTTCAAAGAAAATTGATTTTTTTCATTCCGAGGAAGATTTCGCAATTTTCCGAACAGCAATTTACTTCTCATCCCAGAGAGAAGTCAATTGGTGGTTTACGGGAAAAAAAAAAAAAAGTTTAGACATTAAATCACCTGTGTATTTTGTCCTGGCTATGCTCTTCATTCAAGCTAGGCCTCCTCTGCCAGCCGCTCTCCTTGGAGTGGCTCTCATCTCTCTCACAGTCTCTGATCCTGTCTCCTGTCACCATGGGCTCGCTGTGTGTGGGCTCCCAATACAACACACAACACAGGCTTTTGAATGTTTGGTGAATGAATAACTCAGACAAGGAGTGGAACCTTGAGCAGGCAGCACTCAGAATTTACCACTTTGGAGCTGAGATACACGAGGACACAAGACAAGGGAGGCCTCCGTGTGTTTCAATTTCCTTCATCGTTCTACCTTGTTCCTTTGAGGAACGCTTGTCTGGGCTAGCGATGCTCTTTAGAATCTTATACTCCAGTTCTTATAGAATATTTTTCCTGACTTGGTCAAAACATCTCCATTTTCTTCGTGTGTGTGTGTGTGTGTGTGTGTGTGTGTGTTATATTCTATAGAGAGATATAGATATCTATATATATTTATTAAAAGAGAGATTGATACATATTAGATAGCACAAATATGTTATGAATACTTCACATATGTGTACAACCTTAAGTAATGTATTACTTCCTTTGAGGCTCTGATGTTCACAAAAGCACTTAGTCAATGGCAACTTTGTTGCAGCCTTACTGCTGTGTCTCTAAGATTCATTTACACTGTATTTAACCCACACCATATTCCTTTGTCTCTGTGTCACGTGTTGTCTGTCATCAGAGGTTTTTTCAGTTCACCTGACTTTTCTTAAGTCAGAACATAGGGTTCCTCATGATTTTTACTATAGTGAACGTTTTCACAGAATGTCTCCTTGGTGTATGCATGTAAGTGTTCTCTAGTGGAAAGACTCTCAAGTGTGAGGACCTGTCAGAATTCTCTGAAGGGAGCCTGGTGCTGGCCCCACTGGCCCCACTCCTACTCCTCCAATCCCGTAGGCCTGGGGTGAGACCAAAGATTTTGAATTTCTCCCCTCTCTCACACACACACACACCTTCCCTTCTCCCTCTCGCTCTGGCCCACTTGCTCCAGCCTGGCTTTCTCCAGCCCAAAGGTTTTTTATTTATTATATGTAAGTACACTGTAGCTGTCTTCAGACACCCCATAAGAGGGCATCAGATCTCATTACAGATGGTTGTGAGCCACCATGTGGTTGCTGGGATTTGAACTCAGGACCTCCGGAAGAGCAATCAGTGCTCTTAACCACTGAGCTATCTCGCCAGCCCAAGATTTCGAATTTCTAGTACAGTGATGAAGTGTTACCAGATCAGTACCTTTTGGGAACTGTGGTCCTATAATGAATACCTGTGAGTGGCATAACTGGGCTGTAGAAAAATACTCATTTCTTATAGTAAGATAATGTCCAGGGCTGAGGAGGTTGCACTTCTGTAAGCACAAGGACCTGAATTCAGTCCCTTGCATTATCATAAATGTCAGATACCATAAATGGTGGTACATATCTGTGATCCCAATACCAGGGAGGGAGAGACAGGCAGATCTCTGGAGCTCAGTGGGCAGACATGTCCTGTCCAGCAGGGCATTAAACAGGGTCCGGGGAGATCACCTAAGAGAGAATGGGGGAGAAACGGGCAAACGCAAAGAATCACAGCTTGTCTATAGGCTGATCAAACCGTACTTTTTACTTTTTTACACAGGGGTTAAATACACAAAAAGGCAGGATATGGGGAAGGGGATGATGCAGGTACGTAAGTGTTCAGGGGGAGTACAGATATCTTCCAGGACAGAGTATCAGCTGGGTGAAGCTTCAGGGAACAGGTCACTATGACTTCACCTATGATTCATTTATCCTTATCTAAGTTGGTACTATCCATCAAGGTTACTTATCTACAAGGTCTATGATGACCCAGGCTGGCAAATTTCCACCAAAGCTGCTTGTTTACAATATCTTATAGCTATCTGTTTCAGTGTTTTTCCACAGAGACCCAAGACTTTGTGTTAGCAGGCTGACTTAGGCCTATGGCTGATTTTAGGTCTTCAGTGTATAAGCAAAGCTGCCTCTGACACAGACAGGCTACCATATCAGTAAGACCCAGGTTCAGATGTGGGGAAACCCTGCTAATTAAGGTCTCAGCCTACCATGTCCAGATAGCTTCTCTGAGCTCGGAGCCTTTCTTTACCAGCAGGGCTTCCCCTTCTCTGACCTTATCTGGGGAGCCCAACCCCCCACACCCTCTACCTGGGGAATGTCCAGGTATCTTTGGCAAACCTACAAGTTCAGCTTTCCCTGATAAGAACCCACCCAGCAAGTACCTGGGATTTCTGGGATGCCTCCCCATACAAATTCATCATTCACAACACTTTAAACTCCAACCAATGATTTCATTCACCCTGAAAACTCCTTTCCACTCTTCAGGGTTTATGTATCGTCCTTGTTCACCCTAAATAAAGTATATGCACATAAGCCCAGCCAGAATAAAGGCATGTGCATAAGCTAAAATCATCTGAGAGAGCTGTTTCATTGAAGATTGTCTGTAGCGTGAAATATTTTAAAATGCAATCCACGCTATCTCTGGCAAGGCAGCCATGGGCCTTGTTCACATCTTGGCAGACTCTGTGACCTGGAGCTCCGAAATCTCTCCACTCAGCTCACTAAGTTCCCAGGGTGGGTCACTGCTACGCAAACCCCCACACTTCCAATTTCCCGTGGCTGGCTGGGGTGCCCCACCATCGTACCTTTCCTCTGGAACTCAGTCAATCTTAGCTTAGTATCAAAAGGCAACACAATCACTGGGCACAGCAACTAGGATCCTAATAGTAAGCCATTCTAAGTTAAATCCTCTGGTAGCAGATTCCAACGGCTATGCACAACAATCTTCAGAGAAGGCCTTTGCCTAAAAGAGCTGTAACACTAGGATCCTCGTAGAAGGCCTCCAGCCCTAACCCCTAACATGACCATGCAGAACCCCACCTGTTCTGGGCTCCACTTCATCTTCCCAGCCAGGTGTGTATCTAGACACCCTGAGAGGGAGGAACCAAAGCTGGGCCCCCAAAATGCATACCACATTAAGGGAGGGACTCTGTCCCAAAAATTAAGATGCACACAGACAAAGGAAGACAGGAAGACACCGGCTGTTGACCTCTGGCTTAAACACACACACACATACCTAGAAACACACACACTCATGCACACACATGCACTCACACACATACATATGTACATACACACATACACACTCACATACACATATGTACTCAAACACACATACACACACATACACAGTCACACACACATACGCACGCACACACATACACTCACACACATGCACGCACTCACATGCCCACCCCCAATCATAATGACGATGCTCAGCTGTCTCCTGTGTAACTGTGACATTTTATTTTCTCATGTCAGAAGTACAGGATCCACAGAGCAGTGTGTTATCCAGCTCCTGGCATTACGCATCTGCTTTCTCTGTGCTCACTGCGGCTGAGGTGGCAGAACAGCAGGTTCTTACACAGAGACAGGGGATGTTTCATTAAAGGACGTGAGCACCTTACACATTTTAGGTATGTTTCCTTAACGTGGGAAAGATTTGGCTCTGACAGGTTTCCTAAGGAAAATAAACAGTGAACAAGCCATGGAAGTTTTACGTCTGGAATGTTCCTTGCCAGCATCGGGGAAAGCAGATGGCTTCCTCGTGAGGTTCGTTTCAAGCAATCGTAGAAAAATAAAATCAATCCTGACAGCAGAAGCCACCCACAGTCCCTCTTATCATCTCCTATCTGGCACCTATCACACGCCCAGTACTGGCGTCATGATTCTGCAGAGTATGACACTGCTGTTCACTTGGAAAGCACCGAATTTTGAGATGATGAAGGCTTGGGGGATGTGTGGCTGAAGTTTGGGCTTATGGTGTTGCAGCTAAGATGTGCACGGTTTGCTTTGATTTGTCACATGCCAGGAGGACTTTACAAGAAGATGTTGTAAATCCAATAGCAAAGTCCCAGTATTGGATCCAGTACCAGTGGCCCTGGTCTCTCCTGGGCCTCAGTTTCTTTTTCTGTTACTTTGCATGACTCTGGTCTACCTCTCAAGGCCATTGAGATTGAAGAAAGTATAACTGCTTCCCCCAGCAACTATTAACTGTCAGGATCTCCCAGGGATGGATGGGGGGCCTTATAAACCCCTCTCCTGCTCAGGATGGTTACCCACCCAATCCTGCGCTGGTAAGGACAGCTACTATGAATTCATGAGTGCAGTGGTCCTGTCAAGTCCAAAGTCAGCTTTCTATAGCTGTCCTATCCACCCTTTGGCACTTGCAGTCTTTCTACCCGCTCCTCCACCATGTTCCCTGAGCCCTGGAGTGGATATTATATACCCTGTTTAAAGCTAAGCACTTAACAGTCACTTGTTCTTAGCGTTTTGATTAGTTGAGTCTAGGCAGTAACCATTGCAAAACTCTGAATCTCCAGCCAAGGCTACACTAGTCCAGAGGCCAGGTTTATTGTAGCAAGTATGAACTCTCACCTGTGGGAGGGTCCTCAAATCCTACCAGAAAGTACTGTTACCCCAGGGCAGTCATGCCTCTATTACATCAGTGGGCACATCTTGCCTGACAGGTCAGCTGTGTCACACATACAGCTGGGTCCTACTGGTCTACTTAGCACCTGCCAGCACCCTGAAATCCAGCCACCAGGGAGGAAGCTTCCAACTCAGTTGTAGTTTCTCTGTGTGGTTTGATTGCTGTGTTGTGGTCCCGCAATCAAAACACAAGTTGTGCTTTCAGCAGGAGGATCTTAGCATCTGGTTCTAGTGAGCAGCCAAAAGCAGGGACAATGGGCTGTGTTGTTTAAAGGGCCTAAGAGGGCCCCATTGACAAACAACCCCTAGAGAGGTATCCCGCTCTTGGTATGGGATTCTTGTTAAACGATCCATGACCACTGGAATCGACATGAATCACCCACTCAACCAATAGGGCCCCTCCACTCAAACTCCTTTTATGATCTGCTTACAAAGTGGTAGGTTTCCATTTGACTTTGTCATATATCCTTAGTTCTGGTTAAACTTCTCCCCCCAGCCCCTTCTCTTTCCAAATCTCTAATCTCTTTTTTTTTTATTTTTTTTTAGCGTCAAAGTTTCTATTCATTTGAATTGTTAAAAATAAGCATCTATGCCAGTGTCAAATTGGGGTGGGAGTGGAAGGGCGGGACAAGAAGAAAGAATTTGGTTGGTTCATTCCAACGTGGATTTCATAATATCCCTTAAAAATCCTGTACCATTTTTAATATCGATCCTATCTCGGGGGTGCCAGTTTGGGCCACCATCAGTTTCTTCAAGTCCTCGATGGTGTTGCACTTGATGCAGACTTTCTTTCCTGGATGGCTGTTGTAAACCACTTCAATCATTGTGGCTCTAATCTCCGAGCACCTGTCGACTTCACAACTTGTAGCTCGATCGCTCGCTCATCCCTGGCCCAACTTACAACCTCTACTCTCATTACCATGATTTACTTTGATCCTAGTTAATCACCCCATAGCCCCTCCCTCTTCTTGTCTGCTTTCTGTCTTTTAAAGAGGACTCATTACGTGGCCCAGGATAGCCTTGAACTTGCAGCCATCCTCTAGATACAAATCTGTGCCCCTCTGCCTGGTTCCTCCCTCTTGGAATGACTTCCCCTTGGGTGATGAAAGTGTCCTGAAGTGCAGCTATGGCAATGGTTTACACAACTCTGCAAAGCTAGAAAACCACCAGTCTATGGACTTTAAATAAGTGACTACTAATGGGACATAATTAAACCCAACTCAAGTTGATCCTCTCCATCAAAGGTTTTACTCAAAAGCAAAATAGCACAGATGAGTCAAGGAACTTGTCTCAAATCACAAAACTAGCAAGTAATTGAGCCGGGCTCTGAACCACATGTGCATGAGATTGGTTCCTGTTTTCCTTTTGCCTGGGACCATCTTGGCTCTTTCTGAGAATCAGCTCGAATCTGCCTCTTTTGCATGCTTCTCTGGCGGTCAGGCAGCCTTTCACACTCCCTCTTCTGGGGCTTAGCTGTGCTTAAACCCACTGAAATGCTTTCTGCAGGGCACCGAGTAGCTTGGTTTAGCTCTGTATGTTGCAAACCCTAGGAGACTGGGTTCCCGCCATCATGTGTTCCCAGGGCCTCCTGTCTGCTATGGGTCCGATCAATGAGTTTAAACCCAATACTGTGGCTGAAATGACAAGCATCTCCCAGGGCCTTCCACATCCTTTGACACGGCTATTAAAGAAGACCCCCCCCCCCCGAAAACCCAGTTATAAAGTGTTTTCTGCACAATCATGAGGACCCAAGTTCAATCCACAGAACCCAGGTTTCAAAAGCTAGGTGTAGGTTGAATGGGCCTGTAATTCCAGTTCTGAAAAGGTGGGGATAGAACCCTGGAGTCCACGGGCCACTCAGTCTAGCCTAATTAACAAACTAGAGACTCTGTCTTAAAAAACAAGGTAGATGGCGCCCAAACAATAACATCCAAGGTTGACTCCTGGCCTCCATATGCATATGCACACACACGTACCCATATAGTTATGAGAATTCTTTCCCCAGGAAGTCAAACAAATATCTATCCCCTCTTTCTGGGGTCCCAGTGACAAACCAAAATGCTGGCCAACAAAGTCAAGCTTGTAAAACCAGTAAGTTTTTGGGGCTCACTTACAGAACATGGGAAGGGTTACCTACAGGAGCATGGGTGATCCCCAAAGATCCACACCATCAGGTACTGTCATGCCAGTGATGACCACTTCCTCATAGCACAGACAAAGCGCCGCTCCACTTCGCCTTCCACAGTCTTGATTATGCTGTCATTTTCCAGTGCAAGGACCCGTGCAGTCAGCACAAAGATAAGTATCTGAGAGGTGTGGGAGAGAGTGGTCGGGATCTCAGATGGGGGTTCAGTGACGTTCCTCATCTCCTCTTTCTATAAAGGAATGTCAGCAGTCGATAAGCCTGATCTAGGGGGCTCTTGCAAGTGGTCACATCTCCTCCAACAATGAAGATAGCTGTTAGGTTTGGACCAGCGCCTTCTACAACACACACAAATATGCACCCACACCTGTGCCAGACGAGCACACACGTACTCACGACCTCCAAGGGAACTGGTGTGCAGAGCTAGGTTGATAAGCTTAGCTAATGAGCGCTGCCCACTAATGAGGCCAAGGTGGCTGGTCTAATCTCTATGAGGTCACAGCACCGTGCTGTCTTTCCCGTGGTTGCAGACTGACCTCCTCACCTCAGACTGCTGTCTGGTTAAGCTTGCGCCTTTGATAGAATGAGAGACCAGGGAAGAATGGTGTGTTTTGAGAAAGCGCATTATTGCCTGTGGAAAAACACCTGCAATGTCATGTCCAGGCAGTGGACACAAGCATCATTTCCTAGCCTGACAGATAATGATTTTTAACTCTTCTAAGTTTCAATCAGTCCATTTTTTTTTTCTTCCTATTATGGGACACGGCCTTAGAAGATTTGTCAGAACCTGGCTGAAATTGGACATCAGCAGGAATTTGAATAAATATTACATTTCTCCTTAAGAAGTAGGATGTTTGTGGACTTCACAGACTGAAAGAAAATCTCCAAAGCAGTAAAACTGAAAGCAGCTGGCCTTATCTAGTTTCTACCCCAAGCTGAGGGCTTTGCCCATAGTCTCAGCTAATACCCGGGCTTTTTTATTGTCCACTGTCTCCCGCCTTACAAATGGGGAAAGTGAACCAGAAATGTGTGGACTCTCTTGGCAGGAAGGCATCATTAGGGCTGTTCATTTCTCGTTGTTCTGCATTTTCTGTGACTAATGTGTTTATGTGAATGGTGTGTATTAAATGTTACAAGTGCTCTGAAAAACAAGGCAGGATTTGCATACAGTGGTAGATGCCTGTAATTCAGGAACTCTAGAGGCAGAGGCTGGGGATTTTGTTCAAAGCCATCCGGATGACTACATAGCCAAATCTTGTTTCAAAAAAAACAAAACAAAACAAATCAAAAGAAAACAAAGCACAAAGGAACAAGGCATGTGATATGATGATAGCACACTGGCCTAGCCTGTAAAAAGCTCTGGGTTCAATTCCTAGATCTATAGAGGGCCAGTTAGAAAGTGGGGGGATGGGCGGCTCACTGGCAGAGCTCTTGTCTGCCATGCACAAGGCCCTAGGTTCCAGCCCCACTGCTACAAAAATAGAAAAAGCAGAAGCTTCCAAGAAGAAAGCAACATGAGCTGCCTTCCTGAACTGGGGCAGGGAAGCAGAAGATGGCCTGTGTACCGTAGCCATGATGTCTTGGGAGCCTTTATCATTTGTGAGTCTTGCTGAAGCACCTCAGCTTGTATTTATTTCTGTTTCATGGTCTGGGGATCAAATCCAAGGCCTTATGCATCCCAAGCAAGTTCTCTTTCACCAAGATACACCTTTGACCCCCCAAGTTCCTCACAGAGTCATGTGTAGACCTTTTATGTGGCATGTTGTTAACCGGCAGAGGAACCCACCCAGTGCCTCATTTGGGGACACACCTCCACACTGCTGACTGGGGTCTTCTAAGGAAACCACAAGGCTCTGTGCTAAAGCCTCCACAGAGACTCATTCAAAAAGAAGACAGAGCTAAGGATGAGGCAGGTTTTATGAAGAAAAAACCCTCCCTGTACTGATGACTTGTTGTCAAAGAAAAAGAAGAAGTGAGCCATTCGTGGACAATGGCAATGGTGGGCTCCCACGGCTAGGTCAGTGTTCATCTCCCTGCGAGCCAAGAGAAAGGAGTCCCAGAGGCTCACCCCTGCCTCCCCCAGTGCCAGAGCTGAGGAAAGATGCCCTGTAAGCGACTTTTCAGATTTTTTTCAACACCAAAGACTTGGAGCATCCATAGTTTTCTGCTGGATGGTTGCAATCCAGGCCTTGAGACCATTCTACCTTCCTCTCATATGGCTGGTGATTTCCATGGACTCCTAGGTGTATGGTAGAGAGAACATAGCTTTCCATGGCCTGATGTCACTGTGGAGGGAAGTGCTTCTGTGTGGAGAAGGTGGGGGCATTCAGTACTCTGTTTAGCTTCGGGGCCATGTTGGCACACTTTCCTAAGGAAGCCTTTGGCTCTGTGTTTAAGTTCTGATTCCTGATTTAGTAGAGGGGCCTTGTCTTTGAATGGCATTAAAGAAATCTTCATAGGGGCTCACAAGTTGTCTCAGTCAGTAAAGAACTTGCTGCAAAGGCATGAGAATCCGAGTCTGAATCCACAGTATCCCTAAAAAAAGCCAGGTGTGGAAGCAGGCACGTGTAATCTCCAAGTGCTAGGGAGGCAGCCAGCTTGCTGGCTGGCCAATCTGGAAGAGTCCATGAGTTCTAAGTTTGGTGAGAGAACTTATCTCAAAAATTAAAGTCAATAGTACTCAAGAAAGATATCTAATGTGAATCTCTGCACATGCATGCATATGCACACACACACACACACACACACACACACACACACACAGTATGAAACATTTCATTAGGAGGCATTCACCCACTACCTCTCCATCCCCATGGTAACTGCAATATTCACAAACTGTTTTTCTTCCCAGGAGAGATAAGAATTTACACCAATTTTCACCACTCACTAGGAACTCACTCTGTAGATTCAAGAGCATATCCCAGGCCAACTCTCGTGTTCCAAGACACAACTCCTGACCTAAAATGTCAAGACCAGGCATCTGTGCAGTAGATGGGTCTTCCGATGGTACCCACAAATGGAGGTTGGTCTGAAGGTCATGCAGAGTGACCAGGATGTAGACGGGCAGCTGGGGCCAGTGGAGGGAGGAGCATGCAGGAAGTCTGTGCACCTTTGGTGTGCATTCCATGCCTCTGGCCTGCTTCAGCCTCCTTTGCTGCAGTGACCTCGACGGGCAAATAAGTGATTCCTGGTGTGTTTTTACAGACCCTCCCTCCCCCGTCACAGTAATTTCTGACTGGGGCTGGGACACTGAGCGCAGGTAGCTGCTGGGTGAAGTAGGGTGTCTAGGGGCAGGCAATCTGGAAGCTCTTTCCAGATGGGCCCTGAGGTCAGGTGAGGAGTAGCCTGGGAACCTCTGAGAAGGCAGAGCAGGAGCCCACAGAACGGGAGAGACGAGATCAGCTTCTTACATTTCTGTCCACATTCTTTCTCCTTTTTTTTCCTTCTTTTATTGGCACATTAACTGTAAACGCCATAGGCCTAGTGCCATGCTCTCGCGCATGCGTAGAACAGACTTCAGCACATTTGCCCCTCCCATCAGCCGGTCTTGCTCTCCTCTTCTCTACGTGGACCGTATTTCTTCCTATTTCCAAATACTTCCCTTCTGCTTCTATAGCTTTTTTTTTTTTTTTTTTTTTAAATACTCTGGATTCTGCATACAACAGAAGAAATGTGATTTTGTCTTTCTGAGTTTTATTTCCCATGACGATCTTCAGTTCCAGCCATTTTTCTACAGATGACAATATTTTGCTTCTCTCTACCACTGAATAAAACTCCCTTGAACCTATATGCTATATTTTCTTTGTCCATTCCCCTGTAGGTGTATACCTACGCTAGTGGGTGGCTCTCGTGAACAGCATCACAGTAAACAGGGACAGGTAGGTATGTTTGTTGTGTGCAAACAACTGATTTAAATTTATCAGGAGGCTGGGTTGTAGCGAAGTCTGAACAGTCTGAGGTTTTACTGAGAATAAAATCGTCAAGACTGGTGGTAAAAAACACAACCCACAGGATGAACAGCTCCTCTGCTGGTGGATTCTCTAACTCTGTTTCAAGCCTTGGACAGCAGAAGATTATCTCTGGCTCCATGTCCCAGCAGGACAGACATCTAAAGAGATTCTCTTGCATACCGCGCATTTCAAGGGACTCTCAGACCCCACTGAGGCTTGTATGTATGTGTGCTTGTATGTGTGCATGTGTGTGCAGGTGCACATGTGTGGAGGCCAGAGGACAACCTTGGGTGTCTTTCCACAGACACTATGTAAGTAGGTCTGGCTGTCTAATTAGTATAAGCCCCAGGGATCCACAGTCTGAGGCTCCCTCAGAGCTGAGATTATAAACAGATGATACCATGTGTTCTGGGAGTTGAACTTGGCTCCTTCTGGTGTCACAGTGAGCATTTGACTAACCAAGCTATCTCTCAATCACTCCGATGGTCTTGCATTTGGGACCTCAACAGACCATCACCAATCAGGTTTCAACAGGTTACTTTTGCTAGTATCTTTGTGTGTCCATTTCTGGCAAAGATGAACAATTTAAGAGGAAAAAGAGGGTCACCCACCATACCACAGTCGGTGGAGACAGTGTCTAGAAACAGCATCCTGTAGATCCCAAGTGGCTTGGAAGTATTCTGACTCATATTTCTTCTTTGTATGTCTGTGCTCAAATGGACAGTACCAGGGTACACACCAGCGACATACACTCCTCCCCCTGCCTGGGTGGCCCCTGATTCTTTCTCCTATGCTTGGTGTCCCTGGCTTCCTTAACCATATGGTAGCAAGGTCTGCTCTGAATGTGGTAGCTTTTTCTTTCTTTCTGTTTAACAGCTTTCTGCCTTGTGGCCAGTACTCCTGTTCTTGTTTTGAAATGTCGCGTTGGGAACCAATGAACAAAACCAACTAGTTTTGAAGTCGTTCCAAAAAGATGTAGGAAATAAATGAGTTGTAAAAATGTGAACGGTGTAATTGACTCCCAGCTGTGTGTTTATCACAATCTCCAAGTGTCAGAATTCATTTCCCCACTCTGTGGTTTGGTGCAGTGGTAATGAGCCGCTTACACACACGACAACAGTGCGTTTCGAAAGCCTGTAGCTTTGAATAATTAGAGGTAGATTTCACTGTTAGCTTGGCAAGTGGCTTAGCTCCCAGGGCAAACAGCCGGTTCTGCTTCTGAGCAGCCGCAGTGACAAGTGGGTAACACTCTGGGCTGATTATTAATCGTTGACAGCATCTCCTCCTTTGACCTAAGCCACGGGGGTTGGGGGGGGGTGAGTTCCCTGAACCACAGCGGGGCACCAAATGCAGAGTGAAAAACTTGCCATTTGAAACAATTTATCTAACCTTTCATCTGTGGCTTCTTATTTCATGCTGCCTTTTACTGTTGTCGTTGTTGTTGTTGTTATGTGTTTACAAAAGAGACAGGAGGTGCTCCCTGTAAAAATAACAATATAAGGCTGGCAAGATGGCTCAGTGGGCCAAGCATTTGTGGCCAGCCCTGATGACTTGAGTTTCCTCCCTCCACAGTGGAAGGTAAGAATCAATTCCTGGACATCACCTTCTCACCTCCACACAACTCTCAGTGGAATGTTTCTTCTACACACACACACACACACACACACACCTCAATAGATAAGTAAATAAAGGCAATTTTAAATATTTTTTTAAGTAGCTAAACCTTAGACACATATCAAGAGTTAGGTTACATTGCAAACCCTAATTCCCATGAAGAATTACTATTAAGAAATTCTATCCACCTATTTTTCCTATGTATATATAAAGGCTGTATGACAACTTTGAATTTCTAATGGGTTCATAACATTTTGAATTCTGTGGGTTTGGTTTTTCTATTTGTTTGTTTTTCAATAATGGTGACATCATGCAGCTGACACGGTAATGCACTTACAAAGTTTAGTCCTGTGTCAGCAAAATGTGTTTGACTTCAAATCCCCATTCCCTATTTACCATGGGTAGCCAGAGTGCATGCAAAAATGTCCTAATGCAGATGTTCACAGAAAGGAAGCTAAAAAAAAATTTATCCTCTGGGCACTCTGAAATAACTATCCAGGGATGCCATAGACAGTTGTTACAGTGTGTGTATGGTACACAGGACCCAGGCTGACAGATAAGTGTTGAGAACCACTCTGCCCCATGTTAGGCGCCAAAGTGTTGCGGACCACTCTGTCAATGTTGGGACCCTCACTGCCTAAAGCCTTGGGGGCTAAGCTGTTAGAGCCTGCACTGCCCTAAGCTGCTCCAGTCCGCGGGTCAGGGTTCAGCAAGAGAGAGAGTGAGGACGAATGTGAAGAATGAAGACCAGACGGAGTGTAATTCAATCCCGTTTATTCTTCAGTCTCTCTTCTCTCCAAGTCCCTAGTTTCTAGTACCAAGTCTCAGGTCCTGGGCTTTGGCACCAAGTCTCAAGACCTAATCCTAGTTCTAAGTTGCTAGTCTTTTCCCCAGTTCCAAGTTACCTGCCTCAAGTCTCAAGTACTCTTCCGAGTACAAGTGTCTAATTCCTAGTTCCAAGTTGCTAGTCTCCTTCCCAGTCACTAGTCTTTTTCCAAGTGCCTGTCTTCTGTCTGCCTCTCACCTTTTATATGTCTCACTTCTAAGCCACACCTTTAAGTCACGCCTTTAAGTCTTATCTCTAAATCACACATCTAAGTCTCACACACCCAAGGGAAAGTCCTGGGTATCTAAAACAAGATGTTATCAGAGTGTGCTCAGCTGTTGTAGGCTATTGTAAACAAGTCTCTTGTCAGGGTATATGGCTCAAGATGGCTGCAAGGATGATAGCCGCCTTCTGTCACTCCCCCACAGGTAAGAACTGAAATACCACCTGCATGTGCTCTACACCCCATGCTCAGAGCACTTCCTGCTGAGGCAAGATTCAGAGCATGCAGGCCTGGAAGACATGGTGGGGGATGGAGCAACCTAATCCTGTTTTACATAGTGGAGTGCTGCCATTGAAGAACTTTAAGCAACAACAGGATGAGATCTGGTTCGTTTTCTGATACTCATTTGTATTGTACTGATGGATTCAGTATCTGTCCATTTTGGTTATCAGAGGGTCTCTATTACTGCCATATATGCTCAAACAACCCTTATATTATTTAATATGTTACTTAGTATTATTATACTGCCCCCAAAGAGCAAGCATGGTGATATAGAGGAGGCATCAAGGCATACAGCAGTTTGATACTTGTCTTAGTTAGGGTTTTACTGCTGTGAACATCATGACCAAGGCAACTCTTATAAGGACAACATTTAATTGGAGCTGGCTTACAGGTTCAGAGGTTCAGCCCATTATCATCAAGGAAGAAACATGGCAGCATCCAGGCAGGCATGGTGCAGGAAGAACTGAGAGTTCTACATCTTCATCTGAAGACTGCTAGCAGAATAGTGACTTCCAGGCAACTAGGATGAGAGTCTCATAACCCACACTCACAGTGACACACCTACTGCAACAGGGTCATATCTCCTAATAGTGCTACTCCTTGGGCTGAGCATATACAAACCATCACAGTACTAAACAAGTGATTCTCAACCTTTGGGGTCACAACCCCTTTGGCAGTCAAATGACCTTTCAAGGGAGTCACCTAAGATCATCAGACAGCACAGATAATTACATGACAGTTCATAACAGTAGCAAAATTACAGGTATGAAGTAGTGATAAAAACAGTATGGTCGGGGGTCACCACAACATGAGGAATTGTATTAAAGGATCACAGCATTAGGAAGGTGGGGAACCACTGCTCTAGACAGAGGTCCAACATCCACTGTGGGTGGTGAGACATTGTCGCGGCCCAAGCTGCCTCACGCTTGGGGACCAAAATGTCAGGGACCACTCTATCAATGTTGGAACCTGCACTACCAATAGCCTTGAGGGCTAAATTGTTAGAGCCGGCACTGCCCCAAGCTGCTCCAGTCCATGGGTCCCAGGCTGGGGTTCAGCAAGAGAGAGAGTGAGGACGGGTGTGAAGAATGGAAACCAGACAGGGTGTGATTCAATCCCGTTTATTCTTCAGTCTCTCTTCCTAGTCCAAGTCCCAAGTCTTGAGTTCCTAGTTTCTAGTTCCTAGTCCCTAGTGCCTCCAAGTTCCAAGTTTCCAGTTCCAAGTTCTAGTCTCAAGTCTCATCTAAGTACAAGTGTCTAATCCCTAGTTGCCTGTCTCGAGTCTCAAGTGCCTACTCCAAGTGTCTAATACTTAATAATAATAATTTCTTCTGTCTGCCTCTTGCCTTTTATATGTCTCACTTCTAAGCCACGCCTTTAAGTCATGCCCTTAGGTCTTGTCTCTAAACCTGATCTCTAAGTCACACACCTTTAAGTCTCACACACCCAAGGGAAAATCCTGGGTATCTAAAACAAGATGTTATCAGAGTGTGCTCAGCTGTTGTAGGCTGTTGTAATCAAGTCTCTTGTCAGGGTATATGGCTCAAGATAGCTGCAAGGATGATATCCGCCTTCTTTTGGCTCCCCACAAAATATATCCCCAGTGGACAGCTGTAGGTCACTTTGAGCCAGACATGGGAAGAGAAGACAACTTTTCTCATATCTTCTTTTCAATGAGCTTCAGTTCAAAATAAGCCTCATACCAAAATGCCATCTTTGAGTGAGGTGTAGCCATCTATTCTAGATGTTGGATGTTTCCTAAGAGTTCATGCTTGCCTTCCAGGGTGGTGGTGTTGAGAGGAACCTAGTGGAAGCTATGGAGGTCTACTAAGGGCTCTTCCCTCAGAAGATATTTTCTCATGGAAGCCTGCAAGATAACTTAGTGAAAACACTTGCCAAAGAAGCTTAAAACCTGAGCTACACACACACACACACACACACACACACACACAGAGGCTCATCTCTAGTGAGATGGACAATACATGATAAAAAACTGAAAGAAAAGATATCACTAATATCTGCACAAACTCTTTCTTAATAAAATAAAACAAAAGCATTCATGTCAACTATAAACCTCATTTCTACAACTGGTCATGTGGCCTTAGCTGGTATTTGTAACTACAGTCCTCTACTACCCATTCTGTATTTCCTCCAACCTTGGTAAGAACTGCAGCAGGTCTTGGCTCTTTTTCTGGAGGAGTAACCCATACCTTTGTTCCTGATGGGTCTATGTCCTTTGTCATCTTGCCTGGATTAGGCTTTGAAGTTTCCCATTCATTTTAATCACAGGATATGGTAGCACCAAAAGATGCCCTAAAGGATCTCCTGAACTCCAGACACAATCTTTCTTACCTCCTTGTGAAGAAATGATTCAATTTCCCCATGGTAATCTGGAAAAATCACCCCTTAAATTCTGATCCTTCAACTGCCACTGAGGCTGACCTTAACCAATGGCCTCTCCTCACCTCCCACAGTGCCCAGCCTCAGCTGTTCTCCATGACCTCTTCATGTTTTCAATGCCAGTTGTAGTGGCATATGCAGTAGGATTTGCTGGTCTCTTCTTAATCACCACTAATTCTCCAAATCCAGTCAAGATGCATCAAGCAACCCAGCAAACTCAATGTTCCACCTTAGTAGCTCTTGTATCTTGTTAATCACAGCAGATTATTCAGACCCAGATAATCAAAACCACAGGTTCTTTACACTAAAGGCTGGTAGAATCTTTGCTTTCCTCTGAAATGTCACAAGCCAGGCCTCCATCATCTACACTGTTCTCAACATTCTTAACTTTCAAGATCCTATAGAACAGCTCACTGAGCTTTCAACAATCAATAGCTTTTCTATCCCAAAGCTCCAAAGTCCTTCCACAATCCTCCCAAAAACATGGTCAGGTCTGTCAAGCGATACCCTACTCCTGGTACCAGTTTCTCTGAGGTTTTCTGTTGTCATGATGAAACATGATGACCATAAAGCAAAGTGGAGAGGAAAGGGCTTATTTGGCTTATACCTTCCCAGATCTCTATCAGAGGAAGTATAAATATTTTTACAAAAAGTGTAAATGTGTGGGTTTTGCAACCATATCATAAGTCTTGAAAGCAGACACTGCAAATCTCTAGAACTGCTACAAAAATGTAGCTAGAATTTTAACTAGGATTGCTCTGAATATATAGATTGGTCTCAAGAGAATAAAAGTCATAACGAAATAATGAATCTAATTTGGCAATGTGATTCTGCCCTTCTCACATTCAGATTATTTCGAATTTCTCTTGTTGGTTATGGTATGCAATTTTTCAATGTATAGATTTTAAACACCTTTGGGGGGGGTTATCCCAAGTATTTTATGCTTTTGATAGCATTGTAAATGATCTTAGTTTGCTTTTATTTTTGCAGTGCTGGGGGTGGAATCCAGGGCCCTGGACATATGAGGCAAGCACTCAACCATTGAGCTGTGCACCCAGCCCTTTAGTGTGTTTTCTCGTTGTCCTCAACAACATACTGTGACTGTCGCATTGTTTCCTAAGTTTATTGTTAGCTCTTAATTGTTTTCTAGATTCTGATGGATGAGTCTCATAGACAGTTGTGTTTCATTGTGAATAAAACTCCTCTCCTCTCCTTTCAGAGCTATCTTTATTTTTAACTTGTCTGACTTCTCTAGAACCTTCAGTGCAATGCTGAATTGAAAAGGTCCAGAAAGTCTTGCCCAATTCAGAATTACATAGAGAAGCTTCATTTGCTGTAGAGTTTTCCTATTTAATTTTTGGTGACAAGCCTATCTAGTCTGTCTTAATCAGGGTTTCTATTCCTGCACAAACATCATGACCAAGAAGCAAGTTGAGGAGGAACGGGTTTATACAGCTTACACTTCCACATTGCTGTTGATCACCAAAGGAAGTCAGGACTGGAACTCAAGCAGGTCAGGAAGCAGGAGCTGATGCAGAGACCATGGAGGGATGTTACTTACTGGCTTGCTTTCCCTGGCTTGCTCAGCTTGCTTTCTTATAGAACCCAAGACTACCAGCCCAGGAATGGCACCACCCACAATGGGTCCTCCCTCCTTTATCACTAACTGAGAAAATGCCTTACAGCTGGGTCTCATGGAGGCATTTCCTCAACTGAAGCTCCTTTCTCTGTGATTACTTCAGCTTGTGTTAAGTTGACATACAAAACCAGACAGGACATAGTCCTAGTTTTCTGACCATTGCCACCATACTGGATCATCTCAAATAATTGCTTGGCACCTGGGGAGTGCAGTTTTGTTTTCCAGTCTGTTTGCCTGGTAAATTAGGCCCATTTTTCAAATATTAAATAACCCAAGCAGTTCAGGAATAAACCCTGCTTGATCGTGATGTATTATCTTTTCTACACATTGTGGGATGTGATGTTATTAAAACCATGTCAAGAATTGTTGTCTGGCATTGAAGAGTTGCCACAGTGGTTAAGAGCACTTGCTGCTCTTACAAAGGACCTGGGTTTGGTTCAGTACTTACACAGGGTTTCACAACTGCCTGAATCTCCAGTTCCAGGGGATTCAGGAATGTTTCTGGTCTCTCTAGCACCTTCACATACACAATGAAAGTGCATGTATGGATTGATAGGTAGGTATACAGTTTTCTTAATATATCAGAGTAAGGTTGACATCATAGAGGGAAATAGAAAGTATTCCTTCTCCTCGTCTTCCTCCTCCTCTCCTTCTCCTTTTTCTTCTCCTTCTTCAATTTTTTGCAAGTTTGTGTGACCTTGTGTTACCAGTCCCTCAAATATTCAGCAATATTCAGAAGTAAAGCCATTTGGGCTTGGAGTTTCTGAGTTTTTTGTTTGGTTTGGTTTGGTTTGGTTTGGGGAGGCTGGTTGGTTGGTTGGTAGCCCTGGATGACCTAGAGCTCACTGTAGAGATCAGTCTAGCCTCTAACTCACAAAGATCCATCTGCCTCTGCCACCTGAGTGCTGTAATTAAAGAGATGTACTACTGAACCTTGCTTGTGAGATTTTTGTCAGAAGTCTACTTTCCTTAGAACAAGGGTCCCTTAGGGTATCAGTTCATTTGAGGATATTTGTTGGTTTGCTTCTTTTTAAAAAAAAATGTATACATCTTTATCTAATTTGTTGCTCATAAGTTATTTATAATACTCTCGTGTATTTAGTCACTTTGTATGTGTGCATGTTGCAGGGGAGCACATGTGTATATGTATGTACATGTGTATATGTATGCAAGTGCATGCAGAGGACAGAGGTTGCCTTTGGGTGTCTTCATCAGTTTCTGTCCATCTTATTTTTTGAGACATGTTCTCTCATTGAACCTGGAGGTCACCAATTTGGCTAGACTAGCTGTCCAGGGGCCCCAGCCCCTGATCTTCTTGACTCAGCTTCCACAGAGATGAGAATTCAGATGTGTCCCCTCACACACAGACTTTTTCTTATTTAAAATTCTTTAGATCACTGTCTTGCTCTCTTATTCTTCTAGAACTAATACCAAGAGATCAAAGGAATGACTGGTATTAAGACTGTCATGTATACACAATACCTAATTGTTTTCTAGAAGTATAGTATTTGTCAATGCATATATGCATATTGCTGACTTAATTTGGCAGTGAAAAACCTTCATCAGTTTGATAGATAAAGCTGTTTCCATATCCATTTCTTTGATGACTAAGTGGAAATGAATCCTTTGTTTCTTAACATTTGTTTGCTTTTATTTTTGTTAGCACATAGCAATTATACATGTCATTACTCTGCTGTGCTCTAGAACACTGGAAGCATTCTCTCATCCACTTGTAGCCTTGACCACCCTTCTTCCATCTTCCCTTTCTCTGCTTGCTCTCCCAGCTCTGGAAACCACTACTCCATATTTACTTCTGAGATCAGCTTTTCAGTTTGTACCAATAAGTGAGACTATGCAGCCTTTGTCTGTGTGTACCTGACTTATTTAACTCAACAGGGTATTCTTCCATTCCACATTCTGGGTAACAATGACAGAATTCCATTCTTTTTAAGTCAATGGTTCTCAGCCTGTTGGGTTTGACTCCTTTGGGGTCCAACAGTCCTTTCACAGGGGTTTCATATTTGATATCCTGCATATCAGATATTTGCATCACAATTCAGAACAGTAGCAAAATCACAGTTATGGAGTAGAAATGGAAATAATTGTATAGTTGGGGTCACCACAGCATGTAGAACAGTTGCAACATTAGAAAGATTCAAAACCACTGGTTTAAATGTGCTGTTAAATGCTACACATTATTCTGCTCATTCATTTTTTGATGGACATCTAAGTTAGTTCATGGAAAGGCAAATGTCTTCGTAATATACAACTCCCATTTCCTTTGGGTATACACTCAGTGGTGGCACTTCTGAATGTGAACCCACCCTGTTTTCTGTAATTGGAAGCCAGTTTACATTCCCACTAATAATGTATGAAAACCTCTACTTCTCCCACTTTCTCACCAGATTTGTTCTCTTTTGTCTTTTCAATAATAGCCATTCTAACTGGGATGAGATGGTATCTCATTGTTTGTTTTATCTCTGATGATTAGTATCTTAGTCACTGTCCTATTGCTGTGAAGAAACACCATGTCCAAGGCACCTCTTATAAAGGAAAGCATTTAATTGGGGACTTGCTTACAATTTCAAAGGTTTAGTATATCATCTTCATATTGGGGCAGCATGCATGAAGCTGCAGAAGTAGCTAGAGATTTATATCTTGATCCACAGGCAAGGAAAGAGAGATTGGGATAATGTGGTGGTTTGAATATGCTTGGCCCATGGGAAGTGGCACTGTATGGAGGTGTAGCCCTGTTGGAGAATGTGTGGTCTTGTAGGAAGTGTGTCACTGTGGAGTGGGCTTTGAGATTTCTATGCTCAAACTCTGCCCAACATGAAATCAGACCCTATTCCTGGCTCTCTGCAGAAAACAGTCTCCTGGCTGCCTTTGGATCATGATATAGAACTCTTGGCTCCTCTAGCACCATGTCTACCTGCATGCGGTCATGTTTCCCACCATGATCAGAATGGACCAAACCTCTGAAACTGCAAGCCAGCCCCAACTAAATGTTTACCTTCGTAAGAGTTGCATTGGTCATGGTGTCTCTTCACAGCAATAAACCCTAAGACAGATGGCATGGGCTTTTGAAATCTCAAAGCCTACCCTCAGTGACACACTTCTTCCAACAAGACCATACCTCCTAATCCTTCTGATTCTTTCAAAGAGTTCCACTCTCTGATGAATAAGCATTAGACTATGTGTGCCTATAGGGGCCATTCTCATTCAACCACCATAATGAGTGGCACTGAAAATTTTCCATGTAGTTATTAACCAGTTCCCCTTTTGAGAAGTATTATTCAAATCATGTATCCATTCTTAAATTGAATTATTGGTATTATTTTGCTTTGGAGTTTAGTTCCTTGTATATTCTGGAAATTAATCCCCTGCTTGGTGCATAGATGTAAGTATTTCTCCCATCTTGATGCTTCTTTATCCTGATGGATGTTTTTTTGTTGTTACAGGAGCTGTTTGGTTTGATGCAGTTTCATATGTTCATTATTGCTTTTGGTTCCAATTCTTTGGAGTCTTATCCAAAAATTCTTGACCACACCAACCCCTGAAGTATTTCCCCTTTGATTTCATCTAGTAGTTTTGTAGTTTTTAATTTTTTCAATTTTTATTTTCTTTTTTATCATCATCATTATTATTTTGGTTTTCTGAGACAGGGTTTCTCTGTGTAGCCCTGACTGTCCTAGTACTTGCTCTATTTACAGGTTGGTCTGGAATTCACAGAGATTAACCTGGGATCCACACACTCTCAGAGAGAGAATTACACTCTGCCTCCCAAGTGGTAGAACTAAAGGCATGTACCACCACCACACAACCTAATTTTAGATCTTACATTCAAGTCTGTCCTCCATACTCTCAGGCATTTGAATACTTGACCGCCAGTTTGTGGCACTATTTAGGGGGGCTTAGGAGGTGTGGCTTTCTAGATGAAGAATGTCACAGAGTTTATAGAGTTTAGGATTATAGAGTTTAAAGACTAGGACTAAAATATTCAGACACTTGGTAGAGGTACCTGAGGAACTGACGCTTGATTTTAGGTGACACTTTAACTGGACTAGGGATTTCTGGAGCACTAGTGAAGATTAGTCATGGGTATGAGCATACTTTGGAAATGAGCAGATTGAGTTGTGAGCCGGGTAGAGAAAAGCCATGCTCCGTGTCAATGAGCCTCATCCCAGCTGCTAGGAGCCTAGATAGAAGAGAAGGCAGAGGAAAGACAAGTTGGCTTCTCACCCATGATGTCCTGGGACATCAGAAATCAAGGCTGCTTGGTTTGTGAACACCAGGGTTTGTGTCACTGTCCCCCTTCTCTCCAGATGCTCACTGTTGCCTCCGATGAGGAATAATACAACTGACATCCTTGGTTTTAAGACCTCTGGACTTGAGCGGTGCTATACCACCAGGACCCCAGGCTTGGGGACAGTGTCCTGGGATTTTAAAGTTCCACATTACACTCACTCCTCTGCTAGATCCCCTTCCTCCTGTCTGTTCAATTGCCCACCCCCATATCACCAGGTTCTGTCACAACAAACTTACCCAACTGTTGATTAAAAATACTCTAAAGCTAACAGTTGTAGCAAAGTCAATGTATTCAGAATCCTACTTGTCTTTATTCCCTAAATAATAGAGTATTGTAGACGTTTACATAGTATGTTTATACCAGGTATTATAAATATTCTAGGGATGAGTTAAAGTACATAGAATGACTACAGGTTTATATAAGGGACCTGAATGCTGAGCCTGAACCCTGACTAGGGGCAGCAATGAAAAAAAGAAAAGACAGACACAGAGACACACAGACAGAAAGGCTGTGGTCAGGTGGGGTGTGTGTACTTTGATGGAACTGCACCTACTCCCACAAGCAATGGAGACCCTCAGCGTGGTTATTGTGACAGCACAGGGGAAGGGGTTAGCTAGTCTCAGTAGGAGTTCTCTGTAGGTTAGCAGTCCCATGATATAAACATCTGACAGGAGGAAGCTACAGTTGCTAGTCTTTATATATACTGGTTAACCCTCCATACAGTTATAGTTGGGCCAGAAGCAGAAGGCTTTGCCAATCTCCCATGAGCCCAAGACCTTGGTCCTTGTTGTGGCTTGATCCCTGTCAACAATACACATTCACTTAGGACTCCATCACTCAGGGCTTCCTCTGATCCCTACACCCAAGCATCCTTAGACTTGGGTATTTGCTGAAAGCTCTAGGACCATCCCCTAAGTATCAAGTAAATCATTGTGTCTACATCCCATTGATTTTATCTATCTGAAGAACCCAAGCAAGCGGAGGGTCCAAAACAAAGAGGAGCAGTAAGTGCTAATATATCTGTCACCTCTTTGACTCTGATGATCAATCCTAAGGAGTAGGCATTTTTATCATCATCTGATTTTACAGATGAAGAGATGGAGGCTCAGGGTGAGGTCAAGTACCATGTCCAAGGCCAGTCCATACATGGTAGCAGAGGCAGGATGTGGGTCTGTGCTTTCACCCTGTCAATCTCCCGACTCACAAGTAAGACATTACCCCTTTCCCTTTCTCTTTCCCCAGCTGGACTTTGGCCCTCATTGCTTTCAAAGGCATCTCTGCAGTGGGATGCATCAGTCTCCAAACCATTGGCTATGTTTACTCCCATTACATTAAATGTGTGTATTTTGATTCTGTGTGTGAAAGCTAAACCAGAGTTTACTCTATATATAAATAGATTTAACAAATACACTCACTGGAATTCAAGCAGAAGCTTCATGCAATCAGACATTCCCCTCAATGCTATTGCAAAAAAAAAAAAAAAAAACACACACACACAAAAAAGTGCTAACTTTAATGACTTTTAATGTGTTGCAAGAATCTGAAATACCATCTGGATCATCAAGGATCATTTAAAATATAAAACAGAAGCATTTATATGATGAGGGCATTTTGATGTACTCTGACAATTGCATGTTAGCATCTATTGTTTATTGCGATACCCAAATAGCCAAAATATTTAAGTGAATTTGACCTTATCCCGCCGTACAAATCCTGGCTCTATCTGTTTATCTGCCATCTGTCTGTCTGTCTGTCTGCATGTGTGTATGTGTGTTTATGTGTTGCATGAATGTGGAGCCCAGTAGTTGATTTGAGACGGAGTCTCTCACTGAACCTGAAGTTCACTGGTTTGGCAAGAGTAGCTACCTAGCAAGATCCAGCGATCCCCCTGTCCCACATACCCAGTACTAAGATTATAGATGCAACACCACAGCATCTGTTACATGGGATCAAAGTCAGGTTCTCATACTTGAGACAACCACTTTGTCAATTGAATGATCTTCCAGCCCCAGGTTCTGGCCCTTTCCAGACCCTCACAGTTACCTCATCTTTGTAGTCACGTTGCCTGCAACCAAGGAGGATCGGTTGACATTTATTTATGTATTTCTACAAAGGACCAGATGGGAGTGGTCACAGGTGGCCTACCTCAGGAAAGTTTACTGCTGAGGTTTGGTTCCATGCCCAGGCCTGAGACAGACTGGATCAGAAAGGAAGTGATCATAGCCAAAGCAGATGTATCCGTGGCTCAGAGTGATGGCAGCGTAAAAGCTAGTCTGGAAGGTTTCCATCTGCCCTAACATGGTGTGGCCCTTGAGGTTGTTGGAAGTCTTGGGGTATGCCCTCTGGGCTGATAGCTTTTAGGAAAGAGGTGGAGGAGCAGAGATTATTTTATTATCTGTCCTTGATGGAGAAAGAAAATATGAGTGAAGATTTCCAAAAGGAAGCACGTGCAATTTGTGCAAGCCAGGTGCTGGGCCAGAGAGTCAGAGACATCAAACAATGATGGGCCAGTCCTACTTTTGAGTAGTTCCCAGACTTTTTTCACCTTTGTTGTTCTTGGCTCCCAGCAACTAGAAATGCATGCCTCCCACACTGGGTAGGGAGAACTCAATACTCAATGACTCTAAGGACTTGGTACCTGTTGAAGTAATTATTTCATAATGGCGGCTCTCAATCTGCCTTTTCTTAATCAGACACCATTTTCCCCGACTAGCCTAGGCCTGCGGCCACAGGCGGTGGCACTGTTCACTGGTGCTCAGCTCAGGCCGTCCGTCCTCTCAAGCCACCAGCTCAGGCAGCCAGAGACACTAGCCCTGCCACCCATGAGACACCAGTGTGGGAGATGGCTCTGCCCAGACCATCCGGCCATACACTCGGGCCTGGTAGGAAAATGAGACTCTAATGCTTAAATATTAATCAAAGGCTTTATATGTTTGGTAATGCTTAATAACAATATGCCCATACAATTAGAGTTGTTTCCCAATTAGCTAACCTAAATATAAGTTGTTACCCGGGACTGCTCTCCATACCTGCGTGGCTCTTCATCCTCCTACATCTCTGCTCTCTCTAGCTCCTCCTCTTCCTTTTCCTCTTCCTCTCTTTACTCCTCCGACCTTAGCTCCTCCTACAGGTACCAGCAAGAGACACTGGAGATTAAGGGGTTTGCCTCTCTAGGGGATGGGAGAACTAGGGAAAGAAGCTTCTTGGGACTAGTGAGTGAGGCAAGAGTTGGTGGGTAGCAGGTTGCAGGAAGGAGAAGGTAATTCCCCTTTATGCCTGCTGCCTCCTTCCTTTCCACATAGACCTTCTGCTTGCTGTGGGCTGGAAGATGGGATGGAATAAGATCTTGGTCAAGGCTTCTCCCTACATGAAGTGGTATCCTTCTGGGGAGACATGCATATTGAGCAGATCCTAAAAGGAAGACTTTGTGATACAGAACATGGGAGATGCTCTTATTGGGTAGTGGGAGTCACCAGTCCCACTCCGAGTACATGCCTGAAGTCTCCAGAGCCCCCACATAGCACAGCCATGGTATTTCTATTGGATGGGACCAGGACTCTGAGTCTGAGTCTCCACTCTTCCCTGGAGCCTGTTGCTATCAAGGCCATGGACACAGTCAATCAGCCCAACATCCAGGTCACTCTTATGCTGTCTATAATTGCTAATTGGCACCCTCTTTTTTTACATGTGGCACAGCATGGGTGTGATTACATAAGAAATCTTTTCAAGGTCACCATGGCTGCAGGGTGAGGACTTCAAGGCATCCCAGGCAGCTGTCCAGGGCATCTGCTCTTAGCAGAGTTAAATTGGACTAGGGCATAGCTCAGCGATGAACTTCTTTCTGACATGGAGACGTGTGTGTGAAGCCCTGGGTCCCATCCTTAGGACTGCAAAAACAAAGAAATACATACCAAAAAGGCCTTAGAACTCATCTCCTCCTAGCATCTCACCTATGCTGGATTATTAAATGTTTACAAATGTCCTGTGAGGATGCTATTCTCATCCTGTTTTATACATGACAAAATTAAGACACATTTGAGGACTTTTTTTTTTTTTTTTGAGATTAGAATTATGTCCCAAAATGCCTAGGTTGAAATTTTCCTTGTGATATCTGGGTATCCTTGGGATAAAGACAGGACTGAGAAATGAATTCAGACAGTCACCCAGATGGTAAGGGGTGTGGAGGAGGGGTGATGCTGAGAGACACACCCCTGCTTTTAAGGAGATGACAAAGAATACAAAGATGCATTGACAATGAAGGCAGCTCTAGGCTCTAGTCCACATCGACATAAGAATACCCAATTTAGAAAGGGAAATGGCCTTTCTTCTGAGGGAAGCAAAAGGGAAATATATTCTAAGTGCATTACCCGGCACTTAAATACCTAGACATCGACAGAAACAGGCAGCACTTCAGATAAATCCACCTACTTTTGGTGGCCTCAAGCTGAGCCCACTTCTGCACTGTTGAAAGCAGCTTTCTTCTGCACCCCTCCCAAACCCCTCCTTTTGCTTTTCTTTGAAAAAAAAAAAAAAGAAGAAGAAAAGAAAACCAAAACCTCATCTGGAAGACTCAAGAGCATAAAGAGAGAAGTGATTCTTCATGAACAATCTAACCTAGGTGGTTTCAGCGACTATGTGTTGCGCTCATGAGCTAGGAATTGATGAGGGGTTTTGAATAACTAACTGTCATGGGCAATCAAAGCCAAAGGGAAACAGAAAAGGCTTTAACAGGAGCACAGAGTGGCTGGGGATGTGGTAGAGTGCTTGCCCCCCCCCCCCCCGCCCCCCAGAGCTGTGTAAACTGAATGCTGTGAGCAAGCCTGTAATCCCAGCACTGGGTACATGGATGCAGGAGGATTAGAAATCCAAGGTCATCCTTAGCTACGAGTAAAAAGACCATCTATACTATATAAGACCTTATCTCAAAAACAAAACAATAACTTCTTTCTGTTTTATTGGGGGCAGATGTTAATATTTACTTATATTAATATTAATAATTAGACATTTAAAACCATCTTTATGCTGTGTGCCACAATGCTTTGGTTAGTGTATTCCCCAAAAAAGCTGAAAGCAAAGACTCAAAGAGTCAATTTGCGTGCCTGTTGGGAGCCGACTCCTAGCAGAAAGCGGCTATCAGCTTTGCAGCCATCTCAAGTCATATACCCTGACGTGAGACTTGTTTTTCAACAGCCTACAACAGCTGAAGCACACTCTGATATCCAACATATTTTGTTTTGCTGTTTACTGCTCCTGCAAGGCGCACGTGGTAGCCATGCCTGCAAGGCATGCGGTTCACGTGCTGTCCACGTGCTATCCACGCCATACATGCCTATAAGGCGCATATGGTATCCAAGCCTGCAAGGCGCACGGTGCACATGCTATCTACGCTATACATGCCTGTAAAGCTTACATCATATCAACACCTACAAGGCACGTGGCAAAAGCGTATAAATACCCCAGATTTCCCTTCAATAAACGAGACTTGATCAGAGACTTGATCAGAACCTCTGTCTTGTCTCCATTCTTCGTGCCTCTTCCTCTTCCCCCCACTCTCTCTATCGCTAGACCCTGACCCGAAGACCAGAGCCGGCAGCTTGGGCCGGGAAACAGTGGCCACCAAGTGTGGAGTGGAGAGGGCCGCAACACGTGCCCACTTCCACAGAAGTAAGTTTTCCAAAAAGCCGAAAGAAGCAGAGAGCCCATGGGGGAGCAGAGAGCTTTAATGAATGGGGAAACGAAGGACCACTCAGCTAGAACAAGGAGTGAGCTGCTGAGGTGTGCTGCATCAGGCTGAACCATGGAAGCTCAGTGACAGAAGCCAGAACAGAGGACAGGTGTTGCCTAACTCCCCTTGTGCAGCTCCTGAGAATAGGCAGGCACATGGGGATGGAAAATAAAGACAAGGCTGCCAGACATGTGATTGATGGGTACTACTAGGTTGTTTAGGGTCTGTGGACAGGTTCCAGAAATGCTGTGGTTCATAGCACTGTTGAAAAGGAAAATTCCACCAGACCCCTCCCCTCCTGGAAGAGAAAGGTCATAGAACACTTAGGCACCCCTCCCCTCCAGAAGGCAGAGGCTAATTAATTTCTCAGACCACTGGGGGTAGGGACTGACCTGTGGTTATGGGAAGCTCAGAGCACACAGACTGGACCATTGGCCACGCACAGACAAGGGAGGCCCTTACCACCTCATTCCCTAAAGACCAATCAGTTTAAAAAGTGACACTGTTCTGCCAATCACATTGTGCCTAATGGCTGCTGCCCTAAAGACTGTGTAAAAGCTCACTGAATGAGCGAGCAGTGGGGTTGCAGGGTCGCCTCTTCTTTGGGGATGCAGGATGGCCCCAGCATGCTGGAACATTAAAATTCCTCTTGCTTTTTTGCAGCAATTCTCTTCTTTGAGTGGGTCATTCAGGGGTCTCTAGTAAACTAAGGCTCTACTCGCTAGAGTCTTACAGTGTGAACACATAAAACTTACTAGTGTGGCAAATTTTCCACCATGTATGTTTTACCACAATAAAAATAAAAATAATAATAAAATAGCATATATATATGCATATATATATATATATATATATATATATATATATATATATGAAAGATCCCACCCACCATCAGTAGCATCTACAGAAGGGATCCATGTGGGAAGATATGTACAGAACTTACATGAAGGAAATTACAAAATTCTACTAAGGCTTATTCTAAAGAGAGTTCTATAAACAGAGAGAGAGGGGGGGAGAGACTGTGTTCCTGGTACAAAAAACTCATTTTGGTAAGGATGTTGTTTCCCCCCCCCCAAATGAATCTCTAAATGTAAGGCAACCCCAATTAAAATCCAAATATCTGTTTTGGCGTTTAACAGAATGATTCTGCAGCTCGCCATAAATGCTGAAAATAAAATATGCAAGGGTGGTTTTGTTAAGAAAATGGGGAAAGGAAAGGGAAGAGAGGCAAGGGAGAGAGGAGAGGAAGTAGAGGGAGGAGAAAGGAGGGAGAGAGGTTCTCACTGTCACTAAAAAATAACTGTTCATGTTTGGGGTACCAGCCCCAACCTAAAGAGTAAAACAGTGTGTGGAATACAAAAACAAATTTAAAAAAAATACTGACTTTAATAAATAGTGACATTTTGAGAGAGTAGCCAAAGAATGGGCTCTATAAAAATGGTGCTGTGGGACCTACACAGATGACAAACGTGCAGAACTAAGTTCTATTAAAGGACATATGAGTGACATATGGGTGGGATAATGCCAGTGTCCCAGTGGTGTGATTACACTATTAATTTGCAAAACCGTGATCACTGGAGGAAGCCAGATAAAAGCTAAATGAAGCTGAAGACCCCCCTCTCTGGGGAGACCCTCACTCAAGTCTCGGGAAGTCACGGCCACCCAAAAACTCACAAGACACCGAATCTGGATGCAAACAGCAGAGGCTTTATTCGGTAGAGTTAGCCGGCTAAAGGTCAATTCTTTTGCTCACTCAGGAGCTGAATTGACAAAGACTGGCTGGCTGAGGGGCTTTTTAAAAGAGGAAACCACAAGCCAGGGGAGTGAGGAGGGGGTGAGGGGTTGCTAAGGAAACATAACATAAAAATAGTGGAAAATTCCAGAGGAACCCAACCTAAGTGAGTCAGGGTCATGTGGAAAACACTCTTTATACTCATTCTTCTCAAAAATGTGGTCTTGCCATGTCACTGTGGTCTTGCCATGTCACTGTGGCCTTGCCATGTCATTTGCTCAACTATTTCTCAGAGCTCAACATGGCCCTGCCCTGTCATCGTGGTTACTAGTTTCTCAGCACCCCCTAGATGACTTGCATTCCTCTCTTCCGGTTCCTGAAACCGGCCAGTCTACATTTTTAGCTTGCTTCAGAGGAAATTTTCCATGTCCTTTAAAGTGAGGCTCAGAGAAAAGCCTATATATATTTTATAAAATGATTTTTATAATTTTTCACTCTACAAAGCCTTCCCGTATACGTCATACAAATGTGTGTCCATCTGCAATTGTCTCAATAGAAGCTTTAATTAAAATGATCCACAGAGAAAAAAATTTAAGTTAATATTTTTATTATTTTAAAAGATGTTATTTTATGTCTATGAATGTCATCCCTGTACATTGCATATACCGGATACAACTGTATCCATAGAGGCCAGAAGAATACATTAGATCCACTGAAACTGGAGTTACAGATGGCTTCGAGCAGCCAGATGGGTTCTGGGAGCTGAACCTAGGTCCTCTGCACGAGCATCGGTGCTCTCAGCTGCTGAGCCACCTCTCCGTTCCAACATCACATTTTTAAAATACTAGAACTCTGAGTACATCCCCAAGGTAAAGGACTTTCCAAGCCAAAAGCCGCAATGGAGCACATTGGTTCACTTGAATGGAAATTAAACTTCCATCTGATTACAACACATTTATGTGAGAATAAAAGACAAACACATATAGGAACAATCATTTGCAGTGCATATCAAAAGGCAGAATTAAACTTGAGGGGTGTAAGGAGGCAGGATGGATCGGGGAAGCATGGGAGTGGTTATGATCGAAATACATCACGCGCTTGCATGAAGTTCTCAAAGAATTAACAAAATAGAGTTTTTAAAGGAAGAGTTAAATTTTCTTAATATATAAAGAGTTCTTATAAGTCAATAAGAAGGATAAGTATTTTCATAGGGAAGGGACTAAAGATGAAAGTACACAGCTCACAAAAGAAAATACATAAAAGCCCAGTAAGTGGGGGCGGGGGCAGGGAGCGGGAACCGGAGGGATACGGAGAATGAAGCAGAAAATATAAAGAATGAAAAGACAAGGTCCTAAAGGAGCATAGCCGAGCACAGTGGGTGCCCAGTCTTCACTGGCAAAGCAACGTTTGGCCTTAGGCCGGGGCTCAGTGACTCCTTGTTGAATGGGTACAAGGAGATGGATAATACAGGCGGGCTACAGATACAATCGAGATGCAGATAAGAGAAAAGTGGGGGCAGAGCATAGTTTTTATGCGTTGGATCGGCTTTCGTGGTAGAGCCTATTCTGCCAGTGGGGTTAGAAATGACGTCATCAGAGGAACGGGTCTTCGTGTCTCTTACTGAAAACCTCCACTGAAGTACTCTCTGAGCGTGCTCTGCCATTGTCTTCTGAGTCCTTTGTCTGCTCCCTCCTCCTCCTCTCACCCCAGGGATAATGGCATCCTTGCCTTCGGTTCCTTAGTGAATGACAATGTGCCATTTCCCCCTCCCCAGGGGGGGCAGCATTCATACTTCTGAAGCCACTCACTTGAAACCCTGGCGTTTCTGTTACCAGCCCCAAGTTCACTGGAGCGGCGCAGATGTCACTGTTTGTTCCCTTTGTATTTAAATAAATCCTAACAAATACCTCCTTTGTGCTCACACTCGGTCCCCACGCCCCCTTTTCTTTTTTTCTCTTTGTACATAACTAACAAACCACAGGGGTAGCATACTTTCGAACGTTCTGGTTGGCAGCCTCGTTCTGTATACTGATCCCAATTGTCGCACAAGCACCATAATACTTTTTAAAATGCGGCTTTTTCTCGTGGGCTGGCAAGATGACTCAGCTGTAAAGGCACTCAAGACCAAGCTTAGCTCTGATTCCTGGAGTCTACACGATGGCAGGTGAGAAACACCTCCAGAAAGTTGCACACACAAAATAAATGAAGAAATGTAATTTTTTTTTTTTTTTTACTTAAAATAACTTCTCTCCTGGCTTTGAACAAAGGAGGACTATAACTATTTTCTGAAACTAGTATTATCAAAATTAAACATTGTAAAGACAAAGTCCCAACAGTGCTCCCTTGAAGACCAGTTTATTACGGGGCAGTGGTTTATTTTTCTCCAGCCCATGGAGTCCCTCTAAAAGAAATAAGGAGCCTTCTGTACTACAAAAGGATCAGAGTGGAGAAATCAAGAGAGAGGCACAAAGGGGGGGAGTGGGCGAGAAAATGAGGAAGGACGAGGGGAAAAGGAAGAATGTTTTCTCACAAGACCTTTGATTAGAGATACTATCCCTGGGGGCTCATGTGTTTGAATGCGTGATTCCCAGCTCAACAAAGTGTTCTGGGAAGGATTAGGAGGTGTGGTCTTCTTAGAGGAGGTGTGTCACTGGGTGTGGGCTTAGAGGTTTCCAAAGCCCACGCTGTTGGCATTTGGTCTAGGCTCCGCCCCACAGTTACCTGGCAACAGGCAGGTGTTCCTGACTCACTATAAAAGGGGCTGCTTGACCCCTCCCCCCTCTCTCCCCTCTCTCTCTCTCTCTCTCTCTCTCTCTCTCACACACACACACACACACACACACACACACACACACACACATATCTTACTCCTCTTGCCCTCTTGCTCTTCTCCTCTTGCCCCTCTGTCCCCTCTCTTCTTACTCCCCTCCCCCTTCTCTCTCCATGTTCTCATGGTCCACCTCAACTATTCTCTCTCTCTCTCTCTCTCTCTCTCTCTCTCTCTCTCTCTCTCTCTCTCTCTCTGTCTCAACTACCCCTTCAACTCCCCTCCCCATGTCCTAAAAAAAAAACTCTTTCTACACTATACCCATCTTGTGGCTGGTACCTCAGGAAGAAGGGATGTCTCAGCATCTCTCTTCCCCCACACCATACCACACCTCCACTAAACATCCCTGGTTTCTTTTTCTTTTTTATAAAACACAACACACACTCTTCCGGTTGGTTCTCTCTCCCTGCGTCATGTCATGGTCATTGTCTGAACATGCAGGGTCACAGTTGCTACATCAGCACCATGCCTGCTCCTGTGATGGTCATGAGCTAACTCCATGAATTCTGTCAAAATGAACATCAGTCTGCTTCACATTCCTAGAAAATATGGTGTGCTTTGCTGTAGAATAGTAAATAGAAAAATTTATGTTTGTAGGAAATGAGGAGGGGTATGGAAGAGCATTGTAACGACAGTGTAATGATAACTCGTTTGCTTCAAATCCTATTTAAAAAGAAAAGTCACTTTAGCTGCTCATGAAATCACACAGCTTTAATCCCAGGACTCAGGGGGCAGATGAAAAAGCCGAAAATCTCTGTGAGTTCAGGGCCAACCAGGTCTACCTGGTGAGTTCCAGGTTAGCCAGAGCTATGCAGTAAGACCCTGCCTCAAATGTTTAAAAAAGGGAGAGAAAAGAAAGAAAATACTTTATTGTAATTAATTTACAAAATAAAAACATCACATAGCTGACTTTTCTAAGGAGAAATCCAGGCAGAGGTGGCACACACCTTTCATCCCAGCACTCAAGCAAGAGGCAGAGCCAGACAGATCTCTATGAGTTTGAGAGAAGCCTGGTCTATAGAGTGAGTTCCAGGACAGCCAAGGATACAGAGAGAAACCATGTCTCTACAAACAAAAATTTATGTGTACATATACACATATATATACACATATATATACATATATATATACATCATATCCATATATATATATATATGCCCATTCCAAAAACTCCATCCAGATGTATCCAACCTATGGCTCTGGGGTGTGCAGAATATTTATTAGCATGGCCCAATGCATTTGTATATGGTATCTTATCACAATGCCAAGAGTTTGGATGCCCCTGCCATCCCATCTCTGGGACCTTCTCTGCAGTGAGCGAACTTCTCTGTGGCATCCTGCAGCAGCTGGGCTTGGATTGTACCTTTGTACTGTGGGCTTTCACTTTTGCACTGACATAACTTGGTCCTCAGGGATGATTTTTTTATGTCTGCTTGAGCTTGATTAAGCTAACCCATTCACATGTCTGTACCATGTCAACAGTTCACTGAAACCCTCCAGAAACTTAATGTCTCCCGGGTTCTGGGCTGAGAACCGTTTTCTCAGCCAAGAAGTGGTGTCACACACCTTTAATTCTAGCACTTGGGAGGGAGAGGCAGACGGATCTCTATGAGTTTGAGGCCAGCCTGGTCTACAGAGTGTGTTCCAGGACAGTCAGGGCTATACAGAGAAACCCTGTCTCAAAACAAACAAACAAAAAGGGAACCATTTCCTCATAAAAACAAGGACCACCAGGCTGTGGGTGTGCTTGCCGGTTCCCTGGGGTTCCTGGTAAGCAATGCCAGGCCTGCTAGGTTCAAGATCTCCATTCACACTGAAGCTCCAAATGATGATATCATCCAGTGTGCACCAAACAGCAGAGCCAACAGCCACACTGCTCTGGTGGCTGCCAGTTCATTCTCTGGAGTCTAAGGTTGGCGGCCGAGCATCAGTGAAGACCCTGGCTAGCAAGAGAAGACACGAAGTAGCTTCAGGTTCCACGTGGCATCCTGTGTGTGTGCCTGCTCCATCCAGAAATGCAAAATTCTCTACCTCGGATCCCGATGGTGTCTTTCAGCATCTCTAAGCCACCCTTGTTCTCGTTATAAGATGGAGGGCAAACTGTGAAGGGCAGAGAGCCACCAATGTTCTGTAGGTCTCCGGGTTTCGGTCTGAAGGTCTTAAGATACTGCTGGGTAGGAAAGATGGGGTTCTGAGCAGGGTGGGATAAGGACCCATCCTGTATCCAGCAGCAGATCTCAGCTTTGTGGATACCAAGACCCAGTCTAGGGAACCCTTCCACATCGATGTTCTGCAGAAGAAAATTAAAACTGGCAGACAAGCCCATAGAACGAAGCTGTCTTCTTTATTGATAACTCCTCAAGACGCCTCGGCCAGATCCTCTCCCTGGAGTTGAGGACGAGGCAGCCTCCCTCAGTCATGTGCCCTGCACTGTGGTAACAGTCTACTTAATTGAACCATTTCTTCCAAGTCTGGGGGAGGGCAATTTAGTTCAGGAGAGAACATAATTATATCTACTTGCTTTTAAGAAATACTTTTAAGATTTAAAAGTTAGGCAGCACGAGAATCAGGACAGTACCTGGAGCTAAGTAAATCACATGATCCTCCTCCGCCCAACCCCCCCTCCCGGTTTAAATGAGATAAAGTCAGAAATAATGATGGCACTTACTGCTGCCAGAGCTAATTCCTACCATCGTTCTAGCAAATGTCTGTGAGGAGGAAGAAGACCGGAGGAAGCGCAAAACGCTCAGCAAACGTCCCTGTTGTTTGCGTCCCTCTCAAGGAAATGAAATTTTGAATTTCTCTTCAGGAGTTCGCGGGCGCCGACTCCCATGAGTCCAGGTTTTTGTAACCTGAGTGCAAAAATGACTGTAATTCACAGTAATGCATCTGATTTAGAGAATCCTAATTTGCTGTATCCCTGTTGTCAGCTTTGTAGTTAGGATGGCAATAATTTAAACCTTACTTGTAAAATACTTACTGCTTAAGTCCAGAAGTTACTTGTGAAATGGCTTACTCTAGTAAAAGAATCCCCCAGCCGGGCGGTGGTGGCGCACACCTTTAGTCCCAGCACTTGGGAGGCAGAGGCAGGCAGATTTCTGAGTTCGAGGCCAGCCTAGTCTACAGAGTGAGTTCCAGGACAGCCAGGGCTATACAGAGAAACCCTGTCTCGAAAAACAAAAAAAAAAAAAAAACAAACAAACAAAAAATAATAATAATAATAATAATAATAACAATAAATAAAAATAAAAGAATCCCCAATCCTTTGTCAAAGGTGGCTGGCTGTTATTAAAATGAAAGAGGAGTCATAACCTTAAGAATATCAAACTCCAGAAATACTGTTCATTTTAGGAAGAACTTGTAGCAGCTACATTTGCCCACACTTACTGTGGGCATTAGAGCCTGGGGTGGTAGACACTGCTTCCTTCTGGCTTGGCTGGGATCCTGTGGAGTCATCCAGTCAACCTGCAATGTCTTGAGAGCTGGTATAGATGGATTTCTCTTCAGGTAGACAGGCAATCTGCATGGCCCGGGAGCCCTGAACATGCGCAGTGTTCATCTTCCCAGAATCCTTTAAGGAACAAATAAATAGAACGAGCCCAGATTCAGCACATGAATCATAGGACATTGTAATTCAATGGGTCTTAGAGTTCATGTAGGTCCCCCACCCTCATTTTATCAAAGGGAAACCCAGAATAAGCTGCAGCCAGGATGGACTTAGGTTAAGGATGGTTGGAACCGCCAAGACTGCCACTAGCTCTGAGCAGGTTGTAGAACTCAGCCTGTCAGTGTTCCCAGTGTGATGGGAGTAGGCGGGTTTCCCATGGGAAATGTGATCCCCACCACTGAACTCAGTGTCTGTCTCCAACTAAGGGCTCCGCCTGTGCAGTCTGTCATCATCCTCCTGGAGACACTTTGTTTGCCTCAGAGCAGAAATGACAGTCAAGTGGCCTTGCTCTCGAGGACATGGAGAGAGAGGTCAAAGCTCACAGAACAAAGCAACAGTCCACAGAACAAAGCAGGAAGTTCTTTGTCTTTGCTACAGTGCAGCTGCGGCTGCGATGATCAACTTTCAGCTCTATGGCTGTGGATCGCCCATGGCCAAATCAACCAGTTTCTCTGTCATGGAGGGGAAAGTCTCAGAAAGTGATTCTTCAACCTCAAGGCTGTCCTCATTGTCTAGGCAAGGAACTGGGCTCAGGTCTAGATGCGTGACATAGCAGAAAGGGCCGGGAACCTCCTTTGAAACAAATCGCTTTTAACCTACAGTGTAGAGTTGGGGAGGTCCCATATCTGCTCTGCCACAAGGCATGGCTGCCTGGGGATGGCGCTTACCCCACGCTGGCACGGGGCGGGGCAGGTGTTGGGCTATAGGAAAGCCCCAGGACACTGCTCCTGGGGTAGGAAAGCTCGATCTGAGGTGTGAGCAGGAACTAGCTTGAGAGTCCCCTGGCCTGTAAGGAGGCCGGGGCCATCTAGCTCTCAGGCTCTTGGACATTCGGAGGTGGCTAGAAGCCACGGAAGAGTCGAGAATGAAGTGGGGGCCTGCGGGCTGGATCTGGCCCAGGGACTAGGGGAAAATCGGGGAGCTCTGGCTGGTCTCTCGGGGAGAGTCCTAGTCTTGGGGGCCTTGAACTTGGTGGCGGTTATGGTTGGGAGCACAGAGAGGCCTTCTATGGGAGATTAGACAGCGTCCCTCTAGGCAAAGGCCATCTCTGTGGCTCCCCACAACCGATCCCGATGAAAAGTGGAAGTCCATGGTTTTAAGGCACTTATTGTCATGGCAGAAAGTGGATGAGTAAAACCATACCCCAGTTCTCAGGGTGGGCCTGAGGTTAAATATCTTTTGTAGGGAGGAGTGTCTGGGAAGGAGAGTTTATTGGCTAAGCCCTCCAGGCCTTTAGGTACCTCATTAAAATGGAAATCTGTCTTGAGCCAACATGATCACAGGTCATGTCCTCTACTTGTGGAGGGGATTGGGGCGGTGCCCTTAAGTGGCTGATGGTCACAAATCTATGGGGGGTTGTGGTTAGTGACAGGGGCCTGGTGCCCAGGAACAGGCTAGACTCCTTTCGTCCCTTTAGGGTATCCAGGGTTTCGAGGCTTAGCTCAACCAGGAACCAAGCTACCTTTCACAGTCCCAGACTAGAGGACAACCCAAAACTGTCTGTTGACTACCATTGAGCACACACACACAAGTAGCTGCACACCAGGAAATCCACTTTAGAAACAGTGTCCACCTCTGTCCTTGGTCACAGCTCTGTATCTCTTTGTTCTTCAATCTTCCTTCTCACCTCCCATAAGCTAAAACCTCATTCTACAAAGCAGAACTGGACCTTCCCCTACAGAAAGTCCCCACTATAGGTGGTAAATTGGCAGGTAGAGATGCCTTGAGTGTGTCTCCCAGTGTGTTGTGTGTTAAGGCTTAGTCCCTAGTTTAGCAATATCAAGAATTTGTAAAGGGAAACCACAGGATGTGCTGATCTCCAGAAGGAATTGATTCACTTTTTCAGAAACCCTGGGTAGTTCTCCTGAGAGAGTTACTATAAAAAGAGCAAGATGGCCGGCCACCATCCTCACTTCTGTTTCCTGTCTTTGCCACCTGATCACTCTTTATTACACTTCCTCCCTCAGTGATGACATCTGCCATGACATGGTGCACACAAAAGAGTTGGCTCCATGCTATTCAATGGTTCTGCCTCCAGGATTGTGAGCTAAATAAATGAAATGTCCAGCCTCGGGTATTTTGTAACAGTAACAGGAAACGGTGGGAAGCTGCTTTCCTCTCTTCATTTCCTTTCTCATGAGTAATACAGGAAGTAGAATGTGCTCAAATTATATGGGGAACATTGTAATTCAAAGAAGAAAAGGCAAGCTACCATCCTATCAGCCATGAGGGATGTAGTTAGCCTAATATTTCTGAAGATTGTTCTGATATAACATTTGAAATGCCTCTACTGTCATACAGAAGTCAGAGCTACAGTCATCTCTGGGAACATTCCTCACTGAGTTTTGGTGAGGACATTGGGGGTACCCTAATTTAGACTCTTCCTGACTCTGGCTTCCCCTAAATCAACCCAGTCTCCCTCCAGAGTCCTGACCCAAGCTGATGGATGTTTCTACCAGCTTCCAGGTGAGGTCAGTTACTCTTGCCACAGAATTACTCCAAGCTATTTGAAATGGAGGTATTCTGTCCTCTGTCTCCCTGGTTCTGGAATTGGGGTGTGTCGGGGTGAGTCTTGGGTAGGTCATTCTTTAACAAGCTCCTTGGGAGCGCAGAAGCTCTGCCCTGCATGATCTCTAGTTTTTCGTGCTTTATCTCTGGATTAGTCAAGGTTCCCCAGAGAGAGACTGACAGAAGAAATACATCTTACAGAGTGTTTATTAGATGGGCTTACAGAACCTTGGATAGGTAGTCCAGCAGGGGCCATTTGCTTGCTGGAGAGGCTGAGGGCCCACGAAGCTGGTCGCCAGTTTCGTACCAAAAGCACAGGAGATTCTCTGGTTTTCACATTGCAATGGTAAGATGCCAAAGCCCAGTATCAGCAAAGAGAGTCAACACCAGCAAGGAGTGAAGGCAAGAGGCCAAGAGGCGGCACTCTCTGCTAGGGCTCTGGCAGACCCACCCAGCCCAGAGGGTGTGTCCCAGATCCAATGAATCTGCAATTCTAACCACCTGACAGAGATTCCATCCTCCCTGAAGCCAGACAACAGTGTCTGCAACAGTGACTCCGAAAATGTTTAATGTTTGGCCTGATTTTATCAACCACTTATATTGTTTCTGATACTTGATTTCAAAGTCTTATATTATTATTCTCATCATCATTATCATTATCAGTGTGTGTGTGTTTGTGTATGTGTCTGTGTGTGTCTCTGTGTGTCTGTGTATGTAGGTCAGCAAACAACTTTTAGGAGTCCACTCTTTTTTTTTTTTCCTTCGTGGAATCTGGTGATTGAACTCTGGTTTATATGACAATTGAGCCACCATGCTTACCCTAAATCTTTCCTTTTAAAGACTTTTTTATTTCAAATACCTTGTTATGATAGTGGAGATCTGAATAATATGTCTCTCACCCACTTTAATGTCACACAAAGTACCAGGTTCAAAGCCCAAGTGATGACTTCCCAGAGGAAGTATATCTTGACTGAAATCACTTGACCCTGGATATTCTATCTCTGTGCTTACAGCATTTTCTTTAGGAGACTCTAGTTAAAGACTTTATCCGCAGACATTTGTCTTTTATATCCAGAGAGTTCTTCCCAATTGAAGGAAATGTTCAGTTAAGACAGCAGAGGTGAAGGACACCTTCAGAACAGCTCAAGCCTGGCATGGGGGCATCCTTCTTAAATATTTATTAGATGAAGAAATCATCTTTACCATCTGTATATGGGTAGCATTAAAATGCTTTTGTCAGCCAGTCATAGCAAGTGTGACAGGGCCGTATTAGCCCATGAAACACAAGGTTAGAGACAGGGCAGTCAGGAATGGTAAATCTGATGGCTCTAAAACATGAGGTATGAACCAATTTAAGTGGCTCTGCCATTTAGTCATTTCCCTTTAGTGTGACATTAAAGTGGGTGAGAGACATATTATTCAGATCTCCACTATCATAACAAGGTATTTGAAATAAAAAAGTCTTTAAAAGGAAAGATTTAGGGTAAGCATGGTGGCTCAATTGTCATATAAACCAGAGTTCAATCACCAGATTCCACGAAGGAAAAAAAAAAAAGAGTGGACTCCTAAAAGTTGTTTGCTGACCTACATACACAGACACACAGAGACACACACAGACACATACACAAACACACACACACTGATAATGATAATGATGATGAGAATAATAATATAAGACTTATTTTGGCTCATGGTTTTAGGAATTTCAGTTCGTGGTCTCTTGGCCTGATGCCTTTAGGCCTGTGGTAAGGTAAGAACATCTTAGCCATACTTGAGGAAATAGTCCACCTCCTGGAAGATGGAAAAGCAGAAAAAGAAGGAGGTGAGATGGGGAGAGAAGTCCCAGAATCAGGCACCAATGATGTTCCTCCCACTCAGCTCCAGGTCTTAGTGTTTCCAGCCCTACCCAGTACCAGAGGATGGTGGCCACACTGTTGTCACATGGCCTTTGGGGATTTCAAATGCAATCTATCACATTATGGGCATGCAGGGGCCTTAGTCTTACGTTTGATATTTTGGAGGTTATAGTAAATTGATGTCATTATCAACATATGACAACTGCTACATATTCCCAATTTGCTTCTAGACAATTTGTGGCAATTTCTCTGTCCCTTCAAAGAATACACGAGTCACTAAACGTGGAGGCATTCTCGTAATACACAAAAGGTTTCCTTCCTTTAATTATTTCTAAAAATTTTCTCCTGAGGAAACATTTACCTAACAAATGATGGTGGAGGGGGACTGTTAACAATTAAAAGAGACAAAAGAGATGTCTGCACTGTGAGGGAAGCCAGTTCACACAGGTTATCTGTAGAAAGCTGTTTCTGAGAGAGCTGAATACAGATCAGGCTTATCTGATGTTTAGGAATTAGCTTTTATTAGGTGTGGTAATAGAACAGTAGTTATGGTAGATAATCAAAGTCCTTGGCAGTCGGAGATGCTCTTTGTTGATGAGTGAATTAGTGGGCTGTGTGGTATTTGCTTTATATCCAGCAAAGGATGTTTCAGTATAGCGCCATGGTAGAACACTTGCTTAGTATGGGTCCAGTCCTCTGTGTGTGTGTGTGTGATGTGTGTGTGTGTTCTTTGCCTTAGTTTCTTTCTGTTGTTGTTGTGATAAAATGCCCTGACAAAAACAACTCCAAGAGGTAAAAAAAAAAAAAAAAAAGAGCTTATTTCAGCTCACAATTGAAGGGTGAGGTCCATGATAGCAGGGAAGTCATCCAATGGCTTGAAGGACAGGAGCTGCTCACAATCAATAGCTGTGTGCTATAAGGAAGCTCGGCAAACTCCTTGGTTCCCCAGGGTGAAGTTCTGGTGGAGTTATACTTTGGTTTGTCATCGGGAGCTTATATGCAGGTCATATTTTGACTTGTCTTTGGGATCTTGTAAGCAGGGGGTAGACATTGTTTATAGCTCTTCAGGGAAGGAATTCTCACAAGGAGCTCGTCCAGGTCATCTTGGATGGCTGTCTAAATTCATTCTGGATGCTGTAACAAGGCTGGCTTAGAAACAGAGAAATATAGTGCTCATGGCTCTGGAAGTCCATAGAGTCCTCGCAGTGTTCTCACATGGCAGAACGGATAAGGTATCTTTTGTTGTAGTTTGTTGTTGTCTGTGCTGACTTTAAACTCCCTATGTAGCCTACACCTTGAACCTTGAACCTTGAACATTTGTTCCTCCTGGCTCCATCTCCTATATGCTGGATTACAGGCACCTGTTACTACACCCAGCTCATCAGACAAGCACTACTCTACCAACTAAGCCACATATCCAGCCCCAAAGGTATTATGAGGACACATATGGCATCCATGAAGGTCCCTCCCCTACATGCTAGTCACCTCACATAGGACCATTTTCTAAACTTTCCACCTTGTGGGTGGAGGTCAGCACGTGAATTTGAGGAGATAAGAAGTGTTCCTATCATAGCTGTAGCCCAACACATAGTACATGGGCTCAGCTTTCTGCTTTCTGTGTTCTATAGGGAGCACTCACTCTATGGGGAGCACTCACTCTATAGGGAACACTCACTCTATAGGGAGTACTCACTCTATAGGGATCTGTAGGGAGTTCTTCTGGTTCAGGAAATCCACTGAGTCTATCTAACTTCAAGTTCCTTTAATACTTGGGAACTAATTGCCTAACAAGCTTAGTGACTCAGTGGTAGATTATGACACTGTTTGAAATCGACTTGTTAAACTCAAAAGCACTTAACGCATCAAACTCAAGTCTCTCCAACTCTAACCACTTCATCTGAGCTTGAGGCTAAAGAATTATGATCCTAACCAGCGAGAACAACAAATTTCTTTACATAATGGAGATAAATAAGAATCTTCACTGCAAGATGGCTGAGGGGAACTTTGATTTATGAAGCAAGGTTTCCATAGGAGAGGTGATATTCTGATCTTTTCCTCCACCATCAAGGGTCCTAACATTCAAAATCTCCATCCCACTGTTCCTTGTCTCTCACCCCTTTCTTACCCAATATCCCACATTCCTTTCTATCCTATTTTGATATAAGCTAAACTCAATATCTTCCATTATCTTGGTTTGAGGTCTTCTGCTTCCCAAATAGACACAGCTCAGAACCATGATTTTACTTGGAGAATTAAATGGTTATGAATGGTTATGAGTTAAATGCTTATATCATTGGATAGGAAAGATAAGATTTGGGGAGATAAGTCATTCCACAGCTGTGGCCCAACACACAGTGGCTCAGCCTGCTGCTTTCAACGTTCTACAGCGAACATTCACAAGCTCTCCTGCTTCAGGGAATCTACTGAGTCCATCAAATAAAGTAACTACAAGTTCCTTCAAGAGTTGGGGACTAACTACCTAATTAATTACCTAATGTGCTTGTGACTCAGTGGTGAAGTGCTTGGAAAAGGTGGTCCCTTGACTTCATCTCTGATCACCATAAAGTCATAACCCCAGAAGCCCACGCTGTCGAAGCTCTGATCTGACCATTTCCCAAGGGAACCTAAGGCAGGCAGCCACTAGCTGACCAGTAGCAACAAGACAAAGGACAGGTTTGGGAGGAAATTACAAGACAAAGATTGGTTAAGGCTTGGGATCCCAGGGATGGGACACAACGAGAAAGGTGAACTTGCAAATTAAGGGAAAGGTGTGAGGACCAGATGTCAACACTCAGGAGACAGAGACTGGGTGTCCCCAGGGCACGCTGACTAGCTAAGCTCAGGAGTCAGTGAGCTACAGGTTCAGTGAAATACCTTGCCTCAATAAATAAAGTGGACTGCAGTTGAGGAAGATACCCTATATCTACTTCCAGTCCCCAAATGCGTGCATGTGTGCAAGCAAGTGCACATGCGTATCCAGACACACATGTACCACATTCATACACATACACACAGAAGAGGAGGAAATGGGACCATCGTTACTACTTGCATGTTCCTTCTGCCTGTACCATACCTCCTGAGTTTCCAAGACCCTCTGCATAACCCCAAGACTGAGAGGGATGCCCCTCTCTGCGGCTGCCACGGAGCTCTGTACCACTCCCAAGCCCAGTACTTACCATAAAATATACCAATCGTTCCGCAGAACCAGAGATCCAGGGAGACACAGCACTTCTCGTTTTATCCCTGGTTCTGTGCGTGTGGAATAAATGAATTCTTGAGAGTCTGCATAAGCCTTTATTTTTGTAGGAGCTTTTGTCTCTCTGAACAAGGTCTGCTGATTATGGCTGTTCGTGTTCTCGAACAACGAGAGCATCTGGCAAAAGGAGGGAAGCAGGCTGAGATCTAGTCTCATCCTTGTCACTAAGACTTTTTTTTTGGCTGGATCCACTCTTCACTCAGAGTAAAGGGGGCCTTTTCCCGCCTCACACAATAGTAGCATATGGGCTTGCAGCAGGCCAAACTCTGTATGCTGAACAACTGCTGCCTTCCAACAGCGTTGGGGATTCTCGGCTTTCCTAAAAAGGCTAGGGCTGAGGGATTTTATAACTCTGTTTCTTCCTGTCCTTCACCAGGCTCCAAGCCATATACTCCAGTGGTTCTCAACCTGTGGGTGGGATCTCTTTGGGGTTCGCATTTCAGATATCCTGTATATCAGATATTTACATTAGAATTCATAAAAGTAGCGAATTTACATTTATGAAGTAGCAACAAGATACTCATGGCGGGGGGGGGGGGGGGGGGGTGTCACCACAGCATGAGGAACCATGCTGTGGTTAGAGGGTCACAGCGTCAGGAAGGTTGAGAACAACTGCTCTAGACCAACTCCACTCCCAGCCAGGCTCCCACTCACTTTTTTTCTCCCCTGGCTTTTGTCTTCTTCAGGGTTTGGGATGACAACACCAGCCACAACGGGAGGAAAGATTTTTCTGATCTTTTATGGTCTCATTGGGTGTGCGAGTACCATCCTCTTCTTCAACCTCTTCCTGGAGCGGCTGATCACTGTCATCGCCTATGTCATGAGATCCTGTCACCAGCAGCAGCTGCGCAGACGTGGGGCGGTGACCCAGGACAACCTGAAGGCCCCTGGAAAGGGTGAGGTGGACAGCCTGGCTGGCTGGAAGCCCTCCGTGTACTACGTCATGCTGATCCTATGCTTGGCATCCGTGGCCATCTCCTGCGGAGCCTCAGCTCTGTACACCACCATGGAGGGCTGGAGCTACTTTGACTCAGTCTACTTCTGTTTTGTGGCTTTCAGCACCATTGGCTTCGGGGACCTGGTCAGCAGCCAGAATGCTGAGTATCAGAGCCAAGGACTCTACCGCTTCGTCAATTTCTTCCTCATCCTCATGGGTGTCTGCTGCATCTACTCCTTGTTTAACGTCATTTCCATCCTGATCAAACAGACTGTGAACTGGATCCTGAGGAAACTGGATAGCGGGTGCTTCCCACAATGCCAAAGAGGACTCCTGCGCTCCCGGAGGAATGTGGTGATGCCGGGCAACATCCGGAACAGGTGCAACATCTCCATAGAGACGGACGGGGTGATGGAAAGTGACACTGACGGACGACGTCTCTCGGGGGAGATGATCTCCATGAAGGACACCAACAAGGTCTCCCTGGCCATCCTGCAAAAGCAGTTGTCTGAGATGGCCAATGGTGGACCCCACCAAACCAGTGCATCCTCTCGGGATGATGAGTTCTCAGGGGGAGTGGGAGCTTTTGCAGTAATGAATAACAGGTTGGCAGAGACCAGTGGAGATAGGTAGGAACCAGAAGTAGCTGCTAGGTGAAGAAACTCAGGGCAAGTGGGGAATAAGACAATGTCACACCCGCCGGTGAACTCAGCTGTGTCTCTGGCTGTTGCAATTAGCGACTCCAGTCCAGCTTTTGAAATCTGACCTTGGCCTCTGGCAACTGGAACCTCTCAAAGTTGAGGACTGGGACCTCCTTCCCTGACTCTTTACGCTTGAATTCCAAGTTTCACATTTGGAATTGCTAAGGGCCTCACCTTCCTCCAGAGTTGTAATTGTTTGAGGGAGATGAGTCTCAGTCCAGCTTCGATTTCCCCGCCATGATCCATCCCTAAGGTGGGGGGGGGGACGACCCCCAAAAGCCTGATTCTATTCTGGAATGTGAATGGTGGCTGAACTTCACCCAGCCCTGCAAGAAAAGGCAACGAACATTCCAGAATGGGGCCTTTTTGCTGGGCTTCCTTCCAAGCATATCTCTTGTTGGTTTAGTTGAGGAGGAAACCATCTAATCTCTTTATACCTGCTTCTCTGTTTGGGAGTCTTGGTTTCGTTTTGTTTTGTTTCCTGTTTGACTAATGTATCTTTTGGATCTTACACGATAAGAAAACTAAATCCATCTTCAAACCTTTAAGCTTGGTGATGAGTCAAGGAAGAGGGAAACTCCGTCTTGTAACTAAAGCCCACAGCTTACTGTGTTCTCTCTGAATGGTTACACGGATTGCGTCATTTTTACCAGGGCTTGGAGCCTGGTGTAGAGGCAACTGACTATTTATTAGAACTGAAAATTTAATAAATTCTCATTTTGTTAACTATTAGGCTATGGAGAGTCATTGTGGGCAGTGTAAAGGAAGCTAGAGCTATGTGCCTCATCATGGAGTCTGGCTGGAGCATAACATTCTAGGACACATAAGTGAAGTGGGGCTTCTGGTCTCACCTACTGCAGGGCTGGCTTCTGAGACTGTACCAAGGCCAGAGATGTGACTCTCCCAGGCCATTATAGCATCTTTCCTAGGAATGGAGGTTGCTAGCCTTCTGAAATGCAAGACAAAAACATGTAAGGCATAGCAGGAGTCATTTTTTTTTTTTTACAAGATTAGAGTGGGTACACACAGCCCTCTCAGAAGTGATTAGGTGGACCAGAAAAGAAGACAGCAGAAAACCAGTCAAGGGAAGGGCAGAACGGAGCCTGGGAACTCAGAACACACTTGGGCATTGTCTCATTCCACCCTTGAGTGTCACAAAGGAAGTGCAGGTGACTCAGGAACCAGCCCCTCATCTGAGTCTCATGCCTGGCTAGATGAGGTTGGAAGAAGGACTCAGGAATCAGGAGAATAAACTTGGGTCTCTTAGCCCTTCCTCCATCCAGTTTTGAGCCCTCCCCCCAGGCTTCTCTGTAGGCTGTGAGACCTTTTCTTTATCTTCCAGTTTGTAACTGCATCACTCTTCAAGGGAAGCAACCTGGAGTTGCTGCCAAATCTAAGTGGGTAATTGTCACCACAAAGCAATCTGCCCCTCTGCTCTGTGCCACCAGGAGCTAGGTGTTCCTTCTTAACAGTTCGTTGATGCTCAGATTCCTGGTACAAGGGTGAGCATAGAGCAGGTCATTGCTTCTCTGTACAGGTCCCTCGAGACCACAGCAGTGTGTCAGGAGGCCAGGCACATCCTTGCAACCAAAGCTCATCAAGTGGATTAATTTCAAAAGGGGATGTTGACAGAGCTGCTGTTATCACCATACACGTGGATTCCTGTAGGTGGGCTCCAACGCCCGCATAAACCTTCCAGCTGTGTTGTTTGCCTGTTGAGACAGGTTCTCACTATGTGGCTCCATCTGACCTTGAACACGTGACCTTTTTAGTCTCTGTCTCCCAGATGCTAGAATTACAGGAGCGAGCCACGATGTCCAACTCAGCCAAAGTTTTAGAAAATTGAACTTGGGTTCCCTCAAAAATCCTCTCTGAGTCTCCAAGCGTGAACGGCTTTTTCTCTGGGCTGGGAGTTCCCTAGTGGGAACATTGGAGAATCAGTGTTAGGAGAAAAGTGTATGGGAGAGAAGGAAGGAAGGAGGGAAGGAGAAAGGGGAGAGAGGGAAGGAGGGAGGGAAGGAAGGAGTAAATAAAAAATTAGGAATTGAAAAATTAGGAACTCTCACTTAATAAAGACTCTTGATTATTACTCACAGACATGAACCTGTCAACAGGACATCTTAGACAGTAATAATCAAAGCCCGAATCCATGAGACTCCTGATAGAGTTGCAGATACACACAGCAAGGAAGCAAGCTTGTGGGCCATACCTTTCCCGGGTGATGGCAGCCATGTTTTTCTTTACTGTTATTGCCTCTTGCCACCTCTGTTCCCACCCGGCATGCTTTCAGCTCTCTTCAACTGGGCATAGCAGTTGGCCCAGGATCCTGTGTCAGGAGTTCAGGGTCTCCCTACTGATGTTGCTTTCAGGCTTTATGTAGGAGGTCCGGGGTTTTCTCAGACACGGGCATGTGACGTCGGCAGCCCGTTTCTCTGAGGTTCGTCCCATATCGCTTGCCTGCGTTGTGGCAGAACTCCAGGCTTCCGTCTCCTCAACATCTCATCGACTCAGCTTATAATTCATATTGTTTTTAAAAGAGACCATCATACCAAATGAAAGCCTATAAGCACTTGCTATAAATAGAAGATGATAAAGTAAAGCTCAAACTGTGTTATTAAATTCTATCCAAATCCTGTATCCGAGCAAAGGCACTAAGCCCAAAGGCTTTTCTCTCTTAGAAAAATGGAGAATAGGTGGCCACAGTAGTGCCTGCTGAGGTGAGAGGACCCAGAGCTCAAGGCCGCTTTTTGGTGATATAGTAAGTCAGAGGCCAGCCAAGGCCACATGAGACCCTGTCCCAAAACAAAAGGCCAGCGAGATGGCTCCGGCTCCGTGGGTAAAAGCTTGCTGTCAAACTTGACAATGTGAGTTCAATCCCTGAGACCCACATGACGGAAGAAAAAAACTATCACAAGCTGTCCTTTGGCCTTCACAATGAGCGAGTGCACACACATTTTTGAAAAGTACTATGTCATTTCACATTGTTAAGTGACAACAGAAAACTTGTTATTAAATGTAGGGAAAGGGAAGGTGATACCTGAATCAGATTTGTTCTGTGATGAAGCCAAAAGAACCAGGGAGTTGGGAAGGAACTATCCCTTACTATATGATTCTATGTTAATTCCACACTGAGGGCCCCTAAAGGCATCTCACATTCTGCCGGTATCCTTGGTGTCCACATCTGGAACAGCAGCACACAAAGAACAGAGCACTGTTTCTGAAGTCAGCCCAGCGTGTGAACAAGCAGCTCTTTGTGTGAGAATATCAGGGCTTGGATCCTAGTGCTGGAGGGTGTGCCAGTCACTCACCCCGCTGAGCCCATCTCTGCAGAACACCAGCTCCCTCTACAAGCTGATGGAAAGATCCCGTGAGGTGATGCCTGGGGAAGGAATCAGGACTCTTGAAAGTGTGTGGGCAGTGGGCTGCAGGCTTGGATTTAAAGAGGGGAGCCCCACTAACGCCGCATCCAGCTGGGAAAGATTTTGCATACCACACCATTTAAATGCTGGTGTTTCTTCTGTTATTCAGAGGTGCCTCCATACTTTTGTTCCCCCTCCGACACCCCCACCACCAAATCCTTGTACCTGTTCCAGAGAGCTTCCATTTCAGTATCAGCTGACCTCATCAAACCACTTGATACAATACAACACTTTGGAAACTGTCATACACACACACATATATACCCTCACACACAGTCATGCACAAACATTCACACATACATACATACATACATACACACTCACACATTCACACACACACATTCACATACACACACATTCACACATACACATTCACATACACACATGCACATACACATATACTCACACTCATTCACTCACACACATATACTCACACACATACACACACATTCACACACATATACTCACATTCACACACATATACTCACACTCACAACACTCACACTCACACACATACACACACATTCACACACATATACTCATACTCACACACATATATGTACATACTCACACACACATATACTCACACACATACACATTCACACACATATACTCACACTCACACACATATATGTACACATATACTCACACACATACACACATACACACACATTCACACACATATATGTACACACACATATACTCACACACACATTCACACACATATACTCACACTCACACACATATATGCACATACTCACACACATACACACACATATACTCACATTCACACACACATATATGCACATACTCACACACACACATACACACACATACACACACATTCACACACACATGCACACACACATGCACACACACATATACTCACACTCATTCACTCACACACATATACTCACACACACACATTCACACACATATACTCACACACATACACACATATTCACACACATATACTCACACACATATATGCACATACACATACACACACATTCACACACATATACTCACACTCACACACATATATGCACATACTCACACACACATACACACACATTCACACACATACACTCACACATGCAGCACTTTAATATCTAGGGCTTACTCGTATCTGTAATTTTCATAACCACACTGTACAACAGGCAGGCACTTGTCTTCAAACTCCCTCCAACCTTTCTGGATAAAGAGGATAAGTAATGATCTGATTTTATCCCAATCACTGAGGATTGGGTTGGCAGTGGTTTGAGAATATGGCTGGAAGTGATTTCCTTTGGTGTTCTGATGGTAACTCTCTAATGCTGGAATTCTACCTATGGATATGAGTTACAATCCTATATAGAACTGTTTCTTCTCCTGCCTGCCATTGTTTTAAAATGGCAGGGAAGTTTCTGAAAGGTTCCTTTCAAGAAGGCACCTTTGATGACAATGAATTGATTCCTTCAGTCACGATTTGTCTGATAAACGTCCTTGTTATGCCTCCACTTTCTGTATGGGCGTGTGACTGAGGGGGTGGTCAGAGGGAGGGAGAGAGAGAAAGAGAGACAGAGACAGAGAGAGACAGAGACATAGAGAGAGAGACAGAACGACACAGACAGAGAGAGACAGAGACAGTGACAGAGAGACAGAGACAGAGAGACTGTACTTTCACATGTGCAGGTACATGTGTGTGGATGTGTGTGCATATGGAGGCCAGAGGTCTTCCTAACTGATTTCCACTTATATACTGAGGCAGGGTCCCTCACTTGACCCCAGAGCTCACTGATCTGCTAGTCTGGCTAGTGAGCTTGTTCCAAGGAAGACCTTTCTCTACCTCCTGGGCGATGGGAGTAAGGTGGGCCGCCATACCTGCCAGGCATTTCTATGCATTCTGGGGATCCAAAGTCCAATGCTCACACGTGAGAAGCAAGCACTTTACCCACTGAAACATCTCCCCAGCCCTCTCCTCTGCCTTTGAAAATACTCCTGATTGACAGAATTCTAACATTGCCAGGTTTTAAAAAAATAATGTAGCCCTTCAAATAATACCACACAGTTGTCTTTTGATTTGTGTGACTTCTAATAAGAATTTTGCTATCGTTTTCCTGGTTCTTGAGAATATAATGTTCCTTTTTTTCTCTAGCTGGTTTCTAAATTTTCTCTTTGTGACTTGTGTACTGCACTTTGTATGTGGTGTGTGTGTGTGAGAGGGAAAGGGACACCAGCAAGCAAGTGTGTTTGCAGTTTCAAGGGGTAGCTATCAAAATATTTGATAGTTAGGGCTGTAGCTGTAGCTCAGTGATAGAAGCTTGCATAGCACTGCGGCCCCAGGCTCACTCTCCAGAATTATAAATATTGATAGTTATGAAGAAAACAACCACAGTGGCAAATTCTGGTAGGCACCATGATTCTCGAGAAAACTAAGTTAACACTGTAGTGAAACGTGTCACATCTATGTTATCTGACACAACGCTGTGAGTCCTCTGTTCTCACAGTGACCCATCCCTGCCATCTGGTCACATGAGAACATCAGCTGAACCCACACTGAGGAGCATCCTGAGGGCTAACTGACCAGGACTCTTGAAAGCTCAAGGTCATGGGGACAGAGTTGTGTGGAGGAAGCAGGGGAGACAGGGCAAAGGTGTAGTTTGTGTTGGCCCCTGGAACTAATGTGGTTTAGGCTCCTGGGTTGGATCCTGGAGTGTGAACAGGGTGCTAAGATGGGGATGAAGTCCAATGAATGGTGGCGTCTAGTTAATAGTGTTGCCCCAAGCTGAAATCCTTAGTTTGGATGAGTGTTCTGTGGTTATGCAAGATGTTGGTTCACGCAAGGGGAAGTTGAGTAACAAGTATATGGGAACACTCTGCACTATTTTTACGATTGCATACAAGGATAAAATTATCTCAAAGTAAGAGAATTAAAGAGAAACAAAACAAGGCTTCCTGCAGCTGGCACAGCCAGGCACACCTGGACTGGGGTGTGACTTGAGCTCACAGCTGTGACACAAGTTCAGCCTCATATCCTCAGCAGCTGGTGACATTAGCTTCAAGTGAAGTTTAGTGGGTGAGCGGCAGTTCTTGGGCCAAAGGCTGCAGTATCAGTGACTGGAAACTTGTTACAGATGCAAATTCTCAGACCTTATATTCAAGGAAGGAACTCCAAATTTCAATGCTAACACGTCCTGAAGGCAAAGTTCCGGTGGGCTAAAACTGGGGAGCCCTAGAGAATCTAATTTTTGTAAATGATGTGGCTTTTTTGGTTAAATTCAGGTTTTTTGGTTGTACCATTCACATGTGCAGGATATTGTTCCGAATTGGTTATTAGTGTTTTGTTCTGTTTTGGCTCAGGAGTTCAAGGCTACATATTTTAAGACTAAGACTAGAGTTCATGAGACCCTGTGTTAATACACATACACATACACACACACACACACACACACACACACGCACACACACACACACACACACACTATAAATTAATTAACAGATAAGATCTACTCTTTAGTCATGTGTTAGGAAGACAGACATGGTCCCCATTACACCATGGGCACAAAACTGTGTGGTGGCTTTTGCCGGTGCCATGAGGACAGGCATCCAGACTCTTTAGTGTCATCAGACACTGTCTCTCTCTGGTGGGCTAAGTATCTCTAGGGTATAACTCTTGTTGAAACTGTCCACCTGAGGGGAGGCAGCCAGGAGAACCAGCCTCCACCAAAATTCTAATGGCATCACCAGCTCTGAGATTCTCTTTCAGTCTTCTAGAACTTTCTCTCCTCTCTTCACCAACCTCCTCTGTTAAGCTGAGCAGGTCCATTTCAGCCTGCAAGGTCCATTTCAGCTCTGCCCTATGTGTCCCCAAGTCACCTGCTTACTCATAGACAGTCTTGCCATGCTTTATTTTATTTTTGTCTCAGATTTTTGTTAGAATATTCTTATTTGATAGCTTAGGGGCCTGTTTTTATTATTATTGTTCTATCCTTAAATCTTTAAAGATTGTAAGTGGGTTTTCATCTCTCTCCTGCTGGCCCATGTGGAATCAATAATAGCTTTTTATTCGCCCTGGGAAAAAAAGATCCAAGTTTTAGAAGCAATGCTTATTATTTTTTCTCAGTACTGTATTTTAAGACAAATCTGTGTAGAGATGGAAAAATAAAAATCTGTATTCTATCAAGCAATGTGTTTCAGAACACTGGACCTACCAGACAGAAAGAAACCAGTCTCTGGTACTTAGACAACAGGTTCATTATCAGGGAACATCTGGGAAGAAAAAAGCTTTTTCACCATCCTATCAAAAGCAACCTTCAGATTCAATCAATCCCCATCAAAATTTCAACACAGTTCTTCATAGAAATTTAAAAGACAATATTTAGCTTCATATGAAAACACACACACACATATACATACACACAGAGCTACAACACACACACACACAGAGAGAGAGAGAGAGAGAGAGAGAGAGAGAGAGAGAGAGAGCACTATAGTAACTAAACAATCCTGAACAATAAAAGAACTGCCAGAGGTGTCATCATCCCTGATCTCAAATTGTACTATAGAGCTTTAGTAATAAAAACTGCATGATATTGGCATAAAAACAAACACATTGATCAGTGGAATTGAGGACCCAGACATGATAAGTTCACACACTTATGGCCACATGATATTTGAGAAAGAAACATACACTGGAAAAAACAGCATCGCCCGGCAGTGGTGGCACACACCTTTAGTCCCAGCACTTGGGAGGCAGAGGCAGGCAGATTTCTGAGTTTGAGGCCATCCTGGTCTACAGAGTGAGTTCCAAGACAGCCAGGGCTACACAGAGAAACCCTGTCTCAGGGGGAAAAAAGGGGGAGGGGGAAGTTATAAAAAAAAAAAGTTTAAAAGAAAAAACAGCATCTTCAACAAATGCTGTTCAAACTGGATGCCTGCATGTAGATGACTGCAAATAGATCCATATTCACCATGCCGAATAAAAATCTACTCCAAATATAGCAAGGACCTCAAGAAAAGGCCAGATACACTAAGCCTGATGGAAAAGAAAGTGGGGAATAGCCTTGAAATCACGGGCACAGGAAAGACTGTCTGAACAGAATTTCTTAGTGCAAGCACTAAGAACAATTAATAAGCAGGACTTCATAAAATTGAAAAGCTTCTGTGAAGCAACCAGCAACATCATCATTCACACAAAGGGGCAGCCTACAGAATGGGAAAATATTCTTACCAACCTCACATCCAGTAGAGGGTTAGTGACCAAAATATATAAAGAACTAAAAAAAAAAAAAAAAAAAAAAAAAAAAAAAAAAAAAAAAAAAAAAAAAAAAAACAACAACAACAAAAAAAAAACTTGAATCCAAGAAAACAAGTAACCCAATTTAAAAAGTAAAGTACAAATCTAAACAGAGTTCTCAAAAGAAGAAACAATGAGCTGTGAAGCCCTTAACCACTCAAAAACCAGAGAAGTGCAAATCGAAACTACGCTGAGATTTCTTACACTAGTCAGAACAGTCACGATCAATAAAACACATGATACCTAATGGCAGCAGGGATTTGGGGGATGGTGAGGCATTGCTGAGGATTCACAAATTTGTACTTGTACAGCCACTATGGAAATCAGTAGGCAGTTCCACAGGAAGTTAGGAGTAGTTTTACCTCAAGATCCAGCTATAGCACCTCTGGTCATATAAGAAAGCAGTCTAAATCCTACTACAGAGACTCTTGCTCATCTATGTTCACTGTTGCTCTATTCATAAAAGCCAGAAATTTGAAACCGCCTAGATGTTCATCAATGAATGAATGGATAAAAAAAAATGTGGTATTTATTTACACAATGGAATATTACTCAGCTATTTAAAAGAGAAAACACTGAAATCATGAAATTCACAGATAGATAGAGTTAGAAAAAAAAGTCATCCTGAGTAAAGTAACCTAGATCCCCAAAATAAATATGTTATGTATTCACTTATATGGTGGACATTAGCTGTTAAATCTTGATAAGCAGTCCACAATCCATAAACATGGGTTAGGTATATAGTCAAGGAGTAGTGGGGAGGGAAGAATCTCCCTAGGAAGGGGAAATAGAAATGGGAGATCAAATAGAGACGGGAAGGAGGAGTCTGGAAAAGAATAGAATACAGGAAGGACAGCTAAAACTAAGGGTTATAAAACTGAATAGAGTAGAAACTTCTTAAACTATATACATGTATGAAAGACATCGGTCAGAATCACCAAACAAGGGGGCGATGGAGCCCCACTAATCATCTCTCATCACCAAATAAAGCCTCCAGTTCCAGAAATGGGTTATATGAGTTGTTGCCAAAGGGGTCTCATGGAAGCCCTCAAATAACCCAAGCTATTGCCAAGGTATTGGTTGCTCTCTACAAACTGATGGTAAAGTCATACTCCTGAAGACAAGACCTACATAATTCACTGAACACAGAAAAGTCAAGTTGGCACCTACCTAGAGCCTAGTAACTAGTGTTACTAACTAGTGTTCGTGGTCCTGGAAGGCACTTTACACTCTACCAGAAGAGAAAGGTAAAAACCAACCTATAGGGAGCCAGACTGGTGCTAAGGTCTTGTTCCCCAGTTGGTTCTTGATCGGTCAGTAAAGAAAGCAAGCCATGGGCCAATTGCTGGGTGGAAGGTATGTCTGCTCCTACAGGCAGCAGCGGTCAGAGGAGTTTAGCAATTGAAGTCTAGGGTAGGTAGAAGAGACAGAGATAAGAAATTGGTAAGGGCATGCTTTTCCATGTAGGAGAGAGTAGCGCCCAGCCATTGTGCCAAAAAGGCAAGTTGAAAACATATAACTGGTGTGTGTGTGTGTGTATGTGTGTGTGTGTGTGTGTGTGTGTGTGTTTATCTGTGGATTCAAGGGAAGCTGGTGGGAGCTGGTAGTGCTATCACTTCCCAGAGATAAAGGCAAGCAGAGCAAAAACTATATGCAACACCAACCCAGACGCAAGCTATGCATCTATCATGTGACCTGCCTGCAAGATACTCTAATGCAATAATGGCACAAAAGTTGTAGGAGTAACCAACCCACTGTCTGATTGTTAAAGCTCACTCCATGAGATGAAACCCATGTCCAACACTGCCTGGGTGGTCAAGAAACTGAGACTAGATATGCCATGAACCTAAGGGAAAACCAAACACTACCATTCCGCTAAAGGAACATAGCAGTAAAATGACTTCTAGTGACATTTTCCTGTACTCACAGATCAGTGTCTTACTCAGTCATCATCAGAGAAGCTTCCTCCTGCAATAGAGAGAAACAAATACAAAAACCTACAACTAGACAATGTGCAGAGAATGAGAGACCTTGGAACATTTAGTTCTAAATGGGACATCTCCCTCAAATTCCTCCCCTCAGGGCTCAGAGAACTCTGTGGAATAGGAGGTGAAAAGATTGTAAGAACCAATGGAGATGGAAGACACCAAGGAAACAAGGCCTCCCCAACATGGTAGGACATATGCATCCACAGAGACCTGGCAGCATGCACGGCCCACAACAGGTCTAAGCCAGATGGGGTCCCAGTGCTGAGAGGGGAAGGAGACACAAGCCCCTGTCCCTAACCTAGAAGCTATCTCTAATTAATAACCATTCAAAAAGGAAAAATTAGTTTTCTCCAGCAGAGTCTCATGAGCATATAAACCAAACTTAAGGGCAGGCCCCATGCCCAACAGTAAACCACCAACACAAAACAAACTCAACTATATCTTTCCGGGTTTTTGGTTTTTTTTTTTTTTTTTTTTTTTTTTTTTTTTTTTTTGTCTCAAAATGCTTTGTCTTCAGTATTTTCTTTCAACCTCAAAGATCTTTTGCATATATATATATATATATATATATATATATATATATAATATATATGTAATACCATTTACCCAATTTTATTTTTGTGATTTTTCTGTATATGTAAATGTGTTAGCCTTTAAATTTTTTCTTGTGGTTTTTCTTTGGCTATTCTTTTTTTCTGTTTATATGTTTTGGCCTATTCTGGTTTGTTTTTATTTTATTTTATTTATCATCATCATCACTTAGATTCGTGTTGCATTTTTAATGAAAGAGACAAAGAAAGGGTGTAGATTTGGGGGAGTGGGGAGGGGACCTGCAAGGGTGGGGAACTGTAATCAGAATATATTGTATAAAAAAATTTTTAAGGGAAAAAAAAAAAGCTTTTTCCGTCTGTCTGCTTCTAGTCAGTCACCAGGGGGTCCTACAAATTAAAATGACAGAAGAGAGACTAACTAAAGGAAAAGCTTGAAGTTAATATTCAGTATGAAACTATGTAGAATTTTTTTTTTTTTTTTTTTTTTTTTTTTTTTTTTTTTTTTTTTTTTTACAGGATAGAGAGCCTTCATGGAGGAGAAGAGAAAACCTACAGGAAGCAGCTAAGCCTAAGAGTTTACTTAGCAGAGAGTGATACATGGTGAATATTCAAGAAGACAGAGGAGCAGGCATTGGATGCTGATTGTGGAAAGGCTAATGGGGGTGGGGTGGGGCGAGAGATGAGGTCATTTCAGTAACACTTGTTAAGTCAATACCATTTCTGTAATAACTGGCCCCTCCTCTACTTGGTAGAGGGAAGGGAACACGTTTACAAAGGGATGTTTATGTCCTGCTTTCAGACAGAAAGGGGAAGAGAGGGAGACAGCCCCTCCTCCATCTGTTGTCGCTCAGTTGACTTCAACTCAAAATAACCCTCATGCCAAAGTGACATGCTTGGATGTGGCATGGTCTGATCCACTGCACCAGCTATGCAGCTGGGTCCCCCAGCCCAACAGTGTTTGTGGAATGCTTTGCTTTGTTTTATTTTGTGAGAGGGTCTGACTCTGTGGCGCACACTGACCTTGAAATCATCATCCCCCTGCCCACAGTATGCACCTACATGCCTGGCTCCAAGAGTTCTCTGTGTATATGTGAACACACACAGGCACATAAGCCCCGGGGTCAGGATGTGCTCCTGTGCAAGGAAGTGCAGAGGTCAGAGGATGTCAGGTGTCCTCCTCTGTCTTAGTCCCCTCAGACAGTCTCTCGCTGAACCTGCAGCTACGTTCTCAGGCAACAAGCCCCAAGGCAGTGGTCCTCCTGCCTCCACCCCCAAACCACCCTATAGAGCTGAGTTACAGGCACATGGATGCTGGAGATCCTAACTGGGGTCTTCATGATCACTTAGCAAACACTCTCATCCAGACCCAGGAGTTATTTTATTCATTTTAGATGAGTGTGTTCAAGCCTTTCCCCAGACCTTCTGAATCAACATGGAGAAGCCAAGGAATCTCCATTTTCCTGTCTATACCTCCCATCCCCACAAAGTCTGGTCCTTCTGTACATAAACCTTTGAGAACTGAGGTTTTATGGGACACAATGAGGTGACAAGCAGCACAACCTCACAGGAGATACAGGATCTCCCTCACACTTAATGTGACAGGTTTACACAGACACCAAGATCAGCCCAGTAGCCAGCTTCATGCAGCCATCTTGGCTAGAAGCATCACCACTGAGACACTAACCCCACAGGTATCCCTATCCTCCACCCCCAGAGGACCATGAGTGCCTCTCAGATTTCCTCACCAACGTGATCTTGGGCACCACCCCTTCCTGTTCTCCATGCACAATCAAGCCACCCTTGAGTACCGCCCCCCTAGCCTCCTGGGAATGAGTTCTGCTCAAGGCTCAACAAACATCAAGCCCTGATCTATGTGAGCTGCTCAGAAGTTTCGAAGCATGTCCAGAGAGACCCAGCTTCAGGGAGGGCAGCTCCACTGAAAACTCCATTATATAACTGAGATCTGGGGGAAGGCTCCAGAAAAAAAAAAAAAAAAAAAAAAAAAGGCAGATTAGGCAGACATTGAGAGTTTCATTTGGACAGTCAGGAAAGAAGTTACCTGGTGTCAGGAGGATGCTTACAGGAAGTGAAAGGCTTTTGGCAGGATGCATAGGTAGGTCAATAAAAGAAAAAAGATGGTCCTGCCTCCAAGGATCTTGGATCTTGCATCCAACATGACATCTCTTTGGAGCATCAGTCTCATGAGCAGCCAAGAGGCTCAAGAGTGAGAGTAGATCTGGGATGAAGCAAAGTCACCCAGGGTTCTTCTCCTTTTATTCTTCTGATGCAGGCAGTGAAGAAATAAATAAATAGCCATAGGCCAAATAAACCATGGGGTCTTTTAAAGACTCCGGGGTGATAATTAGAGAGACCATCTCAAACCAATTAGGTGAGTTGTACCTTGGTGACACATAAGAAAATGTCATTGAAGAGAGTCCCCTGACAGCCTGCTGAGGACATCCCACATGTCCTTATGCCACAGTGAAGTAGTCAGGACAAGAATGACCACAACCAGGCTTAAAAGCAGATGCTGAAAAACAAAAGGAATAGACTTCTATTATGATGGGAAGAAACATAAAAGGCTACCAGTGTTAGAAACCCTCCCAAAAGACAAGCCTCGGCATAAGAGAGGTAGAGAGAAACATCCAGACAAGAACACTACAGCTGGGCTAAAAAACACAAACACGGCCCACAGGAGGTAAGAAGAGGAGAGAACCCAGTGTGGACAACAACAATGAAATGGATGAACGTTTATTAGGATTGTTCCATGTGGCAAAAGGGTACAAAAAGCACACAGAATCAATACAAGTCATCAAAAAACTAAAGCGGATGACTGTCACAAGGAAGTGGTCCACCATAACAAGTAAGTTGAAACTACTACGGCAAGGTTGACAAGAAGGAAGATGGAGCAAGGGACTCAGTAGCACAGCCCGCTTTATTCTAGAAGAAGCTGATAGAGAGAAGTCTCTGGCATCAGATCAGAGCCCATGGGCTGCTTACAGGCCAGGGTATTTATAAAGCAAAAAAGAGAAATGGAGGGAAAAAAAATCCCTTTTTAGCCAAGGTTGGTTGTTGCTAGAGGTAGCTAGGAAAATAAGGTAAATACTGAGTTAAAGACTGACAGCCTCCATGGCTGCCATTACTGGGGGTGTCAGCAGGATGGGAAGGGCAAGAATTTAGGGAAACAAGTCACTTTAATCCTGGGAACCAAAATTACTTTGGTCTCAATGACTGACATTGTTTAACCAAAATGGGGGGGTCTTAACAAACTGGGATGGCCATGGCTAACATTAAGAAGACTAAAGCATAAAGAATGTCCATAGCTCTGTGGACACTGAGTGACCCTGGCCCATGTGTCATCAACAGAGGAGTCCGTGAGGAACAGGACAAGGCCCCACCAAGTCCCATTCCAAGTCCAGCAGATGCTCTTCTTTTTGTTCTTGGTTTAGACTGAAATATATTCTTCCACATTTTTGTCATTTGGGGAAATGTATCTTTATTTTATCCTTAAATATACCTTTTATTCCATTTCTTGAGTTCTCTTATCTCAGGTCTTTAATTATCCTTAAGTCAGACTCTCTGTACTCTTTTCTTCTAGTCTCTTTAATTGCATTGACTTAATAATCTTTTTATTGCACCTAATTACCTAAGGCCCTTTCCCATGCCAGCCACTCAATATTCTGGATGTCCAGCTCGGAAGAATCCAGTGTGTATTCTAGAACTTCAGTGCCCTTGTTACAATACCACCAGTAGCTAGCAATTATTAAGCAGTAGTTCTGATCCAGGCATGGTGCCAAGGCTTTAAATAACGATCTCATTTGATACTGACAAGAGCAACCGTTCACATCTACAGCTCGCAGATGGAAAAAAATGAAGTCCCAGGAAAGGGAATTCTTGGGGGTATTTTATATTGTCTTAGTGTTCTCTAGATTCACAGAACTTATGAAATGTCTCAGTATATTAAGGGAATTTGTCGTGATGACTTACAATCTGGAGTCCAACTACCCCAAAAATGGTCAGCTGCAAACAGGAAGTCCAAGAATCTAGTAGCTGCTCAGTCCCACAGGCTAGTTGTTTCAGCTTGTACTCTCTAGAAGTAGATTCCAACAGATGTGCTGGTAAGTAAATGCAAGCCGGCGAAGAAGAGCGAATCTTCTTTCTTCCAATGTCCAATATCCTTATGTCTCCAGTAGAAGATGTGGCCCAGATTAAAGGTATGTACCACCATGCCTGGATCTGGGACTTGTTTTGTCCCAGTCTGACCTTGAACTCAGACATTTGCTTGCCTTTGTCTCCTGAGTGTAAAGGCGTGTACTACCTTTCCCAGGCCTAAGCTTTCATAGCCACTATGCCTCAAGATCTCCATGCCAAGATCCAGGTCAGAAACTTGTGTCTTCCAGCCTCTAAGATCTGGATCACAGGTGAACCCTCCAATTCTGGATTGTAGTTCATTCCAGATATAGTCAAGTGGACAACAGGAATAGTCATTACATATATGTAGGAAGACAAAATCATCCAGAGAAAGAATGAACTTTGAACTTCATGCTGGGGGGTGGGGTGGGGGGGTAACAGGATGATAGCTGCCAGACCCTGAAGGAGCAAACATGCTTCCTAGGGACACTAGACTCAACTATGGTGGGACCCAAGCATGACAGCAAACAAATGTTTGTCACCACAAAAGACCTCGAGGAGCACAGGTGTTAAATTTAATATTACTTCAGTTTAACAGGAGAAATAAAATGACAGAAGATAGAAGCTATTGGATATCTATTTCTTTTGGTATATGTAGCAGGATATTTTTCCCAAAGTTGGGAAGAGCTAAGGTGGGAGGAGTAAGGAGAGGAAGAAGAGGAGAAGAAAGAGGAGGAGCAAGGGGAAAGAACATTGGGGGGGGGGACATGGGGGAACATGTCTCTAGCAGTCAAAGGTAGTTGATATATCTAGGTTGGGTATTGGGTTACACCTCTGATTGTATGGGCATCTTGTTATTGAGCATTACCAAATATATAAAGCCTTTGAATAATCTAAGCATTAGAGTCTCATTCCTACCAGGCCCACGTAGATGGTGGGATTGTCTGGGCTCAGCCAAGCATTGTGGAGACAGTGTGGTAGATTGGCAGAGCCATCTCCCATACTGCCATCTTGTGGGTGGCAGGGCTGGTATTTCTGGCTGGCCGTTTCTAGCTGCTGAGCGCACATGGCCTCTGGCCACAGAACATTGTGGCTGAGCTAGGCAGAGCTGCTGCAGCTTAGATAGTCGGCTTGACCAGCGGTCGTTTTTAAGTAATTACTTCAACAAAGTGGCGCCTAATGTGGGACACGAATTCACTAGAAATTTAAGTTTATTCACTTGAGAGTAAAAGTATTTTTATTTTTTATAAAAAGAAAGTGAGTGAGTGATTTTTGATGATAGGAGTCACATGACTCCAGCCCGGGAACTGTAAACAAAGAAACTGCTGGCAGGCAGGTCCTCTGCTGAGAGAAATTGCAGGCCGCCGCTGCAGTCAGAGCCAAATACATAAGCCTCCAAAGTTTTGGAGCAGTTACTGATTTAACTGTGAATTTATAAATGGGGATTATTTGCTTTTAGGAAAGAATTTATATACAGATTTGTCAGATTCACATGGGAAATTTCACCCACGGTTCAGAAATTAGATAGGAATAATTGTCACAGAAACCAGGTAGAGAGTACAGAGTATAAATAAAGGCTGCTCTGAGCCAAGGTAGCCAAATAAATACGCCTCTGTTGTGGAGCAGTTACTGATTTAAGTATAAAATTAAAGAAGGACTGGGTCTAAGACTTGTATTCCTAAATGTGTTATATAGGCACAATGCCTATATGAGAGTAACAATATTAATCCCACTTTTATTTTCATTTTAAATCCCATTTCTATTTTCAGAGTTGTGGATAGCCCCAGCCTTGTATTTTGATGCTAATTCCACTTTCCTGGGAGGGGCTGCAGAGGAGGAGTGAATCAGTACAAGGTGACTTCTTGTGAACCTTCTGTTCACCATAAGTTGTAAAATAAAGGCTACAGCCAGTGATTGGGCAGTAGGAGGGGAGGTGGAGGAAAAGGCTTGGGGGAGGAGAGAGAGGAAGTCAACGGAGGAGAAAGGTGATGGAAGAGCAGGAGGTGGAGAGACAATGGGCGGAGAAGCACGTAGCCTGGAAAAACAGCAAGTTATAAGGGATCTCATAGCTGGGGAATAGAGTAGTGTAGTGGTGAATCTGCCTAATCTAGGCATGCAGTTTATATCCACAATTATTGAGCCGGGCGGTGGTGGTGCACGCCTTTAATCCTAGCACTTGGGAGGCAGAGGCAGGCGGATTTCTGAGTTCGAGGCCAGCCTGGTCTACAAAGTGAGTTCCAGGACAGCCAGGACTACACAGAGAAACCCTGTCTCGAAGAAAAAAGAAAAAACAAACAAAAAACAAAAACACAATTATTGAGTTGTGTTTTCTTTGACCAGTCTTATTTGGGTTGGAGATTTACCACTACAGGTATAGAATCTTGCCAGCTAGGAACCAGGTATGATGTCCTGGGAACAAAATGTGGCTGGGAGTAATGACTCCCATGCTAAGATGACCGGAGAATGTATGGTTAAGTGAAAGATTAAGAGAGTTATAGGTGAGAATAGTGTAAAAATGGAAAATAAAAAAAAAAAAAAAAAAAAAAAAAAAAACAAGTCTTGGGGAAAGGGATGGAAGGAGAGGTTAATGACAATGTGCTTATCTTTTAAACTTGGGAGTCAGTCAACAAACATTAGCAAACTATCTAATAAAATGTACATGTACGTGTTCTTCGGGGAGTACATGTATGTACATGTATGCTTGGCACTCAGGTGTCATTCCCCAGGTATCGTCCACCTTTTCTTTGAGACAAAGTCTCTCATGGGCCTGGAATGTCACCAAATAGACTAAGCCAACTGGCCAGTGATCTCCAGAAATCTGCCTGTCTCTACCTTGTACCTTGCCATGGGGGATTACAAGACAGTGCCACCAGACCTGGCTTTTTACATGGGAGCTTGGGATTGGCACTCAGGCCTTCACACTGGAGAGGCAAGTACTTTACCTACTGAGCCATCTCACTAATTTAAAAAAAAAAAAAACACTTAAGAAAGAAGTCAGCAACTTGGATCTCTGTCACATACCTATCATCTGTATAACATCTACCTATGTCTGTCTGTCTGTCTGCCTGTTGGGGCTTTGTTGTTTTCGATGGGATCCTGCTAGGTAGCCCTGGCTGGCCTCAAACAGTCTCGTGCCCCCACCCCCACCCCATCCCATCCCCACCCCTGGCTAGCCTCCTAAGAAATTTTAGTCTTTAGCTTTATGAGGCTCTTTTGAGAAATATTGTCTCTTAAGAAAAGAAACATCTAATTGAAATTCAGTGACTTCTATTTTCTGTCAGTTATTTTTCCTATTAAACTAAAGTAAAATTAAATTTAATTACTGTGTTAAAATGTCATATATAGATTAATCCTGTTTTGCGATAGCTTTTGTCTCTCCAGCTATGTATCCATCTATCTATATAGTTATATTAAGACGCTTAAAAAGATATTTGAAATTGTGTTCACTAAACAGTAATGATGTTTTTAATGAGTTGAAAGATTTGAAGTAATTTTAACTTTTAGATTTTTTTGCAGTTCTAATTCTTTATGGAGAATGGAAAACATTTTTGTAAAATCTACTAGAGGGATTTTAATAGAGGGGAAAAAACAAACACAGAGGTACTAATTTTTATTAATCCTGAATTGCAGATACATTGTTGGGTCTAATTGCTCCTTTCTAAAGGAAGTACAGGGACAAAGTGTGGAGCAGAGACTGAAGGAAAGACCATCCAGAGACGGGCCCATCTGGAGATCTATCCCATATGCAGACACCAAACCCAGACACTACTGCTGATGTCAAGAAGCACTTGCTGACAGGAGCCTGATATAGCTGTCTCCTGAGAGACCCTGCCAGAGCCTGAGCAATACAGATGTGGATGTTCACAGCCAACCATCGGACTGAACATAGAGACCCCAATGGAGGAGTTAGGGGAAGAACTGAAGGAGCTGAAAGGAATTACAACCCCATAGGAAGAACAACAACATCAACAACCAGAGCTCTCAGGGACTAAACCACCAACCAAAGAGTAATACAATGCAGGGACCTATGGCTCCAGCTGCATTTGTTCAGAGGATGGACTTATCTGGCATCAGTGGGAGGGGAGGCCTTTGGTCCTATGAAGGCTCGATGCTCCAGCATAGGGTAATGCTAGGGTGGTGAGGCAGGAGTGGGTGGGTAGGTGGGGAGCACCCTCATAGAAGCAGGGTGGAAGGGGGATGGGATGGGGGGTTGTGGAGGGGAAACCAGGAAGGAGGATAACATTTGAAATGTAAATAAATAAAATAACCAATTTTTTAAAAAAATGTTCCTTTGAAGTTCTCTGCTATTTTCAAATATTTAAGAATAAAATAGAATAAAGTTCTCCAGTACTATAGTATGAAAAAGGAAAATCAAATAAATTTAGCCTTAAAATGGCTAAATTCATTAATTTCTTTAAGTTTCAGCCTCTGCCATTTGTATTCACTGTCAAGTTAACAGAATCTAAAATCAACTTCGAGGTGAAGGAGGATTATCTAGAGTTCATTAATAGAGGTGGCTGAGGCCCATCCACTGTGGGCGGCACCATTCCCTAGCTGGGCTACTGGGCTGTGTAAATGGGGAGAGGGAGCTGAGCAGCAGCAGACATCACTGTCTGCTCCCTGACTGTGGGTGTGAAGTGACCAGCTGCCCCAGCTCCGGATGCTGTGACTTCACCACAGCCTGTGATGAGCCACAGCCTGTGCCCTGTGAGCCAGAATAAGTCTTTTCTCCCTTAAGTTGCTTTCCTCTTTTCACTTGATTATATTTTTATTTAGATTGCAGAACTAACAGCATGATAGACTTTCACAGATCTGTACCATAAAGGACACGATCTTTAAAACGGGTTGCTGTTGATAAGTAATTTGAGTGTAATTATTATACTCAATAATACAGTCTAATATCATAAACATTATTACTGTTTGGTACTAGGCTCGAAGACGGCAGTGTTCATATTCCTCAGCTTTGGGATGTTTATTGACATCAACACAATTGTCTAGTCAGCAGAGGAAAAGAAATCCTAAAGCTGTTTTTTCTTCTGCCAGTTCCTTTGCAGTACGGTCCATCTTCTAAAATAGGGAGGCCTTCTACCAACTCCCAGGCCTTACTCTTGATCACAAGAGGGAGCAAGTAGAGCAGATCATCAGAACTGAGAGAGTTGCCGTCAGAGATAACACACATCAACATGAACTCTTCCTCTGGAGTTCCAAACCAGATGTCTCTGATGCGGCCAGAGATGGCTTTCACTGCACTGGACAGCTTCCCAGCCTGGATGACGGCAGTGCCATGCTGCTGCACAGTCGTGAGAAGCTCTCCCTTGAGCCAGGTGTCCTCTGTTAGGCCTTCATACACACCAACTTCCTCTCCTTGCAATTTCTCCTTAGCATGATTGACATCTAGATATGGAGCTGGGGGATGATTTTTCCAGATAAAGACATTATGTCATCAGCAGTCACAGTGAATTTTAAGAGCAATTTGAGATTTAGCTCTGTTGTCCAAACAAGGCTGGCAAGTCAAGCTCTCCTTGGGGATTGAGGGAGCTGACGAGGAGGCCAACAGACAGTTCGTATTGCCCGGGTTTCCAACAACAGTGACCTTAACTGACTTCTTGGCTTATTTCTCCAAAGCTGCACACTAGGCTTTGAGGATATTCCCAGTTGCCTTCAGTAGATCTTTCTTCTCCACACCTTCCTTTCTTGGAATGGAGCCCACAGGGACAGCCACATCTAGCTCTTTGAAGGCCATCTCTTGTTTGTCTGTTGCAATGACGTATTTCAAAAGGGGAAGGGCACAGTTGTGCAGTTCCATCAGTACACTATCCAGGACACCCATTGTGGTGGTTTGAATAAGTTTGGCCCCCCCCCATAGATTTATGTATTTGTGTGCTTGGCCATAGTGGGGGGCACTATTAGGAGGTGTGGCATTTTTGGAGAAGGTATAGCCTTGTTGGAGGAGCTGTGGTCTTATTGGAAGAGGTGTGACCTTATTGGAGGAAGTGTGTCACTGTGGAGACAGGGCTTTGAGGTCTAATATAAGCTCAAGTCTGACCAACGTAATCCAGTATTCTCCTGGCTGCCTTCCAATCAAGATATAGAACTCTCAGCTCCTTCAGCATCATGTCTGCCTGCATGCTGCCATGCTTCCTACCATGATGATAACAGACTAAACCTCTGAAACTGTAAGCCAGTCCCAGTTAAATGTTTGCCTTTATGAGAGTTGTCTTGGTCATGGTGTTTCTTCACAGCAGTAAAACACTAAGACACCCATCATGGGGGAAGTAGCCAACAGTACAAGAATTATAGACTAGTCTTTAACTAAAGACTAATCCACTTTTAACACTGTACAAGAGTGAAACCATAGTTGATCATCTGCTCCATTCACAAGACTATGATTGGTTCAGACACTGAGAAGTCAAGGCCAACTTCTCCTACAAAGCCTGTCTTCAGGAGTCAGGTCTCTGTTACAGGTCTCTTTAAGGTGCTTTTATCAGAGTACTTCATCATAGCAATAAGAAAAAAGCCAGTCAGGCAGTGGTGGCACACACCTTTAATTCCAGCACTCAAGAGGCAGATGTAGGAGGATCTCTGGGTTCAAGGCCAGCCTGGTCTACAGAGTGAGTTCTAGGACAGCCAGGATTACAAAGAGAAACCCTGACTTGAAAAAAGAAACGAATAAGAAAAAGAAATGAAAAAAGGCACCCTAGTGAAATAACTGTGTTAACCTTACAGCTGAGTTAAAGAACTTAAGCCATACAATGGCTGGCCTGGCATGATAGTATATGCCTCTAACCCTAGAACTTAGCAGGCAGGATGTTTTCCAGCCCAGACTACATAGCAAGACCTGTCTCAGAAAGCCCAAAACATATATGTAAATATAAATATTGTCTTAGTGAGGGTTTCATTGTTGTAAAGAGACACCATGACCAATGCAACTCTTATAAAAGCAAATATTTAATTGAGGCTGGCTTATAGTTTCACAGGTTTAGTCCATTATCATCATGGTGGGAAGCGTGGCAGCATCCAGGCAGACATGGGGATAGAGAAGGACCTGAGAGTTCTACATCTTGATCCAAAGGAGACTGATTTCCACAAGCAGCCAGAAGGAAGGTCTCTTCCACACTGGGCGGAGCTTGAGCATTAGGAGACCTCAAAGCCCCGCCTCTACAGTGACACACTTCCTCCAACAAGACCACAGCTATTTCAACAAGGGCACACCTCTGAATAGTGCTACTTCCCATGGGCCAAGCATATTCAAACCACCACAAATACTAAGATATAGTCCATCAAAGGACTAGAACATCTTGGCTCATAGTAGGTGCTCAGTGTCACTAAAAGGGTAAATTTGACTGTACTGTTAAAGGCTTCAGGCTATGTTGTAGCCATAAAGCTGTTCCCTACATCACCCTGACATCTGTCTCTTCCCCAGCTGCCACTGTGCCTGGCCTCCTTCACTGCCTTTTCTAGTAAGTGTCCCGAAAACAAGACACCTAAATGTGGTCTTAATTAGTCATTTAACTCAAGTTCATGAGATTAAAAGAAGATCCAGGTGAACGTGCCTGCTTTTGCTGGTGTGGGCTTTCGTACAGTATTTTCCAGCATCGTAGAGCCAGATCTGTGAGCAGCTGAGTCCATCCAACCATCCAGTCGTTTAACAAACATTTCCTACATACCTGCTACCTGTCAGGTGTGGCCCTTGGCAAGAGAAGCAAAAAGATGCAGGGTCCAGGCTTTGAGAATTATGTTCTTCAGAGCTGCAGTAGCACCCATCAGAAGACCATGGAAGCTTAGACAGTTGTTAAGAAGGGATTCCTAATTCCTAGCCCCCTGGGAATCTAGATCAGTGTTTCTCAACCTGTGGGTTAAGACCTGGTGAATGTCAAACAAGCCTTTCGCAGGGGTCACATATCAGATGTCCTGCATATCAGATATTTACATTATAATTCATAGCAAAATTATAGTTATGAAGTAACAACAAATATAGTTTTATGGTTGGGGGGTCACCACAACATGAAGAACTGTATTAAAGGGTCACAGCATTTGGAAGGTTGAGAACCACTGCACTACATAAATTCCAAGCTGTCGTCTGTCTCCTGCAACTGCTTCAAATTCTAAAAGAACTGTTTATCCTTTTGGGTTTTTTTTTTTTTTGCAGAGACTTATGTAACACAGGTTGGCCTTCAGTTCCTTATGCAGTCAAGGATGGCTTTGAACTCCCTATCCTTCTGTTCCTATCTCCTGAGCTCTAGGATTACAGTGTGTGACCACCACACTTTGTTTAATGAGATAGTAAGATTCAAGCCAAGGATGTGTACAAGCAAGGAAGCAATGCTCTTCCAACTGAACTACATGGTCAGTCCAGGGTCTAATAGATCTGTGATCCTCTCTGACTCAGATTCTGAAGTCTAAAGGGTGATTTTAATGAATGCCTAGATGGCTTCCAGGAAAGCATGCCATGCATGTGTGTGTGTGTATGCATGCCAGCATGTACCTAGATGTGTGCATGTGTGTGCATGTGTGTATGTGTGTGTGCATGTGTGTATGCATGTGTGTGCATGTATGTATGCATGTGTGTGTGCATGTGTGCATGCATGAGTGTATGTGTGTGTGCATGCCAGTATGCACCTAGATGTGTGCATGTGTGTATGTGTGTATGCATGTGTGTGCATGTATGTATGCATGTGTGTGTGCATGTGTGCATGCATATATGTATATGTGCGTGCGATGGGCGTGTGTGTGTGTGTGTGTGTGTGTGTGTGTGTGTGTGTATTCTCTCTTCCTTCCTCCTTCCCACCTCACTTTTCACAGGTCTCCTGAGTTATTCTGCTAACGACCAGTTCTCTCTTTGGAGAATCGTAACACTTCTGTTCACTTTCAGTTCTAATTCAGGCCCATCAGTGAAAAAGAGGGCCTAATGCCTTTTGTCGCCAATAAACATCTCTAATTAGCTTCACAGAGGAGAAGAATTCTTTAAAATTACTTTTCATGAGAATGTCATTGTACATTGTAGTCAAAGACCCTTCTCAAATGTGGAGCTATTGGGGGGTGGAAATATCAAGTTACAACTGCCTGTTTTTCTTTGATCCCAAACACTTCCCATTTCATTTAGTTAACTTGTTCCTCTGCTTGGTGCAGGGAAGGGGAGGGGAGGGAGTTGATCATACAGAGCTTGAAACTCCTGTCAGACAGCTTCTCACTGAAAGTTTCAAGTGTGCATTAATGCATTCCCTGAGCTGGAGTGTGGAGACAATTGTTCTTATCGACTGAAATTGCCTCTTACCCAGAGAATCTCCAAGACGGTTTGAGCAGAGCGCCTTCAATCAGCTCCATTTTCAAAAGCTTCCCACTGCCCCCCTGCCAGAACACTCTGTTAGCTTCTTCTAGATAATTCTGGGAAGAGTAATGGACGGGAGAAGGGAGGGCAACTCACCAGCAGGAAGTCACTTGCTCTGCTCAGTGACAGGTGCACAGAAGAGCAGGTCTTGAGGCTGTTTCTTATCTACTCGCTTGGTTGCATTTCGGCTTATTGAGTAGTCCGCACCGCTGCAGTTTGCTTGAGGCAGGCAGCTACCTTGCACATGTTGGAGTATCGCCTTGACATCCCACCCCAACTGTCCGGGTTCTTCATTAACTGAAGCTCCACGGGCCCTCACTTCTGTTCTCTCGGTTTCCTGGTCATCTTGCCTTCTCGCCTCATAAGCTCACGTCCGCCATTTCCTGTAGGCTTGACCTGAACCAGTTTGACCATCAATGGTCTAGGTTGTCAGAACTACATGATCATGTCACCAAAATCTCAAGGTAAAAAAGTTAGCTCTCTCTCTCTCTCTCTCTCTCTCTCTCTCTCTCTCTCTCTCTACCCTCCCTGTGACGAAATACTTGTCAAAAGCAACTTAAGTTAGAGACACTGATAAGAAGGTCTAGCTGCTGCCAAAGTCCTGCCCACTCAGCCGTGGAATACATTCAATCACCACCAGCCACCATAGTCACTCCCAGTAAAACCAACAAACTACAGGACAAACGAGAAACAAACAAACAAACAAAAACAGAGGGCTGGGAAGATGGCAGCTCCCTGCCTCTGAAACCAGCAGTTGCCCAGGTTCAGTCAACAAATCAAACAAGCCCTGAACCCCAAACAGTCCCTTTGGGAAGAACAGAACTTTCTCCAAGGCCATAAAAACACCCACCAAGTGCATTTTAAACGCACAGCAAATATCATATTTTTGGGATAATTTTGAATTCACAGAAAAGCTGCAGAGATGTTGTAATGCATTACAGCATCCCCTAGACCTTTGCCTTACTCCCCGCTTGCTTACATCGTATTTCCTCATCCTACAAATGGTAAAACTGAGCCATTAATGATGAACCATTGCTAGTAACTAAACCACAAGCTTTCTTCTGATTTCACTCATACCCCCGCCCCCACTCTGCTCCGGAATCTAGTCCGGCTACTCATAGCATTGCCTCTTCCTGTCTGCCCTGCTCTGTAATGGGCTCTCGATCTGTCTTTGCTTTCCTTGGCATTATCTGTTTGAAGACAGCTTTTCAGGCGCTATGTGAAATGTCCTTCAGTATGCTGGCTGGTTTTATGTCAACTTGACACAAGATGGAGTCATTTGGAAAGAGGAAACCTCAATTGAGAAAAGGCTCTCACCAGATTGCCCTTTGGGCAAGTCTGTGCTACATTTTCTTAATTAGTGATTGACGTGGGAGGCCCAGCCCATTGCTGGTGGTGCCAGCCCTGGGCACTGGTCCTAGGTCATATAAGAAAGCAGGCTGAGTAAGCAAGCCATAAGGAGCAAGCCAGTAAGCAGCACCCCTCCATGGCTTCTGCTTTGACTTCCTTCACGTGACTCGAGAGTTCTAAGCTGACATGAACCCTCTCCTCCCTAAGTTGCTTGTGGTCATGCTGTTTGAGCACAGCAATCGTAATTCTAACTGAGACATCCCATCTGGATTTGTCTGACATTTTCTCATGATTAAGCTAGGGCAATGAGTTTGGCAGAACCCCATAGAGGTGCCTCATGAACCCACTTTGACAGAGCTCATGTCAACATTGACCCTTGGATAAGACAGTGTTCGATTTGTCTGTCCACTGAGAGATTACTCTTTCTTAACTTCCATATTGGGTTCCTTGGAAACAAATCGCTATGTCTAGCCCACCCACCACAGGGGAGAATGAAGTTCTGTTTCCTGTAAGGGACAGTATTTCTAGGCATTATTTGAAATTATTCTGAAGTGAAAATATGTACATTGGTATGTTTTACTTTGAAATATTTCACAGATGGGAGGGTGGCTTTCAACACCCTCTGTTCCTACTCCCTGGTTTCTCTTCCTCCGTGGACTATAGCAGGAGTTGCCTGCAGTACCCTGTTTTGGTATTATAGTAAGCAGTTAAAGGAAGCACCCTGATTTCCAATGTCACTACCTCGAGAGAGGCAGCCTGTAAGAAGCCATGTTTCCCTGGTAGGAAGCTCTTCAGCAGTTCCAGCCTCCTCGAGCTGAACCACTGTGGCTGGAGCATCTTCCCTGCTTACTGGTTGCTTCTGTCCTTGGCCATGCTGTAGTCCCACCCCATGCATAACGAATGAGAAATTGCCTCTGCTACTTTCAGGGGACAGTGTTTATATCTTATCAGGAATTCTCTGTGGGAACTTAAGGCTGGGAGCTCACACGGAGCAGCTCAGGTCTTGGAATAACCATTGACTCACTCCGTAAACAAGATGCCCAAGGGGACAGAAGGCAGAAGAGGAGGGACTGTCGCCATTTTCTCCCACGTGTTCATTTTCCAATAATCTGTTGGGTGTGTACCTATGATCTAGGGAGAATAAAACAGACCATCTGTAAACTGAAGCAGGCATTCGCTCAGCATGGCTTTCTCTATGTGCATCCCAATCCACCCAAAAGTCTGAGGATCACTCTGGAGTCTCCTTCCCTTTGCTCAATCTAATCCAGTCAGGCACCAGGTCTGTGATGCACACTGGTGTGCAAATATAAAAAAGGGCTGACACAGCCCAAAGAAGGATCTGGCTTTTAACAAGCTCCCTGGAGATAGCCTCTACACCCTGGCCATGTCCTGCTGGTAAGAGCATCCATGTTTACTAGGAGCCTTGGGCCATCCAGACACTGTATGCTACCAACACAACTAACAGCAGAGGCCCTGGGCCATACAGCATATGCCAGAGTCCCCATGGGCAACAATAGCTGAATAACTCACAAGTCGTATGGGTGACCAAGGTCCTGTAACCAACCTGTAATAAAATCCCCAAATGTCAAGGTTCATCGGGCCAGCTTTGCACATATTGTCACGCATCGTTGATGAAATAACCAAAGTGGGATCCCTCTGGGACGGGACCCTGAAAGCACACATCTGGCACTTCATGTATCCTAGGCTTTTTGCCAATTTTAATCTTTCCTTTCTGGATAATAAGCTACAACTGTGAGTTCATCAACTCTTGTGAGTTCTCTGAGCCCTTCTCACAAAGCACTGACCCTCGAGATGGCCTCGAGGACAAAGCCCTTGTGTCGTAGACATCCACTCTCCTCATCAGTGGGTGGTCTGTCTCCTGCACTGAATCCTGCCTGAGCTCTGAAGTCTTGGCCCAGGGAAGATGCACTGCGGGCATCTCAGAAAGGTGTGTAGCTTGATGTGGCAACACACTCAAACACCAAATGACCCTAGGTACTCACACAGTAGACAGGACAGACCTTAGTGGGGCTAGATCATATGACACTCCCACCCCCAACAGATGGCGATGGCTAAGCTTGGTTTCCATCAGTGGCCCTCAGCTGTTGTCCTGGGCAGCCAATCCCCAAGCCCTCTGGTATCTCTGACTCCATCTTCTCATCCTCTTTCCATTTCTTCTCTAGAAATCCCTGTTTCCTTGGAGAGAGAGGAGTGGGACACTCATGGCATACCCATCTTCCATGAAGGACTGCCAAGTCGGCCGTGCCTCCTGGACAGATTAGGCTTGCTCTGTCATACTGGCTTAATCATTGGACTGTTTCATCAGGATTCTGCTTTCCAAATGGAAAGCTGACTGGCTGGAAGCATGCACCCATTCATTCTCTCCATACTTTCTGCTGTGGGTGTGATGTGACCAGCTGTCTCAAGCCCCCTCTGTTTTGCCTTCCCTTCAGGGATGGGCAGTAACATGGAACTGTGAGCTAAAATAAACCCTTCCTCCCAGCTGCTTCTTGTCAGAGTACCCTGTCACACAGCAGAAATCAAACAGCAGTTATGTTCGACCCTCCCTTCCCTTGTTGGGAAAGATGACACACGTGTCCTGTTTATGTTTCTGGAGAAAATGTTAGCTCTAAATTGGCGTTAAACCCCAGAGAACATTTAAATCACACTTCCACTTTTCTAGAAGATTCTACTCAGCCTGGAGCCATTCAACACTTCCTTTCTCAAATCTCCTACTTATTCAGCTCCAGCTTTGGAGAGCAACTTATCCTCAGTTAGAGGATGTTTGTGGTCAGGGCTTAGAGGTCATTTGGGGTTTTCTTCTTTCCCCATTTTAGAGATTGAACCCAGGGCAAGCACTCCATCAGTGACCTACACCCAGGCTGGTTTGTATTTTCATTCCATTCGAAGATAAAATCTTGCTAAATTGTTTGGCTGGTTCTATGATCCAGTTATACAATCGTCCTACCTCAGGCTCCCCCTAGGAGGTTACAAAGGCCTGAGCCAGCAAGCTTGGTTGGCAAGGGTTTTTATACAGCACATCCAGAGCCCAGGACTTCAGCCAAATCCTGCTGAAGGAGGTCCTCAGTGGGTGGCTCCGTCCGGAACTCTGCATTTCTAGGAAATTTCCAGGAGGCATTTAGGGAGGGAGCTGCCAGCCTCCTTCAGCCTTCACTTATATGTAGGCACCGATTTCCTCCTGAGCCTGGTGTCTTAGTTAAGGTTTTGCTGCTGTGAATAGACACCATGACCAAGGCAACATTTAACTGGGGCTGGGTTATAGGTTCAGAGGTTCAGTCCATTATCAACAAGGCAGGAACATGGCAGCATCCAGGCAGGCATGGTGCAGGAAGAACTGAGAGTTCTACATCTTCATCTGAAGACTGCTAGCAGAATAGTGACTTCCGGGCAACTAGGATGAGAGTCTCATAACCCACACCCACAGTGACACACCTACTCCAACAAGGCCATACCTTCTAATTGTGCCACTCCCTTGCCCCAGCATATAGAAACCATCATACCTGGTGATGGTTCCAGTTGCCTCTTTGCCTCAGTGGCTGCTAGGATGATCTATCTTGGAGCCTGTCTCCTCAGCACTCACCTCCCAAATACCATCACCTCTCCAGGGGACTGGTGTCACAGATTTTCATCACTAAGCAAGCATGGCTCTCAGCCTCTGGTACCAGGAGCCAACTCCAGAGGGTATGACAAGCTGTCCCTGTGTAAGATGTCTACATTGTCCATGGAAAGGAGAATGGGGAGAGGGTGTTTGCATATGTGTCTCTGCCCTCGTGAGCTAAACAGAACTGACTGGAGAGAGATGGCACCTGGGATCCAATATACAGTCTATCAGCAGAGAGTGGGGAAGAAAGAGATGGCCAAGAGAAAGGATCAAAAATCAGGGTGTCAGGATGGAAGAGGAAAGGACGGCAAAGAGGGATTAGACTCCCATGGCCACATCTTCTAGTGCTGGTTTATGGTGGGCAGCTCTATAATTGAGAAGTAAGTCACAGTGACCAGGATCACCTATGTAAACCTCACCAGATAGGAGGACATGACCAGCAGGACCAGGGGTACAGTCTATTACTAGAATGACCACTGGACTGTCAGAACATGTACCACGACTCACCAGCTCCTTTGACTTCTAGGGTATCCCCTACTCCCAGCCTGCAAACTCTGTCAGGCTCAGAGCATCAGAGGCCACCTCCCTGTCTCATCACCATGTCACAAATTTCCACTGCCATGAGCTTGGTTCTTTCTCCACTCAGGAGCAAGGAGAGCGGTGGAAAGCCAACATACAGCCTGGATTACTCATCATCCTTCATGGATTCCCTCTGCTACACAGCAGGACATGGTGACGGATAAAACAAACTTGTGTGTCCTCATCCTTGGGGAAGTCCTAGTGTGTCATGGAGGAAATGGATGGTGAACAGATAACATTACGAACCAACCTGGAACTTGCAACTTTAACAGTGCTGGGAAGTAGAAGGATATAGAAGCCACTGGACACATCAAGAGTCAGAGAAGAGGATCGTTTTCCACTAAGCAGAGCAGGTGATATAAGAGTTTTAATCATAAAACTTGACATAACATCAAAATCTGAACAGTATTTTTTTTAACAAAGGTAACTAAGTTATTTAGAGATGTCTTCAACTTTCACCACTGTGGGGGTGGTCAGGAGCACCAGGTATGGTCCTTTCTAGTGAGGCTCAAGGTTCTCAACCCGGTGGTGGCAGATGAGAACAGCATCTCTAATCTGGAACTGATGAGGCACACTCAGGTCTCCAGTCTCATAAGCTTCTTTTAACTGCTCCCAGACCTCATGTAGGACCACCTCAAGTGTTTTCATGTGGACAAACAGGGATTTAGAAAGAACGACATCAGAATCATATATTTTATCTATCTCAGTAAGTGGTGGAGACACTCCCCCACACATAAAATCTTATAAGGTATTAGCTTAAATCATAACCCGGAACAAGGCAAAAGGAAGGAGGGCTGTCCAGTCATCCCCCGCCAGTCTCCAAGGCTAAGTTAGCTTCTCTACCTGTCTTGAGCTCTGGGGTCTGTAAGCACAATTTAATTTTTAATTAATTTCTAGCTAGGTGGCCAGTTCCTGACTTACCTGGGCAACAAAGGTAGGTCTATTGCCAGACTCAATTATCTTGGGTATTTCAAACCTGGGGAAGTTCTCTTTCAAGGTCTTCTTAGCCACCACGTTGGCAGTTTCAGTCTTTGTAGGAAAGGCTTTTATCTAGCCTGAAAAAGTATCTATAAAAACCAACAAATATTTGTTATGATATTTAGCAGGTTTGACTTCTGTGAGGTCTACTTTTTAGTAGGACCCAGGTCTGTCTCTTTGAAGTCTTCTTTTGGGGGGACATCTTGAATATCCAGCGTTAGTCAGGGCACAGGTCTCACAATTTTTTCAAATAAGTTTAACACATAAAATTATCAAGTTCTTCGGGTGTTTAGCTCCTAGGTGAGCTAAACAATGTAAATTTGTCACATATTTTCATCTTTCTCTCTGTGGAAGGACTATTTTTAACATGGACATCAAGATATTTTTTAGGGCTTTTAACAGTCAGGATCAGAGCTCTTTGAGCAGCCTTTTTAGAAGTCACCTGATTTCTTTTAGCAACACCATCGTGAGTTTTCTGATGTCCAGGACAATGAATTATGGCCACTATTCTAGGCAAATGGATGGCCTCGAGGAGGCTCAGTATTTTTTTTTTTTTTAATGTCTTTTTCTGCAGAAGTCAGCAGCTCCCTCTGTCTGTAAATTGTTCTTTCTGGCAGGCTGCTGACCCAAATCACTTGATTTTTTTTTTATCTATAATTGTTGCTCCCACCATCCTCCGCTTACCTTTAATCACAAAGTTGCTCCCGTCCGTATATCAGTTCGGACTTCCTGGCCAAGGTTGGTCTTCTGCCAGAATTTTAATATAGCGATGGACAAGGGAGGAATCATCAGTCTCAGGCAGTAAGGTGGTTCAGGATGGCCGGGGAGGCAAAGATCTATCAGGGGGCTGTCGGATAATGTTCTCAAGGGAGTGAGGTGTCACAACAGTTATCTGCTGTCTCAGAGTCAATTCAAGCAAGGCCACAGTAGCGATGGCTTTCAGACAAGTAGGCCATCCGCTGGCAACTAGGTCAAAAGCCAGCAATGTCTAGGAACTCTCTCATTTGTCTTAGTTCTTCGTAGGCCTTTAAGTGTGGTGGATATAGTCAAATGTAGTGCCTGGCTTCTTTATCAGTAGCAGGGGGGGTGTTCCACAGTGACTGGCAAGGAACCAGAATGTCCTATTGTAACAGTATTGACCGTCTCTGGGGGTCCCTGTCTTCCTGAGATGTCTCTCAGGGCTACAGCCAGTGATTTCCACGTCTGCCGATTACTCCATGCGTCTGCAAACAGCTGCAAAGAACCGAAAGTACTTTCACAAAACCAGCTTACTGAGACAGTACAGACAAGAGAATGGGCCCAAAACACAGCAAAACACAGAAACAGAGACAACAAATTGGCCAAAAACAGAAATCATACCTCCAAGTGGGTTCTTAGAGCTTAGGGTGGTCGCAGTTTCCCTGTAAGGGAACCAAAAATGTAAGGCCCCCACGAAGGGAGTACCTCACCCAAGCCTCAGGAATTTGCTGCCACCCATTAACTCACAAGACACCAAACTTGATGCAATCAGCAAGAGGTATATTTCGATCAGTATACTGAGGTCAAGACCCATGACCCACGCAGGGACAGTCTGGGGCAGTCTGACCCCGGGGTTTTGGAGACAGAGAGAATTTAAAGCCAAAAACCACAACTCAGGGGGGAAACCACAACCCAAGGGGAGTAAAGGAGGGCTATTGGAGAGACCTGTGGAAAGTCCCAGTCTATTATTCAGTTTGTGACAGGGTCCAAGGAACAGTCATGGGGAACATTCTGTATAAGCTATTCTCTAAGAGCCTATTCATAATCAACCATCTATCTTGTGGTCAGTCAAGTTCCTGAAACACAGAGCCCATGACTAAGCTGACCTGCACTCTTGGTTCTGCTTGCCTGTTAGGAGTTTTTGAAAATTTTTAACCCTTTCAGTGAGGTGCTCCTAGGATCACTGTGGCTCTCCACACTGGTCTGTTGCTAAAATAAGAGGGTGATTATTGGAGTCTCCAGATTCCAGCCTCTTCAGAGAGAGAGCATTAAGGAGAAGAATACGGATGTCGGTGGCTAACTGTGGCCACAGTCTCAAGGTTTCTCAGCTGCCCATAACCCTACTAGTCAAACCACCAACAATCACCTACTACCAGTATTCTGAGCCATCCAGAGAAAAGCCTCCAGCTAGAAGACTGACTTTGAAGAAAGTGGTCAGGCTGGACTCCCGCTTCCAGCTTGGAGAGCTTGAAAGAGGCAGCTGGTCTCAGAGCTTCGTTTTCTCCAGTCTTGGAAGGGAGACTTTAGTGCCAACACAAAGAAGCCGAGTAAGCTCCTAGATCCGACATCTCTGTGGCTCAACCCTGGCACTGACCCGCACGTGGCTCCTTGGAGCAGAGCAGCTCAATGAGGTTGTTCCAACAGCAGTCATTTGGGTGCTATGTAAACCCAAGCCTCCCAGTATGCTTCCAGGGAGTGCCTGGAGCCAAGGCTGGTGCCTCAGCTCCCTAGGGGGTAACTAAGAGGCCTGGGATTGACTGGTTCCCTGCAGGTGGAGCTACACACAGCTGGCTACTGTCTCACACCCCTTAGGAGTTGGCAGAGATTGCCTGGTACTGTTGCGGGGATGCTGTGAGAGGCTGCAGCAGAGGTTAGTGCCAATTATGCTGCGTACCTGTAGGACCGTGAAAGGCAGCCTGGTTCCTGGTTAACCAAAGGTTAGAAACCCCAGCCACCCTGAAGGGACAGAAGGCTTTTTGCCACACTCCTGAACATCAGGCTCCTAGCACGAGGCCACATTCCTCCATAGATTTGTGGCCATCAGTCACATAAGGGCAACACCCCAAGCCCCTCCACAGGTAGAGGGTGGGACCTATGGTCAAGTAGCCTCAAGACAGATGTCCAACTTAATGAGGTAGCCAAAGTTCTGGACGCTTAGCCAATAAACTCCCCTTCCCAGACACTCCTCCCTGTAAAAGGTATTTAACCTCAGGCCCACCCTGAGCTGGGGTACGGTTTTACTCATCTACTTTCCACCATGACAATAAATGCCTTAAAACCATGGACTGACTTTTTTTCATCAGGATCCGCCGTGGGGAGCCATGAAGCAGGCCTTCACTTAAAGAGCCGGCCATCCAATCTCCCATACCAGGCCTCTCTGCGTTCCCAGCCTCGGTGGCCTCCACCAAGCCAAACCAGCCACCCCATGACCAAGCCAAGGACTTCCACTCCCACTCCCCTCAGGATCCAGCCAGAACTCCCCACCCCTTTCCCCCTCAACCCCGGGCACCCACTCTGTTCTCAGTTCTTCCACAGCTCCTAGCCCCGACCACCACCCCCGACCCCCTGCCAGCTCCGGCTGTCCCCAGGACCTCAGACTGTGCTTCCCCACCTCCGGAGCAGTGTCCTGTGGCTTCCCCATAGCCTGACACCCGCCTGCCACTGGCGTGGGGTAAGCTCAGTCAAAACTCCCACGTCCCACTTTCCCGAGTGGCCCAAGCCCTGAGGCAGAGCAGACACAGGGCCCACCTGACCCTACACTTACCCAGATGTGGTACTCCAGAACCAAACCGCCCCAGGCCCCACCAAGGGTCCGGAGGACAGAGGCATCCCTGAGGAAGGATATACATCCACAACTTTATACATCCACAAGAGTGATTGTTATCTTTCTAGAGAATTAAGTGTTCCTGTCCCCACTCTGGGAATCCTCCTTATACACACACCCGCAACATCAGTACGAAAGTAATCCACCTCTTAAAAGGGATCCTAGAGTGCCATTTCCCAGGAAGGTACTTTTCACAAGGGACCTGAGGGGGACCTTCCTCCAGTGATTAACAACTCTGTTTTAAGATGGCTACAAAAGGTGGCATGTGACTCTCCTATGCTGAGACGGGAAGCAGAGACAAACTCCCAGAAGCTCACGGGCCAGCTAGCCAACAGCAAACAAGAGACCCTATCTCAAAACAAGGCAAAAGGTGAGGACCAATACCCATGATAGTCCTTTGACATTTACACATATGCTGTGGCACACGCGCCATTAACAACAATAAAACAAAACAAAAAATAATAATGTGCACGTCAGTAGGTGTAGTCTGGCACCTGAAAGGATTTTTGTAAGTCAAAGTCCCCAAGAGGAAGCATTCAAAGAATGGATATGTATGAAGCTGCTGCTCAGGCTGAGGAGGGGACAAGTTGGGAGTCCAGGGACCCTGCGTGGCCCCGGGCTAGTTACACAGCCTTTCTGCAGCTGCAATTTGATGACAACCCAGTCTCCTGATATTGCTGTTACGAGACACTAACTAATGCAGGTAAAATGCACAGCACAGAGTGAGCCATCGTAAATGGCAGCTATTACTGCTGTCACCAACACTGGGAAGAGGAAATGAGGGCATGGATCTTGGAAAAAAAGTGGAGCATCTCTACCCTCCACTGACCTTGATGTTATGTATAATGAGTTTATCTCTCCGTTGCAGCTCCCCACTGGTATGGGAGCCCCAGGGAGAATGGTGATCCAGCAAAATGGTAAAACTTACACAGTGTAAGCCTATATGGAATGTGTTAGCGTGTGGATATGTACTTTGAAGGAAGGGAGGGAGTTATACATGGGATGTCTGCTCAAAAGAACGAATGGTTTGATGGGTAAATGGATACATTCATTGCTTAGTTTGTGAAAAGCATAAGATACAGTGCAAGGAGGACCTGGAACATGGCCATGACCATAACTCAGTTCCACCTACAGAAGTTCTCAGAGTGCAGGAGAGGAAGCAAGCAGGAGCCCTTGCAGGTAGATGAAAAAGTAGGCACGGGTTGTGTGCACATTGGCTCCTAAACCCGAGTTCAAAACTCAGCTGAGTCCTTGCCAGCCCACAGCCACCATCCCTAAGGAACCTGGCACTCCAGTCAGACTGCACCGATGAGAGACCAGCCTGAGCCTCCAGGGAAGACTGGTGGGAAGACCGAGGGAGTGTGGACACGACCCTGCCCACATTCTGGCCATCATCTGCCACCCGTCTCTGAGTGTCAGGAAACCTGAGTTCAAGTGCTAGTTCTGTAACTCACTGCTATGTCACATTTGCTTCAAGGTCGCTGGATCTGTAAGACAGGCATGGGGACACTTTCTAAGCCTTGTGAGAACAACACAGGGCTAAGGAGAATTGCTCAACTCCATGGAGGCGTTTGCTACTATTGTTAGGGGACAGACAGGATGGATGGGGGCGATTCATATTCTGAATTATAAAGACACATTCATACTCCATACTGTAGAAATAAATCTACATGAATGTTTTATTAATAGCTTAGAACATACCACTGCTAATGGTTTGTTTGTTCTGTATTAAGCCCTTCCAATCAAGAAGCCCCTGGAGGAGTATAAAGTTGATATCAACAGACATTTACTAGACTTAGCAATTCAAGACGTGTATGACTTTGGGCTGGGGAGATGGCTCCGTGTTAAAGCACTTGTGCAAACATGAGAACCAGAGTCCATGTTCCTGAGAACCCACATAAATGCCAGGTGGGCATGACAGCCTGCCTGTAATACCAGATCTCTGAAGGCGGTCCTGCCTCCATCCCCGAGTAAGCTGGCTAGCCAGACTAGCCATATCAGTGAGCTCTGAGATCAACTGAGAGACACTAAGGTGGCTAGTGATGGAGAAGACTCCTAACATAATCTTGACCTGCAAGTGCACACACGTGTGCACATGCATACACACACATGCACACCACACACACACATACACACTCACGCACGAGCACACACACACACACACACATCTGAGCCCACCCGACTGGAGGAGCAGGCTTGGGCTCCAGAATAACTGACCTCCTTCCTCCATTCCCACCCACCCCCTGCTACCCCTGCGTGCTCCCATATATAATCTTCTGGTTGGAGGTGGGAGGAAAGGCCAGTTTTTAGGATGTTAATTCCTGTCTTCTCTGATCCCCGGTTCTCTGGATAAATCATCATGAAGCTTCAATCCCCGCCAGTAGCAGGAGCAAACCAGAGGAACAAGCAGAGGCTTGCTCTCTGTGGTAACAGGCATCACACATTCCAGCGATCTGACTATACCATTATCATTATTATTTTTTAAAACTACTTTATAATTTATAACAGTCACTACTATAGCCTAAAGGAAGGTCTTGGTAGCTGCATAACAAAAAGAGCCCTACAGGTCTTGGCTGGAGAGACCTGTAGAGAATCCATCTAGGGGTCCTGACTTCTCAGCGTTATCCGTGCATTCTGCTCTTCCTGGGGGCCAGGGAGCTCTTGGGGCCCATACACATAGTCCTCCTGTCTTAGTCACTCTGTCTCTTCATCTCTGTCCCTACACCTTTCCTCCTAAACCTCTCATCCACAAGGTTTCCTAGCCCTACCCACTGTCATCAACAACCAAAAGCAGCCATCTTCCCTCCTTTCCCCTCACAACTAAATGGGAGGAATATCGGTTTCCCCATTTATTTATAAGATAAAGTGGAGACTGCCAAAGCAGACACTTTGCTTAGCCCAATGCCTGGAGTGTGGTAACTACATGGGAAAGTGGTAGTCATAGAGTCATCCTCTTGTTTCTTGTTGGGAGCCGACTTTAAGCAGAAATCGGCTAGAAAGCAGCTATCAACTTTGCAGCCATCTGGAACCATGTACCCTGACAGAGACTTGTTTTTCAACAGCCTACAACAGCTGAAGCACACTCTGATAAATATATTGTTTATCCCACATAGCTTGTTTTGCTGTTTAGTGACCCCAGCTGCATGGTACATGTGGTAAAATGTTTTCACCTGTGTTCTCCTGCTTGTGCTTATAAATACCCAGGATTTCCTTGTAAGGGTGGGGTGTAGTAGTAGTAGGAGTGGTGTGTGTGGTAGAGACAGTAAAGGAGACTTGACTACAGATCCTCTGGCTTGTCTCTATTCTTCGAGTCTCTTCCCCCTTCTTCCCCCCACTCTCTCTCTTGCTAGACCCTGACCTGCGGAACAGAGCAGGCCGTTACAATTTCTGTATTTTCCTCTGGGCTTCTGCACTTTAGAATGAGTTTCTGAGCCAGGATTTGTGGGGTCTATGCTATGGCTTGCATAGATGTTCCCCAAAAGCCTCTTTAGGTTTAATTACCGTGGAGACAGGGGAACCTTTACTGGGAAGAAGTTAGGTCACTGGGGGCATGTTCTTGAAGGGAATACTGGAACCCAGCCCCTTGGTGTTTGCTGGCCACCATGACATGAGCAGTTTCCACACCACAGACCCCCAAACAGCAAGCTAACCAGTCATAGAATGAAACCTGCAAAAACTGTGAGCCAAAATAAACCTTTTTTTTTTTTATAAACTGACTCGCCAGGTTGTTGTGTCACAGCAACAGAGGGCTAGCAGCTTGGAGAAGGAGCAAGGGACTGAGAGGACAGAACAGAGGGTTGCTATCCAGTTCTGGAGCCCAGAAACTTTCCGAAGTCACGTCTGCTGAAGCGTGGTTCACATTCCCTCTTCCTTCACGTGAGACCAGCAGGTGAGTGCAGGTGTGTGAGGTTGTCTGAGTCACTAAAATGACAGAGATGATGGCTTGGCCTGCCCCATCAGTTACTGATGGGGACATTGTCCTACGTCCTTCCATACACTGCAACATGTACCCTCACCCGAGTCCAAGGAGGGAGGTAGAGTCACAGAGGCTCAGAAAGTTTAATTCGCGTCCCTGTGCTCACTCTCTAAAGAACACTTAACTATTCTTTATAACTTTTTCTGTCTCATCTAGTAGGCGGTGGGGAAGAAACCTAGACACTTGTAAGGATTTGAACAAAGAACATCTGGGCACATCTGCACACAGCCTTCCTTCACTTTCAGCCTTTGTGATAGGAACCAAGAAGCTACACCCATGCTAGTGTTCAGTGGTGAAGGGCCACCAACCATTCCGCTTACTAAGGAGCCAACAAGTATTAGAGTGCACTGTATGCCAGATACTGAGATGTACATTGCCTTCATCTGATATTCAAAGTAACCTCACTCGTTTTCTTTTTGAGACAGGGTCCTGCTGCACAAATCAGACTGGCCCAGACCTCATGTTCTTCCCCTGGCCTCCTGAATATTGGTATTACAATGTGTACCATCATACTAGGCTCAAAGTAACCTCCAATCATATTCTTAGTCCCATTTTACAGATGCAAACCAGATCCAGAGAGTCCCAAGGGTCTCACGGGCATTAGATGTCACTTGTGTGACCATTCTCTCAAGTCCCTTTGGATACTCAAGGGAACAGCTGTTCCAGGTCTCACTGGATTTGTGGATCCAGGTGACTGTAGCATCATTTGCAGACCTGGATATTGATGGAAGAGTCCTTAGACATTTGGGACAGTTTGGTTTTTGCTACATAACAAACAGCTCCAAACCTCAAAGGCAACAACCACGTACACCAAAAAGCTCCAGGGCTGGGGGAGAGCTGGTGCAAACTGGACCCAGCTGGAGAAAGGTGAGACCATAAAAACCACATGGCCATAGGATGGGTGCAGGAAGAAAGAAAATTCAGGGGCATTCTCTCTTCTCTTCCCTGGACCAGGCAGCTCTGGGTGACATCCATGAATCACAGTTCCTGAGACATCACAGTGGTTGGCTTCCTCTCCCCCACCCCCACCCCACCAGGATGAACTGTTATCGCCTTTGACAAACACACAGCAGGGGGTGTAAGAAAAATATTAGCTGTGTTTTTCTTTATTTCATTGCTTCTGGGGATACTGTTAATGATAATGTAATTTGCAGTTGTCTGGGCCTTGGAAGAGAACAAGATGTTCATTATCTCGCTGATCTTCGCATCAACCTAAGTTGAAAGTACACAGGGCCGAGAGAGAGAGCAGCGGCGACGTATAATTAATTACCTCAGAGTGATAATAGAGCCAGTGCCACTTCAGCTCCTGCTCGGCTCCCACACTGACTAACACAACTGGCTCATTCAGTGTCGACTCATCCCTCATTGATGAGTTAGAACTGTGAGATCAGAACCTGCTTGAGAATCCCAAGGGACCTGATTCCTTGCTGTGTGACCTGGGCAACTTATCCTCTTGGGTTTGTTTCCTAAAATTTCTGTTACAAATGATCCCCCTATGGGGTGGCTTCAGTAGAAACATAGTCTCCCTCAATTTGGGGGAAAACAGAAGTCTTCTTTTAAAACATCCATCATGTTGGGATAATGGGTCAGTCTTCCCTGTGATAACTCCATATTAACCCACCCAGCTGAACAAAGAAAGTCTAATATGCCCCTGTTTCCAAATGAGGTCACATTCTGACATGTATTCATTTGAGGGGATGGGGAGAGACCATATGTTTGTATAGTTGTATGGATGGTGCATGTGAGGGTCTGTACACACACACACACACACACACACACACAATCACACACATGAACATAATGTGAAAATTAAAGTCATGGTTGGGTGGTTGGGTCTCCTCCTCTATCACTGTCCGCCATAATTTTGACACAGGGTCTCTCACTGGCTTGGAGGCAGCAGGCCCCATGATCCTCCCCACCCCCCCCACCCCCATCACCACCCTAGAACAGGGGTCACAGGTGCATACTGCCTTGCTTTGTACTTGTTAATGGGGGTTCTGGGGCATGAAATTTTGGACTTCCTGCCTACATATCCAGCAGCAGAGCGACCGAGCCATTTCCCTCTTTGCTGTGAGAAGACACCTTCTCACCCAGTACACTCTTTGAGGCTTGTTTTTCTTTCTTTTCTCTTCTATCTGTGATGCCATAGCTTGCCTCTGTGTGATAGCATGGTTGTGTGGACCAGGAAAACTCACCACATAGAGCCTGGCATCTTGGACCCATCTATCAAACAGAAGCTATTGTTGTCAACCCCACCACTGTTGCCCCCACTTGGTATTTGGGACCCCAGAGGGAGCACCAGCTAGCCTCCCCTTGAATGTCAGAGGTGGGTTTTCCAATTCTTGAACCAGACTACTGTGCACACAATAAATGCTCAATAAATGTATCATGACAACCAGATGAAGCCCAGAGGTACATATCCACCCTCAGAGCCCTGCGATGACTCCCTAAGTCCCCATGGAGGCTCAATGGAACATCTTCCTGCCTGTGAGTCTAGGTCCTGCCATGGCTTCAAGTGACTAAAAGTCATTTTAAGACCTAGATACAAAGAAAGGAATTCTTGGAAATTTGTATCTGTCACAATACTTGGGATTGAACTTGGAGCCTCACACACGTCAGCCAAGTGTTCTATCACTGAGCTATAGCCCTTCTGTTTGTTTTTGCTACAGTACCACTGCATATAGTACCACTGCATGAAATAGCACTGAATGTAATACCACTTCATATAGTACCACTGCACATAGTACCACTGCACATAGTACCACTGTATGTAATACCACTTCATATAGTACCACTGTGTGTAATACCACTGCATATAGTACCACTGCATATAGTACCACTGCATATAGTACCACTGCATATAGTACCACTGCATGAAATAGCACTGAATGTAATACCACTTCATATAGTACCACTTCATATAGTACCACTGCATATAGTACCACTGCACATAGTACCACTGCATATAGTACCACTGCATATAGTACCACTGCATGAAATAGCACTGCATATAGTACCACACTGTATGTAATACCACTTCATATAGTACCACTGCATATAGTACCACTGCACATAGTACCACTGCATATAGTACCACTGCATATAGTACCACTGCATGAAATAGCACTGCATATAGTACCACACTGTATGTAATACCACTGCATATAGTACCACTGTATGTAATACCACTGCATATAGTACCACTGTATGTAATACCACTGCATATAGTACCACTGTATGTAATACCACTGCATATAGTACCACTGTATGTAATACCACTGCATATGGTACCACTGTATGTAATACCACTGCATATGGTACCACTGCATATAGTACCACTGCATGAAATAGCACTGAATGTAATACCACTGCATATAGTACCACTGCATATAGTACCACTGCATATAGTGCCACTGCATATAGTGCCACTGTATGTAATACCACTGCATATAGTACCACTGCATATGGTACCACTGCATGTAGTGCCACTGCATGTAGTGCCACTGCATGTAGTGTCACTGTATGAAGTAGCACTACATATGGTACCGCTGCATGCAGTGCCACTGCATGAGGTAGCACTGAATATGGTACCACTGCATGTAGTACAACTTCACGTAGTACCACTGCATTTAGTACCACTGCATGTAATACCACTGCATATAGTACCACTGCATGAGGTACCACTGCATATAGTACCACTGCATATAGTACCACTGCATGTAGTACCACTGCATGAGGTAGCACTGCATATAGTACCACTGCATGTAATGTCACTGCATATAGTACCACTGCATGTAATGTCACTGCATATAGTACCACTGCATATAGTACCACTGTACGTAGGACCACTGTATGTAATACCACAGCATATAGTGCCATTGCATATTGCCCCGGCCCGCGGGGATTCAACGAGACCTTAGGGAAGGGGGCGAACGAATGAAAGGACAAGAGGCACAAAGAATGAGAGCAAGTCTGGGTTCTGATCAAGCTCTGAAACTTTAATTTGGGGGGCAGGTTATAAAGACTCAGCAAACCGGGAAGTTTGGGCGAGGGTCATTGCTTAGGGCCATCCTACTATGGAATCCTTACTGTCTAAGACCTTCCCACTGTCATAATCTTATCACCCTAGACCATCCCACTGTCATAATCTTATCACCCTAGACCATCCCACTGTCATAATCAGCTCCAAGAAATGCCAGGTTCCTGGAAATGCTTTAGGTTCCTGGGACCTGAGACCTGTGAATGTCCTTTCTTAACCTTGTACTGACTAGACTTTCTAAAACAGCAGGTAATTTCCTGGGTTTGGCTCCCGGCAGCATATAGTACCACTGCATGTAGTGCCACTGCATGAAGTAGCACTGCATATGGTACCACTGCATGTAGTACAACTTCATGTAGTACCACTGCATATAGTACCACAAAATATATACCAAGCCTCAAGCCTCAAAGGCAACAAGAGCAATAAGCTGATGAGTCTGTGGCTGAGGAAGGGCTGGGGCAGATCAGGCTCAGCTGAAGATAAGCCTTTTCTCTACTTTGGTGGAGCCAGACCCCACCAGCACCATGATCTGCCTGGGGGGAGAGCCCAAAGACACACCTGAATATAGGCCCTTACTCTGCTAACTGCCAGCAGCATTCCGTAGATGGCTCTATCCCTGCTGGCTGGAATCTGTTAGGCAGCTGGTGTCTCAGCTGTTAAAATGCCACAGGGACCTGCTGCTTGCTGAGGTCCCCCCAGGGAGGTTAATCTGTCAAGAAGGCTTCGCCAAGGCAGCCAAAGTGGCACGTTTTGACATTTGGGGAATGTCCCTGTTTACACATTACACCTAATCCTACCTCCACAAGGGCTTCCTGGGCACACAGCTGATGTCTTCTGGGGGTTGGCGAACTCCTGTAGGGACACAGAGGAATGTGCTGGTGGGTGGCTCTGCTGGGGTGGTGTGGTAAGGCCCAGGCAGAGCCAAGCTCAGACTAGGTAGAGGTCAGCTCACATGGTGCCTGCTTAGCTCCTGTCCCAGGATGCACCCATGACCCTACGAGGCTTTGTTCCCTTACATCTCCTTCATAGATGAGCCACAAGCCAGGCACGGTTTCCAGGAAACAGACAGGATCGCTTCCATGTAGTCTCAGAAAGAGAATGAGATTCCCCAACTGTTTCCCTAAGTCATAACTGGAAAAGTCTTAAGATGGAAAGGAGGAGGTCTTAGAAGCCAAGAAGCTAGATATGGCCCATGGGAGAGGGAGGGGAAGGCTTCCTAAAGGGCTGGGTTAGATAATAGAACATATGAGATATGAGATATAAAAGCAGAAAGGGGGCAATAATGGGGGTTAAAGGATTAAGTGGATATATATATACACACATATATACATATATATACATATACATGCCTATGAAAACCCACTAGGCTAAGTTTGCAAGCTAATTTCATAATTAATTTATAATGTAAAGGACAGCAAGATGTCTTAATAAGTTGAGCCCACAGTGGACGGAGAGAACCAACTCTAGAGGGTTGTCCTCTGACCTCCATATATGCACGGTGGTACCCATGTACACACGTGACAGATTCCCCATGCTCTAGTGAACGGCCTCACTCTCATGCACATGAGGCAAACACCAATTGAACTCAGTGGGTTATTTCATAAAAAGGAGAGAACATGATGGTGGGGGACAATGGGCCGGGACAGAATTCCAGGAAGGAGAAGAGGAGGTAGTGTGAGGTAGGTATGATCAAGATACATTGTGAATGACCTCTCATGACCCCTACCAGACCCTCCCCTACAAGGGTCTGCCTCTCAACCCTCCCCCTGCCAGGGTTGTAACAAAGTCTTTTAGTTTGGATTCATAAAAATCTCCAGCAGCTGCTTTGGGCGGCTTCTGCTTGTCCGTGACAAGTGACAGGTGTGCAGAAAACCCTCAGCTGCCACCTCCTCCCACTGTCACTGAGGGCTGTCACATATGGTCGGAAACAGGCTCTCTGTCCCTGGGAGTCCCCAACTTAAGTCCCCACCAGCACCTCTCATGTTCCGGCACCTGACACACATGTCTATCTGTAATATCAGGGAACAAGGTACCAGTCCCCTTTCTAAAGGGAACCCCTACCTAAGTACCTAAGGGTGATTCTCCTTGAGTCTCACTCATGGAGCAGCAGATGGGGCAAAGAATCCAGAATTTTCTATTTCTATGTGTACCCTTCTTTCTCCTAGGTCTAGTTTTCCTTAAGGTGTGTGTGTGTGTGTGTGTGTGTGTGTGTGTGTGTGTGTATCTGTATGTGTCTTCATGTATCTGTGTATCTCTGACCATGTGTATCTCTGTCTGTATGTGTATATCTCTGTGTCTGTGACTCTCGGTGTGTGGTGCTCATGTATGGTGTGTGCACACATGTGTAAGGATGTGCTCACCTGTGTCTCTGTAAACAGAAGCCAGAGAAAAACATCAGGTGTCCTGCTCTGTCACTCTCTATCTTGTTGCTTTGAGGTGTGGTCTCTCACTGACCCTCGAGCTAAGCTGGCATCCAACCAGTCCCAGTGATCCTCCTGCCTCCACCCAGCATCCACAGTGCTTGATCTACAGGTGTTCATGCTCAGCTTCTGGCACGGGTGCTGAGAGCCAAACTCAGGTCCTTGCATTTGTGAGTTGTACTCTTACCCACAAAGCTGCCCTCCCAGGCTCCTTCCTTTAAAGTTTGCTATGATGACAGTGTTAAATATGTGGTGACAGCAATGTTATATAGCTATATTTTCACCAAAATGTATTGAACTCAACACTTAAAATGGGTGAATTTTGTGGACTGTAAGCCGTTCAGCTGCCGTATCTTTAAAAAATAAATAAAGCATTTCAGCGAAGGTTTAGCAGAAGAAGCCAGTGGGGCCGTGAAGGTTGCACACGAGGACCACATGAGACACCACTGCATTCTCCTGGGGTGACTGAGATACAAAACACAGACAGCATTAAATGCTGGGTAGGCTTGTTTGCTGCTGGTGAGACTGTAAAAGTGTTCAACTGCTTTGGAATACAGGGTCTCTGAAGGCTGTGACCAGCATGTCCACCACACACGCAAACAGTTATAAAAGCATGTGGCTGAGAGTGCATATGACCTTGCAGGCAGTAGTCAGTGACACAGCCCACATGACCCTCCCTGGATGGAAAAACAGACTGTGGAGTCACTAAATTAACACTACCTGACAGAAGAGGCCTGAGGATGCAAATTGAAGGTAGAAGACCGTGAAGAGACCTAGACTAGACTTCCAGCCCCACCCCAGTTACTGAAGGTTGATGATCCAAAATACCGTTTAGCTGATAGCAGGGGTCTTAGATAAATCTCAGAACACATGTGCGCACACACACACACACACACACACACACACACATGCCTCGTATTCTCCAAGTGAGACTGTAAAAGTGTTTAACTTTGACATGGTGCACGTAACAACATAAGGAAATCTCAAACAGATTATTGAATGAAAATAGCTACGCTTCAAAATGTGAGCACCATGCGCGTCATGCCTATGAATTTCTAGAACAAATAAAACTAACGATGGTGAAAATCAAAGCAATTCATAGATAGCATCGTCTAGAAGAGCCTGAGAGCGTTTCTAGAATGCTGAGAATCTTCTATATCCAAGCTTCACGATGGCGGCTCGTGGGCAGACACATGGAGGGTGTATGTATACAACACTCGTCTTTGTTTTGTGTATTTACTTTTGTACATTATCGGCCACACGATGTGCCTCAATGGAAAACAAAACGGATAGGAAAACAGGCTGAAGCCAGGAGAGAGAGTGATTCTGCAAGAGACTCTCACAAGGACCCGGGCCAAAGGGGAAGCGGGGAGGAAGAGGGAAAGCAGAGGAGGCAGCAAGAAAAGGGAACAAAGAGAGAGGATGGGGAGAGTGTGGAGACTGCAGCTAGATGTGGGGGGGAGGGGCAGCATGGAGACAAGAGGCAGCCCCTTCATGACCCTCCGCAGGACCAGAGCAGGTTCCAGCCTTCGTAATGGGCAAAGTGGAACACGCCTGTGCTCATTTGGGCCCAATTCATTATATTTCTAGGAATTTATCATAAATGTGGGCACAAAGACTTCACGTACTCACTCCAGTAATGATAACAGCCGATCTGTGCCGTGTCCTTTTCTCTCATTTAATTGACAAAACAACTATTTTAGACCCACTTTCAAGATGGGGTTTTAGATCCCAATTTCCTGGCACAGAGGCCTTCTCGATTGTGAATGTTCCAAAACATGAAGTAAACACAGGTCTGATAGCTTAGGCTGCACCCCAATAGGCAGACTAGCACTTTGTGGCATGTTTCTTTACTGGCGGAAGGTCAGCTCTGTGAGGTGGTGACATTGGTTCCCCCATGCCTACCACAGTGCCTGGTGTGAAGGAGGTTTCCAACACACACTTATTACATGCCAGTCTTTTTAAAAGCCCGAGCGTGAGTCTCTACAGGATACCCAGGTCTCTCTGAAGACACCCAAGCATCGCAATGAAATTCTGTACCAGAATAAGCCATGGTGGATTCAAAGAGGCTGCCACAGGGGAGTGCCTTGGGAGGCAGAGAAGTATCGTACAACAGATATTTTGAAGCAATGGTCCTTGGTCATAGGGTCATAACGGGGCTACTGTCCGAGCTCAGGCAGACAGGTGGGGGGCAACTGTCCTTGTTTTGCCGTGATGATTGTCTATGAGGCCACCATGCCTAAGATGCTTCCTTCACAATTTTCTGGATCTATTTACCTTCCTTTTGTTAAAGATGACACAAGGATTCCAATTTGGTTTTGACAACTTTCACCTTTCACACAGTGAGACAGGATTATCAAGAAATCATGTTTTCAAAATATAGTTAATTACACGGAGGAACTGTTTATGATAATATGATACTTCAGCTAAAAAGAGAAAAGCGAGCTGGGGAGAAGGCTTGGTGGGCCACGAGTCTGCCATACAGGCAGGAGAACATGAGCTTGAACTCTGGCATCTATGTAAAATGCAGCCATAGCACTGGAATCCCAGTGGTGCAAGTCTGGGGCAAGAGGCTTCCTAAGAAGCCAGTCTAGCTGGATCAGTGAGCTACAAGGTCAGGGAAAGACCCTGTCTCAGAAAAGCAAGGGTGAGAGCCACTGAGAAAAAAACCCTCATGCTGACTTCTGACCTACAAAACAACACACACACACATACACACACACACACACTGAGGAAGAGAAAGAGAGTCAGGCACAGAGACAAAGATAGAAATAGATGGAGACAGAGAGACAGAGAGAGCGGGTGTGGTGGGTGGTGCAAGCCTGTAATTCTATACCTAGACAGTTAAATTGTGAGTGCAAAGTCACCTTGGGCTATATAATGAGGTTTGTCTCTCCCCGTCTCCCCCCCAAAAAAAACCAGAGGGAGGATTATGCTATACTATATAACTATATAGTATAGTCACATCAATCAATTATTATACAAATGGAAGGAAACTGCTACAGGAATACACCACACTAACTCGGGTGATCTCAGCACGGTAGAAGAATGGCTACCTTGTATTCTCTCATTGCTACTTTTCTTTACATTTATTTTTAAAAATGAACCTGGTTTCCGCTAGTAAAAAAAAAAAATTATTTTATTTATTTTATTTTATTGACAAGCAGAGTAGAGAGAATGGAAGCCTGATCTAATCTGAGATGCCTCCTACCCTATTGGAGGCTATGGAGAACGCTGACTATCTATACTTAGCAAGACACCCCATCCCTTCTATAAGGCTGCACCACTTGCCTGAGTTGGGGATTCCAGAGAGGATGCCTATGGGGGAATGCGGTGATATTGAGATCCAGTAACCGCAGAGTTTGGGAAGTGTTGACCAGTCTAGCATTAGTGGTCCCAATTGGAAGGGCTTGAACCAGGACTGACAGGTGAGAAAAGGGGCTTACTCCAAAAGCAGGGCCCATGTACAGGGTCTGAGCATGACGGAGGGCAAACATCAGGCTTCTGGACTAACAGAGCCATGGTGAGAACTAATGGGCTAGCTCCGACACTAGTACAGAGAGATCCCAGGGCCCCTTGCAGCCCAAGAGCAGAGAAGACTATAGAAATCAGTATTATTGTTGGGTTTGGTTTGGTTTGATTTGATTTGGTTTTGGTTTTTTAGACAGGGTTTCTTCTGTGTAACCCTATAGTCCTAGCTGTCCTAGAATTCACTCTGTAGACCTACCTAGCTTCGAACTCAGAAGTCCACCTGCCTCTCGAGTGTTGGGATTAAAAGTGTGCACGGCGCCACTCAGTATTAGAAAACACAGTTGATTCTCTAGGCCAGTTCTTCCCAAGAGTAAACAAGACAAGCTGCTGAGAGTCCCTCTCAGACAAACCCAGCTATAAAGAAGACTCTGAAAGCCAGCTAACGGCCTGGAAGAACAAAGTAAACTGAGTCTCTTAGAAGGAACAATCGCCAAACCAGAGTTGGTATTTGATTTCACAGCGCCCTCTGCTGATAAGTATCTAAACTGCATTCACCTGTCGGACAACGAGGAAAATAAAAATAGTCTTTCCCCCAGAAACACAGAGGAACAGCAGTGTTGGGTGCCAGATTATCATCTCAAGTAATACATTAAAGAAGTTCATTTCAGTAAAAAAATTAAAAGTTTCATTTAATTAAAAAATTGTTGCCCAAAACACATTTAAAGATGTTCATTTAATTAAAAAGTCAAAATGCTAACATCTAACATAAATATTAAAATTGCCCCAGACTCCTTCCAGATATGGTGTCTCATGTGGGCAATCTCAGTACACTTACAGTGTGATAGGAGGCAGAAGAGTCCACGAGAAGCATGCAGGCTAGCTGGCCTGGAGTATGCCATGTAGCATCAGAAACAATAAAAAAAAAAATAATAAATAAATAAATAAAATAAATAAATAAATAAAAAAACAAAAAAAACAAAAAAAAAAAAAAAAACCTACCACCATAGGGTGGGAGGCAAGACCAAGCCCAAAAAGCTGTCCTCTGACTTACACATGCATGCTGTGTCAGTGCACATCTGCATGTGTGTGTGACCCTGCACACACACACACACACGTTAATATATTTTAATTTAAAAACATAAAGCTTATAGACATTAATGTAATAAATAGTATATGGTGTTGAGGTACATGCATACATTATGTGATATTTAAATGCACATGATCTATTCTTTCACTATTAATCATTTCTTTATGGTTAAAAGTTGCAGCCCTTCCTGAAACACACAGTTTACACGTTGAGGCAATGTAGACTGCTTTTCCATCAGTTGTGAGGCTCTGGGTTTGAGACCCAAATGAAGAAAAAGTAGCCTAGGAGAAGACATCTCAGTGCTTTCCACCAACACCCGCCATCTAAAGTCAGAGCCCGCCCCACCATGGCTGCAGTCTTCATCCCGTCCAATTTCTCTATCATATTTATTATCGTATGGCATGCTATACAATCTACCTGCTTAATATAAAATTCATCAGGGAAACTTTGTTTTCTACCTGCTCATTACAGTATTCCCAGCCCCCTTGGGAGAGCCTGGAGCATGATGAGTGTCCAGAAACTAGCTGTTGCATGAATGTCACACCAAGAACAAGAGATCTGAGCTGCGTCATTGACCAAAGTGGTGCACTGACGTGGGGCAGAGGCAAAGCCACAAGAGGACCATGAGATGCCCAGACATGGGGGAGGGGAGGCTTTGTCTAGCTTGGGTCTTATTGTGGTGACATTAGCCGAGATATTCTCATTCAAACCATCATGTGTATTCATAATCTCCACCCTCTCCCTCCCCTCCCCCATCCTCTCCCCTTCTCCCTAGCCCCACCTCTAACTTCTAAAGCATGCAGCTTCTCCTTGGCTGAATTAGTACCCATACCACCTCTCTCAAGAGGACCCAAGAAACAGAAAATAATAGAACAATAACAACAACAAACTCACAAAATGTACGTTTACTCCATGACAGACAAGTAAAAGCAGGCTGAGTTAGCTAAGTCTCTCCTGGCGCGTGGAGAGATGGAAGGTTTGGGTGGAAAGGAGGGGGAGTTCCCATGATGACTCTGTGAAGGGGAGAAAAGAGATTTTTAAAATCACGTGACTGAGGTGCTTCTGCCTGTTGTATGTCCCACGGAAGGCAAGTCTTAAGCATTGATGATGGCTTCCCAGGGAGCCTCCTGTCCTCTCAGTCATATTAGGGTCCCATTCCTAGGCATGCCAGCCAATGCCGGCCTTGTGGCCTTGCCACATTTAATACAGACCAGAGCCCTTTAAACTTTTCCACTCGTAACTCTTTTGCCTCTGAGACAGAGGCTATGTACCCCTGGCTATCCTGGAACTCGCTATGTAGACCAGGCTGGCTTCCAGCTCACAGACACCTCCCTGCCTATAAAGGAATTTATCATTTATTTATTTATTTATTTTTCAGCAGGATCCAAGCTGGCCTCCAACTCAGAGTCCTCCTGTCTCTACCCACTCTGTGCCTTTTACAGCTCTCCACTCCTTCTTGATGGCTCACCCATCTTCCCCTGTCTCAAACTGCTGTCAAACAACCCAGTTACGGCCTGCCAATGGCCCAGCTGCCAATCGCGAGCTCTAAGCACTGCTGCTGCTGTTGGCCCACTGCCTTTGCTATCACCACGGATCTGCTGCATCTGCTGCTTCCTTCTTCGTGTTACCAGTTCATGCCTCCCAAGAGTAAATTTAACTTTCTTCCTTTACCACCAAAGCAGGTAAGACAAGACCAAAGGAAGACTTTTATTGGGCCTTGTGTTACAACATCCAGGGAGTCAGCATGGGAGTGTCCTCCAGTCAACTCACTGAGCAAGCTTGGAGAAGCCTGTATATATAGCAAGAGAAAGGGATTTGGATAACCATAGCACACCCGTGTACTGATGAAGGTTTGTGTTGCCACCAATCACCTTGCCTGTTTCTGTCTGCTGGACCATTGTGGGAAATGAGTCCCATCTAGCCTAGGTAGAAATGACTGCAGGGTCTTCTGGAGTTCTCTGAGGTGATAGCAAAAAGTCTGGTACAGAGTGTTTGAAATAGCTAAGGCAAGCAATCAACTGTGATTGGGTATAGTTTTCTTGGTGTGTCTGTGGAGTATTCAAAACAGCCAGCCCTTCGGGCTGTTTGACTAACCATCCTTTTGATCAAAGTAGCCGTTAATTAGGGAGTCAGTTTTCCCAACCCTCAAACTCTCACTCAGGAATAGAAACATAAAGAGTACTTACATTGACAACCTAAAGGATGTATCGTTAACGCTAATAACACTAATTAATAGCAATATGTAATACCTGCCCAGGGTCCCAAACAAGGTTTGCATCCCTCCTCAGTGTCACTCGGACTCTCTGGACTTTCAGTGTCCTGTCTTTTTTTAATTTTTAATTATTTTCTTTATGTTTACATATACGAGTTTGTGCACCACATGCTTACAGGTGCCCTGGATGGTTGTTAGCCGACATGTGGGTCTCCTGCTCTTTGCTGCTGAGCCATCTCTCCAGATCCTCAAGGGTAATTTTAACATAGTAATAGCCATCATCATCAGTCCCTTGTCATCAGTGGGAAGGGAAAAAAAAAAAAAAAAAAAAAAAAAAAAAAAAAACGCACAAATTTAGATGACTTTAGACAAAGAAATATTCTCAAGAGAGCTGGCAACTTCCAGAAACTAAAGAAGAACATAAATGCTGTGTACAGATCAACTTCTCAGTCCCAAGTGCCATTCCTGCTTGTCACAAACACTTCTTCCCAATGATAATTTTAAATTCTTTTTACGTTTCCAAATTTTCAAATTTTTCCTAAGTCTTTAACATCCAAGATCATTGTCTTAAGTCACTGACAAAAATCCAACAGCAGCTGCTTAGAGTTCCTTCAAGTAAACTATTTTAAGTTTTACCCACGTTTAACAAGTCCTTGTACCAAACCGCTGAAATAAAAACCCTTCGTGCTCAATTTCGCCCGTGAGGAAGTTGGTCCCGATAGGCTTCCGTAGCCTTTTTTTTTTTTTAAAGTCACTTCCGTTCTGACGGGGTCGTTTTGGTGGATGCACTTCCGGCGGTGGTGACTTGGACGGCTAAAGGAAGATGGTGAGTGACTAAGGGTTTCGGCTGGTAGTCGCGGGCACCGAGGCGCCCCAGGGCGGGAGGACGAAGCGATGCGCCGCTCGAGTTCGTCGCGGCCCGCGGGTCGGAGCGGGTCGCACTCCTCGGCGGACGCAGGCAGGACGCACGGCGCCCGCGGAGCTACGGGGCAGACCTGCTGTGAACCGGTCGAGTAGGCGCTGAAGGGCTAGAGCCGAGCGGGACAGCCTGGCCGACGCTGGGGACAGCGGCTGAGCTGCAGAACCAGCGTGATATTTATCCGCCAACGGCTCGGCGCTCTCCAGTTTGGTTTGTTGGGCCGGATTCAGATGTAGGCACTGAGGGTATCTGGCGGGCACGGTTGATGTCGCTCCCTCCTTGGCGCTTCCATTCTAGAGAAGGGAGACAATAAACATGTCAGGGAACAGGACCGGGCCAGATCATGATGTGGCTGTGTTGTAAGAAGGTGGCTGTTTTTTGATAAGGTGTCAGCGAAGGATGTGAAGTCTGAGTAGAGGCCTAAAATTAAGGTTTTAAGGGAGTAATCCGTGCTGATATCTGAGTGAAGCAGGAGCAGGGCAGAGGGTCGGAAAATGCAAAAGGAGGCAGCCCTGAAGTCCGCCTGAATCATGAGCTGCTAAGCCGGTGCTTCTGAATGTGGTTGAAGGCCAGAACACACAAAGGACCTGCGAAGACTTTGAAAAGTGTTCCGAATATGTGCCCGGCATTTCCCCAGAGTTGTTCTTATTTCTTAGAACAACCCCAAAGATTATTATTAATGTCCCCATTTTAATGAGGAAACAAATGCAGTAAGTGGCCATCGGTGGGACAAGTCCTTTCTTTTCTAGAGCAGTTGAGAGACAGTCAGGGTTTGCTATACAACAGAACTTAGTGTGATTTCTATCTAACAAGCTTTGTGACAATATACAAGTCTGTTAACCTCTCTGGACCTTGGTCCTTTTATCTGTCTATATATTAGGGGGACTTTAAGAATCAAATGGTTCAGGGATTAAGAGCACTTGCTGCTCTTTCAGAGAACTCAAGTTTGGTTCCCAGCACCAATGGCAGGAGGTTCCAGAACCTTCTGTAACTCCATCTCCAAGGAATCTAACACCTTCTTCTGGTACCCACCTCCAACTCCCCTGCCCCCACCCCACACACACTATTAAAAAAAAATCTCGTTAAAGTCAAATGAGATATTATTCCAAGAATGTTTAGCACACTGCTCAGCATATTTTAGGAGCTTTATAAAAGGTTTCACTCTTACTCTTTGAGGCTGAGAAACAATGGTAGTTGTCTCCGAGATGAGGAGAATGTCTTTCACTGGAACCAAATGGGAAAGATGTGGGAATGGTAAATGAACCTGGGAAGGCTAGGTTGGCTAGGACTGGGCATGCTGAATTAGGGAGTTGAGAGCAAACTCATAACCAGAGTGGATTTGGACCACAGTCACCACCGTGAAGCCACACTGTAACAATCCTGACCCAGTAGTATATTGTTAGAACTTAATTCATTGAAGCGATAAGGATACATTTGCTGTATTCATTCCCAGCAGTGGGTGAGGAGAAAGAGTACCCACTTGACACGAGTTCAGTGGAGGAGCCTGACTTACTCACAGACCACCTTCCCAGGCTCGTCAGTGATTCATCTGTGGCAGGAATAATGAAACCTATTTTGGGATTGTGCTGAATGAATGGTAGGGAAGGAAAAATAGCTAGCACACAGTTGGGCCTGTAACAAACACCTCCCAGACGCTGGTTGTGCCAGCCACAAGCAAGATCCCTTAGAAGTAAGAGGCTGTTAAAGGTTCTAACTTGCACATCCTATTTCAACACAACTAACTGTATCTCCCAGAATCTCTTTTCAGCCCTTAACTATTTTCAGAGTAAAACACAAAGTTTTCAGAGCCTTACATGTGTTGGAATATGCTTGGCATTATTTCTACTTGGTAACCTGATGTGGTTGCTTTGTCTTGATACTGAAGCTCCAGTGTTGTAGTGATTGAGTGCCTCCCCAGGGGCGACTCAGTAATTCCACAGTTACCGATGTTCAAACTCGACCATTGGGCAGATGAGATGGCTCTTGACATTAAGCCTGACAACTTGAGTTTTCTTTCCAGGACCCACAAGGCAGAAGGAAAGACTTAATCCCTAGAAGTTGTCCCTTGGCTTCCTCATGTGTGCCCTGGCATGCAGGCATGTACCCACACATGCACTAAACCACATATTTTTACACAAGAAGTTAAAGTACCACCATTTAAGTCATTGTCCTCTGTTAAGCATTGTTTTAATTAAATTCAGAAATTCTGGTGAGCTTTTCATACATTTTAAGATTGGTAAGAGAGAATTGTCCAGGAGACCCAGGCTGTCAAGATAGGAGCTTGATAAGTTGCTGTCTAAAGTCTTCTGGGTCCTGTGGATCTCTGGAGAGAGTAAATGGCCATGGAATATGTATGACATGATGTGACAGCTTTCATAGTCTGGGCTGTAGCTTATATCAGAGGATAGCGAGTCTGAATGAAGCTCCCAGCTGAGAGAGGTGCTCTCTGACCGTCAGCTTTCTTATGGGGCTCTTCAGCATCCAGTGGTTCTTGGTCAGTGCATACCTGGCCTGCCAGGTCCTTGGTTTCCACACATTACAGTGGGAATGTGCTTGTGTTTTAGGCTCACAGAACCAGTAGAATGCTCTTCTGAAGTGATCGTATTCTGAATTTATGTGTGTCTGTCTTTTTTATCCCCCAGGGTCAAAGTCAGAGTGGTGGCCATGGTCCTGGGGGTGGCAAGAAGGATGACAAGGTAAGTAATAAGCAAGATGTGACCGTGCCATAGAAACTGCCTCAGGGTTCAGCGTGTTCTTTATGGTGCCACAAACTTGAAGAAGCAAAGTAATGGGGTTATTTCAGTAACCTTGTGTACAAATGGGTAACCTGTTTTATTTCTAAAGAACTTACTGCCCTGAGTTAATGATTTTTTTGAAAGCATGAATATTGTGGAAGTTTTAAAGTAGATCAATTATAAGTGTTTAACTTACTGAGGTGTGAGAACTTGGATCAAACTTGGCAAAAAACTCATTTCTGACCTGAAGTCTACTTACTGAAAAAAATCTGAGTCACTGCCATTTCTATGAAGAGATTACACTTATTTGCTGCAGCTAGGTCTTACTGACTAAGAGAGCCGGAATGTGAAATCTGCTTTTTAAAAGGTGGTCATTTTGCAGACTCAGCAGGGTGTGTATCTGTCTCTGTCTCTGTCTCTGTCTCTCTCTCTCTCTCTCTCTCTCTCTCTCTCTCTCTCTCTCTCTCTCTCTCTCTCTGTGTGTGTGTGTGTGTGTGTGTGTGGCCATGATCAAAAGAGGCCATCGGTGTGAGGTGGGATGAGAGGGAAGAGGGAAATAATGTAACCTTATTTTAATTTTAAAAAATTAATAAAAGGAATAGTTATCTTAAATATCCTAAAAGATGATAACATTTGTAGCCCTAGAAATAGATGGTAACAATACAAAAATAAATGTCCATAAATGTGACGCCTTTTCCTACTCTTCTAAAACCTGAAGGACAAGAAAAAGAAATACGAACCTCCTGTCCCAACTAGAGTGGGGAAAAAGAAGAAGAAAACAAAGGGACCAGATGCCGCCAGCAAACTGCCACTGGGTAATGCCCTGCTCTTCTGCTGTCCCCCGGGCCCCAGGGAAACACCGCAAGTAGCATGGAGTACAGAGGAAGGCAGGAAGTACCGGGAAGACTGAGCTATCTCTGGCTACAACCCCATCCTACTTATTAACTCCTGTGTAGCCCTTACTGGGTTGGCATAGAAGTTACATTTTATCTTAAAATACAATGTTCCATGAGTCTGTCTCATGCTAACCATTCACAGTAAGCCATGGTGCATCTGTTATCCCAGCACTCGATCGATCGCTGAATTCCAGACTAGCCAGGGCTACACAGAGAGACCTTTCTCAAAAGAGAAAAAAAGAAAGACATCCTATTCACTGTCTCTAAGTAGCTAACCCCTCTGAGGTATTGAACATGTAAGTCATATCTTGCTTTTTAATTTTTTTGTTATTTTATGGAGGGTACACACATGCTGCAGTGTGCATGTAAAGATCAGAGGACAACTTTTGGGAGTTGGTTCTCTCCTGTCACTGTTCTGAGGATGGAAATTAGGTCATGGGCTTGCACAGCGAGGCCTTTACTCAGAACCTGCATCCTGATGGCCCTGTTTGTTGTGAGGTGGGGGCTCAGTTTTGCAGTCCAGGCTGTCTCTAGGTGTGTGCCCCTCTTGCATTAGCTTCCCAAGTGCTGAGATTAATGTACCACAGTGGGAATAGAGTTTAAACTACTGATCCAGTCTCCAACACCTCATGCAAGTGAAGTATTACTGTATTAACGTTTGGATATGTCTGAACTAAAGTTTATTTTTGAGAATTATTTTATGTATATGAATGTTTTACCTGCCAAGCACATGGGTTTGAGCTGCCATGTGGGTACTAAGAACTGAACCCAAGTCCTCTGGAAGAGCAGCTAATGCTCTTACTGCCGAGCCGCCATCTCTCCAGCCCCTTTATCACAGGTATCTCATTTGTGTGTATGTGGGATGAGGCCCATGCTCACTCCTGCGCTCAGATACAGTTGTCAGTATGTGGAAGTCACAGTACAACTTGCAGGCTCAATTCTGTCCTTCCACCATGGGGGTCCAAGGGATAGAACTCAGGTCTTCAGGCTTGGCAGCAAGCTCTTCAACCACTAAGCTATCTTGCCAGCCCTGAACTTAAAGCTTTTTAATGGCTTTCTGATGAAAATAAAGTAAAACTTTATTGTAAACTTTTAAGTTCCAAATGTGTAACGCCTTCTTTTTTAATTATAGTAACACCTCACACCCAGTGCCGTCTGAAATTGCTGAAGCTTGAGAGGATAAAAGACTATCTTCTCATGGAGGAGGAGTTCATTAGAAACCAGGAACAGATGAAACCCTTAGAAGAAAAGCAAGAGGTGAGTGGAGAAGGTTCTGTAGTTTTCTTCTTTACTGAGTGAGTTGTGTTGAGAACCTAAAACTGTCACAGTGAGAGTCATGGGTGAGCTTTGCAGACTTCTGACTGCCAGCGTTTAAAGCCAGGGAGATGGCACAGCAGGGAAGAGACTGACTGCACCCTGGCAACCAAATATGAAAAGGTAAAAATCCAGATGAGGTGCACATCTGTCATCCTGCCACCCTACAGCAAGACCAGAGGCAGGGACTAGACAACCCCCCAGAAGCTAGCTCTCCAGATAGCCTGTGCACGCACAGCAAGTTATTCTGTGGTCTCTGCATGCTCAGAGGCACACACACAGAAAATGAATGAGTGAAAAAAGAAGCATTTAGTGCTTTGTCGCTCTAGGCAGATGCTTTGTAAATGCGTCGTCTGCCTTATAGTCTAATTTGCTTTTTTTCCTTGGCTATTATTAGGAGGAAAGATCAAAAGTGGATGATCTCAGGGGGACCCCCATGTCTGTAGGAACCTTGGAAGAGATCATTGATGATAATCACGCCATTGTGTCTACATCTGTGGGCTCAGAACACTATGTCAGCATCCTGTCATTTGTAGACAAGGATCTGCTGGAACCAGGCTGTTCAGTCCTGCTCAACCACAAGGTGAGTTGCTGGTCTTTAGGGAAACCCACAGACGTGTGTCCTTCCTCTTAGACCTGCCTGCTTGTGCTGGAAGTGGATCCCCAAAGCACTCACTTTGGGGAAAGATACTGGTACTGCTTGCCATAAACGGATTGAAGATAACTCATGGTCACGTTAAGACTTGATCCTTGTAGGTGCATGCTGTGATCGGGGTGCTCATGGATGACACGGATCCTCTGGTTACAGTGATGAAGGTGGAAAAGGCCCCCCAGGAAACCTACGCAGATATTGGGGGACTGGACAACCAGATCCAGGAAATTAAGGTATGGCGAGGACCAGGTCTGGGTTTCCAGACTTTTGCTTTCTTATACCTGTTCTGTTTGCATGCTTGTCTTCTTTATTGAGCAATTCCAGCTATGGATCTTTATGTACTGTTAGGAACTCGAAATCACACTGAACCTTGTGATGGTCCTGTAGTATTTTCACACTTTGCAGATTTAATGTTGAGTGAGTATTGGGCGAAATGTGATGTCCCTAGCTGTGCTGACTTGTGCGGTTGTGTACTCACACAGGCTCACAAGTGCTGGGCCTCTACCATATTCCCTGTTCCTGAGTGTTCCTGGAGCCTGGGAGGTGTGGTGGTTCGGGGTGGCTATGTGCTGCCTCTGCCTTTGACCCATGGGGAAGTCAGTCACAACTACCAAAGATGTCCACTGCTGACCTCTCAGCTGGAACGAGGCACAGGGTGAATAGCTCTAGTGATAGTGGGGTAGCTGTCAGGAAGTCTTTCCAGGCCCTGTGTCTAATCTACTCAAGAAAGGCTGAGCTTTGACTTCCTTCAGTTTTATTTTGCTCCAGAATTGCTTAGGTATTGTTCAGGGTTGACTTCTGGAAGGAGAAGGAAAACTGGGTGTGGCTTAGAAAGGGAGTTGATTAAAAACTCAGTAGACACATGTGCTCTTTGGCGTGTCCCACCCCAAGTGGACGTTCAGAAGACTGAGATTTCTATTTATCTTTGTGGAAAACAAGATATTTTCATGTCAAGAAATGCTACTCAGAGTGGTTTTGTAGGATCAGGGAGGATTAGCTAGGATTTATTGCATAGCCATAACCTATTTGTAGAAATCTGTATAATTGTTATTAAGATGAAGTTATAATTTCTTAAATGGTACAAAATTTACTTTGATTTCAAATTTAAGGTTTTCATTGGTATGAGCTTCTTAATGATATAAAAGTGAGATTAATATTGTTACTCTCCTAGGCACTGTGCTTATATAACACATTTAGGAATACAAGGCTTAGACCCAGTCCTTCTTTAACTTTTTTAACTGATTTGAGATGGTTAGCCTGTGAGTTAAGGGCCTATAGCAAATTCATGGCTCTGAGTTTATTGTTACGATGTTTTCTATAATTTATTTAGAAATAGCTGAAAGTTAACAGACAACAGTCCAGATTGCCTTACATGGATAGTTGGTTTTCAAAATGTCAGAAGTCCACAGAATTGACGTTACAAACATGTCTGTATTAATGTTCATTTTGATTAGAGAACTGTCTGCTCCTGACAGCTTCCTGTCTTGGATTCTAAGAAGAAATTGAGCATCTTTGGAGTTATTCCAGTTGTGGTGAGACAGCCACCAGGCAAGAATTGCCTCTTTTCATCTATAGACAAATCACTGTCCAGAAAAGGACACACTTGCAGAATAATCGACTGATTATATCTGCCAAGACAGAGTAATCAACCCTTAATAAATCTGTATCACTAGGTCTGTCAGTGGTCTGGGCCAGAAGGCTGAAGATCGGATGCTCCAACGTTCTATAGTATAGGGACTGTCCAGGTGTTCAGCGGTCTCTATAATTTGACTAAGTTTTAGAAGCTATGCTTTGTGCTTCCCATAATTTCAGTTAACTCTAGTCATTCTGGATTTCTGACGGGGTTGAAAACTTATAGTCTCATAGCCAATCCCGGCTATTTACTTTGAGAGAAAAGGTTTGAGAGGATGGTTTTCAGCTTACATTCATTCTAAAGCCAAGAAAAAGAAGCCAGGTTCAGAACTAAGCCTTTTACTTAGGAGGGATGACAGAGGTTCTGTTTAGTCAATAAAATGATGAACTGGGTATTAGGCCTATCTTGTACTTTACTGACCCAAATTGGTATAGTTATGCTCTAATTGTATTTTAAGAGAAAAGTTTTATTTTAACAGGAAGGGTGATATGTAGGAGGAGCTAAGGTGGGAGGAGTAAGGAGAGGAAGAGGAGAGGAGGAGCTAGGTGACAAGGGGCGGGGCGGGACATGGAGGCAGATGTTCCAGTGTCTCTGCCAATCAAAGATAGTTGCTATATCTAGGTTGGGTATTGGGTTACACTTCTAATTGTATGGGCATCTTGTTATCAAGCATTACCAAACTTATAAAGCCTTTGATTAACATTAAAAAAAAAAATAGTATAAAAGCAAAAAGGAGAAGGAGGGATGGGATAGGGGTTTTCTAAGGAGGGGAAATGGGGAAAGGAGATGGCATCTGAAATGTAAAATATCCAATAAAGATTTTCACATCAAAAAAAAAAAAAAAAAAGAAAAGAAAAAGAAAAGAAATGTTACTCAGTTAAACTTTGCTTTTTACCAAGTGTTTCTTCTCTGTAGGAGTCTGTGGAGCTTCCCCTTACCCATCCTGAGTATTATGAAGAAATGGGGATAAAGCCCCCTAAGGGGGTCATTCTCTACGGTCCGCCAGGAACAGGTATGCCATGTTGAACACTGTAGGCGCTTCACTCCTGTCTGCAGCAGCGTGGGCAAGAGGACACCACAGTCCCTTAGCTTAACTCCGGAGCTGGGCTGGGGAGGGAGAGGTCGAACATTGCTTAGCACGCACAAAGCCATGGGTTGGGTCCAGCAAGCCCATACCACCCCTACACACACAAAACAAGTTCTCAACCTTGGTTGACCATATACAATGACATCACCTTAAGAACCCTAAACAGTGCTGCTGTTTGTCCCAGGCCCGAAGGCACACATGCATTCATCTGCAGCATGGCCAAGCCTCAGTCCAGTGTGGCGATGGCGTTTGAAGTTGTTCTGAGGTGTTGGATCAGGTCCATTTCCTGCCACAATAGCACTGAGTAAATACTGTTGGGTGAAGATAAAAACACACATTTAACGCTACAGTTGGTTGGTTGTACTCAGCTGTGGAGACCAGTGCTTGGCAGTTGATTACCCTGCAGATCAGAGCAGGAGGGGTCATTGGCTTAGAACTGATGTTTAGTTCCTACTGACCTGTGCTGGGAGCTGTTAAGAGACTGAGAAGTACCTTCCCCAAGAAGCCTGGAGCTAGGAGCCACTCTGCTTTATCTCAATGAAAACTAAAGGCACGGAGAGGCCGGTGATGAGCCCAGGGCCACAGAGCTTTTGGCATTGAGCTAGTAATGGCTAGAGCTGCAACACTGTCCTCCTGACCCTCCAGTGTGCATCTCATGAGGTGTGGGCACTGTGGTGCTGGGTGGATGGGCCTGTCAGAGTGGGAAGCTTGTTCAGTGATTCCCTGTGGCACTTGAAGTAACCCAGCAGCTTTCCTTGGCCACTCCTGGACACTAAAATGTCATCGTCTTTCCCATCCTGAGTTGGTGTCCCAGGAATACCATTGTCTCCTGAGACTTTTTACCTGACATTCGTCTATGACCAAGAAGACATTGTCAGCACATGGTGTCCGTCTGTCACAGAGTATAGCTCTGTCTTTCCCTAGCTCTCCCTCTGCATCCTAAACTAACACCCAGCCCTCCTCATTCACTCTCAAAGGCCAAGGTGCCAGCCACTCTAACATTCTTGAGCTGAGCACTCTTTGGCGACTGGCCTGTGTTAAGGCTGGTCTCTGGAGCTGAGCGTCGGCGCTGTTTAGAGCTCCCAAAGTGAATTCTGTGTACGCTGTCAACCAGAATTGAAAATGTGTGTGTGTGTGTGTACGTGTGTGTACACAACCAGAAAGAAAAACACCAGTGATAGAGCAGCATTAGAAGCACTATTTGAGGGACTAGAGAGATGGCTCGGCCGTTAAGAGCACTGACTGCTCTTCCAGGGGTTAGATTCTCAGCAGCCACCACACGGTGGCTCACAACCACCTGTAATGGGATCTGGTGCCCTGATTAATAGCTCTTCTAATGCTATGACCCTTTAATATAGTCCCTCATGTTGTGGTGACCCCCCATCGTAAAATATTTTTGTTGCTACTTCATAACTGTAATTTTGCTACTGTTATGAATTGTGATGTAAACATCTGGTATACAAGATACCTACTATGGGACTCCCAGATGGGTCTCGACCCACAGGTTGCCAGCCGCTGCTTTAGATGATACTTTGGGCTCACAAAATGTCTCAGTGATAGTGGTGTCTGTCACACAAGTCTGGCAACCTGCGTTTGATCTTCAGAGTCCATTGAAGGTGGAAGAAGGGAAACCCTTTGCCAGGTTGTCTTCTGTCCTCCACACCTGCTCAATGGCACATGCCCCCCATACACAGACACAGCACACACGGAAATAATAAATTTTTTAATGAGAAAAAAATAACCAAGTAAAGGTATTGCTGACATTATCATGATGACTTTAAAAAGAGTTTATGTCATTAGATTGGGAGAGCAGACGAATAGACAGCTGCTGGTATGGTGGTGTTGCCGGTGCCCATCCACTAGGATGGGGTGCTTCTAACAGCAGTTAAACGGCTTTCTTCTTGTCTTATTCTTTTTACCCAAAATAGGTAAAACTCTATTGGCCAAAGCAGTAGCGAACCAAACTTCAGCCACTTTCTTGCGAGTGGTTGGTTCAGAACTTATTCAGAAGTACCTAGGTGACGGGCCCAAGCTCGTTCGGGAGCTCTTCCGGGTTGCTGAAGAACATGCACCATCCATTGTGTTCATTGATGAGATTGACGCCATTGGGACCAAAAGGTAGACTTGCCCTGAACTGTTGTGTGAGATGAAACAATACTGTTCGTCCCAGTGCAGCAAGCCCTTGCTGTGCATGGCCCTCGGGATACTTGGCTCTCTGCCCTCCCAGGGGCCTTAAGCACCTACCCAGGCAGTGTCTGGAACCCAGTGGTGTCAGAGCACTTGCTTGCATGGAGCCAGTACTGGCCAGACTGCAGACTCACTGTAACCATGGCAGTCTCTGCCCTGCAGTTAAAAGTTGGACCAAACAGGGAGACAAAAAATGGGGCAACTTCAGCCAGAGTTGCTATGTGGTGACATGGTTCAAAAGTGTGTCTGTCCACCTGTGCTGCTGAAAACAAAACACCTCAGGCTGGGTGGTTTAAAAGACAGAGGCTCGTTTCCCCTCTCTTCTGGGCCATAAAATCTCAGGCCAGGGCACTAGCATCATGGTCTGCACAGGCTGCGTCTGCTTCGGGAGCATGCCTTGTTGCTCAGTGCTTCAACAGACAAGCATGTCCCCGCCAGCCAGAACAACAGAGAAAAAGGGCCCTTCATGACAGTGTTAGAGCATGGACGCTGGCACTGTTGTGCCACAGTGACAGCATGAGTGACCTTAGGGTGAGGGGAGCATTGAGTGCCATGCTGTTGGTTTGCTGTACGTGTCCTTTTAACAGACGGCTGAGTCTGCATTTTCTGTTTTTCCAAAGATATGATTCAAACTCTGGAGGCGAGAGAGAAATTCAGCGAACAATGTTGGAGCTGTTGAACCAGTTGGATGGATTTGACTCAAGGGGAGATGTAAAAGTTATCATGGCCACAAACCGAATAGAAACTTTGGATCCAGCACTTATCAGACCAGGTCAGATTCGATTTTATTTCTTCATGGAAAATGAATGGGCTTGTGTTTGAAGTGTGCATTGGGGATTGTTACACAACAGTACACAGAATGGCAAATACTACTTACTGTGCAGTGGAATTTACCAAAACACATCTTGATTGGAGAGACGGCCTCGTTAGGAAAGCCTGTGGGCAAAAAGGCCTGAAGTTAGTCTGACGAGCCGACATGTAAAAGGAGGGTCTGATGGAAGGGGCAGATAGTGGGCTCTGCTGGCCTTTGGCGGGCTCCAGGTCCAGATCAATGACACTGGAGAGACACTGATCTTAAAAAACAAGGTGATAGGTGCACATGCACACCTCCCACCCACCCACCCACAAGTTCAAGTTTGTCCCCTTGAGATTCCCAGCTAGGAGAGTGACACTGTGTGGTTTGGCCCTTCTCGTTCTAGTTTTGCACTGTGATCGTTTCCTCCCATTACTCAGAATTTTCTTTTTAGCCCAGAGCACTCACTTTTTACCCTGAAGAAAAGATTCATAGACCATGATTCTTGATTACATTCAGGTAGCACTAGAAAGAAGCCATGCTTTGTAATATTTCTATGGTAGGCTTGCTCTTGGTCCCTAAGACCATTCAGATCTTGTGCTCATTCCTGAAGGGAGCAGAGCTGGGGGTGGGACCTGGGGGCTGGGTAAGTGGAGTGAGCTCAGATATAGATGCTCACAGAGCACAGAAATGAATGAACACTCTTTAGGGTCCAGGTGTCATCCCCACAGCATCGTCTAACTAAAGCACCACATGTGGGGTGGACTAAGGCTCTGAGTGGGGCAGAGTGTGGGTCTAGATGGAAGTAGCTGAAAGCTTTGTACCTGCAGGCCGCATTGACAGAAAGATCGAGTTCCCCCTGCCTGACGAGAAGACCAAGAAACGTATCTTCCAGATTCACACAAGCAGGATGACGCTGGCTGATGATGTGACCTTGGATGACTTGATCATGGCAAAGGATGACCTCTCTGGGGCTGACATCAAGGTGAGTGACTGGGTGGGCTAACCTCTGGAAATTTAGGCTATTAGAAAGACGGCAAACTCTAGGGCTGGCAGTTAGGCTGAGAGTGTGGATCCCTGGTTTAATTACGTCATCCGTCTGGCTTTAACATTACATCCAAATGGAAGATTTGCTATTTATTTGAAGTCATTTAATACATTAATTTATGAAGTAAATGACCCCACCCTGTAAGCCCAGGAGGATCAGTTACTAACGTTAATCTTAGCACCTCCTGTGCCAGGCCTGGGTGACCTGCTTGGGAAAGTCAGACTTTGTGTCTGTCAGGGAAGTGTCTGCTGGGAGGTCCCCAGAGTCGCAGAACCTACACTCTACACTCTTCCCACCCTGAGTTGATGGGCTATCCTCAATTTTAGCTATTGGTTTCCTTGCAAATGTGAGTTAATAAGTTTTCCACGGCTCTTTATATCAAGGCCTGTGAGCAGTGAATGTGGTGCAGGCTCCTTCCTTCAAGGAGCCAGGTCTTCTCCAGCACGGTGCCTTGGTTAGGTAGAAGCGGCACACCCAGTTTTTCCAGACCAGCGCCTGCCCCTGGTCACTAAGGTCATTAGCCTCAGTCCTACACTACTAGGTTAAATAGCTTACGATAGTTTTGTTTTGTTTTTTTAATTGAAAAATACTTTTTAATTGTACTATACCAACTTTTCTTAAAATTTTTTAAGAGTTCAGAAAAGTTACATCACCAGGATATATACACCCACATGCCTATCACCTAAATTTAAATGGCTATTTCCTGCCCTCATGCACACCTACCTTTTGGTTGAACCATTTAAAGTAAACAATCTGATGGCCATTTCCACAACAACTTTTAGTGCCAGGATTGTCGTATTTTAGTCTTGTTATTTTGCTTGGATTTTTTTAGGTTTAATTTTTAATTTTTTGTTTTGTCTTGTTTCTTTTTCAAGACAGGGTTTCTTTGTATAGCTTTAGCTGTCCTGGAACTCACTCTGTAGACCAGGGTGGCCTCCAACACCGAGATTTGACTCTGCCTCCCAAGTACTGGGATTAAAGATGTGTTCCATCACCTGGCTATAATTTTTAACTTTTAATTATATATAAATGTGTATTTTTGTGTGCAACTATGCATGGGAGTATAGCTACCTGCAGAGACAAGAAGAGGGCATCAGATTCCCTGGAGCTTGAGTTATAGACAGTTGTGAACCCGAAATGGGTGCCAGGAACCAAACTCAGACCTCTGCAAAATTACTGTATGTCAGCATAGTCTCTGACTGTAAGTAAATTAACTGTACTCACCACTGTCTTTTGGCATATCACTTTCTATTTCATAGAAATATTTTTAATGAGAGGACTATAAAGATAGCTTAGCAGTTAAGAACACTGGCTACTCTTCCAGAGGACCCAGGTTCAATGCCCAGCACCCACATGGCAGTTCACAGCTGTCTTCACTACAGCTCCAAAGGACCCAACACCCTCACAGAGACATACATGCAGACAAAGCACATGAAATAAACTTTTAAAAATATTTACTTTATAAAAAAAAAAATAAGAAAGGAGAGACAGTAAAAGATACTTTTAACAAAAAGTGAAGCTACAAGAATTTACTGACTGGCTAGAACCTGAGTCACGGCTCAGAATCCCTGATCTCTGGCCAGTCTACCCCTTACAGTCTTCCCAGTTCATGCATCTTGGGTTCCCAGAAATTATGATACATGCGACATTTAAAAAATAACCTGTTCCCAAATGAGCAATTTTGTGTTTAGTCTGTCTTATACTTTATTTCAAAATATCTCTGAATTCCTTAAGTTAAAAATAGGTGTTTCAGTCTGAACATACTGTTCTTTTTTTTTTTTTTCTTTTTTCCCTTTCTAGACAGGGTTTCTCTTTGTAGCCCCGGCTGTCCTTGCTCTGCAGCTGACCTGGGATTAAAGGCATGTGGCACCACACCCGACTCACTCTGTTCTTTCTCTCAGGCAATCTGTACAGAAGCTGGCTTGATGGCCTTGCGGGAACGCAGAATGAAAGTAACAAATGAAGACTTCAAAAAATCTAAAGAGAATGTTCTTTATAAAAAGCAAGAAGGCACCCCTGAGGGGCTGTATCTCTAGTGACCCACGGTCATCCTCAGGGATGGGATGCTGCCCCGAGGAGTCCATTTTCCAGTTAATTTTTGCTAGTAGAGAGCCTGTATCGTGGAGGATGCTGTGCAGGCTGTCTCCATCTGTTGTTGGGCATTGTGCCGGGCTGCCCTCTGCTCCCAATAAAGGATTGTCCTGGTTTGCTTTCTATTACTGCACTGATTACCGTGACCAAAAGCAACTTTGGGAGTTGGGAAGAGTCCATTCTACCTTTCAGCTTACAGTCCATCATGATGGGAAGTCAGGGAAGGAACCTAGAGAAAGGAACTGAAGCAGAAGCTGTCGTGGAATCTACTTCCTGGCTGGCTCAGTCTGCTTCCTCAAATACAGAACCACCTGCCTAGTGTGGCACCACTCAGTCGGCTGGGCCTCCCACAAAAACCATTTATTAAGAAAATCCCATAGGCCTGCCTGTAGGCCAACCTGATGGAAGGCACTGTCTCAGTTAAAGTTCCACCTCCTCAAATGACTGTAGCTTCTGTCAGGTTGACAAAAGGTAATCAGCGCAAGTGTACACTTTCACAGCTGGCCTGTGGCTGCACACCCACCCCTCCCTGCAGCAGATGGGGGACCCTGTACTAGAGAAGCTCATAGGCACCCACAAGGAGCCCCACTTCTTATTTCCAAAGCCAGTGTCTCAGAGCCACAAGGCCAGTGGTCTTTGCATAGTAAAGTCTAGGTTAGTGCGGCTGTTTTTTCAGAAGTCTGCTTTGCTGTGGGCTATGCAGGGCTCCACACTGGCCAGTACATGTTCCCAAGAGGCCAAAATCCCTGAGGAGTCGGTGAAAATCCTATCCCAACCATGCCTGCCTCAGTTCTGGGGTCAGGAACCTGAGCACTTTGTATTTCCTTCCTTAACAAATGGTTCCTTAAAGCCACAAGGAGAGAGGTGGCCAATGGAGAGAAGACATATTCCTCTCCTGTTGTCACCATGACTTAAACAAGTACAAATGTATCTTCATTTAAAGGTCAAAAGACCATTCAGAAAGCTACAATCTTGGTATCCACTGCACTCCTTTCTGAGAAAAACCAGTTTCTTTGAGGTCCATTGGCAGAATTCAGCTCCTTGTAGCCATGGGCTGAGGTCAGTGTTGGCTGAGGGTCGAAATTTCCCAGCTTGTAGAGGACACACTGACTCCTGGACCCACCACCCTCCATCTCGGAGTCAGAAGAGCAGGTCAAGCTCTGGGCCCTGTCTTCCTCCCCCACCCATCTTCCAGTGTGCCCCTTTCTACTTTTTTACCTTCCAAGACTGTCCTGACCAGACTGGTACGCAGATACCCCAGGATACCCTTTCCACTTTATTTTTGTCATTAAGATCTTAATATGTAGCCCAGGCTTGCTTACTGTATAGGTCAGGCTGGTACTAAATTCTCAATGCTCCTTCTGCCTCTGCTTGGGTAATAATGTGACGGCATCCCTGACTAGCCCTCTATAGATTCTTCACAGGCTCCAGGCCTAGGGTGTGGCTACCTTGGGGATGGGGAAGAGTTCTGTCTTCCCAAGGATATCTACACATAGGTGGCCTGTCCAGAGTGGAGAAGCTGCACAGCATCGAAAGTCAGCCCGAAGGATGCCTGGCTTGGAGTATCAGAGACCAAGGGTAAGAAACGTGTACATAGAAGGGTGAGATCCACAGGACAGCACAAGGCCCTGTGTCAACCCCAGCATAAACAAATACATTGAGTATTAACACTCAGGAGGCAAGTGCAGGAGAAGCAAGAGTTCAAGGCCACCCTGTTTCAAAACATCCAGAAAGCTCTGCAATCCCTGCAGGTATTCCTGCTGTAAATACAGACAAGCTGTCCCTTCTAGACAAGCTAACAACAGTGGGAATAGGCTGTGCTACAGAGCTCTCTCTCAGTAAAAAGTGACTGCATTCTCAAAACAGGCCCTCCTTACACCAGGCTGAGGTCTGTTGTTGGGAACAGACTCTGCTCTAAGGTCACCAGCAAGATTGCTGCAGTGGTGCTGGTGTCCTGCCCAAGGGTTTCCACACAGTACTGAGCACATGAACACCAGGGCTCCAGTGAAGCCCTGTGGATGCTCCTGGTCCAAAGACAGGTGTCACCAAAGCAAGGCCAGAGAAAGAAAGAAACCTTCCACACCTATAACCCAAGATGGTTAAGTAACCGTCTGCTGTGCTAGATGGAAGAGAGAACAATGTAACTCTCTGCTTATCAGCCCAGAGAAGGAGGGAGATCTCAATGGCCAGCAACCAGACCTGTGACTCCAGGGTCAGACGCCTAACTAGGATCATGGACATATGCAGTGTGAGGGGCTGAGAGGGGGCTGAGCAGAGGGAATAAGAAGCTGCACACATGTCAACCACAAAAGGTTTATCACTGGCATGACTCCATCTGTACATACAGATCACATATATAATATGTAAAATACATCCAAACCCCACCAGGACAGTGGAGAAAGCCCCTGCACAGCTGTGGCTCTCTGGGCTCTGCAGGCTGGCACAGCCCTGGCTGCACCCTAATCCTCCAGCAGTAGCTCCAGCTCCTCAAGGGGCAGGCGCACACGGAGCTCCTTCTCAGTCATCACATCCAGGATCTCCTGCAGCTCATCTGGGAAATACTCCATGGCATCCATGTACAGCACCTAGGGACAGAGAAAAGACCAACACTGGCCATAAGCATCGAAGAGTCAAGGTCAAGTTAGGGTCCCAGCGAGTCCCATCGTTCTCTATCCTGCTGAGACGAGCTCAGGCAGCCCTGCAATGTCCAGGGAAAACCATGAATGGCAGTAAACAGAGTGCACCCCTCACTCTGATTTCATCAGCAGGGTCAGCAGGCACTGTGTGACCTTTTGATTTCCCAACACCTCTTGGTCTGGGTAGGTCACAGGCATCTGCATTGTAGGGGAATTCTGGGAAAGCAGCTCACCCACGGGGTACCATCTACTGCTACAGGGACTGTCCCAAGAAACTCTGGTGCTGTGGGGACAGTGTTACGAGGAAAAGGCTTTGGAAGAGGGTTATTGCCCACAAAGCCACACACCCTAACACTGCTAGGCAGAGGCTGGCAGGACAGTCCTTGGGAAGCTGAAGATAGCAAGCACTGCCTTTCAAGCTTACCTTTGCCCAGGGGCAGCTCTGGAGGGCCTTGTAGAACACACCTTTGCTTCTCTCTTTGTTTCCTAAGGAAACCTGTGTTAGGAAGAGATTAACGTGAGCAATGGAGGTAGGGAAGCTACACTGGCACAATCTCCACCTGCCCTGAGACACCGGAGCCAGCCTGCATGTGTGCTGACACCGCCCGCAAGCAAGGGGACGGTTCCCAGTGCCAAGTAACAGGGCTCAGCTGTGTTAGGTCACTCAGTGCCGTTAACTCGAGTGTCCCCTTTATAACACTGCCATATCTGGGTGAGTGTGGGGCTAAGATGCTCGAGGGGAGGCTGAGGACCTGGCACATGCCAAGTCATCTGCTACTTTAAGAACATTATCGTCAGAGAACCAAGTGAGCCTGGGTACTAGTTACATCATTTCTCTTGAGAGGCATTACATAAGCATGATGGCACATCCACTAGGGGAGGCTGAGGCAGGAGGATAACAAATCCTCCTCTCTCAAGACAATGAATAAATAATAAATCAAAAGGCAAATGTGCCCATTACTTATTAAAAGTAAAGCTTCCCATCAGAGTCTAGAGGCCACTGTGCCTTAGAGGCAGCCTGGCTGTGCACAGCGGCTGCCTAGGCTGCACGACGGCCGTGCTGCGCCTATAATACGCTTCCGGTTTGCTTAAGAGGGAAGGAGAGGAGTGGGGAGAGAAGAGGAAAAGATGCGCAGAGGACAGGTGAGAGGAAGAAAGTGGACAGAGGGAAGGAGAATACTCAGTACTCGGTGTGTAGTGAGTTTTCTCCTAGCCCTGAAAATGAAGGCCTTTCTAAAAATGGCCTAAGATCTGTGAGTAGCCAACAGATGAACAGCAATTACACGGAGGTAAAGAAAGTCCAACAGTGACAACCCAGAAATCCCACAGCCTCCTTTTACGTAGTGAGGCTTCCTGCACTGTGCACGTCTGGTCCCCTAACAGCTGACTGGCATATCTTAGATGTCCTTCAGTACTGTGTAAGTACACGGCCAGAGTCTTGGGAGGAAGCTGCCAGTCTCAGCACCGCCACCAGCCTGTCTTAGTGCGGATGTGCACACACAGTTGTCAGCTAGGAGTCCCCTCACACTGAGCCTGCCATCTGCCCGAAGTTCAGCCTAAGTAGGAAACTTACCTGCTGTTTGTCTGATTCCTTTCCTTTCTATATCCAACCAACAGTGAGGCCTAACGCCTAACATTTCTGCATGCTAGCACGCAGCGTGTCTGCACGCCATCTAGAGGACTCGGGCAAGCCACCGTCCATGATAGCCTGCCAGCAGCTCTCTCCTGTGCTGACACTTCTGCCCACACCTCGCTCCCACTTGAGCTTTAATCTTTCTTTCTTTTCAACTGTAGTTAATTAACAAAAGTGCTAGGAGCCCACCCAGATGCCTCAGGAACTGCCAGGCAAAGTCAGTGCTCTAATTAATCCTTGGTTTTAACACTACCTCATCAAAGACACAAACTCCTTAAGGGCCCAGACCTTTCTTTTCAAGTCAACAGCAGTTTTTTGTATACAGCCCACACATATCCAGCTCCCTGCAGTCTCGGTCATAGTACTGTCATCTGACCTTTCCCTGTGACAATCCAAACACCTGGGACATGAGGCTGCCAAATATGCAAGCATCCCCACTCCGCTCTCAGCTCTTTCCTTTGCTTAGAAAGGTTGCGACACGGAGGGAAGAGACTGACTAAAGCCAGAGAGAGTTTCCTGTTAGCTGCACCAGGCTGCCAGGCAGTCAAATCAGGACACACCATAAATACCATCTCCCCATGTAGCCCTCTGTTCCGCATGGAATTCGGCCATAAACTTAGGCTTCCGGCTCTAAAGAATTACTCTAAGTGTTGGGGACACAGTTCAGCTGGTAAAATGCTTGTCATACAAGCACAAAGGCCACCCAGAACACAAGAAAAAAAAAAAAAAAAAAAAAAAAAAAAAAAAACCCACAAAGCACGTGTGGTAGCACAGAGCTGTTACCCCAGCACTGGGAGGCAGAGACTGGCAGACCCTGGGGACCTTGGGCTGGTCTAGCCTACTGGTAAGTTCTACACCATGTGAAAGACCCTATTTCAATTCAAACAAACAGTGAAATGCACCCAAGGAATGGTGCCCAAGGTTGGCATTTTGGCCTCCACATGTACACACACGCACGCACCCCTAGACAACAGAATGAGTGTGAAGGCAACAGCACAGAACTATGTGCTGGTCGCTTTGCTCCAACACTACACTTAAGAACGTGCCTGCTTTCGCCCCATGTACCAAGAGCTGAACTGAGTAGCACATCCTCTGGGTCCCTCAGGCCTTCAATACAGACAGGGATGATGCAGAGAGGGAAGGCACCACATGGCTTCTAAGAACTAGGCCAGACTGTCTTCCTCTGTCTCTCTCTCGTGGTGCTGGAGGCTGAACCCAGGCTTGGCATGCTAAAAATGATCTACATGTCCCACTCAAAACTTCACAGTCCTGACCAACCTTATCTTTCAATAGTAAAGTTAAATCAAGACCAGGAAGTTCTCGTGAACAGAATGGCAAGAACGTTGGCCTCTCTGAAAGATCTTGAACCATTTTCCAAGCCACTAGCCTAACAAAGTCAAGTCAGAGAAAGCAACGGCCCAGTAATTATTCTTGAATCTCATTCTTCCAAATATCCTGAAAGAAGAGACACTACTTAATCTAGTTCACATGAAAATTAACCAATGCCAAGAGAGGGGTGGAAAGAAGGCTCTCCTTCCCAGGCAGTGGCTACAGACAACTGCAGGTTTGTCTACTTATAAATTTCGACCCAGGGCTTTAATAAAACAGAAGCAGGGTCCAAAAGTATTTTTTTTTCTTACCAAAAAATTCAAATACATCCTCCACAGCAGGGGGCACTGGCTGCCCGTGTCGCTCCGAATTGCATTTTCAAACAAGGCTCTGATCCGATGCGTAAGGCCCGTCTCGGGGATTGTAGCATGGACCTCCCTGCCACCCACCCTGCAAGGAAAGAACTCAGGTCATTCTAAGACAACGTCTGTCCCCAACATCACATCGAGACGACATACTTAAAGCAACGGCAAAGGGCAGCAGCACCTGGATCCATTTTTCAGGGACGTGCTGTCCCCCAGGTGTGAGCATGCTGGCAGTCGGTACAGGTGTGGCATAAGCGAAGGCACTGGCCAAGAATGTGTTTCTTCGCTATGCTGAACCTGCCCAGGAATCACACACAACCCATTAATCAGAATGCAAAGTCCTCCTTAGGAGGGAAAAGGCCTTTCAATTTAAAATGGACAAGACTCAGATCAAGTGAATAAAATATCACTGAAAAAAACAAAAACCAAGCACAATAAAGTATCATTTAAAGCCATCCTAACTTAATAGGATTTCACTGATGTGAAGCAAAGCAAATATTCCAGAAGGAACAAGTGATTCCTAAGCTGACATGTTCCTAAGATGATGTCAGCCTTCAGATGTAACACGCTACATCAAAAGATGGCAGGGAAAGCACGAGGCCGTTCTCAGTGAGCGCTGTCAGAGGCTGCATGCAGCTGAGCTGTGTCTTCAGGCCACGCACCTGCTGCCCTGGACCTGCGAGGCAACCCCATGAAGTCAGTTCTTCTGTGATTACCATTTGAAAGGAGGGGAAACTGTCTGAGAGATGAAGTGCTTGCCCCAAATCACCCAGGTGACAAGTGGCAGAGGGGCTACCGGCATCAGAGCCCCTACAGTCTACACCTGTCAGCACAGTGCTCTCATTACAGATCCTCAGACATACAAAAACCAGTCGGGTAGAAGCCTGGCGCAGGAGAACAGTCACCACTGGTTCTAAAATGAAGCCACTTCCTAAGGTCTTACTCACTTTTCAATCTGTTACTGGACACAGCCAGAACAGTCACACCAGGTGTGGCAGGGCCTGAGACCTGGCAAGGGGCTGTAAACACGGCAACCATCCCATAAAGGTCTGTGAAGCCCATGCAGGAGACTGCCAGTAATTACCTCTGAACAGATTCCACCAGCCTTTTCCTCAGCTTCTCAGCTTCGATTGCAAACAGCCAAGGCTCCAAATGTTTGGCAGACCTAGTGACTGTGTCGAAGAACCTTCTGGTCTTGTTAGCACTGTGGGACTTATTCTGAATCTGTACATAAGCCCTCCAAAGAACCTGGTTGCCCGGATATAGCTTTAAAGCATCTGAGAGGGTCTCTCGGAGTGGGGCCAGAGGGTAGACACAAACATTCATGTGGAATCGCAGCAGACTTGTATGCATCAGGGTGACAGCCTCGAGAACGCTCGTCAAACTCTGGGAGCTGGTGCTGTCTTCTGGCCCAGGGCCTTCTAGGAGAGCAGAGCCCTTCAGCTTGGAAAACACCTGTCCATATATCTGCACAGCAGCATCAATTCCTACAGTCAAATACTGGAAGAGCATGAAGCATCTGACCAAGCTACCCAGGCAGTCCAAAGACTCCGCAGGAGCTGGGCTGGAGGCACAACTCTGTCCCAAACAGTCCTGCAGAGCATGCTCGTAAGCCTTCCGAGCTCTCAGAACCTGCGTGGACAAGACCTGCCCAGTGTAGGGCCCGTAGGGACTGCTCTCCGTCAGCCGCGTTAATATGTGGACAGCTCGGCCTGTGGTGGCTCCTCTAGAGGCGGGCGACAGTTCCATCTCCAGCTCGGCATAGAGCAGACTGAGTTCACAGAGTTCCCGGTCTTTCAGCTCACTGCTGCCTGCCATGCCAAGCGCAGTATCGAACACTTTTCTGGCATCCTCTGTGTTACCGAGCAACCACTCCAGGTGTGCATACTGCTTCCAGAGGCAGAAGTTGTTGCGGTTTTCCGGCTCCTTAAGGAGATTCTTGGCTAGTTTTTTGCAGTTCTTTCCCTGAGACTTTAATCGCTTTTTTTTAGTGTGTAGACACCAAATGACCTATAGTAAAAAGAAAAGAACAACTCTGGTCCCCCAAACACTCTCTGTCTGTCAGGCCGAGGAGCACTGACAAGGTAGCGGTGCCCACACGCCCTTTATCAAATCTGGCTAACACCAGATCCCTGAGCTGGCAATGAAACCAGTGTTTACCGTGGCCATAGGGCCCAGCATGAACATAACCAGGTTTTTACTCAAATTCCCAACACACAGGCCTGACCCCTCCAAGCGCTCGCCTCCCAAGAGATGGGCTGCACTTTCCTTCTGTCCAAAGGCAAGAGCTCGCTGAGGGCGGGATATGATGAAACATACTGCAACCCCATGTCCCTTTGCCACATTTCTGATAACTCAATCACTTGGTCAGGAACACTTTTCAAACTTGTCATACAGTATGGTGTGAGAAGACACGAAATGAGGGCATGGAAACTATACATATGATCTAAATGCATTGTATTTGTTTACAAAATTACCAAAGGACATATAAAAAAAGAAAGAAAGAAAGAAAAAAAAGAAAGAAAGAAAGAAAGAAAGAGAGAAAGAAAGAAAGAGAATTGAGACCATATTATCCAAAAGAAGTCAGTACTAATACTGGCCAGCAGAGGGCACAGCAGTGACTGGGAACCCACCCTGAGCCGATGGCTACAAAGCATAGGGAAAGTAGCTTCTTTCCCATCCTAAGAAGCCCTAGATGCTCTAACCCTGCTTAAGCTGATGCTGCCTCTTGACACTAAGTGCCTGGATAATCACAGACAACAGACAGCTCTGGCCACCAAACATGGGACTGTCTCCTGCCTGTCTGCTGTTCCTTCACATCTGAGGTGACTGCCAGAGTCAACTAAAGCAGGAAGCTTTGTGAGGATGACACACAGGTGCATTTGAGGGAGACACTGAGGTGCAGTACGGGAGGAGGCAGCTCCAGTTACCTTTGCAATCTCGTACCGTAACCAGGAGAGGCAGAGCTGGGACTTCCGCTTGCCTGAGAACAAAGGCAGCACCAGGTGGAAGACATTGCGGACAAACTCCTCACCCTCTCGGTTGTGACCTTTGGTCCAGCGAGGACAACCCAACTGCTCCATGTAGCCAACACAGCTAATGCCCGAAAAGGAAGGATTGAAGTAAGTCAAGGGCTTCTCATCATAAAGTTCATTCTCAAAGATGCTACTCTCATCCATGGCCAGGTAAAGGCAGGAGGCTGGGGTCAGGAAGCCGGAAGGCACGCCCAAGAACTGCAGAAAGGCCTCAACCAGCTGGAACTGAAGATCTGAGCTGGAAAGTCTGATCAAAGATTGCCCAATATCATCAAACAGCACCTGAAAGCGAGACAAGACAGCCAATGAGACACAGCCAATGAGACACAGCCAATGAGACACAGCCAATGGGACACAGCCAATGAGACACAGCCAATGAGACACAGCCAATGGGACACAGCCAATGAGACACAGCCAATGAGACACAGCCAATGAGACACAGCCAATGAGACACAGCCAATGGGACACAGCCAATGGGACACAGCCAATGGGACACAGCCAATGGGACACAGCCAATGGGACACAGCCAATGAGACACAGCCAATGAGACACAGCCAATGGGACACAGCCAATGGGACACAGCCAATGAGACACAGCCAATGAGACACAGCCAATGAGACACACCCAATGAGATACAGTCAACGAGACACAGCCAACAGGACACAGCCAATGAGACACAGCCAATGGGACACAGCCAATGGGACACAGCCAATGAGATACAGCCAATGAGATACAGCCAATGGGACACAGCCAATGAGACACAGCCAATGAGACACAGCCAATGGGACACAGCCAATGGGACACAGGCAATGAGACACAGCCAATGGGACACAGCCAATGAGATACAGCCAATGGGACACAGCCAATGGGACACAGCCAATGGGACACAGCCAATGAGATACAGTCAACGAGACACAGCCAATAAGACACAGAGATTCTCACAGGTTTCACAGCCCCTCTGAACAGACAGTACTAATTCAATGTCAGTCAAAGTAAAGTAAGTTTTAAATAGACAGTAGCTAGGTTTTCTTCCAACACTAAAACTCAGAAGGCATCCCAAGGCAAGGGAGAACAGCAAGCTGGAGCCTGGAGGGGCCACTGGCACTCTCACACACCCAGGATGAATTGGGAAGGAGAAAAAGACCACCAGGCTTCCAAAGCAACCTGCAGGACTCACAGAAAACCTGGGCCCATGCTCACTTTAGAAAGCAAACGACTGCACAGCTGGCAGAGAGCAGCTACAGAGACCTGTAGTTCTAGGGTGGGAGACGCACTATTCGTAGTTTCTAGAAAGTTGCTTCAGAAAATGAAAACAGCTCAAAAATAGATAAACAGGAGCATGGTTAAGAAGAAGACAACAGAAGCAATGGACTGTGTAAAGTGCAAATAAGAGCATGGTGCTGGCTGTAAATGCTCACAGGAGCATTAAATCTCTGTCAATGCGAGACTTCACCCCATCGCTTTAAAGTGCACAGCCAAGGACACGGTCCCATCTCACGGTGCTGTCACACTGACTGCTTTCTTTGCCTCTCATAGAGGAAACAAGCTGCAGCACAATCAAACTGGACTGCCCAGGAGTCAACAAACTGAGCCATTAATGAATCAGAAAGCTTTTCTTTTTCTCCCTTGGGTTTCGATTGGAGAAAATACAAAGTGACAGGAAGTTACTTAGACAGTCTGCTCCAGAAACCAGCTCAGCTGTGAACTCCATAAAACCCTCCAACAATGATCCTCCCTTTAGACATTCAGCAGCTTCATCCAGGGAAAGACTGGGACCTCCCAGGCTCTCTGCTGCCCACAGAGGCCTGCTGAAGTTTCATCTGAGGTTGCTTCTGGTCCACCCCTACTCTCTGCATCCTAACTCCAGTCTGGCCACTCCTTGCACCTCAAACACTGCCACTCCAGAGGCCTCCGTGCTCCAGTATCAGATATCCTTTCAGCACCCACCAGCTCTCACTATCTCAGCAGAGGCCATAGGATAGCATGTAGGCAAAAGTGCCAAGCAACAAGCAGGAGGCAACGGACCCCTTAGGGCACCTCACTTGCAGGGAAGCTCACAAGAGCCTCATCCACTGAGGAAATCTCTTGATCTGCATCACAAATCGAACAATGAGCTGGTATCTTGTAAAACAAGATCAGTGCCAGGCATCAAAATAGCACTTCTTAGCCAGTGTGGTGGCACACACCTGTAATCCCACCACTTAGGAGACTGAAGACAGAAGGATCATGACTTCAAGACCAGCTTGGACTACTCCGCCTCAATACAACAATAAACAAACAAACAAAATAACACATCTTCCTTTATTTTAAAATCTCCAGAGATGCTAGACACTAAACCGAGCAGCAAGTCTCAAATCGTTTAATGAGGTAAGTGAAGTATCAACACTAGCTCCTTCCCCACCCATCATGCCCAGGGACTGGAGATGGCTCAGGATACAAAAACATGAGACCTACTGTTCGGATTTCTCAGCACCGACTTAACAAGATGGTAGCCTTGCACATGCCTATAAACCCAAATCCAAGACGGGTAGACACATAAGGATCACTGGGGTTTGCTGGCTTCCACCTACTTTAGAAATTTGAGAGCTCTGGGTTCAGGGAGAAACCCTGCCTCAAAGGAATAGATGGAGAATAAGAGGGAAGGGGAGGATACTTGATGCTCTCTCTGGCTATCATGTACACACATGCACGCACACATACATGCACACACATGCACACACACATGCACACACATGTATACACACATGCACATACATATGCACACACACATGCACACACATGGATACACACATGCACACACATGGATACACACATGCACATACATGGATACACACATGCACACACACATGCACACATACATGGATACACACATGCGCGCGCACATACACACATACACACACACACACACACACACACACACACACACACGAAGGGGTGAGGGCAGGTTTTCTGCTGTATCGAGGATACATGCCTGTCTCTCGGGATCCTCACAGTCTTCCTCCGTTTGCTTCTTGGTCCTATCAGGGCGCCAGGGACGCCAGTGCCTCTGGTCTCGAGAACGTTCAACAGCCAGCCAGATCTGCCACCTGGGCAGGCTCTTGTCTTTTATCTCCTGGTCCTCCTCTTCTGGATCCTCATCATCCTCATCTAGATAATAATGAGACACCTAGTTCACTGGAGCAGAAAATAAACCCATCATCCCCACCATCACCTTCTGTGCCAGCTCCATGTGACACGTGACACAGAGACAAACCACCCAGGCTGCTTCCCTGGCTCAAGGACTTTCGTGAAGCAGGGAGAGTCCCAGAAGAAAAGAAGCAGATAAAGTATGGATGGTGAGTCTTTTATTTTTTTAAATGCTTTCACAAAAAACAAACAAACAAACAAAAAACAAAACCCTGGGAATAGATTGTCACTGCCCAAAAGAACTTCCTGAAGTGATAAAAACACTATCTGAGCTAAAGTTGCCACCACCTACATGTGACTCACTGAATTCTTAATTTCATTTTAATGCACTTTAAGAATAGACAGCTGGAGGTAATTATTTGAACAACACTATTTTTGAATAAATGGAATTTAATAACCACACTGGTTAACTCATCTAATTTTTAGCCAGTGGCCTCATAATTATGACTTATCATTATAGCCTGATTTAAAAGCTGTTAACTTAGGGTACCCAACCATTTATTTCACTATGTTTCCTAAGTCTGAACATGTAGTATTAAAGAATAAAGACGTCTCAGTTGCCTGCAAAGCCAAGCATTTTTAAGGCATAGAAAAATGCAGGGATCACATCCAAAACAAGTTTGATGGTTTCTTATAACACTAGCTGGCACCAACCACTGCAGAAAGATGAAGGCCAAAATACACATACACACGCACGCATGCACACACACAACAAAGCCTGTGCATCCATGCTCAGGGTAGCTCTGACCATCACAGCCAGAAACAAAGCAGCCTTGCTGTCTTGGAGTAGATTACAGACCGTGGCTTACCTAGACCACAGACTGATGCTTGGCATAAAATGAACAAACCCCCAGCACAAGCAACAATGCAGACATGTCTAGGAGACTTGGGCTAAAAAAATAAAATCACCCTAAACATCACAGAGCAAACAACGGATGCTGAGGCTGCAGAGGAGGCAGTCCGGGCAGCTACATAATACGGTGCCAGCAGCTGTAAAGGACAGGATGGCAGCTCAAAGAATTACAGGACTGTCACATGATTGGGCAATTCTCCCTGTACATGTGCACCTTAAAGGGCTCTCAGTGGACTCAGTCATGGCACACTGAGGTTCACAGCACACCACAACTGCCCAAGATGCAGCAGCCCAAGCGTGCATTCAAGGAAAACTGGATAACCAAACTGTGGTACCCATGCAGGGAAACACTACACAAACTTGAAACAAAAGGAGATTCTGCTTAGGACACAGATGGCTCTCAAGGCCACTAAGGAAGTGGAAGAAGCCATCTACAGGGACAATATGTGGCACCTCTTCTGGGAGGATCCTAGAGTTATCAACTGATACGTGCTGAAGAACTGGAGTTGTCAGGGGAGGAGGGGACTCAGGCAGGGATGATGACAACCTAGTTCAGCAGCAAAAATGAAAGGGTCTAGAGATGGCCCCCAGTAACAGCTATGCACTGTGTACATGTACCTAACATCACCGAACTGCATTCTTAGCAGTTACCGTGGTAAATCTTAGATTTTATTTTGCAACTAATTTTTTTAAAGTTGTACAGCCACTGGGGAGACAGCTCAGTGGGTAAAGCGCTTGCTGAGTGCAGATCACCAGCATCCAGGTATGACAGTGTGTACCTGAAACCCCATCAATGGGGTCAAGGAAGAAGAGGAGGAGACTGGCAGATCCTGGGGCTTGCTGGCCAGTAAGTTTAGACAAAGCAAGATGCTCTAAATTCCATGGCAAACTTGGTCTCTAAAACAAGGTGGGAAGCAACAGAGGCCCCCACTCATGTTTACACCTAGGCAAGCACCACCCATTCATACCCACACACACACATGCATCTATCATATGCACACACAAATGATGATTCCATTTAGAACACTATATATCAGAACTGATCCCTGTATTCAGTAAGTATAGGAAAGGAAGGATGGATGTGGCTAAAAACAGTGGCAAAAAAACAAAAAACAAAAAACAAAAACAAAAAAAACCCCAAAGCTCTGAAGTGATGAAATAGCTCTACGGTGACCCTGAGAGAGAACACAGAGCTACCTGAGTGATGGAACTGTCTGGTACACACGTTAAGTACACACAGACACACACACAGATACATTCAAATATACACATACGTACACAAATACACACACATACAAACATGTACATGCACACATGTACCCAAAGACACAGGAACACAGACTGCTGAAATCCGAGTCCACTCTGCACAGGACACGCTATTGCTCTCTACCTGTTTTCCAGGTACATGCACATCTACAAGTACTTCAGAATTAAAAGCAAAGTCTTAATAATTTAAGTGGGAACAAGGTTCCCACTGTGTGCTGTGCCCAGCTCTAGCTGGCTTCTAACCAAGCACTCTGTCCACTGAGCCCTGCCCTCTTTTTGCTACTGAAATTGTGGCTAAGAGACTGGGAACCAGAAGTCTGGCTGCCTTGTAGTCCTACTGGCTGGCTGCCTTGTAGTCCTACTGGCTGGCTCTGTTGCAGGTATAAGCCTAGAAAGCACTTTGGTGTTACACAGAATGACAACTATAAACAAGCTAGTTGCCTCTTTGTTCCTAAAGAGGCAAGAATTTGTCAAAGAATTTGTTAGCCTGAACACTGACAAAAGACTACCTTAACTCTATGCCCAGAAGAATGGGAAGTAGGGGCTAGCAACACTCCAGCCACTTGAGAAGCAACTTGGAAAAGCCCTTCTTCCTCTGGAAGGCTCAGACCCTCAGATGCTGGGAGTGCTGCATGCTGGGAACAGGAGCTATGTGCTTGGCAGTCCAGCATCTGATTAAGTTGTGGCATCTGACGCTTGTGCTCTTAAGCGGCCTCAGTGAAGCAGCTTCTACAGAGAAACAACCATGAAGTGGGATACCTAGCCCAGCAGAGGAGGCATGTCCCTACTCTCTGGAAGCACTCACCTGGGGTGACAAGCACCCAGCCACCACGCTCCTGCTGGTGCATCCATGCCCGCCAGCCTCGGGCTCCCTTCTCCCCAACACGTGGCTCTCCGCTGTCCCAGAAGGGTTCAAAGAATTCCACCTGGTTCAGGTTTAAAGGACAGAAGTTAGGCCAACCACAAGCCAAACTCGCGAGTCTCTGGACCAAACTAGTACAGGTGGTTGCTGGGAGCATAGGATCCCTAAAATATCATACAACCAATGTTTAAAGTCAGTCCACGATACACACAGCAAACAGAAAGAGGAATTATTTCAACAGGCAGCCTCCAAATGGGCCCCGTTACTCCACCCTTGCCTTGGTATACAGCTCTAAAGTGTGAGCTGGACTTGGTGACTCCTTAGGACAGGTCATGAAAGGCTAGTCAAGATTTGGTGACAAGAACCTGCAGCTGGGTAGGAAAGCACTTCCCAGCCCTCACCCTGCTGGTGCGGTGTGACCACCGCCAGCTCCACTCATGCCGCTTGACCCAACCCCTCAAGTCATGTTGTTTTCAGGACATTTTGAGAGAATGAAAATTCAAACTTTCAACTGGACAAACTGAGCTCCTAAAGGGACAATCACATCTTAGGTAACTGCTTAATGCTAACATCTAGCTCAGCACACAGTAGGAACTCAATAGATGCCTTTGGCACAGCTGATGGAAGGAAGATACCTGTGGGACAAAGCCATCTGCATTTGGAGGCCAGGCCCTGATGTCACCTGGACTTGAGCTCTGCAGTGTATGGAAGCAGCTTACAGGTTAGTCAGTCATTCCCAGGAACAGAACAGACATAGCACTGAGCAGAAATGGACCCTGTTATTGATCTTGCTATCAACTAGAACAGGACTTCCAGAAAGCAACACATTTCTCTAACTTTCTAAAGGAACCTTTGGAAAGCAGGCAGGTTTCTGGGGAGCACATCACAGGCTGACAGTTGCAGGATGTATCTTGAGGGGAAGAATCCCTCCAAGAGTCACAGGGCCAGGTGAGTGAGTGGACGCTGGCCTTAGAGAGTAAATGAGTGCCAGTCCTGCAGGAAATGGGATGGAAAGACTACAGATAGGCTTCTGAAACAGTGACTTAAAAATAAACAATTAACTCGATGCCTACCAAGTGTAAAGGCCTGGGTTCAATCCCCAGAACTGCCAAAAAAGAACAAAAGTGCACTCAAGCCAAGGCTGACTTTTTAAGAGTGTGATGTGTGTTTATAACCTGAAACAGACCAGTGTGGCAGCCCCCGCCTGTTCTGTCCTATGTTATGGTGATGGTATCTCTCAGCTAGACAGGAAATGCAGAAGACTGCTGAAGAGGCAGTTCTTTGTGCGCTGGCTTGCAGATGCTTAGGGAACTGTGCCGCTGGGATTTAACACCTCCATACCATGGCTTGGGCTCTAACAGAGCAGAGCAGGGATGCTTGAAACATCACCATCAGGCGCAGTGTTGTGCCCACCAGAAACTGTTCTCACCACAGATCAAGAGCCTCAGCAGAGGGCTGAAAGGATTCAGACCCTCACCACAGTACCCCAGAGTCGCTTCTGAAGCATAACGTAGACTTAAAACATCAGATCACATTTTAAAATTGCTCTATATAAAAGCTAATTAAAAATTAGCTGTGTCAGTATTAACAGGTTTAATTCTTTAACCCCACTTTGTCTAAAGGTAGCATCATAATAAAAATGTCTTCACTGCCAGTTCACATGAGATCGTAACTTCTCAAACACTCTTCTTTGGGCTCATCATGAACTCAGATGTTCTCGCTACCTTCCCCCAGAGCCTTTCACAAAGCAGAAAGCCAAGCTTTTCCAGTGGACACAGGGAAGTGGTTGTTTCATAGTCACATAGCTCTTATGCTATGTCATGTTACCACATGGCATGAACACGGGAAACATCTAATCACCTTAAACATGAACCCTTTCAGGGCTGGAGAGATGGCTCAGTGGTTAAGAGCACTGACTGCTCTTCCAGAGGACCTGAGTTCAATTCCCAGCAACCACATGGTGGCTCACAACCATCTGTAATGGGATCTGATGCCCTCTTCTAGTGTGTCTGAAGACAGGGACAGTGTACTCATATACATAAAATAAATAGATCTTTAAAAAAAACAAAAACATGAACCCCTTCTTGGTGAGGACGGCTGACAAAACACCCACATGTAACATGTGTACAGCTCAAGCAGCGATTGTAGGCAACGGAGAGGTAGTAACACAACCCAGACAAGACAGACAGAGTCACATGTAGCTCAAAATGGCATTCTGACTGTGGAGACAGGCTGCATTTAAGCTGGAGTGGTAAGCAAGGAAGCAGCCTGTCAGTGGTCTTCGTATGTGGGAAGCGGGCCCTGTCTACCCAGCACACCCCACTGCCATCATGGAGGGAGTCTTCTGCAACACAGAGTGTGTCCTACCTGTACTTTAGTAGGCAGCTCTTTCACGCTGTCAGGCTTGAAGAAGGTGAAGTCAACCATGGCCTGGAACAAAGAGATGACCTTCTCTGAGTGGCCAGCCTGCCGTAGAAAGTGGCACTGCTGAAGAAAGAGCCCTGCAAACAGGAGCGAAAGGGGACAGGCCTTTGTTGATACCACAGAGGGAGAAATAGGAGCACTCAGCATGCAACCACACCCCAGAACCAGTCATGTTCTCAGGGCCCACACTTAAAAGCACTAACAGGCTGGAGAGTTGGCTCAACAGTTACAGGCACTTGCTGTTCTTCCAGAGGACCCGAGTTCAGGTCCTAGCACCCATGTTAGATGACTTAAGACCATCTATAACTGCACACTGTTGGCCTTTTCAGGTACCCATACACAGAGATAAATATACACACACATCAATAAAAGTAAACCTAAAACCTTATTATATTTTGAAACAGAGTTTCTTAGTGTAGCCCTTAATGTCCTGGAACTCACTCCATAGATTATGCTGGCCCCGAACTCAGACATCCTCCTGCCTCTGCCTCCCTAGTGCTGGGATTAACGGTATATACCACTATGGCCAGCGTAATTTTTTTTTTAACAAATAAAAGGACTCATAACAGTATTATAATCAAGGTAGTTTTTCTATTTTTTTGTATGAAACTACACAAATATTAATAAAGCCATATACAGTATCTAAAATAAGGCAAAAGGTAGGCCTGAATGATAGCTATCCGATAATCAAAGCTTACAAGAAAAAATGGTAGAAGGGATGGCACCCATTTGTGTCAGAAGGCAGAGCTGAACTCAGTCTATCAGTAGACGGCACTAGTCACCACTCATTCATTCAGCCAAGGGTGAACAGACTACAGTCCTGAATATTTGAACTGCACATTCTGATCATCTGAAATGTTCAGCTCATCTTAATGGTGGTATAATCCCATTTACTAAGCAGCTCTCAGCTACATAAGCATGTCATGAATAGTATCTCATTTCAAAAGGAAACTCCATGTCACTTGTTTTAATCTTGGCGTTAGGGATTAACACCATGTTAGGACATCATGTATGCATGAAGCTATACCTTCCAGGCCCAAATACAAGACTCCATGTCAATGAGGGAAATTCTTATTATGTCTAGAGCAATACACCTGTGTCTCTAGATGTTAGGATAACTAACTCTTAAAAACAGGGGTTTTGATGAAATGAATGCTTGTCACATGCAGGTACATCGTCTGCTAGCTCACTTCATGTTCATGATGCTCTTGTAAAGCAAGTGCTAGCCTACTGTCCTGATACATAAACAGGCTCAAACAGGTTCAGAAATGTGCACACTGTCACAGATCAGTATCTGTACACTGTCACAATAAAGGCTAGATCCAGAACCCAAGCTGAAGAGTGACATTCTCCATCTATGACATGAGATGCCTGCTGTAGCTCATGACTGCCAAGAGTTTTTCCTACAATCCTTGAGGACAGAGCAAAAATATTAACACTTAATTCCAGTCACTTACATGTATGTAATAAGTACACCATCTCATGTACCTGTATCTCATGTACTGCCAGAGACCCTGTAACTGGGGGTCTCATCAGCTAAGACCACTGGCAGCCAGAGCAACTAAGACTGAGATGTGTTTATTTGGTGAATAAGTAGAAAAGATGTCCAGTCATCTTGTTCTGACTCTGCTAGTTCTAACAAGCTACCCACCCACCATGCAAGCTGGATGGGAATCTGTTAAAATTAGACAGAGTGGTAACACTTGAAATAAAAACCCCCGCTCTGACAATTTAGACCTTTCTAAAATAAGCGTAAAGCCAAACAAAAACAAAACCCTCCCACACAGTCACTTCTGTTTATGTCCTTACCAAACATGGCCTCCTCAGTGCCCGGCAACTCGGGGTGGGATAACATGCTGCCGTCCTTAACAGCAGACAAGGTACTCAAGCACTTGCCGTACAGACTGTGGAGTTTGGACACAGAAAAGGTGCCAAACTGACTCTGGCAAAAGGAGAGATAGCGCTGCCACAGACTTGTGTTGTTGGGGTGCAGGAAGAGGAGCTTCTGCCACTCCTTGGCCAGCGCACTGGGCTCCCAGAACTCTGAGCACAGCTGCAGCTTGGCGAGCTTCAGGTCCACGCTGCTTGGGTTGCTCTCGATGGCTCGCTCCAGCACAGCCAGCTTCTTCTCCAGGAGGAGCTTCAAGGACTTCTTGTGCTTCTCTTGCTCTCCTTCCCCAAGGGCATAGATGCCAGGACTCCTCATGACCTCATCCTCAACAACAAGAACAACAGTTTACTAACATAAACTACACACATGTGCTCCTCAGTTAGACAGTCCTCTGCCTGCATGACTTCCATGTGGGTTTCTTTTTTTTTTTAATGATTTATTTATTTATTTATTTTATGATGTAAGTACACCATTGCTCTCTTCAGACACACCAGAAGAGGGCATCAGATCCCATTACAGATGGTCGTGAGCCACCATGTGGTTGCTGGGAATTGAACTCAGGACCTCTGGAAGAGCAGTCAGTGCTCTTAACCACTGAGCCATCTCTCCAGCCCCCTCCAGTGGGTTTCAAAATGAGCTCCTAGTAAGACTTTGTTGATAAACCACTTTAATTAACACACAACGAAGTTCCTTTGGTGCCTGCAACTCTTGGTGTATTCTGTCTTTATTCCTCCAGTCAGAATTGTCTGTCCTTGTCATTCTGGGTTTTTAAGACTTATTTATTACTATTTATTTGGTTATGTGTGTTCCTATGCTGTGTGTAGGTAAATGTACACATATATATATCAGAAGAGGGCATCAGGTGTCCTCCTCTATCATGCTTCTGCCTTATTCCTGAGGCAGGATCTCTCCAGCAATCCTCTTTTATCTGCAGACACCCTCTTTAGAGATAAGAATCACAGGAATATACCGTCTCTTGTGACACTGAAACTTGGATCAGAATTCTGGTCCTCATGATTATGCAGCAAGTGCTCTTACCACTGAGCAATCACTTTGGCCTCTGCATCATTCAACATGAATTTACACATTGATAACTAGCACACAGTGTGTTCAACAGGGTGGAATCAATGTTACAATAAAACAGCCATAACCTACTAACTCCTCAGAAGGCAATGAATGAAAATGACAAGCTGTGCACTGAGGCAGGAGCACACTCTGGGCAGTCCTTCCACAGCTCTGTCCTCGGCCTGGTACTCTGCACTTCAGGACTGCCTTGTCTTCACTGTCAGTTCGTCTCCTCTCTCTGCACTCCTGAGCTGAGATCCCAATCAGTGATAGATGTGTGTCTAATCTGTGAGGCCCTGAGTTCCATCCCAGCACCAACCCTCCAACCACCCACCCCTACTGCTCATGAGCCACCCCTCCAACCACACCCCCACACCCCAACCCCTACTAAAAAAAGAAGCATTCTATTCAAGTTTCACTCCATTCCCAGATAACACCCAGCACTCCTGCTCTGTGCTGCACTGTTTCCTCGGATGCTTGGGCTTCCTCACTGGACTTTGAGCAAGCCCAGATCAAAGGCTACAACAAACAAGAAGCCTGGCCCAGGCTTATTCAGAGCAGTTCAAAAAGTGCTACAGGACAGGACCAAGTGTGATTAGTGGTGTACACCTACGATCCCAACTACATTGGAGGCCGAGGCAAGAAGATAACAAGTTCAAGGCCAGTCTAGACAACTTAGATCTTGACTCAAAATAAAGCAAAAAAAGAGTTTGGGAGGTGGGGGTGTCAGTAGCAGGCACTTGTATATGCAAGATCCTAGGTTCAATTCCCAGTACCAACAAAAATACATGGATGGATGGTTGGATGGACAGACAGACAGACAGACAGACAGAAAAGTGCTATAGAATAAATGGGTCAGCTCCAAATCAGAAATGTCATTTCAAAATAAGAGGACCAGAACAGTAACACTTACCTGGAAAGCCACAAATGCCATCCATAGCTGTGTGTCCCGTGGATTCTCCCGAACCCTTCTGTTAAACTCTTCCACTCTGGCCTTAAGAGCAGCACTCTCCCTGTCCTGTTGTAAGTCCGGCTGCTTTGATTCTTGCTCTGCTGGACCCTGTCCTTGTAACCACTGTGTGGTAGACTGGTCGTAAATCCCCAGAGGATTCAGCCATGTTGTGACAGGAGTAGCTGCATCAGCAGAGTCCTTCACTGGGATGAAGGTGACTGGCTCGGAGGAGGGAGGCTCAGGGTTACTGCACACAGCAATCCCCTCAGTGCGCATTAACCCCACATTCTTCTTGGTAAAATAGCGCTCCAGGTGCCTGTGTGAGTGCCTCTTGGCTGCAGAAGCCCCTTCCCAAGATATACACTGTTTCTTAGGATTGATACCCAGGCACGAGTCTCCCTTCCTCTTGTACCTAGTTAGAAAAAGAAATTGAGACAAGATAATTTTTCCCCATGTACAACTGACCATCTTAAAACCTAAGTCGTCTTCCACATTCACCTTGTATATAAAATTCTAAACATAGGCAGATCTTGTGACCTGGTAACTCTATTCCAAGGTATTTACCCAAGAGAAAATAAACCACATGTTCACACAAAGCTTTACGCTCAAATATTCTCAGCAGCCAAAGACTGGAGAGAATCCAGGTGGCCATCAACAGGAGAATGCATAACAAACAGTAGTAAAGCCATAAAATGGACTAATACAGGAGACAAAATTTCTGACAAATGCCACATGCTGACTGTCAGAAAAACCACACTGAGTGAAGAACCCAGGCATGCTGTAATCCCACTTACAATATTCGGGGCAGACAAGACAAACAGAGGAGGAGAGTCATGAGAGCAACAAATGCCACTGGGACCCAAGGGACCATGGAGAAACATATGGGTATCACAGGGGTCATGATTACACATGATTCATCAATGTGCAAGATTAATTGCATGTAAATTTTAAACCAAAGGAAAACCTAAGAAACAGATGAATTCTAGTTAGTAATATATATATTCAGGAGGCAGTGTATTATCTGTGGCTCCTTCTGAAATGTATCAAAACCTCTGATGGGCTGATGGCTATACAGTGAGTGTGAAGGCGGCCTGCGTTAGAGAGGGAGCTCAAAACAGACGCCAAACAAACCAAAAAGAAAACTGATTTCCGAGATCTCAGAGCTAAATTGCATGGTTAATACCTTTGACCTTCAAGACCTGGGAAGTGAGAGCAGAGGTCAAGTCCTTTATGTCCCAAGTTCCCTACAAAGTCCTACCTGTCTACAGGGAGTCAGTAAACACTCAAATTTTGATTTGTTGCTGCTGTTGTTTTGAGATAGGTGACTCCCCAAGTTGCCTAGTCTCCCCTCAGGCTGACAATTATGCCTCTGCCTCACAAGTAGCAGGAATTAAAGGAATGCACGACCCCGCACACTTTTTTCAAATATTTTTGATAGATTACCAAGAAGAGTACGAATTCATTACTGAGGCAAATGTCACCCCCTACTTTTATGACTCCCTGCTGGTGCCTGCTAGAAATAATGTGACAAAGGCATTACCACCAAATGTCATTTGTTAAGTGGCATGTGTGTGGGGCTGAATAAATAAAAACGCTCTTGCCACTTTTCAAATGGCATGTACATCAGACCACACAGTTCCTGGATACCCTACGGCAGCTAATTACTCTGTCGTATTTTTAGATTCATTCCCGAACAAACATCTATTCAACACCCACTCAGCCAGGCACTATGCTGTGTGCCAGTGATAACAACGAGCCCTAACTGACCTTCCAACTAAAGCATTCACTTTGGAATATGGAAGAGCCATGTGCCTTTACAACTCAACAATGGGCGAAATCCAACAGAATCCATGAGACACAGACAGACAGTGCTGAGAGAGTCCAAAGGAGATGTTATTTCTAACAGAAAAGAGGAAGAGGAAAAAGAGAGCGGGGAAGAAAGGAAGAAAGAAAGAAACCAAACCAGGAACTATAATGGCTACCTTGCTATATCCCCACGATACAGAGATTTATACTCCCAGTTGGCGGGATCTGGTTTCTTATCCGTCCTGAAGACATCCGTCAGAGTGTGAATGTCTTCCAGCCAAATGGAGCAAGGTCCGTCAGCAGCAGCAGCAGCAGTCGCATTACTTCCCTGGCTATCAGACAAAAAAAAAAAGGGAGAGGAACTTTAAAACTTCTTTGGAAACATTTGACGTCTTCAGAAATACATTAAGTTGCATCTATCAAACTCCCATGGCATCAAACAGATCAGGTACACAGAACCACATAGAGAAGGGAAGAGGGCTCTCACTAAGGGTAGGGACTGAAAATGAAGCCAAACCTCCAACCACGAAATAACACTTTACCAAGAAAAGAACCCTGAAGGACACAGTCACTCCTTGTAAATACTTCATTTCAGCCAGGCTGGCAGCACAGCCTACACAGTCCGGACTACTCAGGAGGCTAAGGCAGGAAGAGCATGAGCGCGGGGAAACTTAGTAAAATGCTATTTTAAAACAAAAAAACACAAAAAGAGAAGGAGATCCACCTTAGTGGTCCTATGAAATAAACCCTGAGAAATAAACAAGCAAACAGAAAAATATTTAAGTGCCCCTAACTGTTGTCTTAGTTGCTTGATTACTGTAAAGAGACACCATGGCAAGGTAACTTATAGAAAGAAGAGTTCACTGGGGGCTTGCTAGCACTCCAGAGTTAGAACCGTGACCATCACAGCAGGGAGCACGGCATTGAGGCAGGGACTGAGACAGCACATCTTGAGACAACCACCATGAGGCAGAGAAAGAGCTCTCTGGGCCTGGGATTGGCTTCTGAAACTCAAAGCACACCCCAGCGGCAGTCTTCCCACACAGCCACACTTCTAATCCTTCCCAAACAGTTTCACCAGCTGGGGACCAAGTACTCGAATATGAGACTGTGGAGGCCATTCTCTCTCAAACCACCACAACCATAACTGCAAACTAATTTCCAAAACAAGGTTGTTTAGAAAAACATTCCTGCTCTAGAATGCTAGCCAAAGGACACGGCCACATGGCCAAAGGTGACAAGCCTTTACATTAACGTGCACTGCCCTACCTCACACGACTTATCATAAAGTCTTCCAAGGTTTTATTACAGGTGAGTACTTAAAAAAAGAAAGGCCGCCGGGCGGTGGTGGCGCACGCCTTTAATCCCAGCACTTGGGAGGCAGAGGCAGGCAGATTTCTGAGTTCGAGGCCAGCCTGGTCTACAGAGTGAATTCCAGGACAGCCAGGGCTACACAGAGAAACCCTGTCTCGAAAAACCAAAAACCAAAAACCAAAAACCAAAAACAAAAAACAAAAAACAAAAAACAAAAACAAAAAACAAACAAACAAAAAAAAAAAAAATCCAGGATCCAGTGACAAGAGTATGTCAAGTTAAATTAACAGCCTTTCAAACAAGTGCTCTTGGTAGCTGTGTGGTTTTAGGAAACTCTTTAACTCACTTTCTACCAGCTCTAGGAAGGAGAGAGAAATAAAAGTTTCCAAAGCTGTGACATAGTCGCTTGTTTTGACGGCATTAACGTTTAAAGACTGTTGACAAGTAATGAGGGCTGGAGACATGGCACGGGGTTAAGAGTACTGGCCTTTCTCGCAGAGGACCTGGGTTTGGTTCCCAGCACCCACATGGCAGCTCACAAATGTCTGATGACTTCTGGCCTCCACAATCACCAGGCATACATGTAGTGCACATACATACATGCAGGCAAAATACTTATACACATAAAGGTAAAATAAATACATCTTTAAAAGCAAGTACAATGAGTTATTAAAACAAACAAATCAGCCAACAAAAAGCTGGATGGTGCCTGAAGAACACCTAAGACAGATCTATCTCTATCTCTATCTCTCTCTCTTTCTCTCTCATTCTCTCTCACACACACACAACCACACACCTGTCTCACACACACACCTCTGTCACACATATACCTGTCTCTTACACACACCTGTCTCACACACACACACCTCTGTCACACACACACACCTGTCACATACACACCTGTCTCTCTCACACACATACCTGTGTCACACACACACACAGACACATACCTGTCTCTCACACACACACAACCTACTCTGTCACTCACACACATACCTGTCACATACACACTTCTGTCACACACATACACAACTCTGTCACACACACACACAAAGACACACACCTCTATCACACACAAGTACCTACCTGTCACATACACACACACACACACACACACAGACACACAGACACACACACACTCTCATATAGGCACACATAAAAGAGTAAAAGATACTACATTCAACCACTGATGCAGAAAAAATGCCCGGTACCAGGCCCTACAACAAGGGATGAGGGCCAGGAATACAATAGTCAGTCAGCAAGACAGCCATGATTCCTGCTCTCCTAAACTCAGTCCATTCTGAACTTTTGCTAGACGCCCTCATTCCCCTCCTCCCACAGCATAGCTGGCAGAAATGGCCCCTAAGCTACATACTGCTGAACAAATCAGCTCTCCTGAGCCCTTGGTCACTGGCACAAACTGGTGTCCCAGAAGACTGCAGTGTTGGCCTCTGATGGAAACAGGGCCAGCTTCCAGGTCCTCAGCTACAGAGTGCTCGCTCTCTGACATCAGCAGGGCTCCCAAGCACACAATAAAAGTACATAACCCACAGGAGGATACAAAAATCTCAATGGCACTATGGTCTTGTGTGTCATTAAGAAAAAAAAAAACTATCTCTCTTGTAAAACACACAAGCAAAGCAAAAAAAAAGTTAAATGAATAATAATTCAGGTAAAGTAATGGCTAACAGACTATAAAATCAACAAGATGTAGAATCACCTAGGAGAAAAGCCCCCTGACACCGCAGCCTCTAGGTAAGCAGTTCTCAACCTACAGGTCAAGCAAGACGCCTTGGGGGTCACATATCAGATATCCTGCAGATCAGACACTTACAGTTATGAAGCAGCAAAAGAATCATTTCATGGTTGGGGTCACCAAACAGGAGAAACTGTATTAAGGGTCACAGCACACGGAAGCTTGAGAGCCACTCTCAAGGCAGGCATACCTGCAGGGCCTTTGCTTGACCAGGTTAACTGAGGTGGGAAGAGTCGCCCTAAAACTGGACTATGCTATTTCCTGGGCTGAGCCCTGGACTGACAAAAGGGAGCAAAGGAGCAGAGCAGCAGCAGGCATCCCCTGGTTCTGATGCACAGGACCCAGGCCTCCCTCCTGCTACCACAGGCTGTACTCTAGAACTGTGAGCCAGAGTAAACTGTAAACCGTGCCACCCCTTACGTTGCCTTGGTCAGGGTACTGTATCACACAACAGGCAAGTACCTAGTGCAGTAGCTTCACCACATCCACCTGCAGCAGCTAGTGTCCATGTCTGCGGAGCAGGGCATCACCTAAGCACCCACTGTTCCAGGTAAGACTTGAGCTCTTTGCTCAAGGTAGGTGGCAGAGAGGGTATAGGGATAACTAAAGGCCCCACAGAAGGGAGTACCACGGTCATCGACACAGCGCTTCCAAAGAAATGTGAAGTATGAAAGGGAAAAGGACAAACCCATTATTTAAAAGCTGTGTTAACTGTAACCAAAAAGAAAGGAGGAATATGTGTGTCCACAGGAGTGACTGAGGGAGAGTGATCTTCCACTCCTCTCCAAGTGTGAAACCTGCTGCTCCACAGTGCATGGGCACACACACCAATACAGGACACATGTGCCTTCTCCCAGAACCAGGCCAGGTATGGTGGTGCACACCAACAATCCTACCCCGTGAGAGACAGATCAGGAGTTCAAGGCTGCTCTCTGCTACACAGAAGGCCTCTCTTTTGATCAGCTGGCTAAACAAACATCCAGATGTCTGACTGTTAGCAACACTCAAGAAACAACCATCGCATGTTAAACACCACTGTATCTGAGAGCACGACGCACCGGGGTTTGTCAGATTCCTTCTGGCCATCCCTGATGCTTCGAGAAGCCCTGTCCTTCCCAGCCTCTGTGTCTGACTCGGACCCACTGCTGCTCGACTGCTCGTGTCTCCTCTTGGCTTTCTTGTGGTGCTGATGCTTCCTTTTCTTCTTTTTCTCTTTCTTCTTTTTTCTGCTTATCTGTGTGAGCTTCTCACCAGTGTCACTCTCACCTGAGAGCTCTGACTTCTGAGGACTCCTGTTGGGAAAACCAATACCGTTTTCAAAAGAGAAACAGGAAAAAAAATCACATAGACAAATAATGAGCAAGAAGCCCAAGTGCCAGAGCCTGCTCACTGCTAGCCTGTATGCTCACCTTAGAGCCTTCAGGATTGAACCAAAGTCAAAAGCCAGTGCTTCTCAATCTCCCCAAAGCTGCGACCCTTTAGTACAGTTCCACATGTTGTGGTGACCCCCAACCAGAACATTATTTTTGTTGCTACTTCATGACTATAATTTTTCCGACTGTTATAAATCATAACATAACTGTGTTTTCTGAGGGTCTTAGGCAACCCCTGTGAAAGGGCCATTTGATTCCCCAAGGGCTTGTGACCCACAGCTTGAGAGCAGCTGCTCTAACCCTTTCTTCCCTATGTGCACAGCTGTAACAGAAGCAATCTACCAGTCACTCTAACAAACTGCCTGGCAACATCGCTAGAGGACTGTTATTATCCCAGTGACCATCCTAAGGGAAGAAAGGCTTTACCTCAGCCATGGTCCTTCTTTGTAAAGGTTGACAGCAGCTCTTTTCCCTCAGGGAAGAGGAACCAATTATGAACTCCCTCTTGGTCATCAGCTATTGTTTCCAGAGGCTTCCTGTGTATGTGGACTATAAGGCTTTCACCATGTTAATGAGGCCAGCTAGTCTATATTTATGAACACACATTTCTCAGTTCAATGGTCTACAAAACTTCTTTCACAGCCACAGAAGATGTGTGTCATCCGGCTCCCCAATGAGCTTAGGAGATTTCAGCCTCTGTTATCTTATATCAGCTATTTTTATCCTTGTTGAAGATGAAACTAAAGAAATACCCAAATTAACAACATCCTAAAGGTCACTAATGAGGTCAATGAAGTTACTGGAGAGTCACGATGATGCAATTTCCCTCATGGCCTAATTATAAGCATTAACTGTGTCATGTACTTTTGCCACTGCTACACAAAAGGGAAAAGGCAGAATCCATAGGCGCTAAGCGAGGGAAGAGGTCACAGATTGCCTGGTCACTGAGCAAACGCACAAACTGTACTCAGCTCTTCCATCTCAGGGTTTTCGAGGGAGCATCACTGAAGCTGAGCTATGAACAGAACACAAGACTAAATCCACCTGTTACACAAGTACCTCGGCAGTGGTGACCCTGCAGAAACAAGGGCTGTGACTTCTTCAGTCTGTTGGCTCAGAGACGTCAGATTTCCAACACGAAAGCTTGGGTTGCTCAGCCAATCTAACTCTGCACATGCAAGAGAGAGAATCGAAAGATGGCATTAGTACCACAGGCCTTCTAGAGCAGGAACCCACCCATGCTATCAGCTGGTATCTGCATTCACAACATCATCAGCCAGTATCTTGGGCAGTCCACAGAAACCAAGAGGAATCCATGAAAGTTTTATTTCACAGGGCATGGTGCTTTAGCACAGTCTAAAATATTTAAGATTGAAATCCTCTCACAATATCAGGCTGTGGCTTGAACGAAAGCCACATAAAGAACGTGGTCTAAAAGACAAAATTTCATCTGTGCCTGAACATCTCAATGCATCTGGTCTTAGAGAATCAGTTCTCTCTTCCCACCATGTGGGTCTGGGGAAGCAAGCTCAGGTTGTCAAGCTTGGCAGCAAGTGCCTTCACCTGCTGCACCATTTCAGCAGCCCTCAAATTCTTTTTAGAAACTCCTAAAAGTTAAAGCCAGTCATGCGCACTGCATATGCCTGCAACCCCAGGACACGGAAGATAGAGACAGGACCATGAGATCAAGTCCACCCTGAGCTACTCGGGGAGTTCTAGTCCAGCTTCACAACCTTACAAGATCCTGTGTCCACATGCTTACAATTTGGAGAGACATGTACCACTCAAGAAACACCCCATGTTCTCCACTAGTGTAGTCAAGGGCAAACTTTTTCTTATATCGGTATCCTTTGGAAATATAAATGTTGAACTTTAATACTAAAATGTATCAACATTAATAATTACTTCTGGATAGTGCAATTAAGTGTTTAAAATCTTTAGCTTATATATAATTTCTAACTTCTTTTTTTAATGATTTGTTTACTTTTATTTTATGTGTATTGGTGTTTTGTCTCTAGAGCAAAACATTGGTGGTGTCTGTCCTCTGGAGCTGAAGTTACAGACGGCTGTGAGCCACTGTGTGGGTTCTGGGAACTGACCCCAAGTCCTCTGGAAGAGCAGCCAGTGCTCTCAACTGCTGAACCAGCTCTCCAGCTCCCTCAACCTTTCAAATAATTTTCATTGCATTTTTTATTTAGTTGGGGGGAGATCAGAGAACAACTTTTGAGTGTGAGTTCTTTCCATCACCTAGGACCCAGAGATTGAACTCCAGTCATCACACTTGGTGACAAGCACTTAACCAGCCTAGCTGTCTCTCCGTCCCCCTAGCTTCTAACAAATAATTATATCCTCCTTATTTTACAACTCTACGGAGTCTGTCCCAAGTTTCTAAGTCTTAACTGTGGAAGGAAAGAAAAAAGCATGGGACAGCATTATAGAGGAGGCACTATAGAGGAGGCATTATAGAGGAGGCACTATAGAGGAGGCACTATAGAGGAGGCACTATAGAGGAGGCACTATAGAGGAGGCACTATAGAGGAGGCACTATAGAGGAGGCACTATAGAGGAGGCACTATAGAGGAGGCACTATAGAGGAGGCATTATAGAGGAGGCACTATAGAGGATGGCACTATAGAGGAGGCACTATAGAGGAGGCATTATAGAGGAGGCACTATAGAGGATGGCACTATAGAGGAGGCACTATAGAGGAGGCACTATAGAGGAGGCACTATAGAGGAGGCACTATAGAGGACGGCACTATAGAGGAGGCACTATAGAGGAGGCACTATAGAGGAGGCACTATAGAGGACGGCACTATAGAGGAGGCACTATAGAGGACGGCACTATAGAGGAGGCACTATAGAGGAGGCACTATAGAGGAGGCACTATAGAGGAGGCACTATAGAGGAGGCACTATAGAGGAGGCACTATAGAGGAGGCACTATAGAGGAGGCACTATAGAGGAGGCACTATAGAGGAGGCACTATAGAGGACGGCACTATAGAGGACGGCACTATAGAGGAGGCACTATAGAGGAGGCACTATAGAGGAGGCACTATAGAGGAGGCACTATAGAGGACGGCACTATAGAGGAGGCACTATAGAGGAGGCACTATAGAGGAGGCACTATAGAGGAGGCACTATAGAGGAGGCACTATAGAGGAGGCACTATAGAGGACGGCACTATAGAGGAGGCACTATAGAGGAGGCACTATAGAGGAGGCACTATAGAGGAGGCACTATAGAGGAGGCACTATAGAGGAGGCACTATAGAGGAGGCACTATAGAGGAGGCATTATAGAGGAGGCATTATAGAGGAGGCACTATAGAGGAGGCACTATAGAGGAGGCACTATAGAGGAGGCACTATAGAGGAGGCACTATAGAGGAGGCATTATAGAGGAGGCACTATAGAGGAGGCACTATAGAGGAGGCACTATAGAGGAGGCACTATAGAGGAGGCATTATAGAGGAGGCATTATAGAGGAGGCACTATAGAGGAGGCATTATAGAGGAGGCACTATAGAGGAGGCATTATAGAGGAGGCATTATAGAGGAGGCACTATAGAGGAGGCACTATAGAGGAAGCACTATAGAGGAGGCACTATAGAGGAGGCATTATAGAGGAGGCATTATAGAGGAGGCATTATAGAGGAGGCACTATAGAGGACGGCACTATAGAGGAGCCCACAGAAATATCCCATCCTTTCACATGCTCAGAACGCAAGGCTTGGGACACACAAAAGGAAGGCAGCTGAGACTTAAGTGTTACTGAGATCAAACTGATGTATCATAAACTTCACTCCTGCAGCAACAACAGCAACTTTGAGTATATTTAGGAGTGTGCAGTCACCTCCATAACTGTACATTTTCATCTTCCTGTGAAGAATAGCCCTGACTTGTTCCTCATCCATGCTCCACTGCCCGCCTCCTGCCTCCCGCCTCCCACCTCCCGCCTCAGCCTTATATAATCACTCATCTACTTTCTGTCTCAATGGGTTTGCCTGCTTGAACACTTCATACAAACAAGCTCGCATGCTATTCCGGCTACATCCATACATCATCATATCATTCTTTTTACTGCTCCATAATACAGCGCTTGATGGCTATAACGTACTGTGTTTACTCATCAGCCAGCAGTCTCTTGGATTATTTCTTTTCTGTGGCTATTATGACAATGCTTCTAAGAGCAGACATATCCAGGTTCTCCAGGGTGAATATTTAGACAATTGCTAGGTCATATAGTAAACCACGTTAACATTCCAAGGAACTGACAAGACTATGTATTTTATCTATTAGTTGCATCATCTGACTCCCATTAACAGCACTTGAGGATTCCATTTTTATGCATCCAACTAAAACTTCTGGTTGTTTTTCCGATTATCATCATCCTAGTAGGTGGGTTGCTATTTCATTGTGGCTTTGTTTCCACTTCCCTTATGATGATAATAATGTCAATATCTTTTTCCTTAGATATTGGCCACTCGTGGACGATCTCCAGAGAAATAGCTATTCAGTTCCTGTTCCCATTTCTAAACATGGTCCTCTTATTATTGAGTTCCACAAGTTTTGTTTTGTTTTGTTTTGTTTGTTTGTTTTATATTCTGGAATCTCATCCCCCATGGTAACTACATGTTAATAAAGAGAGAAAGACAGTAAAAGCAAGCTCCCTGAAGGCTGCCTAAGTCACCGCCACATTCCCAGCAGCTAGGGCAACGCTCAGCAGACAGCAGGTGTTCAACAAATATTCATAGGAAAGAGAGGAATGAGGATGGGAAGATTCCAAAGGAGAAAATAATATTTAAAAGCACAGGAAAAAAGGAAGGAGGGAGAGACAAATTAACGCAAGTGCCCACAGTAGGCCAACAGCAGGATAAGCATGTACGGCACAGACATCGTTCAAACCTCATAAGCTAGTTCCAGGGAGGTACTATACCCCACTTTATAGACATGGAAACAGGGCTCAAAGGGAGTAAGTCATTCGTAAGGTCCTATCTAGTATTAGTATGCTAAACAACTGCTCACACAATCTTTCTCCTCCTGTCTCCATGTTCTCTCTGAGATTGGTTCCTTTCCCTTGGGCCTAATTCCTGGCAAGAGCTAAGTGAAAATAGTCCTTGTTGCTCACTGAGATCTGAATATTTCCATAGCAGATTCTATCATAAACAGAGGAAAAGTAGGGAGAGACGGAACAAACAGAGTACAGGGAGAGATGTTCTCCCAGCATCCCAGTGGATTGTCATACCACCAACACTCTAAACAGTGATAGCAGGGGAAGTGTGAAGAAACACAAGCTTCTACACAAGGCTGCTGGGGTACAGTGTGAGAAGGTATGTCTCTTCAACATTTATTTGAATTCTGTTATTTAATTGTTAATTCTTACAGCAGTATGTAGCAGAGAGCTACATGCTGGCAGGACCCTGGTGTTGTCGTTTCTATGGCCCTTCGCTGGGTTTTCTATTGTGTAATCTTTCTTCACCTACCTAATTCAAGCTTTCTCACCTGCCTAAGGCAATCTAGAATTGATCGGCTGTAATAAGAAGCTGATGACCACTAGCTGGGCAGGAAGTAGAAGACAGATCTTCCAGGCAGAGCGAGGGATGCTGGGAGAAGATGAGAGGTGGGATATTCGACAGGGACATGAGGTGAACAAACCAAAGCAGAGCAGAGACAGAGATGGCCACATGGACAGACACAGAATCAGAATTAGTCGG